>NW_022103920.1:78105988-78113149 GCF_000313985.2 Echinops telfairi
ACAATCTGGAGGAGAAAACAACAGGACCGACAGTTCCGGGGGGACATGAAAGAGGGGGAGGTGGGGGAAAGGTGGTGGTGTTAACAAACCCAGGGACAAGGGAACAATACGTGATCCAAATTGATGGTGAGGAGGGTGTAGGAGGCCTGGTAGGGCGTGACCAAGGGTAATGGAACTGAGAGGAATTACTGAAACCCTAATGAAGACTGAACATGATAGTGGGGCAAGAGGAAAGTAAAAGGAAATAGAGGAATGAGCTAAAAGGCAAAGGGCATTTATAGAGGTCTAAATACAGACATGTACATATGTAAATATATTTATATATGAGGATGTGGAAATATATCTATGTACATATATGTATAGATTTAGTATTAAGGTAGCAGATGGACATTGGGTCTCCACTCAAGTACTTGCTCAATGCAAGAATACTTTGTTCTATTAAACTGGCACTCCATGTTGCTCACCTTCCCGACAGGGTCACTGAAGACAAAGTGGGTGCATAAGCAAATGTGGTGAAGAAAGTTGATGGTGCCCCGCTATCAAAAGATATAGCTTCTGGGGTCTTAAAGGCTTGAAGGTAAACAAGCGGCCCTCTAGCTCAGAAGCAACAAAGCATACATCAAAGAAGCACACCAGCCTGAGTGCTCATGAGGTGCCGAAGGGATCAGATATCAGGCATCAAAGAACAAAAAATCGTATCATTGTGGGCTCACCTCCCTGATACGATTGCTGAAGACAAATGGGTACATAAGCAAATGTGGCAAAGAAAGCTCATGGTGCCAAGCTATCAAAAGATATAGTGTCTGGGGTCTTAAAGGCTTGAAGGTAAACAAGCGGCCCTTTAGCTTAAAAGCAACGAAGCCCACATGGATGAAGCACACCAGCCTGTGCAATCACAAGGTGTTGAAGGGATCAGGTAACAGGCATCATCAGAACAAAAAATCAAAGCATTGTAAATGAGGGGGAGTGTGGAGTGAAGACCCAAAGCCCCTCAGTAAGCGATTGGACATCCCCTTAAGGAAGGGGAGCAGATGAGCCAGTCAGGGTGCAGTGAAGGAACGATGAAACATACAACTTTCCTCTAGTTCCTAAATGCTTCCTTCACCCCCACTATCATGATCCCAATTCTACCTTACAAATCTGGCTAGACCAGAGGATGTACACTGGTACAGATAGGAAGTGGAAACACAGGGAATCCAGGACAGATGATCCTTTCAGGAATAGTGGTGGGAGTGGTGATACCGGGAGAGTGAAGGGAGGGTGGGTTGGAATGGGGGAACCGATACAAGGATCTACATATGACCTCCTCTCTGGGGGACAGACAGCAGAAAAGTGGATGAAGGGAGACGTTGGGCAGTGTAAGATATGACAATATAATAATTTATAAATTATCAAGGGTTCATGAGGGAGGGGGGAACAAGGAGGGAGGGGGGGAAATAAGGAGCTGACGCCAGGGGCTTAAGTGGAGAGCAAATGTTTTGAGAATGAGGGCAATGAATGTACAAATGTGCTTGACACAATTGATGTATGTACGGATTGTGATAAGAGCTGTATGAGCCCCTAATAAAATGATTTTTTTAAAAGCTTATTTTCTCTATTTTGGAATCCCTCTGGTTAGCAACAATCATCTCTAAGCCAAAATATAAAGTTAGTGCTCATTGTTAGTGCTGCCCTACCAGTGCTTACTAGTAGGTTATCAGCATATTCTTTGCCTATCCAGTTCGGTCTAGGCTGGAGTAGCAACTCAGATTCCAATTTAAAGCACAAGCCAAAGGGAAAATATCCAAAACCAAAGAGAAAAGGAAGGAATCATATTATTGACAAAACACCAATAACTCAAGAACAGAGGTCTGAAGACCTGGATTCCAGCTGATGCTTCACCATCCAGAGTCTGGGCTGTCACTAGGCAACTCACACAGGCCACACACAGCTGCATCACTTTGTACGGTTTGCAACCACTAACGGGTAAAAAATAATCTAAACCAAACTCACTACCAGACAGTTGATGCTGATTCGTATGGGGAGCCTGGCTTGCATGTCTCTGCTCCAGTCTCATAACGCCTAGTGTGCATTTCTTCCATTGTGTTTATCACATGTGTTAACAATGGTTCGTTCAGACAGCTCTATTCTAAACATCAACTTATCCCTCCAACCAAATTCACTGCCATTGAGTCGATTCTAACTCATAGCGACCCTATAGGACAGGGTAGAACTGCCCCAGTGGGGTTCCATGACTGTAACTCTTTAGGGGAGTAGAAAGTCCTGTCTTTCTCCTATTTTAGCCTAGTGGATTTGTTTTCTGACTCAGCCCACTGGAGTCTCTGTGTAGTCCAAATGGTTTAGCAGCTTGACTGTTAACTGAGACTGGTGCTTCAAGTCCAGTCAGAGATTCCCTTGAAGAAAGGGCTGGCACACGGCTGGCCGCCACTCGTTTTGCTTTTCCTGTTTACTTTACCCACTGTTCAGGAGCTGGCACATGGCAGATGCTCAATGAAAACATGTCGAATAAATGCACGAATGAAATCATTAATTTGGTGGATTCCAAATTTCCTTCTAGTGCACAAGTTACCTAAGACCTTTCCAGATCTTTAAACAAGCTATCCCCATAACACTTACTGAAAATTAGAAACTATTCAATGTCTTAAATACTTTCCATTTTCTGAGTAGTCTCCATTTTGAATGTTGAGACACCAAATACGTAGCTAAGTAGCTTTAACCTGTGAGTGCTTTTGCTAGAAGCTGCTGCAGAATGCCCCTAACTCATGGTGGCCCCTTGTAGTGTGTGCTATGCCCGTAACGGGTTGTGGTCTACAAGATTTGTCTTGGCTGATTTTCCTAAGTAGATTGCCGGGCCCTTCTACCTAGTCTGTCTTACTCTGGAAGCTCCGCTGAAACCCCTTCACCATCACTGGAAGACCCTGCTATCAACACAGATGGGCAGTGGCTGTCCATCAGATGTATTGGCCAGGAATTGAACCTGGGCCTTCCATATGAAAGACAAGAATTCTACCCCTGACCTCTTACTAACCCCTGAGAGTTGGTACCCGAAGAAACAATATGATTGTTACATTTCCAGGATAAACCAGTGCTTCCCCGGTTCTTTGTCTTTGTATTTCATTACACCCTTGAATTAAAAACAAAGGAGGGGGTGGGTTGAAAGGGAAAGAAATGAGGAAGATAGCCTTTGGTAACGAAGCACGGAAAGGAAGAGAATGAAAAGATCGGGGAGAGCCGGAGAGAAGAGTGGGTCTGAGGCAAGGTTAGCAACAGAGAAGCACAGGCCTGCTCCAGGCGGAGGTGCTGAGAGGGGAAGGGTGCTTTAAGAGGCATTTGGTCCCCACTTTTACCCAGAGAGCAAATTCAGAGAATGTCTGAGGCTTCTTGCCTTTTTCTGTCATGAATACACTGCTGGAGCTGCTTCAAAATGAGAGTTTTAACAGAAGCACTTTAAAAAAGATTGAGACAAAAATGTAATAATTGCACACTCTGGCATGTAATTTCAGAAATTCATGATGTGAAGGGCGCCAGACGAGCAACTTCAGATTTGGATTCCGTTTCTCTCGTCACGAAAGGCCGGTCTAGTCAGCTGGGAGCTTCTTGCCGTCTTTGAGTCAAGCCGGTAAATGGTTGGAGTCCATTGTCAGAGTGGCCAAGCTGCATCTTTTCCCATAATTCAAACATAATGGAAAGAATGGAGCTGAACAATTTCGATATAATGAATTTTTTAGATAACAGTTGAAGCCAGCCTCAGAAAATTTCAGCTCTGAAGAAATATATTTTTATAAATGTATCTTAGAAAAGAGAGGAGCCCTGAGCAAAACTGACGCGTTAGAGCAAAAGCCATCATTTCCAGCTGTTCCCTGTCACATACTCCAAAGGAATATAAAACATTTTAAAACAACAGTAGCTCTTACGGACAACAGTCAAGAAAATATGGTATGCTTATGAGTCTAAAGATGTTGCCAATGAATTATGGGATGTTTAACGGCCCACGGTAGCTGAGGAGTGGATGAGGACACACAAGGGGAGGAGAAAGAAGGGAAAATATGCAGCCCGAGACAAAGGACACTTTGTTTTCTTGTATTTCACAAGGGTTCTACAGCAGCCTGAAGGATTGTACCAGCTCTTACCTTGTCTCCCTTGGAGGAAAAGAAGGGAAAGTGAATGCAAAATACAAAACAAAACAAAAAAAAAAACCCTCATCCCTCTCTGGAGGGTAAATAGAAGAGGCATGGGAGCAGCCCTGGGCCCCTGTCATTGTCTTCATTGTAAGCAATGTCAGCGCCATCATATTAGGTTGCCACCACAGGGTGCATGCAAATTGGGAGCGCGCCGGCAGACATCGCAAAGCAGCTACCACCTGCACATTTCAGATTGTTGGCAGGTACATTACAGCGGACTAAAACAGAATAATTACTGGAGATAGAGTTGGCAAGTATCGTCTACGTTAGTGGCATTCAATTGCACACAAGTACGATAGGTGAACTATTAAAAAAAATGGGGAGGGAGGGGGAGAAATTCCCACTGAACACCAGACAGCTGGCAATTCCAGATCTTCCATTTTGTTTGCTCTGAAAGAAGAAAGGCTGACCTATGAAACTGCAGATTTTGAGCTGTTAATATGAGCAGGGGGTGGAAAGGGGAAAAGTCAGGATCTTGGGAGGGTCCCCTTGAACATTGGGTGGAAAAGGCCCTTCAGAGCCAGGGGAATGTGGGGTGGGGGGGTGGGTAGGGGGGTGCGCGGGTGTGGTGGTGGGGAGGGCTGTGCAGTAGAAGCCAGGGTGTAAGTGAATACAAAGTGGACTATGTCCTTGAACACGGGGATGCTTCCCCCTACCCCACCTGAAGTACATCATTCCTAGTGACTGTTGCAAACCTTTTACATATTTAATTCTCAGAGTAATCTTATCACTATCTTTTTTAATATCCTCATGCTACAGGCAGGTTTAGGAAACTGAGTCCCGGAGAGCTAAGAACCCAAGACCACTCTGTTATCAAATGGCAGAGTTCAGAATTCAGCCCAGGTAGCCTACTTCTCAAGTCCACACTCAATCACTGCACTGAACTGTCACCAGTAAGAACACATATGCATGTTAAGACAGCGTGCATTCAGAGATATGCATACAATAACAGTAACAAATTGTTCTCTTATGCAAGTTATCCAAACTATTCTAAGTGAACAGCATTACCTCCCTGAATGTATACATATTTGCATAAAGTATATTTTCTTCATAAATTTTCGACAACCCTCTATCAGGTGTTTGCCAATAAAATGCTTAAATATATATGAGGATTCATCTTTTGAAGATAAAAGCCCGTACATGTTTCTAGGATAAGCTTTCTCAAGCTGGAAATGTGGGTTGGAGAATCTGTCTCAAAGGCATGGCCCAGGAGCCACACTCATTCTCATCATTGGAGAGACTTCTAATAGTAGTATGATAATCAATGGACACTTCATCTCAGGTCTGCTACCCTACAGAGTCCGTCTCTGTGCAGAGTCAGTTCTGCTCTGTTCTGTAAAAAGTCAATCTGAATCAGAACGGACTGGCTGACAGTGAGTATAATTCTATCACTGTAATGTTGCTCACGCCTATCTTTTTAACTGTTCCATTTTCTCAGATAAGTACCCAAAGCAGCACATGCAGGGGGCCCCTTTAAAAAGTTCCTCAAAAAATTCCATTACCTTTTCATTCCATGTCCCCACCAATGTTTGGAAACCCTTCATAATTTCCCTGGCACATTTGCCGAGGTCAGGATTGGTCACGTGACCTAAGTCAGCCTAATTAGGCAGAAGCTTGATATTCTTTTCCAGGGACTGGTCTCTCGCAATATGTCCAAAGCACTTGAGATCAAGTCTACCCATCCTTGTCTCTCAAGTGCATAGTAGCTGTATTTCTTCCAAGACAAATGTGTTTGTTCTCTTGGCAGCCCCTGGTATTTTCAATATTCTTCACCAGCACCAGGATCAAGTGTATTGATGCTTGTTCAGTCTTCCTCATTCAGTGGCCAACTTCATGTGCATATGAGGAGACTGAAAATAGTAAGGCTTGGGCCAGGAGCAACTTAGTCTTCCAAGTAACCTTCCTGCTTGCTAACAATTTAAAAACGATTTGTGCAGCAGATTACAATAAGATTCCAAGAAGAGCCAAGACAGATTTGAAGGGCAAGGAGTGAAGCTTGCCCTCATATGTACTAGGATTTATAAATATTTACTCAACATGGTTCATTTGAGAGCCCAGAAATAAACCCACACATGTTAGCACATGGGACCCTTGGTATCTTGAGAGAATGCATTGTGCATCATGGGGGGATGTTGATAAAATTATCTTTATATCATATAGAGAAAAATGGCTCATAATATGCATAAAAATAGGCCAACAAACAGCCCTTGAACTAACTACAAGCTTTTCTTTGTTGTTTTGGGGTTTTTATTGTTGTTGTTGTTTGTTTGTCATTGGCTTTTTGCTATTGTTCCTGTTGTTTTGTTTTCCTTTGTTGCTTAGTTTTGCTCTGTCTTGTTTTTATGCATGTTATTATCTCCGCAGGTCTGTCTAAATAAGACAGGCTGGAAGAACAACCTGGAGGAGAAAACAACGGAACCAACAGTTCCAGGGGGACATGGGAGAAGGGGAGGTGGGAGGAAAGGAAGTGGTGTTAACAAACCCAGGGACAAGAGAACACGTGATCCAAATCGGTTGTGTGGAGGGTGTAGGAGGCCTGATAAGGTGTGATCAAGGGTAAAGTAACCAAGAGAAATTACTGAAACCCAAATGAAGGCTGAGCATGATAGTGGGACAAGAGGAAAGTAAAAGGAAATAGGGGAAAGAACTAAGAGGCAAAAGGCATTTATAGAGCTCTAAATAAAGCCATGTACATATGCAAATATATTTATATATGAGGATGGGGAAATAGATCTATGTGCATATATTTATAGGTTTGGTATTAAGGTTGGAGATGGACATTGGGCCTTCACTCAAGTACTCACTCAGTGTAAGAATACTTTGTTCTATTAAACTGGCATTCCATGATGTTCACTTTCCGGACACAATCGCTGAAGACAAAATAAATGGGTGCATAAGCAAATGTGGTGAAGAAAGCTGATGGTGTCCGGCTATCCAAAGATATAGCATCTGGGATCTTAAAGGCTTGAAGGTAAACAAG
>NW_022103920.1:78113785-78129229 GCF_000313985.2 Echinops telfairi
GAGAGGAAATGTTTTGAGAATGATGAGGGCAATGAATGTACAAATGTGCTTTACACAATTGATGTATGTATGGATTGTGATAAGAGCTGCATGAGTGCGCAAAAAATTATTTTTAAAATATGCATAAAAATAAAAGCAAAATGGATTCAAATTTATCAGCATAATAAAATATTACAGAAAATTTCATGTTATCCAGTTAGGGAGAGGTAACACATATTTTAAGAAATAGGAAAAAAGAATAAATGTGATTTTCATTGAAATGAAAACATTTGTGTGTCAAAAACATCATGAAAAGGAGAACAAATTTGCAACACACATATGTACTGGAAAGACTAATCTCAAATGAATATAGATGCTGGAAAATATACAAAGGATATAAACATGTGTTTCATAGAAGAGAAAACCTGAAAGGCCAATAAATGTAATAATGATGATGATGATTTCTTCTAACATGTTCTGAGGCTTTATGTACTCCAATGACCCTATAATGTGGGTGCATTTTTATCCCCATTTTACTTATGGGAAATCCTATTTTGGGTACAGATAGGTGTTAGATATGTCAAGAGAAGGTACTTTATCTTACTTTTTCATCTGTGTTCTAGGTTAAAAAGACATCCCAAATTCAAATATATTTTATAAATATCCTTTCAATAAATCTTAAACAGGACAAAGAGAAGACAAAGGGAAATTATCTGAATAAGGGAGACGATCAGCATGAGGGTTTAATTTTGTTCAAAGGATTAACAGCCACGTGGCTACTTAAATAGGACATGTAAATTCATGATTGGCAACTTACCAATTAATCACAGTAGCAGGCAAGCCTATAGAAGTGGGAAAGGGGTCCTGATTGGAACACATAGACTATTCAAAATTAGAAAAGTTTACAGATTGGTCATCTTGGTTGGGGGATAGCTCATAACCATGTGAGGAAATCAGGGGCTATCTCTCTCTAACCTCCTTTGACTAGACAGAGGACCAGGATGCACCAACTTCCCAAGGATCATTCCTCTGAGACAGGACAGACATGCCTCTACCCTCACGCTTCCATTCCACCGTTCTGACACTAAGCCTCCCTCCCATGGCCCTCCTTCTCTCCTGGGTTGCAACAGCTACACAGAATTCATGACTACTGGGGTTTATTGGAGAAGTTAGTAACAAGTCCCTACAAGGCAGAATTGGAAGGCATTGTGAGAATGCCATCCTTTTGTCAGCAACAGCACTTCTTTTCAGCTGTACCAGCGGGCACATCTCTCTCTGGTCTCCGCCACTCAGCCAAAGGGTTCCGTAAATGTGGTACAGAGCTCCTTTACCACTGATAAAGGCCAAAGTGCACTCCACTCCACTCTGTAAGCTAGTCTCCTGCCTGAGGGCACTCAGCTTCGCTTAGTGTATTAGGCAGATTGGCACAAAAGACGATCACATTTGTTTGACAGACTGGGAAGCCCACCGCTCTGTTGCACGGTGTATGCTGCCGCCACCTCCCTACACATACAGCCCACAGGGACCTGGTGCCTCCATCGGCTGGTTGTGGATTTCTCTCTCTTCCTGCTTCTGAGAGGGCTCGTTTATACCCAGAAGAATGACAAAATTGACCAATTCCCTCCTTAGGATCCTCTAACCTTATTTGCATGCTCACACCCAGTCACTCATGGGAGTTACCAAGTCATTGGATAGAAGAGCCCTACCCAAAAAGTTCACTTCCCTGCAACATGCCACCTTAGAACACCAATGTCCACCAAGGGCAGACCCAGGCAAGTTCCCAAGACGAGATTGCCCTCCATGGGCTGGCCAGGGCAATCTCAGAAAACATTCTCTGGCTGAGGGCAAAGATTTTTTTATATGGCCAGTCAACCATCAGAAGAATTCAGTGGAGCCTGAATCTATGTAGAGACTCAAAACAAATTTAGGAGTCCCACTGTAAACCACAGTCTTCCACAAACGTGTTGCTATCAGGTGCCACTGAGCCCGCTCCAACTCTGAGACCCTATGTACAACCTAACTAACCATCGACGGACATGGAGGGTAGATGGGAATTGGGACCCTCCCAAATCTTGCCTCGTGTTTCTCTTCACTGGTTTCCACGTTGCTGTAGTGACGCTGTAGTCACAAACACAGGCTTTCCCGAGTTCTGTCGGCCGTACGGAATTATCCAACCTGAGTATGTGAGGGGATTCACCAAATTTATATCCATCGGGCCAGTTATGAGAGTGGTTTGGAGAACCCTAGCTTTTGACTTAAGCAGAGGACTAGCTGAGTTCTTGCATGGGTGCCTATATCAGTGCCTTAATCCACTCCCTCTGGGTTGATTCTATCTCACAGCAATCCTGCAGGACAACCCCCCCCTCCCCCAACCCGGCTTCATTGAACTTCTGAGTCTGTAGATTTTTATAGGAGCAGACAGTCTAATTTTTCTCTTGCTGTATGGCTGGTGGGTTTGAACCACTGATCATGCAGTTAGCAGCTTAACCTTCTGTGCCACCAGGTCTCCTATTAGTGCCTTAGATGTGTATATATTCAACAACACTAGCATCCAAAAAAATGCCTCTACCAGCACCTTCTCTCTCCCCTCCAAGGCTAAGTAAATATAATATGAAACGACTGTTTCAACCAATGGCTGCAATGCTGGAAGTGTTCACTTGTCTATCAAGAAAATTAAAAGACAGCTACTTGGAATGATCCTTATTTGTGTTCCTTCTGAGGCAAGGTGATCCAATATGATGTTGACATCATAAAACAATATCATTAATATCACATACAAGAAAAGTTTAGCTGGCAAAAATGGTTGCAGCACTACAGAGGAAAGTAAAAAAATATTGCTAAAAAAGTATAGCTGCCTTTAGTAAACAAAAATATAAACAGGTGAAGCTGTGAAGCTGTTGTCTCTTGACATATCCTCTATATGAGATGTTTCCATCTCTCAAACCCTTTCCCAAACAGTTCTGCAGTCTCTGATTTACAGGATATCCAAAGGGCAGTTGTGGCATCCTCAAGGGACTTAAATTGGGTTCCTTTTAAATGTTCCTTGAGTTTTTGACCCAGCAAAATCTAGAGGGGCAAGTTCAGGGCTAAAGAATAGATGAAGCAAAGTTTCCCAATGAAATTCTTATAGGACATCACTTGCTACCTTCAAAGAATGAGCAAGTGCATTGTTGATGAGGAAAAAAAATCCTTAGTACACAACTTACCTTCCCCAATTATCACCAGGGCAATTTCACATTTTCTTAAAATTCTTCATCTTAAGTCCCTGTGATAATTCTATAGCCTATGAGAGAATTATCAAGGTTACTCACCGCCCTCCCCCCACCCCAAAACTAGGTGCCATCTTCTTCTGAGCTAACCTTTCTGCCTTGAATTTAACTGGCTCAACAGATCTCTCAGAAGCCAGTGTTTTTGTTTGTTTGTGTCTGTCGTTTGTTTTAATGATTTTTCAAAAAAGCTTTAATTGTATTTACTTCATTTGCTGACTCTGTGCTTGTGCCTTCAGCAATTTCACAGTGATGTCCTGCTTCTAATTAAAGAAGGCATGTGTGACCCCATCCCAGACACAGTCAACACACGGGGGACATCATGGGCCCAGCTGACATGTTTTATTTTGTTGTGGAAAACGTCTTCAGAACTTTAGGGCTCACAGCACAGACACCCAAAGTCAGCCTGGACACAGACCAGATGCAGCTGTCGGTGTTTCACCAACCTTCTTCTTACACAGGTAAACAATTCTATACCAGGGGTTCAGGGCAACCTGGTTTCATTACAGGCTGTATTGTAGGACAGCCCATGCCAGTAAGTCAAATGCTGAGCCATTTTGAATGACTAGCTACACAGCACATCTGGAAGAGCAGAAACCACGGTGTTCATTGCCCCTTCAACTCTGAACCCAGACTCCTGGCGCAGTTCTACGCTGCCCTATATTGTCGTGGAAGTTTGGACAGACGGGAGGCTATACAGGTATGCTGCTGCCAGTTCATGGAGCTTTGGATGTGAGCCTCAGATGTTAAAATTATATCTTGAAAGTGATGGGGGGGCATTAAAGACTTCACAGGTGAATTCCACGAGTGTGGGATTTCACCACATCTAATCAGACAAGTGTGCAAGGGAGATTAGACAACAGGAAGTGATGTTTGGGGCCGATGCTGTTGCTCGGTGTCATCCAGTTGATTTCCAGGCATGCTGACTTCATGTGACAGAGGAGAGCTGCTCCTGGGTTTTCTGGATTGTAATCTTCATGGGAGCAGGGCTCCAGATCTTACTTCCAGGGATCCCTGGGTGGTTTTGAACTGCCAGTCTTTCACTTAGCAGCTGAACACTTAACTACTACACCACCATGGCTTTCTGCAAAGGCCATCAGTTAGGATTGTGATGTGCGGGGAATAGGAAAGGAGGTAGGAAGATGCTGACTGTCAGGCAATTTCATTAGACAGACTCTGACAGACTCATATTTCTTCGGTAAAGTTCATGGGGGCGAAGATGACAACATTGTCTTCAGTGAGTTCAAAATGTAGAGCATGATAAAATTTTTATTCTTTCAAACCTTTGAAGAATGGTATTAAAAGTGTGTGAGTTATATATTCAGTAAAAACCTGCATCTATTCTCTTCATTGCATGTAATATGAATAAGTAAAAGATGCATCCTGCATATGATTAATGTATAAATATATCAATAATAATGAGGAAAGAAAACATATCTAAAATTTAATCAGAGTTTCTGATTATGAACTGTATGAATCAGTAAGATAACATTTTGGGGAGTAGAATCTTCACCCTCACAAATCTCAATGCTCAGATATCAGCCTTTAAATTAAATTTTAGTCATCAAATCAGATCATAAGGTGTCACTGCCTAATTCTCATCTCGTGACTGAAAGGAGAAGTGAGAGAAATGATTTCCCGCCTCCCACGCATGCTTTTCTCTTCACCTATTTCTTGATTATGGTGGAAGTCATATTGTAAGCTACAAGGTAGCTGAGAGAGAATTTCTTCATCTTTTATTTATTCTCAAGCATATAAATGAGAATGGGATGAAGGCATTTCAAAAGACAACATTACTAACTGCCAATTTTGTCTGACCCACTTGTTCTTGGCCCTGCTCTGTGCTGTGTCTGGGACCCCCAAACACAGACATATAACAAGAATCCTTAGACATGACAGGTGGGCATAGAGAATGAGGAGGGACTGTCTTTTCTCCTTCATACCCTCCACACGCTCCCCAGTGGGCTGGACTGCCTCTCTGCAGGGAAAAATGCATTTCAAGCCTTAACAGAATTTTTTTTAAAACACTGTTCCCAATTTTAACTCTCAGGCTCAAAACTCCATTACAGTTAGAGAAATTACTACACTTTTAGTTTCTTTAAGAAAAATATTATGTTTTATTCATTTTAAAGTCCTTTCTTTGGCTCCTTATCCACCAGACCTACTACCCTGGGCTATGGAAAGTAGCAGACATGCAATTAATATTTACTGATAAGAATTTTCAAATCATAGTTTTAAAGCTATAAATTGGAGCTGTATCAGTCAGGAGCCTTCATCCAAAATAAAGACCATTTTAATAGGACATCCTTATGCCCTCATGTTTAATCACTAGCCACTGTCCGAGTGTTCCTTTGAAGAGAGCTGAGTCACATGCTTTCAGCACCAGCAGATGCCGACATATCCTTACATTCATGGCAACACAGATTGGTGGACCTGCCAAAATGCGACAGAGGCTAAGTCTTTTCTTGAATGGCCCTCCGTTGGTTAATTTTGTTTCCTGATGGCAGATACTGAAGCTACAGAAAAGCAGCTCTTGTTCAAAAGGCCTTTTCGATTTTTAATTTGACATGAAGCGTTACATGGCCTAGGATACATGCAGACTGGCTGTTATCTTTCATCACCAACTTCTTTGGTTGGCTTCACCCGTCTTGGTTGAAAGCAGCTCTATTGTAGGGACTTTTCCTGGGCTCTAGCTCACATGTGTGCTTCAATGACAAGATCCCTGATAAACAGGAACAGAGAACAAGGAAATGGCCTTTTAAATAATCAACTGATTATTCACTGCTCTAGGGTCAGTGTCTGCCTGACAGCCTTTTTAAAGAAAACACTCACACAAAGCTGTCTTGAGATGGGTGTCCTGTGGCCTGGTCAAATGAGAATCACAGACTTGTACAGTCAGTAGGAACCTTAGGGGCCCTGTCACCCACTGTTGCCATTTTAATATATAAAACAACAGTAACAACGGATACTCAGAGGACCGGAAGACTCACTAAGGGCATAAAACTCATGTTGGAGCCAGAACAAGAACTCAGCTTACTCAGGGCTCTTTTCTTATGAACTTTCTTATTGATAGATGTTAGGAACGTCTACAAGGAAAAATCAATAGTATCTGGTTTTCTACAGGACGCCTGCCTTGACGAGGCCCTGGAAATAGCACCAGCTGTAAAGTTGGACCTGATCTTTGGGTTAGCATGTAACCAACATTGAAATTTCTCAAGCACTTGGAATATGCAACATATTATGCACATATTGTTTTTTCTTTTCACAATGAACCAGAAAAGAGATTCAATTAGCTCTATTTTGTTGCCAGAGAGGCTGAGGCTTAAAGAGGGTAAGTACTTTTCCGCAGAGTGCTGCAAGTATTCCCATCAAACATTGATATCTGAATACCTGTTCTTCCCCCCCATACCACACTGCACTTGCTGATAATGTTGTCTTAGGCAAACTACTTAGCTTCTCAACTTCACAGTTTCCTCAACTCAGAAATAAAAACAATAATAACTACTCTTCTGGCTCTGATGTAGGATGAAGTGAGAAATAAAATATGCAGATTAATCTGACTTCGGACTTGACACTCAGAAAAGACTCAACAGAAGTTAGTTCCTCTATGCCCCCATATCCTCTTTCCATTTGAATTTTTCAACAGCAGTTAAATCATGAACTGTAACATCACATAGAGGAAAAACAAAAATTGAAATACTCCCAGCTGTCAGGCATGATCAGAAAGGTATTACATGCTTTAGATAATAATGCTTTAGATAATCTCAAACGGTCAAAATAACCTTTTGGCAAATTTTAAATGGCAGAGAACTGGAAGTCCGACTATCCTCTGTGGGAGAGGTCATCGAGTCAGAGAAAGTGCAAACAGACCAGTGGTGGATGGACCCTACCAGGCCTGGTGATCTGCTTCTCAACGAGCATCTCCTGGGAAACCCGACAGACCAGTTATCCTCCGCATACTTGGGGCAGCCATGAGTTGGAAATGACGTGAGGCAACTAGCAATAAAAAATTTTGAAGTGTAGGTGGGTTTAAAAAAAAAACTTCTTGGTATGAAGATAAAATGTGACCTCTAGTAGACAGTGAGTTTCTTTCCTACGTCCTCTATCGATCCTATTATGTATGTTCTATACAAAGTGAAAAGACTCAGGTATGTTCATTTAATAATTGCAAGTAGTCATCAGAAGTGATTCGACCATTTCTTGAAGCAGTGTCTGTTCTTTTGTACTACACTCCTGAAATTATAGTCTAAATATAAATGCGATTCAATTTACCAAAAAAAAAAAAAATCCAATTTGTATGCAATGTTTCAGAAATACATCCATTGTATTTAGCCAGGAACATGCTTTATAGCTGATAGCAATCAGAGGTTTATATTAAGAGACAACAATGAAATGAAAATACAAATAAGAAGAGTACCGTGCCCCCCCAAAAGAAAGAGTGAATGACTGATCAGGAAAATCATAGTGGAATAAAACAAGATTGATATGTTTTAGATTTAGTAATTGACCTGAGGAAAAAATCATTATAAAACTCCTGAATGAAAAGATGTTTATTTATGGCTGGAGTACGAGCAGACAGCTTCATTTAAACATTCCATCACACGAGACTTGTGAGAAAGATGAACAACAGGCAAAAAAAGTTGCTCTTGTCTGGATTGTGGAACCCTTGGAGTTTCTGAGGGTGTGACCATTAAGAGCTCGGTTGCTAAGGAAAAGGTTGGAGACTCAAGCCCACTGAGAGTTTCTTGAATAAAGAGATAGGAATCCATTTCTGACAAACCAGTCACTGAGAACACAGTAGAACACAGCTCTACTCTGAGACATATAAGCTTATCTTGAGTTGGTGTTCCTCAACAGAACTACAACAGTTTTTGGTTTGGAGTTTTCGGGTTTTTTTGGGGGGGATGGGGGGGAAGGTTTTAAATTGAAAGAGGGTAATGTTTATTATTGATTATTTTTCCTGTACCGAGTTATGAGTCTGTGTGGACTTGATAGCAGGGAGTTTTTGAGTTTGAGCACTGTGTTTGGCAAATAGAGAACCCACAGGGACTACTGTTTACATCCATGAATATTTAACGTTTCAGAAACTCATCAGGGCAGTTCTTCTCTGTCTAACAGGGTTGTTATGAGTCAAAAATGACTTGAAGGCAGTGAATTTGATGAGTTGACTTAGGCCTACAATCATACAGAAATGATTTCTGTGAACCATTCAAAGGGAGTTTTTCTTGTCATAATCAGTATCATAAATCATATAAGGTTTTCTGTGCTTAGAATGTCAAACTTTATGCCTTCCATTTTATTTTTGATGACTTCCAGTTTTCCTTGATTTACATTTTTCACACTAGATATTCCAATTATTACTGGATCCTGCAACTATTTCTTCTCTTTTGAGTCATGCCCCATCAGCAAAGGGAGGGTCCTGAAGCTTTCCTCCGGCACATCGTGATGACTGACTCTACTTCAAGGAGGCAGTCCTTCCTCTGTCATATGTTGAGTGTCTCCCAAGCTGAAGGGCTTTTAGTGCTATACCTGACAAAATTTTGCTGCTATTCATAAGAATTTCAGCAATCAATCAGAAATGAACAGCCTGTTTTTGTTTGTAGTCATTTCTTGATCAGGAAGCACGCTGATACCTTGACAGTTGATCAATAGGCGTACTTAAATTTTTTCCTTCAATGTGTTAGATTCAGTGCCTTTGTGATCTCAGTAAGCTTCCCCACACCAATTTTAGGTAAGCAAGACACAAATCAGACCTTTTTTTTCTCCAATCATTTTATTGGGAGCTCTTACATATATCCTAACATTCCATAGTTCAG
This sequence comes from Echinops telfairi, assembly GCF_000313985.2. Taxonomy (NCBI): domain Eukaryota; kingdom Metazoa; phylum Chordata; class Mammalia; order Afrosoricida; family Tenrecidae; genus Echinops; species Echinops telfairi. The sequence continues at coordinate 78,122,847 of NW_022103920.1, forward strand.
TCATGTCAAACAGTATATTGCTACCACAATCAATTTCAAACTAACCAGTTTCTTTCTTCTTGAACGACTTAATATCAGGTCCACTTTGTACCTTCCCTCCCCTGCCCTAACCCCCAGGAACCCTCATTTATTTGTTTGTTTTTGGCTTTATCTTACACCATCCAATGTGTCCATTCACAAACATTTCTGTTGTTTGCTCCCTTCAATGCTATCTGTTCCCTATTCCCTCCTTCCTCCCCTCACTTCCCATACTCTTAGGAAACCATTACTCCTGTTACTGTTTCTGAAGAGTTATCTATCTTAGCTTTCATGTATCAAACTATCTTAATTATATAAATGAACATACATAAGTCTAACATAATTAATGAGGTGAGACATATGTAAGTCTAACATAATGAGGTAAGGGGAAGAAATGTTAAAGAACTAGAGGATAGGTATGTGTTTCATCAGTTCAATACCATACCCTGGATTTATCATCCCTTTTGTGTGGCCCTTCTGAGAGGGCCTATCCAATTATCTTACAGGTGGGTTTGGGGTCTCCACTATGTCCATGCTCATTCACATCAATTTGCTTGCTTGTTTTTGAATTTCTGATACCTATTCCCATCGACACCTCATGCTCACACAGACTGGTGAGTTTCTTCCATGTGGGTGTTTTTGCTTCCCTGCTGGATGGCTGCTTGTTTATCTACAAGCCTTTAAGACCTCAGACACTAGACACTATTATAGCCGGATACCATCTGCTTTCTTCACCACATTTGCTTATGCACCCATTTTTGTCTTCAGCGATAGTGTCAGGAAGGTGAGTATCATACAGTGCCCCATTATTAGAACAAACCATTCTAGTAGTACTTCAGTAAGATTTTAGAGGCCCCAAGTCCATCTGCTTCTTGATATATATGTATATATATATATATACCAACATTTATATACTTATATATTTACATATATACATATCTATACCTATATTTTTTCTTTCTTCTTCGTTCCCCTTTTTCTTTGCCCCTGCCCCACTATCATGTTTACCCATCATTCACCTCTCAGTAATACCTCTCAGATACAATTCAATTAATCAAACACAATCAGGAAAGCTATACCCTCCTCACCATCAATTTTGGAACCCTTACTATTCCCCTGTTCCCATTCTTATTGTTCACTGCTCCCCTTCCACTGCCTCCTCTCCTCCCATAGCCCCCAGAAACCATTGGTCCCATCGCTGTCTCCATAGGATCCTGCCTATCTTGTATAGATACACACCACAAACACCAACAAAAAGAGAAACCATACAAATAGTCCCTAGTCTAAAAGTGATCCTGGACACAGCAGATGAATATCTCTTTGTTAAATAGCAAGAAACACATGTTAAAATCCATCAGTCCAATCCCCTTGCCTGGATCGCTTACCTAACAACCCCTATACCCTTTTGGTCTTCAGCATTCGTGTCTGGAAGGTGTGCATCCTAAAAGTACCCATTGCTATCCCTGTAGTCAGAGATGGATCAGTCTAGGGTCCCCACCCAGTTCTGCCTTTAGACTTTCAGTGTGGCCCTCTTGTGAGTAACCCCCAACCAGTTCAGATGAGGTGCCAAGTGCTGCCCCTCAAGTTGGAAGTCTACAATTGGAATTCTTTAGGGACTTTGTGGCTTTGCTCCCATCACTGGTCTGTTGCACTCCGCTCTTGGTTTGCTCCATGTGGGCAGTCCCCTAAGTGTACCTTCAGAGTTGTCCTCTATAGTGCTGTCATCTAGAGAGAGGATGTCCAAGACAAGTCATAGCTTATAGATCCTAAGAAGGAAAGAAAAATTATTAAAGCTATTAATACCCTTCAACCATCATTGGTGCTCCAGAGATAAATATCACAAGAAGCATACTGATGTGCAGTGTCATGAAAAGTCCGTCCACATGTATTTTGGCAGAGAGGGATATCTAGACGTGTTCTTGATATGTGGCATAGAGATTCAGTTAGTTTCATTCCCAAAACAGAATGGATTGAGGTATAGGGAGAAATTTTTTTCCCCCAACCACCACCACACCCATCTAAGATTTTAGGATCCCTGCTAGGGTTGGATTAAACTCAATGAGGACTGTGGTAGTTAAATAAATCATGTCAACTTGATAAATAAGTCTAGGAGTGGAGTCTAGCTTGTCAATCAGGTCACAGCCTGATGATGCCTCCTTGTGGGCGTGACCCTTTCCTGAGGATTCTGGTAAATTCCTCTCTTTCTCTCTGGATGTGGGCCACACATTCTCTCTCTACCTTAGTTTTCCTGTGGACAAGCCATGTGGAGCGATGCTGAGACCTGAACGAGCCATGCGGCAACCATGTAGGGAGACAGCCCAGTGATGCTTCCACTGCCATTGGGTCAACAAGACTTCTCACCCGCCCGGCCTGTGATCTTCCTGCATTCGGCATCATTGAGAGTGGTAACATGACTCCAAAGAATCATTTATGGACTAGTATCAGACCTATAAGCTAATATCAGACTTATGGACTTGATCTGGACTGGGCTGGGTTGTTTTCTCAATGTACAATTGCTCTTTGATTTAAAGCGCTCTCCTACACACATATAAGTATCCCTGGATTTGTTTCTCTAGTCAACCCAGCCAAACACAAGGACTAAGCAGGATCTCAGCACACTGACCAAGGCCACTCTGTTAGGGAGTCACCTGATGAGTTTAGATGCCTTGGAGCACAAACCCGTCTATAAATGACTTTGGGCATCCGCTTGAAGCAGCATAACTTGTGGGACTCAATGCTGAAAGCAAATCCAGGCCCATTGTGCTGATAATAGGGGAAAGAAAATGTTATTAAAGACACTAGACCTCATATATAAAAATGATTTCTTCCTTCGATGATCTCTTTCTAGAGCTTTCATAGTGCTTCTTATTTACCAATCACTGTCATACACCCTTGGACAGGATACTAGCTGGCAGAGCTCAAAGGTTTGCGTGATCATGTGTATGCACATGCAACTCAGCGGCTGTCTAGTAACTAGATTGATAAGCTGTGCCCAGGGTAAGGACTGGAAAGTCAAACTCTCCTTCAAAAGGACCTACCACTCGAGACCGTAGTGGAATAACAACCTCTAAAAGGTTGTGCCATCTAGGCCAGGAACTCTCAGTACCTAGATCACAAGTGAGCAAAAGGTTTGCCCCATAGATTCACGCATACAATGAGCTGACACTGCCTGCTTGGGACCCAAAAAGTCACCACTATTCCACACCTGGACACCCTGGGGCTCACCTCACTTGACTCTCCCTACACCCATTACCTGACATACTCTGAAGGTGGAGGTCGGCAAAAGTTGTTGAGCAGGGATGAGGAAAGCAATTCTTCCAGAGTGTGTGGGAGTGGGCATGTAAGAACTCTACTTGGGGCTAGAAGGCTATGAGAATTGGGGCCATGTATGAGTTAAAACTCCATCTCCCAATACTTATGCTTCAGTGTTCAATCAAACTTTACTTACATAAAAAACTATGGATAAAACTGAGAAGAATGGGAATTCCATCGTACTTAAGTGGGGTCATGAGGAACCTGTACATGGACCAAGAGGCAGCAGCCTTTAAAGAAAACAAGGAAGTACTGCATGGTTTCAATCAGGAAACGTGAATGTCAGGATTGTATTTTTTTCACCTTACTTATTCAATTTACAGGCTAAACAAATAATCCAAATAGTTAGATCATCAGATGAAGAATGTAGTAGCAGGGTTATTAATAAATCTTCCAAATGCAAATGACAAAAGCTTGCTTGCTGAAAACCAAGACAACGTGAAATACTCACTGATGAAGTGCAAGTTCGGCAGCCTTCAGTATGGGTTGCAATTCCATGTCCAGAAAACCCAAATCCTCACAACTGGACCAAGAGACAACAGAGACAAGATTGAAGTGGTCAAGGATTTCATTTTGCTTAGGTCCACGATCACTGCTCATGGTAACAGAGGTTAAGAAATCAATAATGCGTTGGGAAGAGCAAGGATGTCCCTTTAGGGACTACAGTGTACCTGCCCCAACCACAGTCTTGGACACTGAGTCAGGGAGACAGAATTGATGTATTTGAATTACGGTGTTAGTGAGGGATATTGGAACTATTGTGCATTGCCAGTGAAATAAATAAATCGGTCTTGGGAGAAGGACAGCCAGCCTGATCCTTCAAAGTGAGGAAGGTGAGACTTTCTCACAAATACTGTGGACACCTTATTGGGAGTGACTCATCTTTTGAAAAGACACGGCAAAGGAGAAGGTCAGCGAAAAAGAGGAAGGCGCTCAGACAGATGCAATGACACAGTGTCTGCAACCATGGGTTCAAACATAACCATTGTGAGGACAGTACTTTGTTCTTCTGTAGGGCCAGTGCGAGTTGGAACTGATTTGACAGCACTCACAAAGCAACTTATGCCGGGGACACAACTTTGCATGCGGAAAGAGAGAGGATTTGAAGTGTTTTCTGACGAAGATCAAAGACTTTGTTACAGTGGATAATTCCCTGTGAAAATTAAAAACATTTTCCTCACAACCGGACCAATAGACAGCATCACACAGACACAGAGAACGCTGAAGTTGTCAAAGATTTATTTTTACTTCTATCCACAATCAACACCCATCAAGGCAGCAGTCAAGCAATCAGCTGACGTATTGTATTGGGGAAATCCGTTGCAAAAGACCTCTTGAAAGTGTTGAAAAACAAGGATGTCACTTTGAGGATTAAGGTATGCCTGGCCCAAGCTATTGTCTTTCCACTTGCCACATAAGCTTATGAAAGTTAGACAATGAATAAAGAAAACAGAAGAGGAACTGATGCCTTTAATTATGGTTTTAATGAAGAACATTGAATACTCTATGTGTGTAGGACCAGTCTCCCCACATCCAAATGGTTCCAAGGAGTGGTTGTGTAATTGAGGGTAAATTAAAGAGACAAGAGACACGGAGTGCCAGGGCTCAGGTCTTCCATGGTGACTGGAACCAGATGAGACAGTAAATTATTCGCTCCAGACTAGCAGACAAGCCACAGTAAGCACGTACATAACAGGAAGGGGTTGTATTAGAGGCATACACATCACAGGAAGGGGACGAGCAAGGGGTATATATTCAATAGGGGAGGTACGAGAGGCATACATGTGACAGGAAAGTACATACCGTACATAACAAGATGGGCAGTGGGCAGATTGTAGATTCAAGATGACAGCCTAACCTTGTTTGTCTCTGAGCAGGCTTGACTTTAAGTGTCCCCTGAGCTCTTCTCCAGGGAAGCAATCTATGATCCTTATCGGAAGGGAGTGGGCCCTACTTAGGGTGGGACAGACAATAGGGTCTGAATGCTCTCCATGGCAGATGGCAGACAACCTTCAGGCAAGTAGCCTTCAAATAGTTGACCTTCATGTGTATATAGTACCAACCATGTGCTTGCAAGTAGCACTTTAAAATGGCATTAATACGGGGGACATTGTGGGGAATAACTTTTACTTAGGAGAATGTGGCTGGGACACATCTCCAACCTACAAACATGAAGGTCTCCCTCCATGGGAACCTCCATGAACATAGAGAATTTGTCCATGTAACTCTCTTCCTGGTTCTGTTTCCCACAACTGTGGACTTCCAGAAGTACATACCAACAAATCTGCCTTAGCAGTACAGCCAGGATACTCTAGAGAAGCAAGGATGGTGAGACTTCATCTCAATGAATTTGGATGTTATCAAAGGGATTATTCCCTGAAGAAGGACATCTTGCTTGATAGAGGAGAGGGTCAATGTAAAAGAGGAAGATGAACTGACACAGTGACTTCAATAATAGCCTCAACCTAGCAACAACTGTAAGGATGATGCAGAACCAGGCAATGTTACATTTTACTGCGGATAGGGTCATTAGGAGTCAGAACTGATTTGATGACATCTAACAACAGATCCGGCATAGATGATGATATAAAGGCAGTGGATTATTTAATTTGGTTCTTCTAGCCAAAGTCGCTAACTCCCACCAAACGACCTGGGTAGCTCATAGTATTGCTAGGATGGGAGAGAAAAAAATCCAAAGTAAACACAAAACACCTTTAATAGAAGGCAAACATTGCAATATATCAAAATATTTTTCCAGTGGAACTATTTCTAATATTTTATTATGAAATTCTCTGTGTGTGAGAGAGAGAGACTTGCATGTGGGTGCGTGCAAGTGAGAAGTTTGACTAAGGCATCAAGAATGCTCATACAGTTAGACAGACTTCAATGCCAAACAGTATGTTTCTTTTTTTTTTTTTAATCATTTTATTAGGGGCACATACAACTCATCACAATCCCTACATACATCAATTGTGTAAAGCACATTTGTACATTCATTTTCCTCATCTTTTTCAAAACATTTTCTTTCTACTTGAGCCCCTGGCATCAGCTCC
>NW_022103920.1:78130390-78131977 GCF_000313985.2 Echinops telfairi
CCCATGCTGGAAGTAAAGACGAAACAACAGCTGCTGTCAGGAAATGATCTCAACGCTCAGCTTCATTTCAGGCTAGCACTTCTCCTCAGAATTGGGGAACTTCCATCTGATCTATTACTCTCCCTGTGAGAACCAAGTTTTCCAGATGCCCTATGTATAGGCCCAGTACAGGGACAGATTATCCATGTGCCTAGCTCAACTCTCACTGCCATCACAGCAAATCCAACTCATAGAGACCCTATAGATGGTGGAACTGCCTCGTGGGTTTCTGAGACTGTAACTCTTTAAGGAAGTTGAAAGTCTCATCTTTCTCTTTCGGAATGGCTGGTATTATAGAGCTGCTGACCTTGAGATTATGAGTCTAATGTGTGAAAGGGGTAGAAGCTGTCAGAAGCAAATTCCATAGATACCAAGCAGACAGGACAGAAGGGATCTGGCAGGGCACTAAATGAAATTGGTACCGACCCAATGCATGAGAATGTGTCACCCATAAACAGAGTCGTGAAGGTGCCCACATGCAAAGTTGTGTATGCTATGAGACCCCTACTCCTTGAACACCTTTATCGTCATCTCCAGTGAGATCATGGAAATTCTTTACTTTGGTGAGTCTCTTGGGAATATACTTTAAAAAAATAATAAACAAGAGCTGGGAGTGGACTTTTGAGTCTTAACTCTTGCTACATTCACCCCAAATGCAACTGGAATCAACATGAGTAGATCCAACATCCATCCAACATGAGATGGATTATATCATAGGTCCTCAAATTTGTTTGGCCTACCATCCCTCTTCAGTACTATCTGGCAATTAAAAACTTTTCTTCCAAGGCCTGTAATCCAGGATAAAGTGTAGGTATCTGCTATTGCAGTTCCCTTGGATGGTTCAGCACCCCCAGAGTGATACAGTTCACATTGGGAATCAGTAACTAAGAGACAACAAATCTCTGATCCATTTTGAGCAATCCATCTTGAACTCCTATGTCTGCTGACTCAGAACCTCCATCCAGGAGGACCAGCAGAGCTCTTTGCCACGAGTCAAACACTTGCCCACATCCTGATAAACAGCCAATAGGATCTCTATCCTGGATGATGCACCAAAAGGAAGGAACTCGACAAAGCACCCCATTGCTATGAAGTCAATCAAATTACTTTTTAACTGTATAGCATTTAGGTATGGAGTTACATCCAAAATTTTTTTAAACCATAATACTTGTAACTTTAACTTTAAAATATATTTGACATAAACTCAGATGCAACCTAGCATACATTTAATATAATACTAATGGGTAGTAATTTAATATGATACTAAAATAGCAAAAAATACTGGAGCTACTAATATTTACCTAACATGAAAAGTTTTAATTTATGTAGCAAATCAGTCATTTTTATTGTCTATTGTGCAAGACATACTGCTTGATACTACTCCTTGTATCTGCTAATAAACCAAGCATTAGGCACATTAAGACAATGTAAAGTTCAATTTTTATTTATCCTGCAAAATATGCTTCTGCTTTGCAACAATTGTATTTCTCAAATCCATCTTCCAAGAAAATAACAATGGGTGTTTATCAGAACGTTAGAGTTACATTT
>NW_022103920.1:78143946-78164753 GCF_000313985.2 Echinops telfairi
AATTTTGAGAATGATGAGGGCAAAGAATGTATAAGTGTGCTTTACACCATTGATGTATGTATGGATTGTGATAAGAGTTGTATGAGCCCCAATAAAATGATTTTTAAAAAAAAGATGTACACACTTGCAAACCCCATGGGGCAGCCCGACACTGCCCAATAGTGTCACTGTGAGATGGCCTCGACTCTGAGGCAAAGGACTGAGCGCGCACACTCCAGTGGTGCGGCAGCACAGCCGCGGGGAAGAGTCTATGTTCTAAAGGAGGATACGGCCAAGCAACCATGGTGTCAAATTGATTCTAACTCCTGGAGCCCCCCTGTGTTTCAGAGTAGAACTGCTTCATCGGGTTTCCTAGGCTGTAGTCTGTACAGAAGCAGATTTCCAGCCCTCTTGGCCATGGAGCTACTGGGTAGGTTTGAATCATTAACTTTTAGATTAGTAGTCAAGCACAAACTGTGTGTTCTATCCAAGGACCTCCAAAAAGACAACCTGCTTAAAATCCCGGGTTACCTCCTGCTCACTGGGGCTGTAGCATAAACCCTTTAGCCGCTCCCAGTCCTGGTTACCAATGTGTAAATCGAGGCTGTGGGGACTGACTTCCTCATGAAGGCATTGCAAGGTGATACAATAAAAAGGGTTTAGCGCAAGGAACTTCACCCTGTGCCTGGCACCTGGTATATGTTGGTCTACATATGATTTAAAAAATAATTCACGCCTATGCTGTCTGCAGTTTTATTTTCACAAACTCATAAATGCAGTGGGGCAAAGCCTGGCCTTTCAACATGTTGTGTACATTGTCCTATAAATTCCTGGTGATTTATAAATAATTAAAACAATAAAAATGAATATATAATCACCTCCAAGGGGACATCTTAGAATTTTTCATAGCACTGAAGTCATGACCAACTAATTGGGGCCTTGATGTTATGTAAATGCTGCTTAGCTGGTCCTTGCAGCTGCTGGAGGGGCTCCCCTGACTCGTGCACCCTTTGCAGGTTGTCACCTCCAGGAGCAGCATCAGTGACTGGAGGCTCCACAGGTCCCGGTGGATGGGTCCAGGACCCAGATGGCAGCAGCCTGCAAATGAAAACGTTCCTGGCAAATACTTCTACAAGCTGGAGAGTGTGTCCTTGTAAGTGTGTGTGTGTGTGTGTGTGTGTGTGTGCATGCGCGCACCCCCCACCCCCACCTCATTCTCTGTCTCTCTCATATACTCATCCCTTTTATTGGCATTTGAGCTAAATGCCCAGCAGCAGCTTCTTGGCTGAATTCCATTCAAACTACAGTTGGCGCTTGTGAAAATGGCTTTGGCTCCAGAATCTTATATGTGACTGTCTATCATGAAGAATTTTCCCACCGATGATGATTTCTATTTTTATGAATACTTGAAAATACATGTCTCGCGCAAGAGTTCTGACCTCCTTTTATCTTTCCAGTGGGAATTCTTTCATAAAGAAATGTCATCGCTTTTATACAATTATGCTTTGTGAGGGGCTATTTATAGCACTGTGAAAATTAGGGAACGTAGTACTCCTTTTGACTTCCAGAAAAATTGTTAAGCATCAAATTGCATGTCAAGGGAAAAATGATCTCATGAAAAAATTAACAGGCCTCACTATTTTCTGCTCTCCCCTCCCATCCCCCACTCTCAGTAAACGGAGGATGGGTAGTCATTACTCTCCAGTACAACGGAACTAGCATCAAACATCAAACCAGGCTTTCTCTCTTTAGATGCAGAAGATACGCTGAGGCAGTGGGGCTGCATTTTGAGGCTCTGGGAGATCTAGGGAGTCTGCTTTTTCAAGCAGGCATCCATGGCAAATGCCTCCTGAGAGCTATGATGCTGGGGGTGAGGCTCCCACATTTGATATACATGGATGATAAATTGAGATTTTCCTCTACTGCCTTTAGTTAAAACAGAGGTCACCTAGATGGCAGCAGGCTACATTCTATGATGACAAGAGCTCCTCGGGACATCCATGAGCCTCCCTGCAGACAGTGACTCTCTCTTGTCTGTCCCGTATGTGATTCAGAAATGACCAAATGTTCATCCTGCCTGGAAACTGAACATATTCTAAACCAAGAAAGAATTCATGCATCCCCCTCTGGAACCAGCCAAATGGCTTAAATGCCCAGAACATACTCCGTGGTGTGCCAAATATAGAAAGTAGGGAAGGCAAACTTAAGTAGTGGGGACCTTCAATAAGTTACAACCCCCCCCAAAAAAAAACCCTAAAGCTTAGTTTCAACAGCAGCTGAAACAATGAATAAATATTAGTGACTTGCCCATATATCCTTATTAACTAATATGTGTGTGGGGGTGGGAGGGGGAGGAGAGGAAGAACATGGAAAACAAAAGCTACCAAGACGTTGTCCAGTGTAAAATTTAAGAAACAGAGTGAGCAGTAAAAGAAATCTCCCCAAAAGTGTGGAGAAATCGGGACACTCACATGCTGCTGCTGGTGGGACTGTAAATATGCACAACCACTGTGGAAAATGATACGGCACTAACTTGAACAACTGGGAATAGAAAGTCCAGACAATCCAGCAACTTCTCTGCTGGGTATATGCCTTAGAGAAGCGAGTCATGGCAAAACCAGGCACATGCACACTCATTTGTTGGTCTGGGTTGACTAGAGAAACAAATTCATAGACACTCATGTGTGTAAGAGAGAACTGTATAACAAATAGTACACTAAGAAAACATCCCAGCCCAGTCCAGGTTAAGTTCATAAATACAATATTAGCCCATATGTCCATTACCAATCTATGAATTCTTCTTCAGTCTCACACAGCACATGCAATGATGTCAAATGCAGGAAAAAAGATCACAGGTCAGTGGGTGGGCAGTCTTGTGGATCCAGTGGCAGTAGAAGCATCTCAGCACTGGTGTGGGTCTCCATGTGGCTCCTCCAGCTCTAGCATAGCTCCATGTGGCTTGTCAACAGGAACGTCTCGCAGGGAGAGTGTGCGTCCCATCTCCAGCAAGCTATTTATCTCCTTAGGGCTCCAAATGAGGTCATCAAGTTGCAACTTGATTGACAGGCTAGACTCCACCCCTTTGCAAGTTGACAGGAGATTATGTAACTGCCACACTCATGTTCATTGCAGAAAGAAAGAAAGAAACAAACAAAGAAAAGAAATCTCTCCAGGAGAATTGGCGCCATCATTGTTCATAGCTGGCCAAGGTGAGTAGATGGGATGAATCATTCTATGGGAAACCACCTACATTTTTTTCTAAAATGAGTTCCAGAAACAGAATCTTTCTAATGAGTCCTGGTTCAACTACATGAATGCTTATGGTGGCTTATCTCTAATTGTCCCAAAATACACACATCCCAAGTGGAATACCATTCATCAATTGAAAGGAATGAACAACCGATACACACAATGATATGGGTGAGCCTCAAATGTATTATACCAAGTAGTTTATGATCTCATTTATAAAAGCAAAATGATATGGGACAGAAAACATCACTGGTTGTCAGACAATAGGGGCTATGTAAAAACTGGCTAAACGGGACATGGAGAATTTGTGGCGGGGGTTGTGGACTTGTTCTATATCTTGATTGTAATGCTATGTCTGCATATTTGTCAAATCACACATAACTATACACTGAAAAGGGTAAACGTTTCTCTATGCAAAGTATAAACAATAAGTCCTGGTGATTCAATGGTTGGACACTCTGCCGCTAACCCCCAAGGCTAGTGGGTCCACCCCACTCAGTGGTCATGGAAGGCAAAGACCCAGGGAGCTGCTCACCCAAAAGTACAACTAGAAAACTGCTGGACAGGTCTACCCTGTCTCATGGGGTTGCTGTGTGGCAAGACCAACTAACCACCCCAACAGCCATCACCACCACAAAGTCTAACCACGGGGTTTTTAATGACTGTGATCCTTTACATTGGATCACCAGGCCTTCCTTCCACGATGTCTTCAGCTGAATTCAAATGAACAACCTTTGGGTTTCCAGCTGAATGCATAACCATTTGCTTCCCCAAGAACTATATTTATTATACCTTAATAAAACATATTAAGAACTCCTGCCATTAAAATATGAAATGATAAATAAGCAAACGATAATGAGCTGGACAGAAATATTTCTAAAAAGTCTTTGATGGTATTTCCTATATATTAAAAAATAGGAGAATGGCTCGCATAAAAAGAAAATTCTAATTCAGACATTCTGTAGGGTTACAGGTCTGCCACAAATTGCTGGGAATTGTTTTTCTAGGACATTTTCTTCCTTCTTGTATTCATTATTAGCTCCCCATTTTCCTCCAACCTCCCCTCCTGTACCCCCAATAAACCATTAATCCAGTAACTGCCATTATCATTTTACCTATCCTGGATATCAACTACTAGAAAGTAATACAAAAATAAAAACAAAACAAAACAAAAACCCACCAACAATAACAAAATAAACCATAAACCAAAGGGGGAGGGACCTCAATTGAGAAAACAAGCATAAAGTATTAAGAACTAGGAAAACTTTTAAATTGAACCAAAGTGAGATTAAATGATCAGGTATTATATTTTAAATTAATTAAATATGCCATAATCAAGTTTATAATACTCTCTCTCTGGCAGCAAGGCTATTCATATCCCTCAACTATGGTCATAAAGGGATTCATTAGAGGCTTCATCCATATAGGGACCCTGCAAAATCATTTTGGGCTCCCACTCTCATCCATAGCCTTCTTCAAACCAAGTGTTCACAATTGAAACTCTGATACCATTCCCTCCTTTGGGTTTAGATTTTATTTTTTTTATCATCCCTGGATCACATAAGTCGGTGTGCTTCTTCCATGTGCACTTAGTTGATGTCTCACTTATATGCTGCTTGTTTGAAGACACCCCAGACACTATACTTTTTGATAGCTGGGCACCATCTGGTCTCTTTACCATACTTTGCTGTGGCACACATATCTTCAGTGATCTCTTCATGAGGATGAGCATAGAAATTGCTCAGGATTTAATCTCCAAGGTACTTTTTATTTTCTAGACAGATATAGTGCAGAAATCTCCATATAGAGGTGGATATATAGGTGCAATCCCAAAGTCTCAGTAGGATTCAGCATCACTGCTACAACGTTCAGGATTTCCCCGTCAAAGTTCACTATGCCTGTAGGAGGGACTGTGGAGGGGGTGGAGCCTTGATCTGATGACCCAGACTTGGGAACCACTGATTCTGACCAGTTAATCTAATACTGATTCTACGATGTAGGATCTTAGGGTAATGGTATTTAAAAGGCAGGAAAGATCAAAGTCAATGTCAAAAGAGACTCTTAAACTTGCTCTTAATCATAGAGTAGCTAAAGCAAATTTAAGAAATGATGAAGTAAAAGATTTGAACAAAAAATCTCAAAGGGCTCAGGACCAATATTGAGAGTAGCCATACCAGGAGGGGAAGGGGAAGATGGGAGGGAGAAAGGGGGAACCAATCACAATGATCTACCTATAACCCCCTCCCAGGGGTATGGACAACAGACAAGGGGGTAAAGGGAGACATCAGACAGTGCAAGACATGAAAAAAAAATTATATATTATCCTGAGGGAGGGACAGAGGGAGGGAAGGGAAAAAATAAGGAGCTGATACCAAGGGCTCAAGTAGAAAGAAAATGCTTTGAAAACTATGATGGCAACATATGTACAAATGTGTTTGGGACAATGGATGTATGTATGGATTGTGATTAGAGTTGTATGAGCCTCCTATAAAATGATTTTTTTTTTTATTTCAAAGGGCAGCTCCAAAATACAAAGTAACATATTATGTGTAAAGACCTGCCATTAGAAAGCCAAAAAGGGAGAACGTGCTCAGCATATCTTAAAATGAAAAATTCAAGCCTTGAGTTGCAATATTGAAAGATACTACGGGCAAAATGTTGAATGAGGCAGGAAACATCCAAAGAAGATCGAAGCTTGGCACTGATTGTGGTAGCAAGTGTACGGTGCTTCTTGATGTGATCGTACTATGGAATGATGTGATATCTGTATTACCTCTCAATAAAGTGGTTTAACCAAAAAATGAAACAAAACAAAGAAGATGGAAGGAATGCACAGTGTCACTTTATTAAAAAGAACTAGCCTACATTGAATCATTTCAAGATGGAGCATATGGTCAAGAACCAATGGTGCTGAAGAAAGAAGGCCAAGCTGCACTGAAGGTATTAACCAAAAACAGGCTCTTGGAATTGAAGCATTCAACATGCTGATGAAGCAATGCAAGCACACACTCAAGCATGCCAAGACATTTAGAAGAGAGCTACCTGGCCAAATGCCTGGAAGAGATCCATTTTTTAACCTATTCCAAAGAAAGGTGACCCAACAGAATGCAGAAGTTATTGAACAATATCATTAACATCACATGCAAGTAAAATTTTGTTGAAGATCATTCAAAGTTTCAGTAGTGCATCATAAGGGGACTGCCAGAAATTCAAGCCAGATTCAGAAGAAGACACCAGGCAGGTCTTAGCTGAATGCAGAGAATATCAGAAACATATTTACTGTCTTTTACTGTCTATGTAATGGCACTTGCCTGTGTGGATCATAACAAACTATGGACAGCATCGGAAAGAATTAGAATTCCAGAACACTACGTTGTGCTTATTTGGAAACTGTACATGGATAAAGAGGCAATCTTCCCAACAGAATGAAGGAATGCTGCGTGGTTTAAAATTAGAAAAAGTGTGTCAGTGTTGTATCCTCTTACCATATTTATTCAGTCTTTATGCTAAGCAAATAATTATTTTATCATAATCAGAGAAACTGGAATATCTGAAGAATATCACGATTAGACAAAGGTTTATTAACAACCTATAACATGCAGATGACGCAACTTTCCTTGCTGAAAGTGAGGAAGACTTGAAGCACTTGCTGATGAAGATCAAGGAATGTAGCCTTCAGTATGGATTACCACTCAATGTAAAGAAAACAAAATATTCCCAACTAGACCACTAGGTAATAACATGATAAATGGAGAAAAGATTGAAGTTTCAAGGATTTCATCTTGCTTGGATTCATAATTAACGCTTATGGAAGCAACAGTTAAGAAATCAAATGACGCGTCCATTGCATTGGGTCAATCTGATGCACAACACCTCTGTAAAGTGTGCTGAAAAGCAAGGCTATCACTTTGAGGACAAAGATGTGCCTCACCCAAACCATGGCATATTCATATGCATCTCAAATTCAGACATTAAATAAGGAAGACAGAAGAAAATGCATGCATTTAAATGATGGTACTGGTGAAGAATATTGAAAGTGCCAGAATATTGATGGCCAAAAGAACAAACAAATCTGTCTTGGAATAAGTACAGAAGAATGCTTCTCAGAATGAGGGATGGTGAGACTTTGTCTCAAGTGCTTTGGACATGCTATCCCTGGGGAAAGACATCACGCTCGGTAAAGTAGAAGGGTAGCAAAAAAGAGGAAGAGCCTCTGAGATGGAGAGGCACCATGGCTGGCACGATACATTCAAACACAGTAACACTTGTGAAGATGGTACAGGACCAGGCAGTGTTTCCTTTTGTTGTACGTAGGTTTGCTGAGTGAGAACCAATTCGAGGGCATCTAACAACAACAGCAAGCCATGGGATGCTTATGTAGCTGTAGAAATAGGCTCTTTTTCTAGGTGAAATGCAGTTGAAATAAACCTCAAAGTCAGCCCAGAAAAGCAAAGTGCATCATGAGACAATAAGAGTCAGCCTATGGAGTATGTGGAAAATGAGAGAGGAAGTGTCACCTGTAAGATAAGTGTGTATTTGTGTGTGTATATGTGCAGGAGTGTGTATATACATACACACACCATCCTGAAGGCTGGATCCTTTGCATCCTGAATGACACAGACTGTGAAATGCTCAATTACCAGCCCAAAGTTCAGTGATTCAAACCCACCCAGGGGCACTTCAATAGTCCTGCCTTTCTGCTTCAGCCTTAAAGATCCGATGGGGGACTTCTACTGTGCATTCATTGAATGGTCATGGGTTGGAATTGACTCAACATTAACTAACAACAACCATATAACTTTCTGAAGCCACTGCCCTAGCTCAGGATGATGACCCCATTGTCAGCGTGAAGGACCATGTTCATGACTTTCCTATGTGTTTTGGGCACCGGTTCTGATCCAAACACCTATCTTAGTCCCATATTTCAGAAACATGCCTCTGTCATGAAGTAAAACAATTGTCCTTTCATCTCGTTTGGCAATCGTTCCCAAATACACATCCTCAAGTAAGAGAGCTGATGACACAAGTGTTCTGCAATTTGATGAAATCAGGGTTCCTCATTTCATGGATAATGCAGCTGCAGAAATCCAATTTGTAGGATCATGGGGATTTCTCTTTCAAATAACCTGTTTTTCTAGTATATCTACCCATACAGACCTCAACGTTGTATAAACTTTTCAAATGAATACAATATAAAACAAGAACGTGTTGACTCCCAAAGATCTGCAAAGTGTGTCAATGAGCAGATCAGAATAATGTATAATTAGCTTAGTAATTTGGGGGCATGCAAAGTGGATGCTACTGAAGTGATTTTTAATGTACTTGAAAAGCAGTTTGCCTTTCCTCTGAAGTAGGCTGAACAGTTTTCTCTTCAGTCCTGTTGACACTATTAATTTGCTTTGAAACCCTCCCTCCTCCCTCCCCCCTTGCTTCCCCATCTTTATCGGAAACAGAAGCAGGAAAGCCAGGTTTGGAGAGCTCTTGTGGAGACAGCCATTTGCTCAGCTCAAGCAAACAGCAAGTCCAATCAGCCTGAAATCTGAATTTTTCAGACACATAATAGACTGTTGGCTTATCAAAGCCTCTTATCTGATTGGAAAAAATCAAAGGTAAACTTCAGGGCTCATGGAATTAAAAGACAAATGAGATGTCATAATTATCAAAGTGGCTAATTTAGAAAATTAAGCTGTTCACATAGGTGACATAATTGCTTGTCACAATCACTCTTTTTCTCATTAGCTTCTTCCATTCACGCTACAGAACAGTCTTTGGACTTGCTCAATAAGATGCGTGTTCTTTTGTGGTTCAGCATGAGACTGTTGTCTCTCCTCCCCTATAAGTATTACATAGGTTTATTAGCAGGTTTGGTCAAAAAACAGTTCTGGAAAATCCATTTAGAGTTTGGTCACATATTAAATTTATTTCAGATGAAGCATTATTTTGAGATCAGCAGCTAATTATCAAGGGAGAATTTATAGAACAGATATAATATATTAATATTCCTTGATCCATATTAAGTGTTTTGATATCTAGGTATTTTATAAATCAGAGGTTAACTATCATTTGCCTTTAATTGTTCTTCCAAGTGCTGAATAGAAAGCTAATACAACTAGCTTTAAAATATCAGCTTAATATCTTTGCCCAATATTTATTGCTTGATTTCTTTAATCCAGTCTAATATAATAATACTGTGCATAAGATTTATTTATGACTAACAATAATATCTTTTATGTGTAAGAATTATTAAACTAATGCTTAAAAAGGAAAGAAATTTTGTTTTGCTATATGCTTTGAAAACATGCCATTGTCAATGAGCAAAAGAAAACATTTTGGATTAAAACCATGGCTGGGAGATTGATTTCTATTTTACTGTTTTATAAAGCTGTAGAATATGGCAGATGACTCTAGGAGAGACTGCATTGATTTTATTCATTTGAAAAGATAGCCTACCTTTTATTCAGAGAGAATTAGTCAGCTGTGTGCTTCTGAAATATTCATGTAACTATCATGTTCAACTAAGAAAGTTACAAATGCTATAATGGTCATATACTCAAAGGTAAAACTAAGAGAGAAGAGAAAAAAAATCAAATCCCTCAAAATCTTATAAGTGAATCTGAAGTGGTAGTTCATTTCTAAGACCCTATAGATATAGAATTGCATGGGGAGCTTTCCCCTCAAAGAAACAGTTGTATTTCAATTATGTCAAGGGTATATTTCCTTGGCAACTACAGGTGCATTCATTGGCACAAGGAATGGCACAGAGTATGTTCTAGTGGCCGAAGATTAAGACAGAAAGGTAAGAAAGGCAAAGGATGGACAACTTGTCTTTGCTCATTGAACCATGCATATAGATGCCTTTGGATTGAGTTTATTACTGGCTTTTGAATAAGAAAGATAGTTGACAGATTTGTGGCAAATGATGGATTCGATTAGCGTCCACAGAGGAAGAGAAAAGAAGAAAATTGAGAGAAGATGGTCTTGCACAACTGAGTAGAATCAGTGTGGAGCCAAGAGGTGGAGATGCCTGCCAGTTAGAGATGAGAAGAATGCTTGGTTATTTTCAGACATTTAACCATTCATTTGCGCTTTCCATGGAATCCAATGGGATTTCGGTGCTATGATTTTCAAATTGCTCTCTGTGGAATCTCAGGAGTTTCCCATTAGGAAGGGAAGAGATTTGACGCTTCCATTGCCTGTTTTAAACCAGCACAGCTGTGCATTCATCTTTTTTTTTTTTTTTTTAAGTGGATTCCCATTTAAAGTTTCATTAAGAGAAAGTGTTTGGGAAACTGCTGGGCCAGTGAGCAAGATTGTCAACTTGATCTAGCAAAGCATTATGGTCTTCCTTAGGAAGGATGGCCTCATCCACAGTTCCATCCTGTGGACATAAGAGGGGGTACACACCCCCACTCCCCATGGGGGGGGGAAGGAATTTTTTTCAAATCAATGTATTAAAATTTTTTTTTTTTACAAAAAAAGCTTATCACCTTCAAGTGTATTCAATATTACAGTTAATATATTTGTCACATCTACTATTCCATTCTTTAAAATATTTTCCAAAGTCATCTGTTTGGATGGCTGACAGCACAGCACCTCCCTTGTTTTTCTCTTCACCTCTTCTACATCATCAAATCTCTGTCCTTTCATGTCCCTCTTAATTTGCAAAAACAAAAAAGTAGTCACGAGGCTCGAGGTCAAGTGAGTAAGGTGGGTGGGGCAAGAAAGGCATGCTATTTTTTGCCAAAATCTGACACACTGAAATTGCTACGTGAGCAGGTGCATTGTTGTGGTGGCAAAACCACTCTCCCAAATTACACAAATCAGGCCTTTTTTTTTTTTTGGTGTGTGTCGCACAGTGCTACACAATCTTTTTGGAACCTCTAAATAGAAAGCTTGATTAACAGTCTGACCTGGTGGAATGAACTCCAAATGCATTATGAGTTGACATTTTCTTCCATTCAGGAAGTTGACAGATGTCCAGAATGAGGTTTGTCATCAATAGACATTTTACTCTTGTTGAACTGAGAAAACCACTCATACACAAGCATTTTTCCCATAGCGCTATCCTTGTAAGCTATGTTCAACATCACAACAGTTTCTGCGGCATTTTTCCAAGTAGTAAACAAAATTCCACAGTCACATGCTATTCTCTTAAATTGGCCATCACACACACACAAAAACAAGGTATGAGCAAAACTGCTTTTACAAAAAAATTCACTGTGACCAGAGAGAACCTTCCCAGGCAACACCACTGGGTGCACTAACTCAGAGCAAGTTGCCCAAAGCTCAGCTCAACGCTCGCCTAGCAGGAAAACTGCATACTACAAAAGCTCTGCTCTGCCTAGTGCAATTCTGGTTGGTTTTTTTTTTTTTTTTTGCTGGGGGGTACCCCCTCTATTAGGAAGTTACTCTTGCTACACCCTTTCAACAAGTTTTTGTCGAAATTTCTACTACTCTTTACCCACGCCCTCCCTTAGGTCAGGCTTTGGCCAACCTAAGATGTTTTTGAGAACTCATTTTAGCTTCCTGCTAGGATTATGGTTAGGCTATTTTTCCAGTTTTCTGACAAGAAACCATTATTCCCAGTTTTCACCTTTTCTGGGATGCCTTTTAGACACACCTTGGCCTCCTTAGCATCTAGAATGAAATCCAAAATGTATAAAAAAACTAAAGAGGATTTGTCTTCTGATGATAATTTCAGGTGGCAGCAATCAAGGACTAAGGAATTTCTCACAATTTTGACATTTACAGAATGGATCTTATACATGTTATTAGTAAGATTAGAAGATGTGTGCCTTTTATTCTCTTAAGTATAATAAAATTTAAAACCTTCTCAAAGTCAGTGAAACTGGATTTTAAACACGTCTGGATAAAGCCAAAGTCCGTCTACAGGTCATTCTGGGACCTGTAGGCCATTTTTGGTCCCTGAGAAGATACTAGTCAAGGAATCAAGAGAGAGAATTTAGACACTTTCAGAGCAACTTGACAGAAGTGTATGAGTTAAATCTAATTAAAAAAATGAAGCTTATAAACTTGCATTTTATATAACTCATATTAAAACCTAATGATACATTTAAAATATATTTCACAAAACTATATTCAGTGACCTGGTAGCCCTTGTGGCCCTGTCAGATAGATTTTGGACTGCTAACCACAAGGTCCATGGTTGAAACCCACCAGCAGTTCTGTAGAGGACATATGAGGCTAACTGCTCCTGTAAAGATTTATGGCCTCAGAAACCTATTTGGGATCTCTATGAGTCAGAATCAACTTGCTAGCAGTGGGTGCATGTGGTGGATGCCACCCTGTGACAGACTGGAAAACAAAAGACAATACAAAAATTGGCCTGCTTTTCCTGCATCAAAAGAGGGTCGAAATTTTCAGCTTTTCTAATAAAAGGCATACAGTTCCCAACCCCCACTAAAAACAAATGTCAACAACAACAAAAATAGAGAGGCATCACTGTTGGTGCCTACCTTCTTATCTTCCAAGAAAAAAGATGAAATTGGGTTGGCTCCATTTGCTAATGAGTCATTCCCTCCTCACCCTCAAGCGCACGAACTTTCTCACAGTCTTCTCTACACCAATGGCAGGTCTTGAGACGCCCCTTCGTCCCCCAACAAACATATTTCTGTCCTTGTCTCCCCGTTCCTCTTCTGACACAGTCGCCTTCTCTGGATGGACGTTTCATTTGGCTCTTCTCAGATGGGACTGCTTTAAAGAGAGTCTTTCCAGTGGTTCTTTCATGGATGCCCCCTGTAAAGAGACCAGCTTTATTTATGATGCCCTTTGGCTAAGCGTTGGATTTCCTTGAGGAAACATCGCTTGACTGAAAGGTTTGTTTTTAGGTGTTCTATAGTTGGCCTGCAGCCACGTCCTCTTAAATGATGATCAAAGGCACAAGCAATACCAATTCAGTCAACACAAAGTGTATTCTATTTAAACACATTGCGGGTAACTTCCTTTTTAATTGTTCTGGTTTTTTAAAGGGCCATATATTGGCAAGAGCTACCAACACTCCTGCTGCACTATAATTATGTGTGTTTTCAGTTGCCCTCCTATTCTTCCCTTGAGACTCAGAAAAGGTTGTCACTACCCAGATTTATTTGATTATTTATTTATATAACACGTGCATTAAAAATTTACGTAGCTTGTATAGTATTGTTATCAATAAACTAGAGTATAGCTATAGCCTAAAAAATTGGAAACCCTAACGTTTGAAGCATTTGTTGAACACGGTAGTCACATTAAAGGCACGTCTCTTAGCAACTAGAAATGTTTATCACCAAACTCCTATTTTTTTGCAGAAAATTGTTAAATTGCTTCTCGGGACTCCTTTTAAGGGAGTGCCACTTTAAAGTTTAAAATGATCACAACAAGACGTTGTTTTTAAAGCTCTACTGTTAAAATACCTTTAGTTCCTATCAGAAGTCAGACTGTTATGACCAGAAATAAACTTACCATGTTAAAAGGATCAATTACTCCTGCAAAATTAAATATATCCTACGTAGTTTATACCACCACCACCACCACCACCCTCCCCCGGCAATTGCTTGTTCTTAATATACACTTAGTCCTCCCAGAGTATCAACCTCTGGATTATTTTCAAAAGAGTATTCCAGGTCTTTACTGATACTGTCTCTTCATCTCGCTAATTTAAATGTTGGCCTTTTGTCAATAATGAATATACAAACTAAGGTGAGTTGCGTGTAACGCCTTTTTCAATGAATGATCAACATGGGGTCTTCCTTATTAGAAGCTTTTGAAAGAGAGAAGGGTGGATTTTCAAGTTCTCCTAGGCAAAATTGAGTCCCTGTAGATTCAAGGAAGCAAAGAACAGGCAGGTTATGGCTTATCCAATAGATAACTTGTTAACTTTATTTTTGAAATATATATTTTCTATTAGGGGGCACCATTCAATATATCCAGACGGGGATAACATTCCCAAGATGGAGAATTTGCTCAAAACAAACAAAATTGTAACACACGGAGTCACCATGAGTCAAAATATATTTGACAGCAATGGGTTTGAGGTTTCCTTTGTTGTTGCTGTTGTTTTTCTGGCCGTCACTTGTAAATCTATTTTAAATGTCCTTTCAAATCCAAGTTTAGAAGACTGTATTTGATGAGTCTGTGTAGAAATAATGTCTTGATTTAAAACTATTTATTTTAATAAGATTGAATAACTGACATACCTAAGCCAGGAAGATTTACTTAAGTATCTGGTATGGAATTGGTATTGGAAAAAAGAAAGAAACCTAGCCAGTTTTACATATTTTGACAAGCTTTTCTATTAAATTTACTCAGTCATCATATAAGACAAGAAGCCTTTAATTCAAAACTAGTAGAAGTTAAGTAGATTCAGGTTGACAGATCAATTGACTAGGTCCACATATGAGGGTAAACCCAAAAGTATTACAACAATAAATTATATTCATCTTTATTAAACAACAAAAATTAATAAAGCTATTGTTTCTTGGCATATCCTTTATCTAGAGCTATATACTTCTAAGGCAGTGTTTCCATATCTCTAACATTTCCCTCAAAGAATTCTGGAGTCTTTAATTTATACCATTATAAACAGCGGTTTGTGGGCATACACCAAGGGGCAATCCACTCACCTAGGAAGTACCCTCAAGAAATAAAATGGCATATTGCGTTGAGAAAATCTTCAGCACACAACCTCTTGAAAGTGTTCAAAAGCAAAGATGTCATTTTGAGGACTACAATGTGCCTGACCTAAGTCATGGTTTCCATTGCCTCCTATACACACGAAAGTGATCAATGAATAATTAAATTTAAAACTTTCACATGCATATGAAGCAATTGAAAAACCATGGCTTAGTCCCCAAAGTAACCTCCTTGCTTTGGAACTTCTAAAGAGGTCTTGTGCAGCAGATTTATCCAACGTGCTGTCTTTTAGTCTCCTGATTGCTATGGCCATGAGTATTAACTGTGGATCTGAGCAAAATGAAATCCTTGACAACTTCGACCTTTTGTCCTTTTATCATGATGTTACCTATTGTTTCAGTTGTCAGGATTTTAGTTTTCTTTACATTGAATTGTAATTCATACTAAAGGCTGAAATCCTTGATCTTCATCAGCAAGTACTTCAAATAGAAGAGTCTAATAAATTTGGAATTTTGATAATTTTAATTTTGTTCCATATTTCTCTCCCCTTTTATCATGTGGCCCCGATCAGAATATTCAGTATTGGGAACTAGGCATCCTCTAGTTCTTTTGGTCTCCAGGTAGAAGAGGTCATCTACACTTAATCCTGCTAGATTTCTGGAGTGAGTTATACCTTGTTTCTTTGCTTTGCATGCTGAAAGAATTCACACCAAAGCATGTTTTGTAAATCCAAGTAGAGTTTTTATGAAGGATAGGAAAAATTTCAGGCTCTACAGTCTCAAAATGATACACGCTACTTCTGGAAAGCATGCCAAGTCACGTAGAAGCCACCCTGGGTTTCACAACTGGGTATGAAAAACCACGTGGAAAAGAACACCCACAGGTGCAGAACTGGGGAATCCCAGGGACCAAGAGGTCAAGAGACCAAGAGAGCAAATGAGCAAGAGCCTGAGACCTCAAGTGCATGTGGGCCCCAAGTAGGCCTGCAGCAGGCCCTGAGGGGTAAGCCTGGGGGGTGAGGGGCAGCATGCCTGTGTACCCCAACATGCTGACCTGCCACAGGACCAGCGCAAGAAAGAGAGAGACTAGCAGCAAACCAAGAGAGGTTGCCAAGAGAGTGTGCAGGGCTGGGAGAGACATGGTTGAAGGTATTGGTTGAATTCATTGGCTGAGTTTAGGCCCAGCTGTGTGATGTGCCTAAGGTAGTTGTGCCCAAGGTATTGGTTTTACCTGGGCCTAGAGGGTACTAGTCTGTGCATGGTCAGTTCGGGTCTTCCTATAGGTGTCCAAAGGCTGCCTGATTTCTTTCCAAACATTCTATGTGTGCCTTTGCAGGCACTGGGGAGACAAGTCCACTTGTCCCTAAATCTAGCTACCTAACAATCCCTTCTATGAATCTTGGACTTCTGTCTTTCTCTTGCACTCCCAATTCAAGAAGATGGATAACTATATTTTAAATGACTACTTGCAAGCTTTTATGACCCTAGATAGAATTCACCACACTAGGTTGTAGAACATAAACTTTATGGAAATTTGTATGCCAATTGACCTACTTGTCCCAAATGATTATAGTCATAAGTCTTCTAATCGAGAAAACAAGTCCTGTGCGATGGTTCATTGCGTCTGGGAAATGTCTATGTTTAAGATGTGGTTGCTTTAGCTTACTTAGAAGATGGAGGGAAGGAACCATGAGCCAAAGAATCTTTTTTAATTATAGGAGGTAGGAAAGGCAAAAAAAATGATTAAGCTTACAGTTAATAGAAAGAAATTCAGACTAGCAAATGTCTAGATTTTAAGCTAATAAGACCCATGTTAGATTTCTTACCTACAGAACTGTAAGATTAAAAACGTGTGCTGTTTGAATCCACAAAGTTTATAGTAATTTGTCACGATAATTGTGGGAAACAAATATGATCCCTTTGGACTCTTAAGTCCTGGGTGCATGCAAGCAGGGGCTGGACTGTTTGCCTGCTGGCTCTGGCCCTGCTGACATGTGTGATTTCGTTGGCTGAGTGGACATCTCAATTCATGGAGGTCATCATATGGGTTCCAATAATTCTCTATTGTTAGACTTCTGGTAAGAAATAATTTTTAGCTTCAGGTGGAAAGAATGTGTTCCCCACAGGAATTTCTCTATCTGAATAAAATAGACCTCTTTCTAAATGACTCATTGTCATTGAATATATTCCAACTCTAAATAAACTGTATCTATTTCTCTCATCTACCATTTGTCTATTATTTGTCAGACTATGGTGGCTTGTGTGTTGCTGAGATGCTGGCAACTATACGTATAACTGGTATTTCAAAAACCAACATGGTCACTCAAACCAAACATGTTTCAACAGAACTTCCGGACTAAGACTAGACTATAATGAAGGAACCCACTGTCCACTTTGAAGGAATTTGCTACTGAAAACCTTAAGCATAGCATCAGAACAGTGTCAGATACTGCAGGCCAAATGAACAGAAGCAGAACATTGTCAGAAATAGTGTCAGATAATGAGCCTGTCAGGTCTGAAGGCACTCAAAATGTAACTGAAGGAGAGCTGCCTCCTCAAAGGAAAGTCAACCATAATGATGTGAACGGAGTAAACCCTGTGAGAGTAAGCCTTTGAGACCTTCAGTTGTTGATGGAGCATGAGTAAAAATGAAAATAAAGAGTGGCAAAAATCTAATAATAATCAGAACTTTGAATGCACAAAGTATGACTCTAGGGAAGATGGCAACGGAGTAACACATACCAGAGGGACTCTGCAGAATTCAGCCCAGGAGAGGTGCTTAGAGGGAAATTCAACACTGTTGAATGTAGGAGTGGCATCATAAAGATAAGTAGGCACAAACCCACAGGGTTTTGAGGGGCTGGGGGCTTTTGGCTTACTACAGTGGAGGCCGGCTGGGGCTGGACCTTAGCCCTGCAACTGTCTCTGCCGGAGCCCAAGAGGGTGCTACTGCCTGCCTCGGGGCAGGGATTAAACCCTTTCAGCTCCACAGACAGGGATTGGGACTCAGCTACATTGTTACTTTTGCTTCCTTCTCCTCTCTATATCCCCTCACAGTCTCAGCTGGTTTACTTAATTTTTTTTCTCCTCTTTGTCTCTTTCCTGTTATCTCACACTCCACTGCTGACCTCCAGACCACTCCCCTTAGCCTAGGGCATTTATGCCTGCGCCACACCCAGCTAGGTGAGCTCCACCTTGTGGGGCTAGCTCGAGGCTGGGGAAATCCCTGCCGACCTCCACAAGTGGGTACTCCACCCAACTTCTTACCAAGGAATTCCTGCTTGTGTGCCTGGGGGCCTAAGGCAGCTCGGCCAACACTCCTCAATGTACCAAGCTTCTGCAGGAACCTCTGCCCAACTTCTGCAACACCAAAGCAGGCAACCCACCAGCCTTCTGGGGCACGCCCCTAGGAAGGAAGCCACAGGAGAAAAAAGTAGTAGGTTAATGCCATAGTGAAATTAGCTGTAGGCAGTTTGAAGAAGCATTACAACAAGTCTCCCAGAGAGAGCCAGTGCTCTTTGACTCCCTAGAAAATCGCACCTGGCTCCTCTAAAACAACACAATGCAAACAGTCATCAGCCCCAACGACCTCAACAAAAAAACAGGAGAAGCAAAAAGCAATGGCAGAAGATGCCCCAAACGTAACGACATGCATAGAAGAAGCAGACATTGAGCTGCCACAGAAAGAAATTTTCAGAATGCTGCTGGGAGTCGTACAGGATATGAGGGAAACAATACAGAAAAAAGATGAAATTATAGAGGAGATAAAGGCCATACACCAAAAGGAAATACAGGAGCTTAGGGAGGAGATAACAAAAACCAGTAGAAGAAACATAGACCTCGAGAATTGACTGGAGGAAGCAGAGAACCGCACCAGTCACTTGAAGGACAGCCAAGCAGACTTTAACAAACAAGAACAAAAATCTAATAAGATCATCAGAGAAGCTGAAGAAAACCTAAGAGCGACATCTGGTGATATGAAGCGGAACAACATTAGAATTATTGGCTTACTGGAGGAAGACACAACAAAGAAGTCATCTGCAACAATAGTGAGAGAATTCTTGGAGGAAAACTTCCCCCAGGTTAATTAATGAAAACCAGGCAATCATTCAGGAGACTGAAAGAACACCAGTTAGACTGAATCCCAAGAAGAAGTCACCAAGGCACATAATAGTTAAACTATCCAACTTTGAGGAAAAGGAGAAAATCATGACAGCAGCTAGGGAAAATCAAAAAATAAGATATAAAGTTTCCCAAATCAGAATATGCTCAGACCTATCAGCAGAAACTATGAAGAAGAGGAGAGAGTGGAGTAACATATTCTGAAAATTGAAGGAAAACAAGGCGAACCCAAGAATATTCTACCCAGCCAAATTATCGATCAAGATAGAGGGAGAAGTAAGAATCTTACCAGACAAGCAAAAGACTCAAAGAATACGCTAGAAGAAACCCAGAGCTACAAAAGATTTTCGCCAGCCCAGTTTAAGCAGAAGAACAACTCTCACCAAGCATAAATAAGAGACTGCCACATACAACAACCTCATCCAGAGGGCAACAAAGGAAAACAGATCCCAAGATAGCATTGGCTTAAGGATGGAAAGAAGTCAAGAATGATACACACACACATGCACAACACACTAACGAGAAAGGAAACTAGGAAAACACCCAACACAAAAGGTATAAGATGACATCACTGAGTCCACAGATGGAGATAGTAGCCCTGAATATCAATGGCCTGAACTCAGGCATTAAAAGACTGAGACTAGCAGACTGGCTTGAAAAACACAACCCATAAATCTGCTGCCTAAAGAAGACACATCTGAAGGCTACAGACAAAAATAGGCTGAGAATCAAAGGCTGGAGAAAGGCATACCAAGCAAACAACAATTCAAAAAAAGCAGGGGAATATAAACATATATTCCCCGAATGAGAGACCCACTGAATACGTCAACCAAATACTCCAAAAGATGAAAAAAGAAATCACAGCCTCAACAATTATAGTGGGTGACTTCAATACACCGTTATCTGAGAAAGATAGATCACAGGAAAAGAAACTCAACAAGGAGGTTAGAGATCTAAACGCTACAATTAGACAATTTGACCTGATAGATATTTACAGAGCTTTTTATCCAAATAAAAAAAAATTCACATTCTTCTCAAGCCCACATGGCACATATTCAAATATAGACCACATGCTGGGGCATAAGGTGAATCTAAATACATTTAAGCCCATTGATATCATACAAACCTCTCTCTCTGACCACTGTGCCATAAGGCTGGAAATCAACAAAAGGAAGAGGAAGAAAACAAGAGCAAACAATTGGAGGATGAATAACTCTCTACGTGGACACCTGCCTTTCCCCCAGAAAAATTTATTTCAAAGGACGGCATTGAATCTGCAGCGCTGGGAGAGGGATATATCTGATTGGAGCACACGGGAGCAGATGAAAAGGGAGGAGGAGAGAGCGGAGCACATCCTGGCCCACCAGGCCTCGAGGACGATGTTTCCAATTAGAGCCGCCAGTCCATAGAGAGGACCACATGGCCGGCCCCACTATGAGACATGACATCCCTCATTGACGCATAGCCCTCTAAGAGACAATACCAGAGAAACAGTGTGGGAATTGCACCCGATCTGATCCTGCCACACGGGGGCAAAACACTAAGGGGGTGCTAAAGAACCACAAGGGAACGGAGTGGCGAGGTACCCAGGGAATGCTGAAGGACTTTGGGGCCAGGGCGAGGGGCCCCAACAGACTGAACTGGAAAACACCCCTAAAGGCCAACAAACAGTCCTGGAACTAACTACAAGCTTTTCTTTCTTGTATTTTGTTTTGTTTTTTGTCATTGTTTTTTTGTTGTATATTGCTTTGGATTTGCTTTGTCTTGTTTTTGTGCATGTTATTATCGCCGCAGGTCTGTCTAAATAAGATAGGCTGGATGAACAGT
>NW_022103920.1:78166021-78185597 GCF_000313985.2 Echinops telfairi
CCCTAATAAAACGATTTAAAAAGTGTAAATGAAAACAACAACAACAACAAC
Organism: Echinops telfairi; assembly: GCF_000313985.2. Lineage (NCBI taxonomy): Eukaryota > Metazoa > Chordata > Mammalia > Afrosoricida > Tenrecidae > Echinops > Echinops telfairi. Next base: position 78,166,073 of record NW_022103920.1, read on the forward strand.
AAAAAGTATGAATATAGGAAAATTAGAAGTCGTGAAAAATGAAAGAAACACCTAATAATCAATATTCTAGGTGTTATTGAGCTCAAATGAACCAGTATTGGCCATTTTGAATCAGAAAATCGTATGGTTTACTATGCTGGGAATAACACAATCAAGAGACATGGCATTGGATTCATTCTCAAAAGGGACATTTCAAGAACTAACTTGAAGTAAAATGCTCTTTGTGATAGAATTATCTCTATCCCCATACAACAAAGTGCAATCAATATAACTATTACTCAAATTTATGCATCAACTACGAAAACTAATGCTCACCTTCCTGACAGGATCGCTGAAGACAAAATGGGTGCATAAGCAAACGTGAAGAAAGCTGGTGGTGCCGGCTATCAAAAGATAATGTCTGGGTCTTAAAGGCTTGAAGTTAAACAAGCAGCCCTCTAGTAGAGAAACGACAAGCTCACATGGAAGAAGCACACCAGCCTGTGCGATCATGAGGTTTCGATGAGATTGAGTAACAGGCATCAGAAGACAAACAAACAAAACATATTGTTGAGAATGAAGGAAGTCAGAGCAGGGACCCCACACACCCATCTGCAGACAATGGGACATCTCCTCACAGAAGGGTCAGGATGAGTCAAGGAAGGAATGAACCAACCAGAGTGCAGTAAAGCATAAATGAAACACACACTATTCCTCTGGTTCCCTGAGGCTTCCTATCATGTTCCCAGTCCAGCCTTTCAGTTCTAGCTGGACCAGAGCATGTGCACAGGTACAGATAAGAGATAAGAGCTCACTGCACGTGGAATTCAGGAACAGGACGGGGAGTAGCGATACCAGGAAGGTAGGGGGAACCAATTGCAATGATTGACACATGAGCACACACGCATGCGCACACACACACACACACAAACACACACACAGGGGGTCAAACAACAGAAACCATGGGGGAAGGGAGACAGTGGTCAGTGTAAGATATGAAAATAATAATTTATAACTTATCAAGGGATTACTAGAGTGGGGGAGGGAGGGAAAAAAGAAGAGCTGATACTAAGGGATCAAGTAGAAAGAAAATATTTTGAAAAAGATGATGCCAACATATGTACAAAGGTGCTTAATTCAATTGATGTATGGATTGTTATAAGAGCTGTAAGAGCTCCCAATAGAATGATTTATTAAAACAGAGCAAAAACTTTCCTTCCCCTCTCTCCTCTATGGCAGTGGGAAAATGATTGAGTTTAACCTGCAAAAGTTGTGCTTCATATTCAAATTGTTCTTGGCCTAGTAGGAAATCTCTTTAGACTTTTCAAATCCTTTACATTGTTCTCCATCCCTTAAGGGCATGATATATAAGCCAATGACTCATTAAAAACATTGAAACATGCAATGTATGTATTATATTATTAAACATGAGATGTAATTCATTACCTGGTAAAATTTATGAAACACAAGCTAACTTTGAAAGATAAAAACATGCTCCTGTTCTTTTAATAATGTTCTGACTTAACAGAGTACATAAGCTTTATAATATTAACCATTATCATATATAACCAATGCATAGATTTGTCTATTAAATTTTAGCAAATATTTGGTGAGCATTTACTATGTGCAGAATTTGTTCTACAGACCAAGATTAAGGACTTGCAAGAAAATCCATGCTACTCACTGTTAGGGCTTTGAGTTTAGCATAATTCTTCAATCCCCGCACAAAGCCCTGACAAGCTAAGACAAGCATTCCTGTTTGTCTTTGCCCAGATCCCACTGGCAGTTTCATTCTACCCCTGGAATCCGTTTCAGAATGTTTGAAAATGTATCAGACGAAATACAGAGTTTACAAAGGAAGTCACTGTTAAAAATACTTTATTGCAATATAAAATATAAACGTTTCCTTGTTAGCACATTAACCCTTTCAAGACCAAATTATTTTCTCCTTTAAGTATTTTGTTGAAATCATGTATTTTCAGCAATGAAAATCATTTTGAATGAAATGGGGAAAATTGAGATAATATGAAATTTTATACAGTTAGCGGGGCACATCTGTCCCAAGAGGCTCTCTCGTAAAGAGATTGGTGGAGTGAAGCCCATTTTTTTGGTTTCACCCAGTTACTCAGATCCTCTACCATCTAAGCATATATTTAAAGGGTGATCCAAGACCAGACCCACTGCCAACCTGTTGACTCATAACAAGCCTACACAACGGGAGAACTACCCCGGTCAATTTCTGAGACTATAAATAGTTGTGGAAGCAGAAAGCCTCATCTTTCTCCTGAGGTGCAGATGGTGGGCTTATACATCTGACCTTTCAGTGAGCAGCAAAACTTGTAATCCACTATGCCTCCACAGCTTCGCACTAGCCTGCAGAAGGGGAAGATCTAAATGGAGATTATATGTCCTACATGTCACAAAAGGGTTAAATAACAAGATTTAAGAACTTCTTAATCAGTGACAAAATGACAGGTATGGAAAATGACACTGTGGTTTGTTACCTACATTGAATATCAGAAGGGGAAATAAAAACAACTAAACTCCAGTATAAATTATGAAAATGAAGTTATAATTCTCTTCTCATGCATATGTAAGGATTCCCACACTCTCCATCTCAGTTAAGCATCTTTAGTCTAAGTTAATATCAAAGAGTAGTTTCAAAGGAAGTGATTCTCAAACTGCAGTCCCAAATAGGCTATAGTGCTTCATGTCCCTTTATTTTTCCTAATTATTAATTTTTATTTTGATGGCTCTCTCATGAGTACACATGCCACATGCCCCTCTAGGGGAGTGGGGGACAGGGGAGCCAACTTTAGAAGAAAGCAATAAAACATTAAAAGGAAATTTCTGCTCTTATCAGTTTATTTATGGGTTTCTCTCCTCCCTTGTTTCAGGAAGGATTTAAGGCGGCTTGTTCCTGTCTTAGTTCCTAGAAGTTGGTTAATTAAATCTTCTGAAAATGTAAATTAAAATGCAGTAACATTATTTGACAAATGGGACCAAATTATTATCATCTTTTGAATAATTATGTGATTGGGAATGTCTACATCATATTTATCTAATCTGCAATTAAATCATTTATATATGCAATTAGATCATTTGTATCTGTAATACATAAATTCGCATCATCAATAACAGCGAATGTGGCCAGTGGCCAAGTTTGTTGCAAGAATAAAATAGCCTGTGTCAGGAGGAAGGGTCACCAATGATGTCCTAATTGAAATGCTGCAAATTAAACAAGGGCATAACTCAGGCGTTCAGCATGCAAGTGACACAAAGACCCTCACCCTGAACTGGCAGTGTTTTGTTGATCCGTTTCTACGTAGTCGTGTCTTTGTTGTACACACTTGTCTGTGGCAACATCACTGTGAATCGCTCAAGCAATGGCTTTCTAGACAATTTTTCATCTCTGCTCGGGGAAATGTTATTTTGTTGTATAAACCTCAATTAGCATTGCTAGTGGGTTACTCCTTGAGCAGCTTACAGTAAGGTTGGCAGTTCAAAATCACTAGTAACACCGAGTGGGAAAGATGAAGCTTGCTGTTCCTATGAAGATTTACAGCTTTAGAAACACAAGGGGACCGTTCAACTCTGTCCTTGAGAGTCACTATAAGCACCAATTGAATCAATGCAGTGGATTACTATAAATTTGGGGTTGCAATTTCAAATCAATTAAAAAATAGCAAGCACCTCCCTAAAATGTGCTGAATACTGTGCTACGGGCTTATAGAGTTATTAGTTATCACACTATAGAGTCTTCCAGGCAAGTCTTTTTTTTTATATTACTTAAATCAATTTTAATCTGATTCTGAACCCTGTCTCCCACTGCACCCCACAAAGGCAGCATTAGGGCTCCATTTCCGGCCCTCTTTAAACCAAACTCACTGCCTTCAAGTCAACTCTGACCCACTGCAGCCCTATAGCGCAGGGTAGAGCTGCCCCTGTGAGTTTCTGAGACTGTAACTCTTTACGGGAGTAGAAAGCCTCACCTTTCTCCTTTGGGGTGTCTGGTGGTTTTTGAACTGCTGACCTTGAAGGTAGCAGCCCAATACATAACCACTATGCCACTAGCGCTTTTTAGATCACACAAAAATTCAGAAGAGTTACATGAAGTTAGAACATCATAGACAGCGAACCAATAAGCCAACACTGACAAGTCAATACAATCTTACATCCTGACAGAGCTTCATGCTTCTTGTGAGACACAAGACTCTTCAGAGAGAGATGGAGCCCCAAAGACGGGTCCCCAGCTTTGACCCAGGTTCCTGAAAACCACGCACAATGACCACTTCCTCTGAGAACTTGTCACTTCTCTGGAGTACTGACCCAAGTCTGCACTTAGCTTGAGTATTCACTATTTTCACAAACCTCACCCTGTCCTTCTATCCCCGATTGGAAGACAATCTCCTCTCCTTCACCCCTTTTGCAACTGAGGAGCCAGCTTCCTCTCTCCCAGACAAATGGGTATTGTCAAGGATGTTTTACACTTACCCAGAAGAACAGACATTCTGTTGACTCCAAGTAGCTTTGGCTTTCTTGGCCCACAACCCCTTCTGCCCCCAAATAGCTTCATTTCCTATCCTCCAGATAAAAACGTGAAAAATAAATTTGAAAAGGAGATGGGGTATGAAACATAACAATGCATAATGAGGACAAACCAAACACCAAGTAATGCGGCATTAAATTCATCTGCCTTCACAGAAGATGTGTCTTCAAGCTTTAAGACATCAGAAACTGTGCTTTAAATCCAGAAGTTTAGTGATGATGAAAACCAATCAATCGACCAACCAACCAAACAACCACCACAACAAAAACCCACAAAGCCCCAATTTTATATTCCTATGGATTATAAACATATTTCTTTCTATGTAGTTCCTAATATGTATTCAATTCTCAATGACCTAAGTAGGTGCTTAATAAATGCTATCTGAAGCTAATAATTAAGTTATAAATAAAAGTCATTGCAATGATAATTTTTCTTACTCTTGCTAGTATTTCAAATATCTGTAAATGAGTGTGCTTACATATTTTTTTTATTTCAATCTATATTTTAAGGTGTTTTTCCACTTTTAATGAAGAACACATAACAAATGTTACTATCTTACACAAATGGAAAAGCAAGGAAACTTAATGCTTCAGCCTATGCAAGCTTCCAGAGAATAAATCTGTAATTTCCTGTGAAATATTAATATTGATAATGCTATGGTGTGAAACACTGATTAGTAGTGGGTACTGATAATTTCCTTATACGGGAAATCAAGTTGGAATCAAATTTATGAAGTATTTAATATGGGCTAACTTCTGTTAAATACTTTACAAAATGGTTTTAATTGAACCTTGCAATGATTTCCACAGTTTAGACATAGAAATGAACAGTGAAACAGGTCAGACAACTTGCCCACCAATTGGAATGGTGGTTGCAGACTATCTGCAAGAGAAGGATTTGGCCAAGGCAATTTTGTTGGAGGGAATATTGGAACTTTGTGAAAACCAGGAGATTGGTCCTAGGCTGCGTTTGTAAGCAGGCATTCTGTTTCTACTGAGGAGTAGAAATTTGCTTAGTATGGCCCAGGCTGGTAGAGATTATCAGTCTACAGTCCCACACCACCTTCCCAAAGAGATTCTCAGTGCTACCACAATCAAATGACAATCAGAATTCAAGTTTAGGAGAGTCTGATTCTGGAACCCAGAGCTGTGCTGAAAATCAAAGCATTCCAGAGATCAGAAGTTCAGCTCCTCCTTTCCAACCTCATCATTGTTATCAGCTCCCTCTTCCCCACCATCCCCTCAGTCTTACCGTTTCTTCAGGGGATCACTACTCCCTTTGCTGTTTCTGAAGGGTCCTCCATCCTGGCATTCTTGCATCGAACGATCTTTCTTATACACATGAACATACACAGCTCTAACCACATTAATGAGGTGAAACATAAGCCTTAATATTAAGGGGAGGAAACCTTAAAGAATCAGAGGATAGTTATGTGTTTCATGAGTGCTATACTACATCCTGAATTCCTCATCCCACACCCCCATGTGGCCCCTCTGTGAGGGCCTGCCCAATAGTCTTGCCAGTGGGTTTGGGGTCTTCACTTTGTTCATGCTCCTTCACATCAATTTGGTTGCTTGTTTTTGAATTTCTGCTACCTATTCCCATTGATACTTAATGATCACACAGTGTTGTGGGCTTCTTCCATGTGGGCTTTGTTGTTTCCCTGCTCATGGGTTGCTTGTTTGATGACAAGCCTTTCAGACCCCAGACACTATATCTTTTAATAGCTGGGCACCATCCGCTTTCTTCACCAAAAATACATCTATATTTATATAGTTATAAATTTACATATTTAGATATCTATATTAATACATATATATATAAATTTTTGCTTTCTTCTTCTTTTTTTCTTTTTCTCCTGCCACACTATCATGCTTACCCATTGTTCACCTCTTAGTAATTCCTCTCAGACACTTTTCAATTGATCAAATCCAACCAGGAACACTATACACTCCTCACTGTCAAATTTATAACTTATATCTTATATAGATAGGCACACACGCACACAAAAAGAGAAAGGCCATGTAAATAGTTCCAAATCTAACTGGTATCCTGACCCAGGGTAGATGGATATTTCTCTGTTAAATAGCAGGTAGGACCTGTTATAATCCCACTGCCCAATCCCCTTTTCTTTTAGGGTTCTGTATCCGGGGGTAGGGGGTGGGGGTGATGGTGTGTGTGTGTGTGTGTGTGGTGCTTACCTTAAAGCACTTACCCTTTTAGTCCTCAACCTTCCTGTCAGAAAGGTACACATCCTACAGGTCCCTATTGCTCTTCCTGCAGTCAGGGATGGCGTTGTCTAGTGCTCCCACACCCACCCCATTATACCTTTAGACTTTGTGTGGCCCCTTGTGAGTAACCAGTTTGGGTGAGGTGCCAAGTGCTGCCCCCCAGAGCCAGAAGTCTACAATGGGGATTCCTTCAGGACTTGTAGGTTTTGCTCCCATCGCTGGTCAGTTTCACCCCCCTCTTGGTTTGCCCCCATGTGGGCGGGACAGACTGGCAGCACTCCCAGAACTGTAACTTCAGAGCGTCCTCTACAGCGCTGTCATCTAGGGAGAGGACATCACGTCTAGAGCTGAGGCCAGCCCTGCAGTCACCTCTGGGATTGAGCTGCTCCCCACAGGAACACCACCCTCAAGGACTGGCACACTGGAATGAGATCTGCTCTTGGTCTCCTTTTCCTGTGGAGACATAATACCTTACCCTTGGGTGGATTAGTCCCCCATTGTTGTCATTCCTCTTCCCCCACCCCTCTGTGGACCTTAAAGGCATAACCCATGGTATTTTCAATTGCTTCATAAGCATGTGAAAATTGGATATTGAATAGGGAAGACCAAGGAAGAATCAATTCATTTGAATGATGGTGCTGATGAAGAGTATTGAAAGTACCGTGGACTGCCCAAAGAACAATGAAATCTGTCTTGGAAGAAGTGCGGCCAGAATGCTCCTTAGAGGCAAGGACGGTGAAATTGACTCTCGGGTACTTTCGAGATGTTCTCAGGACAGAACAATCCCTGGAGAAGGACATCATGCTTGGTAAAGTAGCAGGGTAGCAGAAAAGAAGATGACCTTTGACAAGTTGGGTTGACATAGCGGGTTAACCCTGTGAGGCTGGGTTGAAACAATTGTGAGGCTGGCACAGGAGCGGACAGTGTTTCATTCTGGTGCATATACAGTTGCTGTGGGTTGGAACTGACTTGACGGCACCTACAACAACAACAACAACAACAACAACAACAACAACAACTATTTCCAAAAGATTACAGCCCAGAAAACCCTACGTGGCAGTTCTATTCTGTCATCTCTATGGGGTGATTAGGAATTGGACTAAACTCAATGGTAATCATTTTGGGGGGTAAGGCAGGAAAAGGAGGTTTTAGCTTTGCTAGATTTTTAAAAATTAAGGTGCTGGTTGTTGAGGCTCTCTTCTGGGGTGTGAGTTGTCCGTCTGAGTTCAAGGGTCACAAGCCAGATCATGAGGCTGACTTTCCTATGTGACCTCTGTTCGTGTGGTCTTCAGTGGGACCGAAAGGGCCTTGATTAAAGAAAACACAGAATACGTTTGCACTTATTCTGTATCATAACATCATTCTTGACTCTTGTGTTTATTTTTTTAAAAACCTTTTATTAGGACATAATCCAGACATCATACTATTCAGTAGTTCAGTCATATCAAGAAGTATTGTAGAATCGCTACCACAATAGGTTTCAAAATGTTTTCTTTCTTCTTGTGCTCCTTGATATTAGCTTCCCACCACCCTTCCCTCCTCTTTCCCTCCCCCACCTCCCTTCCCTGATGTACTCACAGGAATCCTTACTCTTGTTGTCTCTACAGATTCATCCATCCTGGATTTAAAAATAGAAAAAAATATGCCAAGAAAGTCAAGAGAGCTACCAACAGAGATAAACCCAGTACAACAGAGATAAACCCAGTTTGAAATGAAAACTCCAGAAAAGATTAAAAACCAGATCAAACTCAAAGTGTGTCAAAGAGGACTTCAGATGATAAGGCTTTAGCCATTCGAGTGAGATTTTTTTCATTTTAATCTAATTCTTTACTTTGAATTAGCATTCAGAATTAATGGAAATTAGATACAATGCCTGAGATAGAAAATTGTCTACTAACCTTTGGCTACATGACAACATCATGTGTGTTTCTGAGGCAGAGAGAGGCTCCAGTGTGTGCGAATCCTGGTCCAGTTGCCAGTGATTTTTCTTACAGGGCTTGTAGAAGGGTTTCTAAACATCATTGTGCTGTGGTATTGAATCCACGATGAAGCACGTTTAATTTTAATCTTCTAAAGTGAACACAGAATACCTCCTGCCTGGTGCAAACAGTTCATGAGCTCAACTGCTAACTGAAAGGTTGTAGGTTTGAATTCACTCAAAGGCACTTCAGAAAAAAAAGCAAAACGCTGATGCTCTACTTCCAAACCACTATCTGTTGAAAATCCTGTGGGGCATTCACCTCTGACACACATGCCATGGGATTGATTCCATGGAAAATGGTGCAATCTTCCAGGGGACTCACAGAGCTTTCCACTGGAACTAAATTAAGAGATAGAAACTATTTAGACTGTCAAATATATGTATAGCAACTTAATTGGTTTGGTTAAATTCACCAAGAGTCATTTCTCTGGACTGAAGATCTAACTGTCTCCATTAACTACTACCTCCATTGCCATAAAACCAGACAAAATAAGTGGTGCCAGAAGAAATGGATGTCTGCCATCACTGAGAGTTTTGATCAAGAATAAATAGATGTCTCCTAACTAAACGGAGGAAAACGTGAACAGAACATTACATTTCTATGGAAAGCAGACTTGCAGGACTTGCAGGATCCATTAAGCCGGAGGGAACCTCAGACTATTGTCCTGGGATAATCTCTAAACCTTGAATCAAAACTCTCCCTTGACGTTATCTGTAAACAAAACAACAGGCTAGCACATTTAATAAAGAATGTTGACCTTGAATATTTTACTCTTGTAAATAATGATCTATACCCAATCAGGTTGAAAACAATAACCCCAAAGCATAGATGAGAATGTCAAGGGTCATGGAGAGTGAAAGTTACTGGTGACAAAACAGTATCAGTAAAGATAATGAGAATGGTAGCACAATCTCAAGAGCGGACCCAATGACACTGACATGCACATGTAAAATTGTTGAACCGGTGCTTGTTTTGGTTTTTTCCACCAGGGGTAAAAGGGAACATTAACTTCAAAAGTTAAAAAGGAAAGGGGCTCATGCAGGGAAGGAGGGGGGTGGTTTAGTTTTTCAGAGTAAAATTGGGACAGCAGGGGGGGGAACCTCAGGCAGTCAAGCAGGTGGCCAGGCCGGCAGGTGAGCCGCACAAAATGCCAAGCGACTTAGTAGGAAACACACCTGTGGTTTCCACAGTCTCAGGAACAGTTGATCTTCAAGTGGTGGGGATTCATATTAGGAGAACTCAGCGAGAAACCTAGAATTGCACATTTGTCCACGTGGCAATCGTACCTTGCTGACTTCTGGAGGTTCGTCTGCTCATTGTTCACGGAGAAAAGACTTACATACACTTTTCCAAGAAGCGCAGGGTGACTTGAGCCTGGTAGTAAACACAAAAAGTTCGTTACAGAGCTAGTGGTTTGTAGATTCTTGGAGGTAGAGGACAGCATCCGCTCTGCCGTCACTCAGCATACTAGACCTGCGGCTGGTGAGTGGACGCTGACTCATGGCCCCTCTTGTGTGTCAGAAGAGAACTGTGCTTCGTAGGAATGTTAAGGGCTAGTGCTTTTCTGAATTAGATCGCCAGGCTTTTTTCCCAAGGCACCTCTGAGTAGACTCAGACCACCAACCTTTCAGTTTGCAGCTGAGCATTGTGAGCATTTACACACCCAGGGTCTCCTTGAAATACACTAAAACCCACACCCACTGTCAGCTAGCCATTGGCTACTCATAGCAACCCTATCTCGAGTTTCCAAGACTGTAAATCTTTACTAGAGCCGACTGCTTCATCTCTGTCCCAAGGAGCGGCTGGGGAGTTAGTTTTGAACCGCTGACCTTGCAATTAGCAACCCAATGCCTAGCCCGCAGTGTCACCAGGCTTCCTTTTGTAGCGTGCTACCGGGTCCATAATAAATTCTCAAATTCCTGTTACATAATATAGTATGCTTGACAGCTCTGATTTTACTTTAGCGGGCTGAAAAGAGTTACTCTAATGCAGTTCTTTATGACTAATGAAAATATGAAAGTTGGGCACTGATTATCTGGGAAGCTTTGCATTTGACTTCTTCAGATTGAACCTCAGCAACATCAGCATTCCAATTAAGGAATATTAACATCCTGGGCACACGGCTGGTAACGTCTAACCTGACATGGGGGTGTTTGAAGGGTTTATGGAGCTGTCAGTGCATAAGAGCTAGACGTCACATGTCATTCAACGTTAGGCAAGAGCCCTTTGACAGATAGGCCTGGTTCCAGAGCAGATGCGAGGGAGGAGCAACCCCAAGGACAATCACTGAACAAGTCTGTTGGGCTGAGGGTCGTGGGGCCAGGCAGCAGCCAGGTTTGTCCTGCGCTGGAGAAGAGTGTGCAAATGAAGCATGTCCCGTTGGGCTCAGTGGGGTTTTAATCTGGGAGCAGTTCAACTGCTTAGAATAAGCGTTGATCCTGCTATGTGTTTAAAATATGAGTGAGTTTCTTCTTGCTTAGTGCTGACTCTGGTGGACCTAACAATGGCTCCCTTTACATGCTAAGCTTCTAGATGTTAGCATTCTCTCTCTCCCTTTAGCCTTCTCTGCCATAGCCTAGTAGCACCTCATCTCCATGCAGATCCAGGCTCTAAAAGCCAATGTTTTGAGAGGAAAGCACCAGATGAAGCAGCTAAAATGACTCTGGTTACAGATCTCTGGGGGAGGTGGAGGAGGAAGGGGCATCTTGGTTGATGCTTTTAGTTAAAGGCATTTCTATTGATGAGTTATGAAGAGATATTAATCTTTCCTGAGTACACAGGACACAATGCCCAGCGCTCGCGCTCCACTTTACAAATCATTTTACCATTAGCCTGAGCAGCTCTAACACATCAACAGCCAGTGCAAGTGCATTTGCTTTATTTTAAGGTAGAATATTTATTTTGGATAATGGATTATTAAATAGATATGTATCATTTATCTCCGCAAGTCGTTTTATTGAGAATGATTTATAGCGCATCAACAGCCATTGCAAATGCATTTGCTCTCTTTTGAGGGCTGCTCATTTTATTATGAATGGCTTACTGAGCAGAGGCAAGCCAATTGCAGAGCGTCTGCTTCCTCAGGCCGTGTGAGATTTTACAAGGGCTGCCTTATAAATATTTTGTAAATTACTTCTCTCTCTCTGTGGAAAAATATCCTCACACCCAATTGATGCTGGGTGGCCGTTCTGGAAAAGGGTGCTCCTCATGAAAGACACACTGGGGTCAGCCCCCTTCCTGCACATTAGGTACCCCTGGTCACAGGGTTATCCAAAAGACACTGATTCTGCCTCTGACGTTTCAATCGACATGGCACCATGTATTCGGATGAGGGGGACATCAAGGCAGTTTCCGAACAGCTTTTGGAGAAAGGGATGCCTCACCTCCAGCTAATCTCCGATTTTCCTGTCAATTGCTGGCTGAAGAGATAGCATTGTGCAGTTCAAGCCGGTGATCATCTGGGGGTGTGTGTGAAATATACAGAGATGAGTGTAGTGTGGCCCTGATGACAATTGTTCGCATTAAAAAAAAATCCACCTAGACCATTAAAGGTGTCTTGAAAACCCTCATGTACCTCTCTATGAGAAATATGGCTGCTTGGCCACCGGGTGATATTGTCAGATTTCTAATTTCAGCAAGGGTAACCACTGCCAAGTTTTGAAGGTCTGCATCAAGGATACGGACATAATTTTCAAAGCCACACGTAATGCCGCAGCACCGCCCGTCGACATAAAACCCGCGGGGCCTGACACCAGCACTCCTCTCCCTTCATCTACCCCGCGCACAGCACGGTGGCTGGAGGTCCACAACTGCACGGGCAGCACCGGGTTTGCAGATGACGTGGGGTGATGGAGTCTACTGCTGCTCCCGTGTTTACTTCCACTGACACGGCAAACCCCGCGGCCAATTGTCCTTATTAGAGCCCCTGCGTGTCTCTCCCCAGCGCACTTGCACTGGGGGAGCACGTGAGAGCACCGAGCGTACTTAACTGCCACGCTGAATGGCTCTGTAATGTAGCTTCAGTGTGGCATAAATTAAGCTGTCATTTTTTTGGCAGCAAGTGCAGAGAGGCGATTTTCCTGTACTGTAACATTTGCAACAACAATTTTCTGGCTCCAGGACTAACTGACAGTTCGGTGTGATACACTCTCAACGTGAGGGCTTCAGGGCTGCAGCTGGAAACGGCCTGCCTCCAGGGCAAGGTATTGTCTCTATTAGCAAATCCTGGCTTCCATCGCTGGAACCAGAGTTGTTGTGTGACTCCATCCGCTGCCACTCATCCCAAGGAAGCTGCCACCAGGCCAGCAAAAAAAAAAAAAAAAAGGTACTGGAGGTTTATCAGCTGGAGCAAGGTTTTAAACCATGTCTCTTCTATACAAAATGGCCCTCTCTCGTGAAAATCCGACTGAGTGTTCATGTGATCCCGTTACTGGCGATCACTGTACAAAGCCTTTGACTGAGACGGTGGTTGCCAGGAGCTGGACCGAGGTTTTCCTGGCAAGAAACACTGGTGGATGCTCTGAGTGGCTTCCAGGTGTAGAGCAGCCAGCAGGGAGGAGGGCTAACCACCCTCGGCCTCCAGGCCCCAAGTTAGCTCCCTGGAATAGCAGGGCCTCGATGAAGGTAATGAGGGGTGACGGCAGGAGGGCCTCAGAGAGAACAGAGCCCACCGTGCTTTCTGTAAATGTCCTCTACCTGGCCCCCTCCCTGGCTGTTTGCCGCCCTCTCCCCCCTCACAAGTGACTATAAAGCAATATGGGCACTCCTCGCCAACAGTCCTGAATACATATAAAGGGCAGAAAAGGTTACCCTGAACGCAGGCGAAAGAATAAAGCTGTAATCACATGAGTCAGGGTGCAGCAGGGAGAAGTAAGTTAGGTTAACCCTGAACTTGCATCCAAGATGTTGCTGGTCTGCTGGAAGGAGCTGGGACTCTCTGGCTCAGGGTTAAGGCAAGCTCCTCTGCCTGCACTGACCCTAGAAAAGGTCCCGAACGTTTTTGAGAGCTCCTCCAGGGAGAATCAGTAACTCCACTCAGTTTGTACCATCCAGCCCTCTGCCAAGTAATTGGTTCACCGTCACGAGGTTCTTTCCAGTACGGAACCCCCATGTCCTTTTCTATGCTGCTGTTGGCTGTGATGCAACCCCGTTTACAACCAAAGGACACGCAGTCCAGGCTCGCACCCGCACCGTGACTGGTTGTGGAGGTGACTATTGCAACACACAGGGTTTTCATTGACTGCTTTCCAGAAGAAGCTTGCCTGGCTTTGCTTCCTAGTCAATCTCTGTATCATAGCACCATGCTACCTGCAGGGAGGACAGGCAGTGATTGCACAGGACGTACAGGGGCTTGGGATTCCGCCTGGGTGCCCAGCGTATAATGGGAGGATTCCACCCCTGAACCTCTGCTGCCTGTTTTCTCTGTTACCAAGCTAAACTCGTGAGTTGGTTCCAACGCACTGCAATGCGGTCTAGGTTTTCTGATGCGATAAATCTTCGTGAGAGCAGATAGTCTCATCTTTCTCCTGTGGGAGCAGCTAGTAGGTTTGAACCTCTGACTTTGGGTTAGCTGTGCAATGTTTACCTGACACAGTGCCATCAGGACTCTTGCTAATTTCCCTTTTTTCTGTTTGGTGCTGTCCCCAGGAGAGAAAAAAAAGAAAACATGTCATAAGCATTTCTCATTAAATGGCATTTTAAAAGCTGCTTTTAGGTTTGAACAGCTAGTAGGTTTGAACCTCTGACTTTGGGTTAGCTGTGCAATGTTTACCTGAATGTTTCATACTTTAGTCATTCTTTACTTGCCGATCTATAAGTTAGAACGTCCCCAAACCCATTGACATGGAGTCAATTCTGACTCAGAGCAACTCCACGGGACAGAGGAGCACTGCTGATTAAGGACTTTCCAAGGCTGTAGATCTTTAGGGAAACAGAGAATTTCATCTTTCTCCCTCAGGGAAGCTGATGGGTTCGAACCCCCAACGTTTTTGGATACCAGCCAGATGCATAACCCATGGCACCACCATGATTCCCTAAGCTACATATAGGCTCTCTGATAAGGGGAGCTCTGTTTTGCTTTGTAATCCTGCCACAATGTTTGGGCCCTATATTTCATAGATATTTAAGTAAGTGGATAAATACATTTATGAGCATTACCCTAGATACAGCCACAAATCATATATCTCCAATAGCCATAGCGAAAATAAAAACCTTCAAGTAATCTTGTGTGTGTGTATGTGTGTGTTTTCCCCCTTGACTGGGGGCAGGGAAAATTATTCCCTATGTTATACTTCTTTTATGATAGTCTAACAAAAGCTTATTTTTTTCAGCCATTGCACGTATTCCCACAAAGTTCCCATGGTCAGCCCATGGCCAACAAGCATCTAAATGTTTTCCTGCTGTGCATAATATTCCACCATTCTCTAGAGCTCATTCCTGTAATTTGCTGAGCTATGATCATCCATATTGAATTTTCATTCTACTTCATCTAAGCCACATTACCAGCTTGTCAAAACCAATTTAAATTCTCAGGCAAGATTGGAAGATTCTGTGTTTTCTCTACCCATGACAAGATCGGGAAAGGATAATATATGTGGGAAAAAGATGATCCAAAGAGGAAAGGGGTGAAATAGTCCCCAGGCTCTGACATTAGCCTGCCAGCCTGTCAGGAGAATGAGCAGAGGGGGAGAACTCTCTGCATGTGACTTTGCATAGGTCCCATAAGCATATCTGAGCCCAGTGATACTCCCGGCATACCAGACTCTGCCTATCGGCGTCACAATGACACCTGTGAAGAAGACCTGGTCACTAGAAAGATGATATTGCTTCTTATCTTATAACAACGATTAATGTGCAACCCAAAAAGAAGAGAGCTTTTGCCCCCCCACCTTTTAAAAACTCTTCCTCCTGATGGTCATTTCCAAAATGTTTATTCATTATTAGTTCCATACCAGAGTCCTAGGACAGTACAAATGTCTATTAATTGAAAAGTTGGAGCTTTGCCACCCAGAGGTACCTGAAAAGAGATGCTTGGAGACCTACTTCTCCCAAACCAACCATTGAAAATCTGTGGAGCCCAATTGTGCTGTGACACTCCTGAGGCCGGTATGGGTTAGAATCCACTCAAGGGTATTTGGTTAGCAATCAGGGGCAAACGTGACGTAGCAGTGTAGTTCACTTGTGCTATCGATGTTCCGGGTAAAATTAATACCCAGTGTCCCTTAGACTGTCTGAAATATGGAAGCCAGCTTGACTTTTATCTTGACCTTCTAAATTGCCTAAGGGGACCTGAAACTCATATTGGGAGTCTTTGAAAGTGAGTTCTGCATCATCAGTATCTCCTGGGAGACGGTTAGATGCTGAATCTCTGACCAGACCCAGACCCACTGAATCAGAAGCTGCATTTAAACATGATTCTCGGATGATCCGTGTATACGCTGACTTGTGAACATGCATGCAGATGCGCTCTTGAATCCCTTCCCACTCTGTGTTCTACACATCTTTCAATTTTCCCTCCTGCTCTCTCAGTCCACTGACCGCCCAGCAGAACTTAGTCTGCAGAATTCATCCAGAATTATTGACTTGTTATCCAATAACCCGTGCTCTCTTTTGAACTGTGAAAGTTAAGTCATTTCCATTAAGCAAATGTGACCTTAATTGATTTGTGCAGGCCTCCCGCTCTGAATTTAGCTCCATGTTGTCCCTTCTACCTTTGAGGTGGAACCCAAGCTTCTGGTGCTATAACCTATGCTACCCTGTGGGCCATGGATCACTTGAATAAAACCCGCTTCTCTTTTACTTGCCTTAGAGTCTTTGCACACATTCTCATACTTTTATTACCTAACAACTCATTTTAAATTGGTTTAAAATCAGGAGCAGTGTTTATCAAAGTTGTAGCCTTTCATCCTACATATTCAATCCAGATGTCCAGCAAATAATCGGAAAAGCTGGATTACACAAAGAAAACTAAGGCATTCTGATTAGAAGAATACTCATGAATAATGTGTGATATGCAGATGACACAACCCGGCTGGTTGAAATCAAACCGGACTTGAAGTACTTGCTGATGAAGGTCAGTGACTACAGCCTTTAGCATAAAATAAAAATGCTCACAAATGGACTACTAAGCAACACTGTGATAAATGCAGAAAAGATTTAACTTGTTCACACTTTAATTTTAGTTGGGTTCACAGTCTACACTCATGGAAGCAGCCAAGAAATAAAGCATTTGCATTGTAATGGGGAAATTTGCTGATTCAAAACCTCTTTCCAGTGATAAAGAACAAGGGTGTTACCTTGAGGATGGAGGTGCTCCTGGCTCAGGCTGTGGTCTTTTCTGTTGCCTCGGAAGCCTGGGGAAGCTAGTTAATAAATAAGAAAGAGCAAAACAGAGTGGATGCCTTTGAATTGCAGTATAGTACAGACAAACAAATCTGATTGGGCAGGAGTATAGCTGAATGTTCCTTGGAAGAAAGGTTGGTGAAAATTCATCTTTAGACATACTATCAGGAGGGACCAGTTCCTGGAAAAGGATATCATGTTTGGTAAAGTGGATGGTTATCCAAAAAAGAGGAAGACCGTCAACAAGATGGATTGATACAGGAGGTACAACAATGGGTTCACGTATAGCCATGACTGTGAGAATGGCACAGGACTAGGCAGGGTTTCATGCTCTTGTACTTAGGGTCGGTATGAGTCGGAACCAACCAGATGGCACTGAACAACAACAGCTGAATTACTGTAATTCCTTTTTAATTGGTCCCCTGCAAACTTGTATTAGCCATTTTTACTGTCTTCCACTTGCTATTGTCCATCGAACAGCACCAGCTGTTCAAATGCTGCTGGCATCACTTCTTCCATAGGTACTGCCTTTCCCCTCCCGAATGCTGTCTTCAGACCAGCGGAAGGCACACTGGAGGCCGCAATGCTGAGAGGGTGTCTTCTTTTCTGCTGGAATGGATGCCTGTGTCACAGAGGTCCAGTCACGGCGCTCTCACTCGCTGACTGCCAGCTCAAGCCAGCGACCATAGAAACTCATGGGGTCGAACTGCCCATGCGGGTTTCCAAGATTGGAACTCTTTTCAGAAGTGGAAAGCTTCCTCTTTCTCCTGTGGAGCAGCTGATGGTTTTGAACTGCTGACCTTTGGGTTAGCAGCCCAACATGGTGTAAGTACTAAGCCACCAGGGCTCCTGTGAGTCACGGAGCAGAATCAGTGAAACCTGGGGAGCGTCTTCCACTCCCATTTATTTTAAAGCAAACCTAGACAGTTATTTGGTAACAGTTTGTATTACTCACAGATTTCCAGATGGTTTTATAAACCAATGCCACACATTCATTATATGTACCCTGAGTAGTGTCATTATAATTAAGTGCCTATCTCAATTTCCATTACACACGCCTGTTTAAGGGATCTCAAACTGTCATCAAATTTACTTTTGACTCAAAGTTAGCATGCTAGAAATAAAGTCCAATCACTACTCTTCATTAAAAGCAGAAACTTTTGTTCTGTTTCCCAAACACTAGTTTACTCATAGCATCAATATGTGCAGAAGAACAGAGATGCAGTTTCTCCACCTCAAAATGACCATTATTGTTTTTCCTTAATAAAAAATATGGATATAATATACTTGAGCAAAAATACGTTATGAGGCCTATGACATTTCATAACATTGGCCTGATTTACATACTCAATGCTATATTTTCAAGAACTAACAGTAATAATTGCATTAAATGTTATAAATTATATGCTCATATAATTGCATGTAAATAACCTAAAGGAAAATATAATGGAACATATTTAAGGCAATTAAATCTAGGATCCTACCATATTTATGCCCTGTATTCAGTTTTGCATTGGGAAGGAAAGAGAGAGAATGTGGCTATACCACTTTTGTGGCTGAATTTTCAGCTATCTATCATCCAGAGATATCATTAACATAAACTGAATGTGAAAAGCAAAAGTCACCCGGGCTCTCCGGGTCTTGGTTTCCTTGTGCTTCTAGAACACAAATACCCGCCCAAACCCACTGGCCAAGAGTAGATTGTGACTCATGGTGACCTTGTAGGCTAGAACAGCGCTGCTTCCTTAGAGTTCTGAGATGATGACTCTTTACAGGAAAAGACAGCCTCATCTTTCTCACTGGCTAACACAAGTAGGCGGTTTTGAAGAACACACATTTCTTTTCTCTGAGTTTAGGTGGCTAAAACTCTGAATCCAGGGCACTGGTTTTGGGAAAGGCTCTTTGTTGACTCCAGGGGAGCCTTTGTCCTTTTGATCTTCATTTCTTGGATTGATCTGCAGTCTTCCTACAGCATCTGTTTACCTTGGTTATGCTCTGCAGCCTTTACATTTATGCTGTTCCTTATAACTCAGCAGGGATTAGATTTAGGACTTGTCCTATACGCATATGGTCTCAATGTGATAAGGCATGGTTTAAAAGCCACCCTTTAGTTTTGAAAATGATGATGGCAACATATGCACAAAGGTGCTTGACACAATGGATGTATGCATGGATTGGGATAAGAGCTGTAAGAACCACCAATAAAAGGATTATAAATAAATAAATTAAAGCCACCTCTTGGTCTATGTATGTACAGATTCTTCATGAACACAGTTAAGTGTTCTAGAATTCCCATTCTCCCCACTGCTATCCATTGCTTTTTATGATCCAGGGGAGAATGTCTTTGCACAGTTAATAAATCACAAGTAAATATCTTTCTGGTAATCTCTGCTTTTAGTTATGACCCATCTGACGTTAGCATTCATATCTCTGTTTAGCATTCA
>NW_022103920.1:78186694-78187998 GCF_000313985.2 Echinops telfairi
GAAACCCAAAGAAGGCTAAGCATGATAGTGGGACCAGAGGAAAGTAAAAGGAAATAGACGAAAGAGCTAGGAGGCAAAGGGCATTTAGAGAGGTCTAAATACAGGCATGTACATATGTAAGTATATTTATATATGAGGATAGGGAAATAGATCTATGTGCATATATTTATAGGTTTAGTATTAAGGTAGCAGAGGGACATTGGGCCTCCACTCAAGTACTCCCTCAATGCCAGGACACGTTGTTCTATTAAAATGGCATTCCATGATGCTCACCTTCCAGGCAGTTCCATTTTTATATATTGATGCAACCATTTTAAAATCACCTTCAACAAAATTTCACTCGTGCCTTACATCAGTGATATTGGTGTATAATTTCTGCATTTTGGTGCATTACTAGTCTTTAGAATGAATACAGAATGGATCTCGTTCAGGTGGTCGGTCAGGTCGCTATCTGTCTTCTTGGCACAGATGAGGAAGTGCTCCCAGAGTTGCAGCTGTTTGCTGAAGCATCTCGCTGGCCTTCCTCAGCTCCTGGAGCCTTGTGCATGACCTAATGCCTTCCCTAGAGTTCGGACTTCTTCCTTCAATCTCATTGGTTCTGATCATTTTCTGTCTTCTGGAATAACTGAACACCAACCAATTCTTTTTGGTACAGTGATCCTGTGTATTTCTTTCACCTTCCCTTCATGTCTGCATTATTCATATCTGGCCCATAAAAAATTCAAAAACCAAATGCAGTGCTATGGAGTCAGTGCTGACCCATAGGGACCGCCCACGGGTGTCAGAGACTGTAAATGTTTACAGGAGTAAAAGCTCAGTCTTTCTGCTTTGGAGCTGCTGGTGATCTTGGACTTCCAGTCACGTGGCTCACAAGCCAATGAGGAGCCACTTAACCCCCACCAGGGCTTCAGATCTGCCCCACAGATGTCTTCTATATTGCAACTCCAGGCTTGATTTTTCCCCCTCTTCTTTCACCTTGGGAAATGCCAAATATGAATATGTATACCAAAAAAGGAATATATATATATACCAAAACTATGTATTTTTTAACAATTTTTTTTACCAAACAACCTTATCCCCTTCAAAGTACTCTCCATTACTCTTAATACATTTGTCAAACCTGCGATTCAATTCTTGGAAACATTGTCCAAACTCATTTGTTTGGTTGGCTGATAGCACCTCCTTTGGGTTTTTTTTCTTCACCTCTTCTACTTTGTCAAATCACAGTCCTTTCATGTCCCTCTGCATTCATGGAAACAAAAAGAAGTCGCATGCAGTGAGGCCAAATGAATAAGCAAGAGAAG
>NW_022103920.1:78188767-78195625 GCF_000313985.2 Echinops telfairi
CTTATACCTGATCCCTTCGACACCTCATGGTTGCATAGGCTGGTGTGCTTCTTCCATGTGGGCTTAATCAGGCCTTTTTTGTTGCACACTGTTACACTATCTTTTCAAAACTTCTCAATAGAAAGCTTGATTACCAGTCTGACCTGGTAGAATGAACTCCAAGTGCACTATCCCCCATACATTAAAAAATAAATGAGGATCGAGTTTTGTTGGGGTACCCCCATGTATGTTCTTCCTAGAAGTGAAAACTCTTAGGAGTTGCTACTGTCTTTCAGAGATATTAAAGGAAATATTTGGGGAATGTTATCTATTAAAAATCTCTGGTGATGAACTTATAGAGACAGCAAGTAGAGTAAGGGTTTCTGGGAAATGTAGTGGGGAGGGGTGAGTAAAAGGGAATTGATGTCAAGGAGTTCAAGAAAGAAGAGAATGTTTTGAAACTGATTGTGGTAGCAATTGTACAATGCTGCTTTATGTGATTGAACTATGGAATGATATGATATCTGTATTAGCGCACAATAAAATGCTTTTGGAAAAAATAAAACTATTTAAAAATCTCTGACTTACTTTGAATGAGGCTTCAAATGTTCAATCATCTTTACTGTTAAGTTTATTTTAATTGCTCAGGCACTGCAACTAGGTAATACCACTCTGTTAAGTACCTGAGATCTTTACTCCAAAGTAGCAAATGCTGATTCATATATTGTTTACCAGGGACCGCTCAGGCTGACTTATTACAAAATGCAGATGTCTTTTTCGGCTGGAAAGGTGTTAGAAGCATTTAAAAAAACTCGTTAGGAAATACAGGTTTTACACGCATATGAAATATGTTATTTAGCTCTATTCATGTTTTAAGTGAACTACCTCTGGTAATGCATTTAGGGTATTTTATTCCACTCAGACCTCCTGAGAGTTGTTTAGTCCCTGTAACCATCTCTTTTTTTCCCAAGGGAAAATTCCTCATCTTTGCTCACCTGTGGAAGAAGAGCAAGGGGAATAGATGTGCCAGTTTCTGACAAGACACGAGGATACAATACATAGTATCAGTACACAGTGTGAGCATATAGAGTACATTGGCCTTGGCACGCTGACTTTGTTTACTGAATAACTGACTGGGCATTGAATTACAGGCATTATTCAATCATAAAATGGATAAGTCTTGAAATCATTATTTTCATTGGCCGTAGGCCTCCAACACCTTTATTCGCATTGTTTACTGAATAACTGACTGGGCATTGAATTACAGGCATTATTCAATCATAAAATGGATAAGTCTTGAAATCATTATTTTCATTGGCCGTAGGCCTCCAACACCTTTATTCGCAAATAAGTAAGCCTCCAACACCTTTACTCGCAAATGAGTCACTGGCCATACTATCAAGGGGATGGCAGTGAGTCATGTCCCTGTCCAGCTGGAGCCTCCACACGCCAGTAGCATCCAAGAGGCGCCCAGGCCAGCAGTGGAGATCTCCAGAAGAATGCTAGAGGCTCTAGTCTAGAGGGATGCAATGATCATCCTAGATGCTCAACCTCAGAAGCCTGACGCTTGAGTCAAATCCAGTGAGAGAAGTCCAGATAATAGAATATTTACAGATAAATTTATAACCATGAAATGATACCTCCCTGTAAAATAAAAAAGGAAATACACACTCCAAAAAATATGTAATAGTAAAAAGATACTTTATACGACTAGGGCTTTGTGGTGTGTTTTTTACAAATAAAATTCTATAAATTACTGAATGTGGCTCATAACTATTTGAGGCTATATGGAGTCATGAGATTGCTTTTACCCTCTTGGTTGCTGATTCCCTGTCACTGGGTTGATTCCAACTCCTGGGAACCCTGTAGGACAGAGGAGAACTGCTCCCATGAGTTTCTTAGATTAGAGCAGTTTATGGAACTACAAAGCCTCATCTTTCTCCCATGGAGCAGCTGGGGGATTGGAACTGTTAACCTTTTGACTAGAAGCCCACTGTGTAACCCACTATGCTACTAGGGAAGAGGGCTGAAAATGGACTTGAATGCATATGGGGGCCATGTTCTTGAAAATCCTTGGTGCCACTTGCGCACCAAGTATGGCTCTTGTAATAGGGTTATTGGTGCATGGGTCTAACCTCTCCAGATAGACTTTAGCATCTAGGACCCAGGCATGGTGCTTTATACATAGAAGTGTTTCTTGAAGGAGAAGGCGGGAAGGACAGACATAAACAAAAACCTAACTCTCACACTGAGTCAATTATGACTCATAGCAACCCAACTGGAAAGGCAGAACTGCCCCCTTTGAGTTTCCCAGGCTACGAACCTTTATAGAAGCAGAAAGCCTCCTCCTGGCGGGTTCCAACTGCCGGAACTGTTGCTAGCAGTTCAACACAGGCAGAGTCCCTGTTGGCCTCCTATAGCCCCACGGAAAGCACTGGATGAAACAGAAAATGCATGTCCTCTTTGTCTGCCTTGCCCAGCACTCCCTGGCTTCATCGGTCTCAAGCATGTTGATTTTATGAATCATCCAGTTGGACCACAGTACTAACAGTATGGACGACCGCTCCTCTAAGAGCTCACAAGCATCTCTCTGTGGGAGACTACCCTGCTGGGTGAGGTCGACTGGCATCGTGAGGCGAGTTTGTCTGCTACCATACTTCCAACACTCCTTGTTCAGCATCTCCTGTGAGTCATTGTTCTTTATTGCAATGAACTGAAACGTCTGAATGTCCACCTTGTTGCCTCCTGCCTGGTAACTGCAGGACCTCAGCCCTGGTCGTTCAATGTAATCATCGCCAGTCAAGGATCTCTGGGGCGGTCTTGCATGTGCTCGTAATCAGCCTGTTAGACTGGATTGGAGTCACTGCTTCTCCCTCCTGTGGAATGTTGTGTTCTCTGCAGGGCAACTGCTCACTCAGGCTTCTCGCTGGGCAGGGCTTGACACTCAAAAGCAGCTCTTGTCCCAAGCAAGTTCCTGATGATTCTAGGAGACTTCCCTTGTGACTCTGAATAAACTTAGACTGAGTGGCATGAGGTTCTGCCAAGTCAGAAGACTGGGGATTGAGGTTTGGCCAGAGGGTCAGACTGCTCAGCCTTTATCTAGAGGGATACATCCCCGGGTCGCTGAATCCCACTGTCGCCTTGGTGGTAGTCTCTGCCCCTGTTTGGAGGCCTTATCGCCCTCTTCCTTAGGGTGGGAGCCAGATGTTGGTGGAGAAATTCAGTATAGAATTTACTTTATGGGATGAGTTGGTTACTGGGCAAAGGCCAGCTAGTCCCGGTGTCAAGGCTATTTCAGCAGGCCTCAGCCTTTTGCCTTTTAGTGCTAGAAGGGGTTTTCTCCGTCCAGAGTGGCCTTTGATGGAATCGCCACCCAGACCAAGTTCTAAGGGAAAGAATGGCTGGTTGCTATAACTACTGAGAGCCTGGAAGGGTCCTTGAGAAGTTCAGATGGAACATGCCTCTCTGTGTAGCCAATGGTGGTGTCGTGGGTTATGCATTGGACTGCTAACCACAAGGTCAGTAGTTCAAACCCATTAACTGTTCAGCAGGAGAAAAATGAGGCTGTTGGCCTGTGTCATGATTTATAGATCCCAAAGGGCAGTTCTGCATGGTCATGGGTCACTCTGAGTTGGATTAACTAGACGACAGTAAGTGCGGTAAGCCTCTGAAGTTGGCCCCTCTCTGTTGAAGGCAATAGGAAGGCTGGGACTGCCTTCCTCCTTTGTCTGAAGCCGGAGCCCAAAGCAGCTCACTGAAGGTTGCCACCACAGGGCTTGTTGAAGCTGGCCAGGTCTACCTGACATCTTGTCCTGTGTCACTATAATCCCTAGGTTCACAGGCCTGCTGCTTTGTCTTAGGAAGGGGCTTGCAAGGCTGGCCACACTTTGAACACCGTCTGCTATCAGTCCTCCTCTTACACCTGCACAGGTGTCAGGCGCTCCTTCTGTCACCTTGTCCTAGCTCCTCCTGAGACCGGATAGACTCTCCCTTCTCCAAGGCCTGTGCCAGTCAGCATTTCCAACCCTCTCCTCTCCCTCCCTTTGTTGAGCTTGCTTCTTCTCTGCCCGACCTCCTGGGTGCGCATTCTGTTTGTAGGAGGTGAGGCAGGAGGAGGTTGCTGGCTCAGGCCTAGGCTGTCATTGTAGGGCACGATCATAACCACACCTGACACCAGCCACAGCAACTTTTTTTCTGGCAAAGTTCACTCTTAGGGAAATTCTCTGACCAATATTGAGGATTAAAGGTCACTATATAGCCACCTCTGCCCTTTCCTTGAATTTCCCTAAAGTTAGAAGACAATTCAGCATTCTCCATGAGCTCTAGAAGCCTGCTGTCATGGTTTCTTCCCTCTTGAAGATTCTGCCTAGTACTCTGTTTGCCGCAGGAGCCCGCTTTGACAAACAAATCAATTGGCTCTAATCCCTGAGGCCCTAGTTAATTTCTGGTGCAGAAGTGTCTTAATTCGAGGTTCAAGTAACCCCAGAGGAACCCCACAACAGGTAGCTCAACCAACCACCCCCACCCCCGCCCCCGACCTCTCAGTGGTGGTTCCGATGTAGTCTACTTGTGACTGAAACGGATGTCACTCAAGTTTTAACCCAGATCAGTGCTACCTTACGACTCTGGCCGCCCACTTGCATGAATGCAAACTAAGAGAGGAGGAGAGAGGGGAGGGGTGAGACCCCATTCTGACACACCAAGTCCTGGGGTCAATGTCCCTGCTTGGAGCAGCCAAGGCACAGAGAGGACTGTAGGGCCGACAGCAGCTCGAGCCATGATGGCCCCTCCGTGGAGCAGAGCACTACAGAGGAAAATATTGGGGACACCACATGGGGAATAAGTCTGGTCTGACACCGTCCCCCCCCCCCACCCACCAACCCTCACTCTGGGGCGGAACAAGAAGGGAACATAATAGACTTCCAATGGAAGAAAAGTCAGGGAGCCCCTGAGGAATCCTGAAAATAGACTTCAGACTCGGAGGGCCAGTGCCCCAAGCCCTGCCAGACCGGTCAAGAGACGGTCCTAAAGGGCAGTGGGCAAACCTGGAACTAGGTATAGGGTTTTGTTGTTGTTGTTGTTTTCTCTGTTTTGTTGCTGCTGTTGGTGGCTGTTTGCCTATTGGTTGGTTGGCATTTTGTCTTCATTGTTTCTGTTTTGTCTATCTATATCAAATAGGCATGAGAAGCAAGCTTGAGGAGGAAGCAACAGGTCTGATGGGTGGGAGTGGTCCTTGGGGGAGGAGTAGGCAGGGAAGAAGGGGTTGGTGAGCAAACAAGGTCACGCACAGGGGAACAACTGAGGATCTAAAATCGATGGCAATGGGGGGCCTAGGGTTTCTGGTAGTGGTGGAACAGCCCATAATCTAGCCATGAGGAATCACTGAGAGGCAAATGAGGGTGAACTTGAGAGTGGGACAGGAGGAAGGTAAAAGGAAATAGAGGAAAGAACTAGGGAGCAAAACTATTTATAGAGGTGGACGTATGTAAATATCTTAATGCACAAAATAGGGGTATTGGTCTAGGTACTCTGGGCCTCTACTTAAGTATTCCCTCAACACGAGAACACTTTGCTTTAATAACGTGGCACTGGGCAATGCCCACCACCCTGGCATGATCACTGAAGACAAAGTGGGCGCATGAACAAATGTGGTACAGATGGTCCCTGGCTATTACAGGATATAGTGTCTGGGGTCTTTAACAGCTTGAAGATAAACAAACGGCCATCTAGCAGAGAAGCAACAAAGCCAACATAAATGAAGCACACCAGCCTGTGTGATCATGGGGTGTGGACAGGAACAGGCACCAGAAGTTCAAAAACAAACAGTCTGATAAAGGTGATGGAGAAAGGTCAAGGTGGAGACCCAGAACCCACCCGTGGATAATTGGGCATTCCACAAAGAGGGCTGCATGCAGGAGAAAATACATCCAGGGGCCAATTTAGCGCTGACTCAACACACAACACTCTTCTGGTTCTTTAATCCTTCACATACACACACACACACACACACACACACACACACACACACCATTATGATCTCAGTCCAACCTTGCAAATCACGCTAGACTGGTGTACATACTCTGGCTGAGAGGAGAGCTTTCAGTATTCAGAATTCAGGAAGGACAAACACCCTCAGAATCAGTAATGGCAGTAACAATTCCCGGAGGGTAGGACAAGGGAAAGGGGAGGAAGGGGGGAAGGGAGAATGGATACCAATGATGGCAGAATAATGCTCCTCAGGGGGGACAAATACCAGGATAGCAGGTGAAGGGCTTGAATGGGCAGTGTAAGATATGTGTAAATAATAATAAAACATAATATATTAAATATTCATGTGGGTGGCAGGGTGGAGAAAGGAGGGGGAAAAAAGAGGAGCTGATATCAAAAGGCTCAAGAAGAAAAATAACGTTAACAAATCGTTGGTGCCAATAGTTATACATATCCCTTGATATAATGGATGTATGGCTTGTTATAATATATATAAGAACCCCCCAATAAAAGATTTATTTTAAAAAAGCACGACTCTGGCTCAGCTCCTGACCCCCTGCGTGTCCTCCCCCTTTACAAGGTACTTTGAGACTTCCTAGGAAGAATCTTGTATGCACTAATGACCCATCCTTCCCTTCATCAGCCATTGCTACTGGATCCACAGCTGGGCCATGACTCAGGATTGCGACCATCATTGTTATGAAGAATCCACCCAGGATTCCCGCCTCCACTGTGAATGCCACTCAGTGCTCTGCCACCATCGCCTCTGCTGCTGTTGCTTCAATCCTGGAGCCAAGTGTTGGAGTCGCCTTGCCGCCATGGCACTGGGAGAAGGCCTTGGCGATTCCCCTGTGTGCTGTGCTCTGTCATGTGGGGCCACTTGTTTTTTTT
>NW_022103920.1:78196820-78205014 GCF_000313985.2 Echinops telfairi
GGCAATGAATGTACAAATGCGCTTTACAAAATTGATGTATGTATGGATTGTGATAAGAGTTATATGAGCCCCTAATAAAATGATAAAAAATAATAATAAAATAAATTAAATAAAATAAATCCCTGGGATGTGAGGGAGCCTGAGTGGACTTCTTTCAGTCTACCTAGACCTCATTTCCCCCTGAGTAATAACAATAGTGGCTAATATTGAGTGAGAGTTTATATACTTCTCTAAGTACCTTATCTATATCAACTCAGTTCATCTTCACCAAGACCCCATGAGGCCATTTCTATTACAATCATCTTCATTTTACAGATGAAAAAAAAATAATTGAAGCATATCACAGTTTAGAGTAGCCTGAGGTTACAGAGATAGGAAGGACCAAACCTGAGATTTGATCCCAAGTAGAGCACAGAATGTGCCCCTTACCTGCCATGCTATACCGCCTCATGTGTGCATGCGCTGACTGGTTGAATCGTGGGATGATTCCATAAAAAGCATCCTCCCTGCCAGACCCCGTGCTCCTCTGAGCAGTGAGGCTCTCAGGCATCATATCCGTTCACTCTGTCTTTTGAGTTCTGCCTCAAGTGTCTCAGAGCTCCTCTTTGCCACGTGATTTCTACTTCCCCTCCCCAGCCTCCAGCCCAACCCATTTTGGAAGACAGAGCTATCTTCTAGAACTTCAAAAATGGTTGTGGCTTTAGAACTTCTCAGAGAAAGTCTCTTATTCTTGAGGTCAGTCCGGGAATGCAAAAATTATGTGGTGGGAATTCCCAGCTTGATGTACCGTAGTCTTCAGGCCACTCAAGCAAGACCCGGCTCACAACCTTGTAGATGAGTTCAGTAAGATTCCCCAGGCCCCAAAGGAAGATGGTAGATCAGCGAAATCTCACGTCTGATAAATTTATTTATTCTGCTTCTCCTCTGAGGAGGTTTCATGAGGAAATAAATTAAAGAAGTTTCCAAAAATCTAGAACAGGAGAAGTCAGGCCTATCAACCCCCATTTCCCACTTTTGCACTCCTCTCAGCAGACAAGATAAAAAGATCAAATAATGGTACAGGTCTAGGCAATACAATGACCCATGGCAGCTGGTAGCGTAGAAGTGGTCTAAAAGTGACATAGCCCATCTATTGTTTGCTTATTACTCACTTCAGATTGTAAGTGATTGCACTTACATGCAGCATTCTGGCGCGGCCTCTCCCCGCCTCCACTGTTTGGATGTGCTTGTACCCTTAGACTATTTTGCATAGAAGCACATTAAATGCATCTTGTGTTATACAAGCCATTATTTATTCTCACATTGACACACTGGAGGTCACTCACCACATTCTAAAGAGAGAAAACCCATCAACAAATAGGCCCTGTCCATTCAGCTCAATTGACATTTTCATTATCTGTAACTGGGGTCTCTGCATAGCAGTGTACACAGGAAGGACATGGAAAATGCACCCATTGGCTGCTGCCTGGCCTCGCTTCTATAATCGAGTGCCATCTGACCAATGCGGAGAGGTTTTCCGGGTGTGCTTCCCTCCTTTGTCAATGTTAATGCAATGCCAAGTAGTAAAGATGCCCTTTGGCATGCAACACTCTTAGCCTTTAATAATAAACACTTTCTGCATCTCAAATTGCTGCTATACATGAACAGGTTTTAGTCAACCCCTGAAGTGAACATGTACCTTCTCATTACAGGGCAGCAGTAGTGAGAAAGTAATTCACTAAGCCATAGGGTTGGCAATCACCCATATTTTCTGCTATGAGTAAATAACTTCAATTGATTTAATCATAAAAGAATAACAGGAAAACTACATTGATTTCCAAATCCCTAATGTGAACATCAGCCTCTATTGACTAGGCTGTGTGCAAGGAGGTTGTAGCCATTTGTATAAACTCAAGAAACATCAATACTTGATCATTACTCCGACAAAAAAATGACAATTTGGACCTATTTCAAAATGGATTGAAGTAATATTATGCAGGGTGATTGGGCAATCCAGAGTGATAAGTGATCATATGCTGCAGTGCTCATTAGGTTAAAAATGAACAGGATCCATAAATTCTCGTGAAGAGTCCTGCTAATTGTCATAGGCTGTTCACCTTCCATAGTAACAGTCAGAGCACACGAGCCCTCTATTTCTGTTAAAATAACCAAATGGGGTGTTGAAAATCCCTTCGTTGCTTGTGTCAATGTAGCTAAGACCTATGCACATACACAGAACCTATTTATATATGGGAAAACTGCAGCTTTGGCCTCAAAGAACTTTTAAAGAAATATTTGTTTTCCACAGATTTACTGGCTGCTTAGTGTTTAGCAAGACAGTCAAAAACCTTTAGAAAGAGCATTTCAAATAAAACAAACAAAAAGAAATGAATATACTCTTTATTTCCACGGGGGAGAAAGAATGTTGGGTTAAGCTGTTACGTGGGTGACCATATGTATACAAATAGAGTCATCAATCCAGGGTCCTTGTGTGTATAAAGAGAGCCTCTATTAATAGGAGGCTGGAAGAATGAGTGTCAACCAGAACAGTCCCAGAAAAGCAGGGGTGTATGATCACCGTGGGAGCAGGACCAAACCAAAATACCACACTCACTGCAATCAAGTTGATTCTGACTCATAATGACCCTCTAGGACAAAGTAGACTCCCCCTGTGCGTTTCCAAAGCTACTGTAACACTTTACAGGAATAGAAAGCCTCATTTTTCTCCTGCTGGTGGTTTTGAACTGGCCACCTTGTGGTTAGCAGCCCGATGAGTAACCACTACTTTAGTGGGCAGGCTGGGTATAAATATTGCCACGAAACTACATGGAAACCTCAAACAATTTACTTACTAGTTTTGAGGCTCCTCTCCTTCAGTGGAGGATTGAGATAATCTATAACATTACAGAAGAGAAAGATGAGGCTTTCTACTCCCGCAAAGAGTTACAGTGTTTCAGGGACACTTCTATTCTGTCTTCCAGTAAATAAGGAATCTTCCTTATTTCAGAAACAATATCATGCAGACTTTCTCCTACTGGGAAAACCCAAAGACTTTGATATTGCTTAAAGAGTATGCATAATGTCAGTGAGCCTGTGCTGAGCACTCACTGGGTGCTAAGCAGCTCAGGGCTTTCAGTGGATGTAAGTGAACTGCTACTGAATAAGCATTCTGTGTGTTCATATTACAAACAAGTTACATAAAGACACAACACCTGCCCTCCAGTCGCTTACACTGGTGTCAGGAAAAGGAAAATGCACAAGGTATTTCATTGACTCATGGGCAAGACTAAATAATTGATTCTAAAACTTAGAATATGCTGAAGAATGTAGCAAAGATTGGGTTATTCAGAAGTGATTATGGAATCTGTCATTGGAGTGGGTAGTAGGCTTTGGATACAGGATAATGTTCAGCCAGAGGAGAGGAGAGGAGAACTTTTCAAGCAGAGCCCATGAGAGAATGAAGGTGGGGGCAGGGGGTTGCTTGATTGGGACCAAGATGAACGTCAGCAGGTGATGTCAGTACACTTCAGCCAGGTGAGACCAGACCTATTCACAAGAGGAAATCAAATCATCTGATTGTTATGTGGTGGCAAAACAGAACCATAACAGATTGTTGTCCTTCTCTAAGAGTGAGAATCTAATAATTGGTAGCCCACAAGCTCATTTTAGACATGCATGGACATGGTATTAAGTAACATTAAATCATCATGATTTAATTCATTTAATTTTCCAATTCTCTTGATTATACTAGTAAGACTATACCATTTCTATTATCACTCCTAATGTCCTGTTTTGGGAAAACTGGAACAAAAACAGATCTGAGGAACAGAGCCTTTCGCTGCAAAACTACCTACCTATCATCTTGGCTGATAGTGCTGCAACAGAAATGACCCCAAATGGGTGGTCCTAATGAGCAGACATTTATTTTCACAACATAGGAGGGTGCTCCATTGCCGATTCCAATTCATAGGGACCCTACCCTCTAGGACCAAATAGGACTGCCCTAGGGTTTCCAAGGCTGTAATGTTTATGGACGCACACAATTACATTTTTCTCCCACAGAGCGGCTGGTGAGTTTGAACCACTGACCCTTTTGACTGGCAGCCGCATGCTTAACCAGTGAGCCACTAGGACTCCTTAGGAGAGTAGACATTTGAATTCAGATTACCAACCCTACAGGAAAGCACTCTCTTTCCACTCTGGGGGTGAGGGGTAGAGGGGACCTATTCTCAGCTTCTTTGCAATTCTTCTCAGAGTTCCTCAGAGATCTCCATTTGGCTTCTATCTTTCTCCCCTTTGGGTATCTTTGCTTCTATGCCTACTCTGCTCTTCCTGTCTCTGGAAGGTGTTAGATTGAAGATGGACCTTACGCTACTATGGAATCATCAACCTGACACAGAAAACCCTGTTCACAAATGCTCACATGGGAATAGGCTTTCTATATGTCTACTATAGGGGCTGGGATTTACATAGCATTTTTGGAGGACACAATTCAATCTATAACACCTATTACTAACACAATCTTTTATCCATTGTATTCATTTTAAGTTCCTCTTCCCATTACATTGAGCAATCATAAGTTTCTTTTTACCAGTGTGACATACATTTTCCTTTAAAGATGCACTTGCTGCTTTAGAAGAAAACAGTGAACAATTAAGAAGGAAGTTAGCAGTAGAGGCAGCAGGCAGGTGTGGCACAACTCCTGAAGGTTGCCTGTGCAGGAAAGTTCCCGGAGCACTGTTAGACTTCCGAGAGCACTGGCCCTCTAGGTGAAAGCCTGGCTCTGAATCCCACTTCCGTGGCTTATTAGCAGTGACCTTGGGAAAAGCACGTACTCTTTCAGAGCCTCAGTTTTCTTGTCTACAAGTGAGGGGTTGAGGAGATGAACTCCAAGGTCCCGCTCAGCTCCGAGCGATGTGATTAAAGGGGATTGGAGGCTTCTGCGCAGACAGTGACAAGTTGAAAGTGGCGCTTAAAGAAGATTAGTCTGCAGTGGTCTGAAGGTGAGAGTGGAGAGGAGCAAGCGGAGGGTCAGGGAGGCCAGGTAAGTAGTTGCTTCCGTGATCCAGGGATGAGTGGATAAAGACCTTGGCAAGGCTGACGGCAGGGAGGATGCCAGGGATGCCGACACCTGGAAGACATCTCAAAGGAAGATTTGATTGCCAAATAGTGCCTACAATTATAAAAACAACTTCAAGATTTTGAAGCTGGGTGACTCAGAAATGGAACCGTTAGACAAGCTATAAATGTTATGTTAGAAACAAAAGCCTGTTTGGCTTGAAATTTTTAAATTATGTGGATTTCAAGACATTGACATTGATATGCTCTCAGATGAAAACCCAAGACTAGCACTTAGGCAAAAAGAATGAAGTGTACATACAGATTTAGGTATCTTCTACATTGAAATTATGCATCGACTGATACAGAAAATGCAAAAAAAAAACAAAACCCAACAGTATTGCAGATAGCCCCCAAACTGTCTTGGAGTGAGATACCCATTGTTATGGGGGAAAGAGAAGCAGGAAGAGCAAAATAAAAATTTTAAAAAGAAACAAATGTGGAATTCTCAGAGTGTAGAGTAAACCATGGTGGCATGGGTTTGCATAGTTTTCAAAAGATGGGCACCACAAAAGCACAAGCAACCATGAAATGGGCAGGATCTCACAAGAAAAAGCCAAAGTCTCAGAGCCTTTGTCTGGGCAAAAGGCATCAACAGCTTATTTCAAAAGATTAAAATGTCTTTGGGGAGTGAAAAGAAAATACAATATGGAAAATTCGAGGAAAGAGAAAAGAGTTACTATCAAGAGAAAAGCTACATATTTTTTGGTTTCAATGTGGGTATACTGTAATTTGGAGAAACCCTCATGGCGTAGTGGTTAGAATTGGTCTGGGATACTAAAGGTCAGCAGTTCAAAATCACCAACCACTCCTCAGGAGAAAGACAGGGTTTTCTGGTCACATAAAGAGCCATAGTCTCAGAAATGTGTAGAGGCAGTTGTAAGTTGTCATGGATTAGATGGAAGTGAGTTTGGTTTTGGGGTTATACTATAATATTGCTAACAGGGGAGTATTGAACGCTACTGAAAAAGAAGTAAAGATGCTTCTGGAACATGAAAGTGTGCAGTTGACATAAGCTGATTCTCAGATTGTGAGGTACGAATTCATCATTAACGTCAAAGAAAAGGATGCCAAGTGTATTTACTCTTCCACAGCACTTCTCTATCAGGGTTGGATATAAAACAACCTTTGTGCCAAGGACAAGACTCATCTGCGATAGATTTTTTTCCCCCTGTGCTGTGTTTTTTATTTTATTTTATTTTTTTCCTGAGAAATGTATCTCATTCTCACTTTTTTTTTATTTTTTTAAATCATTTTATTAGGGGCTCATACAACTCTTATCACAATCCATACACACATCAATTGTGTAAAGCGCATTTGTACATTCATTGCCCTCATCATTCTCAAAACATTTCCTCTCCACTTAAGCCCCCCGCATCAGGTCCTCATTTTTCCCCTCCCTCCCCACTCCCCCCTCCCTCATGAGCCCTTGATAGTTTATAAATTGTTATTTTGTCATACCTTGCCCTGTTAGTGCACAGTTACTCCTCTAAGTCCTTCTTATCTCCAGTGGACTCCAGATTGGGTGGCAATGCCCTCCTGCCGTGTCAAGTTCAGGACATCCTGGCTTCCTTGTTCTTAGTGATTTGATTGTGAAATTGGAGAGCCCACAATGTCAAGGCACGCATTTTCTTACCCTTAGCTGATGCTGTTTGAGCATTTCAGATATGCTCTGTAGTTACAGCCATCGCCTTCTACGCTATGTGGTCTTTCCCAGAAGGCTACAAAGCATGATGAGCCAGGAGAAGAGTTTATGATAGAAGATAAAGCAGCCTGATGTGGGTTTTCACCAGCTGTAGAAGAAAGATCTAAAAATACAGAGGTCAACTTCTTGTCCTACATAGATAGCTCCAGAGTAATTCTCTGAATCAAATTTATATAATTCATTTACCTTAATAAGACCCTCAAAAGACACTATGCCAAAGTGTTCTGAAGCCAATAAAAGGTTTCATATGTAACACACATTATCCCTGAAAATAGAGGAAAGAAGAATTCATTTGATTTTCATATCAATTAAAGTTGTAGTTCTCAATATATAGGAAATTGCCTAGATTGGTTGGAAGAATTAAATGAGTGGATAAAAGTTTAGAACAGTGTCTGCTATTTGTAAGCCCTACACAAAAGTGTTAGCTACATCTATCTGGTAGGATGGACTGATGGATCTAAACCTTCAGTGAGGTTGGCATTGGGTCAGAAATAATGGTACGTCCCAGCGTCACCTCAGAACTCAGTCCTCTGCTGTAACTTTGCCTTCTTTTACTCCCGAAGCCTTAGTGATCACTTGCTCACCCATTGTTCCCGACGTTTCTTTCAATATGCAAATAATTTCAAGCTGGGGTGAACGTTATCCTTATTTTGT
The DNA here is from genome assembly GCF_000313985.2 of Echinops telfairi. Taxonomy (NCBI): domain Eukaryota; kingdom Metazoa; phylum Chordata; class Mammalia; order Afrosoricida; family Tenrecidae; genus Echinops; species Echinops telfairi. Next base: position 78,204,277 of record NW_022103920.1, read on the forward strand.
GGTCGTTGCTATTCAAACAAAGGTAAGAGACATCAGGTGTTTTCAACTAGTGTGGGAATCAGAAGCAAGAAATCAGAACTACCCAAAGTGCTGGAGAATGTCCCCAGACATAAATTACTCAGGATGTTTTCAACATTGATCTATGTACTTGGCTCATTATGATAACTAGCTTTACAAAATTGTTGCTGTTGTTAGTTGCTATCGAGTCCGTTCTGACCCATAGAGACCTATATACAACTGAACAAAACTGGCCGATCCCAACCTCCTTCAAGATGGCCAAAGTGTTTGGATCCGCTGTTGCAGCTATTGTGTAAAAAAAAAGTTCAGTAGATAAAAAAATATTACTCTTGTATATAGTGTAAAATATGACATTTGTAACTATAAAAAGTATAAAAATGTTTTGAATGAGAATGATAAGGAACTGAAGGGTGCCTACAAGGAATACAGACATGTAGGAAAATATACAATGTTGTAGCATTCTGATCACCTAACAAGCACTACACAGAATCACATGTTGAATTTGTTAAGGTCTTATTTTGCTTCCAAACTTGTTATTTCTTGGATTTGTTATTTCATCAGATTTGTATAAAACCTGAAGCTCCCAGGTGGTGGTTAATGTATGTGGCTACTAATCAAGTGATTGGAGGTTCGAGTTCACCCACAAGCACTTGCAAAGAAATAGAAGAGGGTCACCGGCAGGAGACGAGCCAGTCAGGGTGCAGTATAGCAACGATGAGA
>NW_022103920.1:78205114-78222550 GCF_000313985.2 Echinops telfairi
GAGGATATGCACTGGTACAAATAAGAACTGGAAAAAGAGGCCCCCAGGGCAGATAAACCCCTCAGGACCAATAATGAGAATAGTGATACCAGGTGGGGTAGAAAGAGGGAACTGATCACAAGGATCTACATATTACTCCCTCCCTGGGGTGCGGACAACAGAAAAGTGGGTGAAGGGAGACATCGGACTTTGTAAGACATGACAAAATAATAATCATTTATAAATTATCAAGAGTTGTGAGGGAGAGGTTGTGGGGAGGGAGGGGGGAAATGAAGAGCTGATACCATGGGCTCAAGTAGAAAGCAAATGTTTTGAAAATGATGATGGAAAGAAATGTACAAATGTACTTGACACAATGGATGTATGTGTGGATTGTGATAAGAGTTGTATGAGCCCCAAGAAAATGATTTAGAACAGAAATAGAAGAGGGACAATAAATGAAAGCTAAAGCTACATGCTACTAACTTGTTTCTTTCCAAGACTCTGGAAGGGTACCTCCATATGTTCATGTAGTAAAATATTTTAATACGACTTCACAAGCACATTTTTTCCTTTTTAGTATACTTTGTTTTAAAGATTGTCCCCATATTCTCCGATAAACTTCAGTCCCACAATATCTGGATCCATTTTGGGGCACCATGGGGGACCAAGAAGAAGAACCTCAATGAAATGGACTGACAGAGTGGTGTCATGATTGTGAGGATGGTGCACTGTGGGCAATATTTTGTTCCATTTTACTTCAAGTAGGAACCACCAGCTCAATAGTACCCAACAACAACAACAACAACAACAAGGGAGGCGAGTGGGCAAGCTGCACACTTTAATAACACTAAAGTTAATGCATTTAATTAGAAGCTGGTGAAAGAGAAGGTATAGCCAGTGATCCTCCGAACCCAGGGATCAAAACTCAGTTGCCTACAGGAGCCAAGAAATTGAGGTAACAAATATATCGGCTTGAGTTGAAGACAAGAGAGAGGTGTGTGGCCTCTGGTAAACTGCAGACAGCATGCTCCTCTGGAAGGGAAGCCCCTCTGCTCCTCAAGTCCGTTGATACCGAATGACAATGAGACCCCAGTGATGCCAGGGCTTCACTTTCATTCACTAGGCTCTAGAAATCCCATTTTGTTCTGTGTGAGGGTCCCCCAGTTGTAAATAGTGGCAACTATAAATCACTTTATTGAGGGCTCTTACAGCTCTTATAACAATCCATACATCAATTGTATCAAACACATTTGTACATACATTGATTTCATTCTTTTCAAAACATTTTCTTTCTACTTGAGCCCTTGGTATCAGCTCCTCTTTTGTTCCCTCCCCCACGAACCCTCCCACTCTCAAGCACCCTTGATAAATTATAAATTATTATTTTCATATCTGACACGGTTTGGTGTCTCCCTTTACCCACGTTTCTGTTGTTCATCCCCTGGGGAGAGGGGAATGGGATTATATGACGATTATCGGTTTCCTGTTTCTCCCCGTTCTCCCCGCACCTTCCCACTACCCTCATGGTATCACTATCCCAATACTGTTCCTGAGGGGTTCATCTGTCCTGGATTTTGTGTGTCAAGACCTCTTATGTGTACCAGTGTACATGCTCCAGTCTAGCCAGATTTGTTAGGTAGAACTGGGGTCAAGATAGTTGGGGGAGGAAGCACTAAAGAACGAGATGAATGTATGTTTTGTCTGTCTTACACTGCACACTGGCTGGCTCATCCCTTCCTTATGACCCTTCTGTGAGGGATGTCCAATTGTCTATAGAAGGGCTTTGGGTCTCTGCTCTAACCCCCATCATTTGCATTGATATAATTGTTTGGGGTCTTCTGATGCCTGATACATGATTCCATCAACACTTCATGATCACACAGGCTGGTGTGCTTCTTCCAGGTGGTTTTTGTTGCTTCCCTGCTAGATGACGCTTGTTTAACTTCAAGCCTTTAAGACCCAGATGCTATATAGCTGGGCACCATCAGCCTTCTTCACCACATTTCCTTATGCACCCATTTTTTTCTTCAGCAATCCTGTCGGGAAGGTGAGCATCACAGAATGCCAGGATATTAGAACCAAGTGTTCTTGTGTTGAGGGAGTTCTTGTGTAGAGGCCCAATGTCCATCTGCTACCTTAATACTTAACATATAAATATATGTACGTAGACCTATATCACTATTGTTCTATATCAATATATTTACATATGGACCTACCTCTATTTAGACCTCTATAAATGCCTTTTGTCTCCTAGTTCTTTCCTCGATTTCCTTTTACTTTCCTTCTATCCCACTATCATGTTCAACCTTCATTCGCAGTAATTACTCTCGGTTTTAAATGTTGTTCTGGCCAAATAAAACATTCCAACAGGCTTTCTGCTTGCAATATGTAAGCATACAGATTCTTGGCGATCCCATAATGTCAAGAAGAAGTCTACTTCTCCTGAGTAGCTAGTCTGGCAGCCCTCCTTCTCAGTGCCACGAGCTCCCTTCCTCAGAAGTCCCCAAGGCTTTCAGTATGTTCTGCCTTGTTCTCATGATGCGGGGAAGCACAACTCCACCATGCCACAAATGTTTGTTGTACAATTACCACGTGCTTACAAATTTGGGTCCTGGGAGTAAAATGCCAACAGACTATAGTGGGACTGTGTTTTCAAGGTACACGATCATCTATTTAAGAACTTGTTTTAGGTGCGGTCGAGTCAGCTCTGCCGCATAACGACCCTATGTTCAACAGAACGAAACACTGCCCAGTCCTGTGCTGGCTTCACAATGGTCTCTGCCTGAGCCCATCAATGCAGCCACTGTGTGCATGTCAGTGGTAATTATATTGCATTCCTGAGAATCCAACCTCTACGGAAAATCTCCAAAGTCCTGCCTCTTCCACGTCCTTCTCCTATCTGTCTCTGGTTCTGCAGGTCCTCACTGTTTCAAGCTCTGACGTCCCCTGTTCTTGATGTTCACATGTGACCGTACATGCTGGACCTGATGACTGGTATCTCTGAGCACTATGATTTCCACCAGGTCTGTGAATTCAGCAGCTGGCTCCAACTGGCCCTGACTTCCCTGTCTGCCAGGTTTGCTGGTGGTGCTCCTTCTGTGAGGAAACTCATAGGCTTTGGGTTATTCTTCTTTCCTCTTTAGTTGGTTGATTCCAGCTCTCCATCTACCATTATCCTACAAGGTCAGGCATCATGTCTATTAATCTGTGTATGCCCAATAGTGTTTTCTTCACATTGGGTGCTCAATACATGCTGAGTTAAATGTGTTAAGAGGCCTCTTTTCTCAGTTTCCAGAAAAGCATCCTTTGAGAACCAAATGAATCCCTGGGCTGAGGCATAGGAACAATTGAGAAGATGGCATAGGGCAGCTATGGGTCGGAACCAACTCAGTGGCACTAACAAACAACAGCACAACTGGACCAGGCAGCCTTCTGTGATCGCCTCGGCCTCAGAAGATGATCTCTTACTCTCAGTAGCTGTGGTCTTGAGTCTGAAACGCCTAGACTGCTTTTCTCACCCTATGCTTGGTACTCTGAGTACTGCGTACATCCGTCTCTCCTCTCTGAGGCTGTAACTTTTCTGAGTGCAAAGTGATTTTTTTCTAAGTAGTTCTCTCCACAGTGAACAGCACACAGCAGAGCCCATACTTAGCCTTCAGTGAGGACGCATGAAATGTGTTTGAACAAATGAACGCACTAAACAAATGAATGGGTCAGGAGGCAAGGAGCTGAGAAGGTAAGATCAGAGTAAAACTGATCCCACCCAACTACTGCCCTCATTCACAGTTTTATGTCTGAGTCTGAGACATACTTCAGAGGGCTTATTTATGTTTCCCAGGTGACTATTAAAAATAATGATTATCATTAATTTAATTTTCCATGTTATTAAAGACCACAAATCCTTTTGTGCTCAAGCCTGACTGCAGACAATCTTAATGATAAAAGGTGGAGGGGACTCATTAGGATAGCCAGATCATCTTGTCACTGAAGCAACATTGACCCTTGGAGGGCTCTCAAAGTATTTCTTAAAGCTGTGCTTGGAACAGCGGTACGTTTCCATTTCTTGCGTCTTCTTTACTTGTCCTTTCTTCCTTTACTTGGTGCTGGTGCTGTTGCTGTCTTCTCAGCCCCCTCTCTGTCATTCAATCAACGATTATTTCCTAAGCAACTACTAGGTGACCCTAACTCTGCTATAACCCAGAACGCAGACATTTCAGCGTGTGGATGTCACACTGGGGGAAAGAAAGCCCACTCGTGTAAGCAAGCACTTATCAGGCAAACAGCCATATGTCTGTGCAGGGGCTTTGCACACTATTTTGGATTCAGAGGGGACTGCTTTCCAGACAAGAGCTGCTTGGATAATCCAGGGGGGTGGGGGTGGGGGTGGGGCTGAGCATGGTACAGTGGATTTGTAGACGCCAGAAGAGAATGGAAGGCTGAGCCATTGAGACCTGTACTCGCTTCTGCACCGAAACCAAAGTCTGCTTCGTTGTCCTGATTTCTGACTTTCCGCCTCTTGATTTTGTCGTGGGCGTGTGTCAGCTCCTCCGACTGCATCACGAGTGAGGTCAGGGGATAAGGGACAGTAGAATTGAGGAGCTGAAGAACTAACCACAAAACCATACTTTGCGAGAACAAATAGCATCAGATCACCAAGAAATATTAACAAAGATTTTTTTCCCATTTCTTGACGGTGCTTTTATAGCTACAGAACAGGCGATGATGGATTAGAGAGCTCTCGTATCTAAAGCATAACAGCAGCTCACATCTCCGTGTTTAGGGCAATAAACATCATTCATAAACTACATCATTAATTTCTACCTCAGATTCATGAGTGATTACACGTTCTATCTGTAAAAGCACATAGGGTCTGAGCTATTGGAAGTGCAAATAATGTGCCATTGATTTAAACGGCCATGTAGAATATAGGAATAATGATCTGAGGTGGGGGGAAGGGGGTTAATTACCTAAACTCCAGTAAAAGCCCTTGAGAGCTTTATGTAAAAAAAAAGAAGATGATGACCCTGTATCTAGAAAGTACTTGGGGAAATGCGATGTGCTTTGGGGCAAGTTTCGATTTTGTAGCAATGAGGCTATCATCATGCTAAGAATCGAGGTTGTGGGTGTCTCTGAGGAGCCTGAGTGGAGAAACTTTTTCAAAAGGCAGATGAACTCTCTTTAGGGGAATTTCTATACAGAGAAAATAGCACAAAGCCATCTTTGTAGTTACAATTTGATTATCTACATGAGTCTCAGGCTTGTTGGGTCATACACTCACACCAAATGACACTAGAGACAAGTGTATCCTGTATCCTGGCTGCCTTTCTACCTCATATCCATTTGTGTGAAATAGCCAACATAACAGGGGTTGCCCCCTCACACTGAAAAGCCAAGGCTGGCGCAGGCCTGGACAGTGTCTCATTCTGTTGCACACAGGACTGGCTGTGAGTTGGAGCCTACCCGATGGGACCTGGCAACCACAACATAAACCAAAGGCCTTGTCTTGTTATAGAAGTATTGCAATATTTTTAGAGTATGTAAGCTACAGGACTGTTCCATTGTGTAACGGAGGGCCTGCCCCCTCTGTAATCAGACTTAATGTCTGGGGGAGAGGAAGAAAGAGGAAATTGGGTTGAACAGGAGAGAGAAGGGGCACTTTGCATTTGCCCCGCTGAACCTGGGCAGCTGCCCGTGAAGAACTTTTCAGACGGTCCTGCACACGCTGTTTGCTTTCTCCTGAGTCCTTGGGTGCCCCAAGGCTGGTAAAAATGGCAAATGTTTTCAAGTGAGCCTCTCGTCCCTTGAATATCTGAGCACTGAGCCCTACAGGAAACTGATATGGTGTACACCTACCTTCAGACTCCACTTACAGTGTTTTCCTAAGCCCACTTTTGTCTGGTTTCTAATCCATGGAGTATTAATGTGAATCTGATATTTCTGAGCACTAAAAGGTGTTTGTCTCTAGAAGGGGCTTTGGAGACGCGGACTGATGGATTGACTGTGGAGTTGACAGGAATTTAAATTTCGAAAAACAAACCTACTTATCCCAAAGTGCCCAATAATCATCATATGTCTCCCTAAAATAAGGGTGATATATAAAGACTCTTATAAGGCGGTGACACTAATTTCCAGGTTGGCAGCACCCTTTCAGCACTCCCATAAACCTGTAGCAGCTTCAGCAGAAATATGGTCAGGTGAGGCATAGTTTATTCTTCAGCCTGGAAGCCTAGCAAATGGAATCTTTAACAGGGATTTTAACAGTCTCTGTGTTTGCACGTGGTGAGATATTTTCACAGACACACAGTTCATATTCTTCTTTAATATTTTAGGGGCGGACTCCAGTATCTGATCATCTGCTCGCTTTCTTCCTTTAATGTTCTAGGGGAATGTCTAGGTTCAGGAATAGGGAGAGAAAGGGGAATGTGATCCCTACATGAAGGTTTCTACTCAATTTACAGCCTGGTCACCTGCCTTTAAACGAGAGTCAAGCCAAACCAGCATGTATTGTCATTTCACCAAAGCAGTGCCATGTATGTTTTCACTGCAATGAGAGATAATAGTTGTTGTTTTGATCTACCCTAAGAGTCCTTCAGGAACCCTGGTGGCGTAGTGGTTACGTGTTGAGCTGTGAACTGCAAAGTCAGTAGTTCGAAACTATCAGCCGCTCCACTGAAAAAAGATGAGGCTTTCTATTCCTATACAGAGGTACAGGCTCAGAAACTCAAAGGGGGCAGTTCTACCATGTCTTTAAGGTCATCATGAGTCGGAACTGACTCGATGGCAGTGAGAGCTAACAACTTGGAGTCCTCCAGGGAAACCATCTTACAGATAGGACTTAAACTGCTGTTTTTATTCAGCAATTAAATGGTGGGTTGAGTATAACAATCCATGTCCTATGGTAGGGTAAATTCTATGCAAGACTGGAGTATATCCCTTAACATACATTGTAAAAAAAAAACCCAAAATTTATCATACTGAATTTTTAAAATAAACTGCTTTTAATATGAAAAGAACATATTACCTATTTTTAAAAATTGAACATCCAAATAAGCAAAAGGAAGACATTTGAAGATAATTAGAAACTACTTTTGTTATCTCTTTTTCTAGAGTTTTTTTAACCTATTTATTTTGAAAAAACCATGAACTTATCCAGGTGCCACTGGGGGTTAGGCATTGCACAGCTAAAATAAAAATCTATTATATGTAAATATATACCAAACCCCAAAAACCCACTGCCGCTGAGTCCATCCTGACTCACGGGGACTCTATAAGACAGAGCAGAACTGCTCCTTTCGATCCCCAAGACTAGAAATCTACAGGAGCAGACAAGTCTAATCTTTCTCCTGAGGAGTGGCTGGTAGATTCAAACTGTTGACCTTGCAGTTATGGCCCAATGTGTAGATATATATTGTGTGTGTGTCTCCTTGCAGGAGCCCTGTTGGCCTACTGGTTTACATACTGGGCTGTTAGCTACGAGGCCCAATGTGTGTGTGTGTGTGTGTGTGTGTGTGTGTGTGTGTGTGTGTGTGTGTAGGGTACCCAAAAATAACCAGAAAAAAACTCCACTAGGCGGAGCTTTTATGGTATGCATTTTTCCCGCTAGGCGAGCATCAAGCAACTTGCTCTGAGATAGTGCACCTGGGAAGGTTCTCTCTGGTCACAGTGAATTATTTTCATGAAAACAGTTTTGTTCAACTCTCATTTTTTTGTGTGATGTCTGATTTAAGAGAACAGTGTATGGCTATGAAATTTTGTTTCTTGCTCTGGAAAAATGCTCCAGAAACTGTTGTGAGGTTGAACACAGCTTACAAGTACAGTGCTGTGGGAAAAATTCAAGTAGATGAGTGGTTTGCTCATTTCAGAATGGGTGAAATGTTGATTGATGACAAATCTCATTCTAGACATCTGTCAACTTCCCAAACAGGTGAAAATGTGGACTCATAGTGCATTTGGAGTTCATTCCACCAGGTCAGCTTGTTAATGAAGCTTTCTCTTTAGATGTTCTGAAAAGATAGCATAGCAGTGTGCAACACAAAAGGCCTGATTAGTGTAATATGGGAGACTAGTTTTGCCACCACAACAATACACCTGCTCACACAGCCATCTCAGTGTGTCAGTTTTTGGCAAAAAACAGCATGCTTCTCTTGCCCCATGAACCTTACTCATCTGACCTCTCTCTGTGCGACTTCTTTTTGTCTCCTCGAATGAAGAGGGACATGAAAGGACAGTGTTTTGATGATGTAGAAGAGATGAAGAAAAAAACCAAAGAAGGTGCTATCAGCCACCCAAACAGAGGGGCTTGACAAATGGTTCCAAGAATGGAACCGCATATTTGACAAATGTATTAATTGTAATGGAAAGTACTTTGAAGGTGATAAGGGTGTTTTGCAAAAAAATATTAAATACAAAGCTTTGAATAAAATTCTGTTTTTTGGGGGGTACCCCCTTGTATGTATATGTACATATGTAGTGAAACATGCTTGAAATTAATTTTAAAGTACATATTTTAAAAATGAAATGCGATTGCAAAGAATGTGCTACATTGTTGCTTGCTTTTTTTAATCTAATATAGAACATCCAGGTGTTCTACTCCTATAAGAAATTAGTCTTAGACACCCACGGGGTCATTCTACCTGTCTGATAGGATGATACGAGTCAGAAGCTCCTTCATGGCAATGAGTTATATTACAAATATCTCTGTGTCAATCATTACATTTCAAGAGCATCAACTTGAATGGCTATAAAATATTCTACTGTGTGAGTATGTTCACGCTACTGGAATCAGTGATTCTCATTAAGGCTTCCCCTAATGATAACTCCAAAAGGTTACAGGAAACATATATTGGGGCCTTACCTCTTGAGGCTGATTCAATGGGTCTAAAGTTTCTCAGGTAATATTTCAAGGTCCAATCATTGATGACAGAGACTGCTTCCATAGAAATGCACAACCTTAGCACTCATAGGGGCAGTTCTACTCTGAGCTATATGCTTGCTCAGACTCAGAATCTACTTGACCGAGATGTGTCTCAGGAATGACAGACATCCCACAGTACAATATACTACAGATGATATCATTCTATTAACTGTCAATTTAATAGGCAAGCACGTTTTTGTTGTTGTAACTTGGATTTATTTGATCAAGTTGAATATGTAATTGTTTATTAATGATTTACAATTCTTTTTCAAATCATCCATTCACATTTTTACCCATTTGCTATCATATGTTTCAAGTGTTTTTACAGTGCATTATTTTGTCTTTGGAATGTGTTTTCAGTGAGTTTTGACAAAAGATTAAAAGTTTTGTGTAGTCAAACCTGTAAATGTTTTCTTTACCGATTTCTGCCTTTGGTTTCATAATTTATCTTGAATTTATTCTAGTGTACAAGGAGGTAAAGATCTTATGTTAATTATTCTAAGTAATTCAATAAATATCTCAGTCATATTAATTGAAAAAAACCATCATTTTTCCCATTAATGTGAAATGTTGTCTTCAGCAATAAAAAGAAGGTCCTATATGCATAGAACTGTCACAGTGATATCTCTTATGTCCTTTTTTCTATTAGCAATTCTTCAAATACTATGCTATCAATTTATTTATTTCATATTACACTATTTTAATGTCTGAATGTGTAAATCCTTCCACCATATTCTTCTTTAAAACACTTTATTGGTTTACTGTGGTTTATTCAATTCTTGAAAATCCATTCTAAATGCACATTGAGAAGTTCCCCTCAAAATCTAATGCGGGATTTGGTAAGATTGAGGAAGGAGGCTAGTACATTGCTCTGCTTAAACATTCTTTGTTTGGGTCTTTTTTTAGATCATTTTATTGGGCTTTTGCAGCTCTTTTAACAATCCATACATCAACTGTATCAAGCACATTTGTACACATGTTACCATCATCAATTTCTAAACATTTACTTTCTATTTGAGCCCTGGGTATCAGCTTCTCTTGTTTTCTTCCTTCCCTCCCCCCATTCTTGTACCCCTTGATAAGTTATAAATGACTATTATTTTCCTATCTGACACTGACCACTGTCTCCCTTCACCCACGTTTCCTTTTTTTGCCCCCCTGTTGGGGGAGGGGTTGTGCATCGATCATGGCTATCTGCTCACCCTTCCTCTCCTCCTCTCCCCACCTTCCCTCTACCTTCCTGGTATTGCTACTCCCATCCCTGTTCCTGAGCGATTTATCTGCCCTGGATTCTGTGTGTCATGAGCTCTTCTCTGTGCCAGTGTACATGCTCCAGTCCACCCAGAACTGAAAGACTATGGGGGCACGGGGGATGAGGGAGCCTCAAAGAACCAGAGCACTATTATGAGCTTCATCGGTGCTATACTGCTCCCTGGTTGACTCATCCCTTCCTTGTGACTGGTGGGGATGTCCCATTGTCTACAGATGGGTTTTGAGTCTCTGCTCCAACCTCCCCTTGTTCTCAACAATATGTTATTTTGGGTCTTCTGATGCCTGTTACCTGATCCTGTCGACACCTCATGATCACACAGGCTGGTGTGCTTCTTCCATGTGGGCTTGTTGTTTCTCTGCTAAATGACTACTTGTTTAACTTCAAGCCTTTAAGATCCTAGATGTGATATTTTTAAAAACAGGGCACCATTGGCTTTCTTTATCACATTTGCTTATGCATCTGTTTTTTCTTCAGCGATCATGTCAGGAAGGTGAGCACACAGAATGCTGTACATAAAATTGTGCCCATTTGTGATTAGGAACCATTTTTAAATATAAAAGTGTAGATTGGTTTGGAACTATGGGTTATACATAAATCAGATGTTTGTAACCCAGGAACAGCCTGTACTAAGAAAATTGTGGCACTGCACATGTAGTTACAGAAGCCAGAGCAAAGTTAGAAATTCTAGTTTGCATAAAAAAGCTAATGGCAATCTTGCAAGGTCATCTGTTTGACAGGAGGAACTCAAGTGGTCCCCATAGTTTGGTCTCTGCCAAAGAAGCCACCAGCCATCCCATTCGAATAGATCCTTTTCATTGGGTTTTAGGTAATGGAGATAGTTTTTCTGAGGATTTTATACTCTCTTGTTGATTAATTAAGATGTAGAGTTAAAATTAGTTAAGATGTATAAAAAACACAACAAAAAGAATAAAATCTACCATTGAGTTGATCCCAATTCTTGGAATAGTGGTTACAAATTGGGCTACTAACATCAAGGTCAGAAGTTCAAAACCACCAATGACTTCATGGGAGAAAGATGAGGCTTTCTTCTCCTATCAAGAGTTACAGTTTAAAAAATCCACAGTTAATACTACCCTGTCCTATAGGGGCTCTATGAGTCAGAATCAGCTCGATGGTAGCTGGCTTGGTTTTTTATGTAGGACAGAATAAAACTGCTCCTGAGTTTCTGAGACAAAAATCTCTATTGAGCAGACAACCTCATCTTTCTTCTGTAGAGCGATTGGTGGGTTTGAACCTCCAACCTGTGGCTAGCAGCCTAACACTTTGACCAATAGCCCCACCAGGGATTCTTGCTGCTGTAACAGAGATTAAAAATGCAGGACTTTAGATAGTAGTTGATTTTCCCCTTATGAAACGATCTAAGATTCAGTTTGTCTGCACTAGCATGGCAGTTCCATCGTTTCAGACTCCGGCTTCCTCTCAATTGTCCCTCTATCATCCTTAAAAGGTTGTTCTCTTTTTCATGGTGCAATAGGATTCATGACCACCATGTCACATTCCAGTTCATGTGAAGGAGGTCAGCACATGCCATCTCCTTATGGGTGCAATCTGAAGATGGCACGTGTCACTTCTACTCACATTCCATTGTCTGAAACTTACTCAGAAAATCATAACCATCGGCCACAGGCATTGTAGGAGAGAGGAATCCAGAGAGGACGCACAGTCTTGGCCATAACAGCACACACTTGTGATGGGGTAGGGGTGTAATTTACATCTCTGGCATATGCCAAAGTATATCTATAGTGTAAGAGAAATGGGTTACAAATGTGCAAATGAATTAAGTTTATATCTAAATGTGTTCACTTTCAATATGGCCACCTTTGGAGTATTTACTCATGCCAAATGCTTCTGATTCGTCTCCTTTGTCACTGCCTGCAAACAGTCCACCGGACACTGGGAATATCCACCTGCCCTAGTACTTCACAGCCACCACTCAACCTTCTATAAAAGCAATGTCACTCCACCCCATCTTGCCCCTTGCCTTATTCATCAGGCCAACCTAGACTTTAGTTTGGGTTATATTCTAAAATAAAAATAAAAATTTACATACCCATATGTCATTACTGCGATTTTCCCCCTTTGTTAGTTTTGTTTTAATGTTAGTTAGGCTCTAAAAGCAATTCCAAAAAGATTCATGTGGATCATCAAATCCAAGTCATGAATGACTTTGGCCTCGATATCACGAATTCTTAGAATAACGTTACCTGGCTGGTTTTGAGAAGAGAACCTTGATTGCTGCAGCACGCACCAATCTTCCAACAGCAGAGGACTCCCCCTCTTCAGCCTCCGTCTTGGGACTTCCTCCAACACAGAGACATGTTTACATTGTTTTCCAAACCATTCCGACTCTCATGTCGTCGCTTCCCATCCACATGATCCCTTTCTCTGCCGGCAAGCGGCTACTGACCATCATTCAACTCCTTGTACAAAATCAGGTCTTCTGCAAAGTCATCACTTATCCCAGCCAGGCCAGAGACGGAGCTTCTTGACCTGGTTCGGTGGCCTTATTCATCTTTGCATCCCCCCTAGTGCCTTCCCCAGGGAGCCTCGGCAATGCTAGAGGAATTGACTGAGTGGGCAAATGAAAACTACTGTATAGAAAAATAACTCACTGGTTATCTATGGCCCTCAGTTTCTCATCCGTAATTATTGTTCCTCAGTAAAGTTGGGCAGTAACCTTCTGTTCTGAAATCTCATGATTCCATGCAACGTTGGTTCAAGATTGTGACTTGGATGTGGGGGTGGGGGTCCTAGGTGTAAAGTTCAGCCTGCTCGGAGAAGCAGGAGGAAAGACCCTAACTTTCACAGGAGAGTACCTTAACAAAGAGACCACCTTTTCCACAGATTGGACGTTTTATAAATGAAGACTTTAACCACCCGCATGTCCCTTTCCTTGTGGGCAGCAAGGCAGAGAAAACACAATTTACTCTGATCACAGCCAAGAGTCAAGGAAGGACCCCTCTAACTTCGCAAGAAACCAACTTCTTGAAGGAAGAGCCCAATAAGATGATTGAGAATAACAATGGTCAACATTATAAAAAGAGAACTCTACTTTTAAATTACTAGGATATAATCTAATTGGAGCACTTCAAGAATAGTATTGTTTAATTGGAATATAAAAGGAAATAGCATCATCTCATACAACTTTTACATGTTCTCAGCATGTCACTTCACACAAGGAATGTTCTGAACTAGGTTTTTTGTGAATCAAGATGATTTATACATTCATGGAGCGAAAGTAAAGAATTATTTTCCCCGTGACATATTGGTCTAGATTGAAGAACAAGGCTAACTGAATAAGGGTTTTGCCCCAGCACCAAGAGAGTTCTGCTTATGTTTTGTTTATCACAGACCTCCCCCACTTCAAAAGTATCCACAGCACCGTCATTAAACAAGCGCAAGAACTACCCCTGCTTTGGTGCTGTATTTACTGAGGTTTCCTCATCAGAAAGCTATCCCCTCCCCTAAGCACCATTTTTCACTCGGAGAGGAAGCGTGGAGAAGAGGCTAATAGCTTCGGGGAAGACACACCTTTGGGGAAACCTCCCTATAGCCTGTCTTTAGTTTCCATTTCTCTGTCTTCCTTAGCAAACATCACTGAAGAGTTTCAGACTTGCGGCTACCCTGAATTTGCCCCTGGTCTTTGGGGCACAAGGAGACCAAGGAGTTCACTTCTTTACGCCATGGAAGATTCTCCATCCTACACCACCACCTTCGCAAGTTGGGGTGGGGCGGAGAGAGAGAGAGAGAGAGAAGGGAGGGGGGTGAGGGGTGGAAATCCCTCCAACAGCAGGGAACTTGGTGGCTTTTTTACCTGTCTTTAATTTATGCAGCATTTTCAAATCGTGCCCTGCCGGCAGGTGTGACCACGCTTTTGCAGAGCCTCGGTGCTGTTTTACCTGCTTGAATCTGTCAAAAGCCCATTTGTATGCGCCCAGCTAATGTGCTAGAAATAAAAGCCCCAACCTGTCAAGTAAACTCTGCACCTGTACGGAGCAGTTAAATTGTTCCATCTGCCATTATCCCAGGAGATCAAAGGCCCTCCGGGAAGGGGGCTCTCAGGAGCCAAAGCAAAGGATGGTGCTTCTTGTCTTGGCGTTGCAAAAGGAGAGGAAGACGGAGAGGAGGGGGGTTGAACACCCGGAGGAAAAAAGACTTCCCGGGGCCCTGGCCTGGCCAGGCTACCTGAAGGGTCTTTTGTTTGACCGGGACGCGCAGGAGAGCGTTCTTTCACATTAGGAACGGCAGGGGAAGACATTCATTCACGCCCTTTTGGGGTGACGTAGCTCGGGCATTCATGTCTTTTTAACCTCGAATAATTTTTGTCTCTAAGCTCCAAACAAGTTTTATCCTGTCCACAGGTCAGTTTTGTTACAGAGGCCAATTAGCAGTGCTACCTTCGCCTGCGGCAAAAAGCCAAGTAATGGCGGGGCAAGCCCTATAGAGAGGGGATGAATAACTCCCAGAGCTGTAATTTGAAAGGGGGCCTTTGAAGCATTTACCTTACACGGGACGCCATTGTCACTGCAGGGTGTTTGATCTTAAAATAATTTACTTAATGATCTCACCATGGGAGCAATTGGCGGAGCAGATTAGGCTGTAAGGCCTAATGGACATGGGAAAAGTTAAAATTGCTCCAGGAAGGTATGTAGCGCTGAGCTCGGTCCTTGGGCTCTGTTCCCTAAGGGATGGGGTGGCGCTCCGGCCGGGCCGCCCCTGGCTCTGTAGAGCTGTGTGGGAACAATCCACCCAGGCGGCCTGTACCAGCGACGTGGATGTTTGCCCTCTTTCAGGAACAGTGGACATGTGGATGCGGTCTGTGTTTTGTTTTTGTAAACTTTCTTTTGGGCGAGTTCCGAGCTAATTCTTCTGTGGGATGGAGGAGTCGGGGAGCGCCCACAGACGCCCTGCGTGCAGGCTTCTGGGCTGGGACCAGAGAGGTGGCCTGGTGAAAGTATGCCAGGGTTTTTATTGTTGTTGTTTGTTTTGTCATCTTTGTTGTTGTCATCTTTCAGATGGCAGGCATGGCGTCCAGGAGACACGGGGCGATTATTTGGCCATGTTACCCTGGGCTGAAATCCAGTTTCGCCCTCTAGGAAGGAAATTTTTAAAAACGGTCCGCCCTGCACAGACATAACTCTTGCATTTTCTGAGAGATGCATTAGGGACGTTTACACAGCAATTAGAAGAATTGTGATAAGGTTGGGTGGTATCTGCTCCCATCATGAAAGATAGAACTTCGTCTTAAAATTTCTTCATAACTGGTTCTTTCAGCTGCTCAAAATGTGCTTACTCCCATAGCCCCTTATAAAGAAGCAGTTTGGGGGGCAGGGGGGCCAACCTCAGACTGACCCTTGCCGTTTATGTATATGATGCCCCAACTAAGAAAGTGTGATACAACAGTAAATAATTACCAAATGGACTCATTTCCTCTCTAATGCAAAGTCTAGCTGAATGAATCATAGCAGGCTGCCCATGCAACCCAATACCTTGATGGGCATCCTTCCTTTGGGGAATATGGATATACATATGCATTCATACGTATATATCAGGAAATATATATAAATATGCCATAAGGTAGATTTTAATTGGTGTTAATGATGTAATAAAGAAAACCTTTACTTGGACCCTCAAATACATCAAGTACTAAGTACTCTAAATTCCAGTCCCATATAATCCACTTTTGCCTGGCCTGGCAGGAAAGAAGGAGCCTTAGTTGCATAGTAGGTTAGTAGTTTGGCTGCTAACCATTAGGTCAGCAGTTCAAAACTACCAACTGCTCTCTAGGAGAAAGATGAGGCTTTCTACTCCTCTAAACCTTTATTCCAACCACAGACCTTCCTCTATTTTGCTGTTCCTCTGCTTTACCGAGCATGATGTCCTGCTCCACGGCCTGGTCTCTCCGGATAACATATTCAAGTACTTGAAATAACGTCTCACCAAGCTCATCTCGAAGGGACATCCGGGTTAACGCTTCTTCCCCATGCCCGAGTTAAGCCCCTCCTTTTCTCTCCACCTTTTCCTCTTTCCCTTGCTCTCCCACTCCAGTGCTTTGTCACTCTCCCTTTATCTGTGTCCCTCCATGTCTCTCTCCCCATCCCTCTCTTCCTCCTTGGGGTTTTCCTTCTCTCCCTTCTTCCTTCCCCACACCGCTCCTCTTTTCTGAATACACGTCTCTATTGCCATCTTTCTCTCCCCATCTTGGACTTTCTGTTTCTCTCTTTGAAAACCAAAGCTATACATTTGAAAAATCAAAGTTGAGTATTTGAGTATAAACTACATAAGAATGTTTGCTTTATCTTCAGCTGTTTATGAACTGCTTTCCCAAGTCAAAGCTATGCACCGGCCAGCTCTCTCAGAGTCTCCCAATCTACAGGGACAAACCCTGTGTCAACCAGCACTTGACCCACAGAGCAACCCCCGAGCCATCTCCCAAACTCACATACAGCATGCTGGCCACTGTGCCGCAAGTTTGCGCACTCATGCTGAAGACAGAGTCAGGAGGAGGGATGAGAAAGTGTAAGGTCAGGGTCAGATCATTCGCCCTATCTCCTCCACAATACTCCTACCATCTCCACTGATTACCGTAATGCACATCAGAGGTACTCCCACTGGTCTACAACCATCATCTCAACCAGAAGGCACATACATTTCACCAGGTAGTTCTAAAATTTATATACAGTAGCAAGTGCTCATTTCACAGCCGCTATTTCAGTCCCACTGACCTGCTTGTCCTTGACACCTGCTTTACCAGGGCCTCTCCAGAGACATAAGAGTAACTTTGTAGCACTCGCAGAAAAAGCAATTGTCGCCGCTTTCTCGCAGATTACTAGGTCCCATCAGAAGTGAAGGTACAGTAAAGCAGGCAATGAACAAGTTGCAAAGGCCCATCACCATCAATGGAAAGAGCTGGCTCTGGTGACCAGGGGAGCAGACGAGTTCTGTGGACCTGTTCTAGTTTCTCAGGACACTGTTAGGTCCTGAGAATCTCTTAGGGCCCACTGATCCCATCAGGGGATTGACATGCATGGCTATATTGCTAAAAGATTTTCACATCAAATTTCTTACTTTATTTCTTCAAAATTAAGGAGTGGCAAATACATATATAACAAGAGGGGAATAGAACTATGTACTTATATCTATCTATTAAGAATTAAGGTTGCAGACGGACATTGAGCTTTGACTCAAGTACTCCCTCAACACAAGAACACTATGTTCTAACAACCTGGCATTCTGTGATGCTCAC
>NW_022103920.1:78223381-78238195 GCF_000313985.2 Echinops telfairi
GTGCAAATGTGCTTGACACACTGGATGAATGTATGGATTGTGATAAGAGATGTAAGAGCCCCCAATAAAAGTATGGGGGCGGAAATTGAGGAGTGGAAGGGCCGACTTCACAAGGACATTGTAGGTAATGTAGCAACAGCTGGTAGAGTCCCTGGGTTTTGAAAATGGCTGCTAACCATAAGCTGGGCTCTTTGAGTTCATTCAAAGGTGCTTGGAAGAAAGGCCTGATAATCCATTTCTGAACAAGGGAGCCATTGGAAAGCCTGTCAAGCACTAGCAGTTCTACTCTGACACACATGGAGTCACCAGGAGTTAGCATTAACTAGAGAGCAATTTACCAGTTTTAACAACAGCTCCTACATGGAGTTTCCAGAGGAATGCGAATGGGCAACATGTGTGCTAGAAGCAACTTTTGGTTGTTCTGAGATGTAGAAGAGATTTCTTGGGTAAATGGTACAATTATATGTCTGCTGGACCTGATTTAGGACCACCTTAGTCTTTTGTCACATGTGAACGCTGTCCTATTCCTAATCTTAAACCTATATCCCAGAAAGCCATGGTTTCCTAATGTTCCACCCTCTATTCTCTGCTTCATTCCTTCTACATCATTTCCCCCCACAGCCTTGAGGGTATAGGGGGTTAAGTGTTGGGCTGCTAACACAGGGTCAACAGTTCAGAACCACCAGCTATCCTTTGGGAGAAAGTGAGACTATCTGTCCCATAAAGACTTATAGCTTGGAAAACCCACAGGAGCATTTCTACTCTGCCCTATAGGGTCACTATGAGTTGGGAATCTACTCGACGACAGTGCGAATTTTTTGCCTGATCGGAATCAAACCCATGTGAAATGAACTGCTTGAGAACCTGAAAGATAAATGCTTTGGCTAGTGGCCCAAGTTCAATGTTAAGACCATAAGCTCAATATTGTAAAGTCCTAGGACGAGTGTTTCCAGAAGTTTCTTTCTCAAGAAGGTGGAAAGTTGTGAGACAGCAATGTCCCCTCGAAGTGTAGGAACTACACTGACTGAGGCGGACCGTGCTGTTGATGTGGCACAATGTTCTTGTTTGTTTTTATTTTTCAGTCTTTTAAAAATAAGAAAATCTTTTGAAATAAATATCCCAGAGTTCTTGTCCCGCCGCCACCCAAATAACTTTATTAGCATGTAAGCCAGACAGCATACCATTCAATAGTTGTCATATCAAGCAGGGCTGTACAATTGCTACCACAGTCATTTTCAAAGGTTTTCTTCTTTCTTGTACCCTTGATATGGGCTATTCATTACCCCTCCCTCCTCTGCCCTACACACCAAGGACGCTGCTTCTCACTGTTGTTTCTATAGATTCACTCAGCCTGCCTTTCAAATACTGAAAAATGTAGAAAGACACATAACAGAGAGGCCTGAAACGATACCCCAAAGTCCCAGTTCTTAAACATCAAGTTTGTTTGTTTTCTTTCAGTAGCATGACTGCCAAAGATGACTTCAGAACTTCCAAATTTCGAAGTCCTCCCCCTGGCAGGCACTTCAAGCATTTCCTGTAGGGCAATCTTCAATCTTGTCTTCAGCAGTCATTTCGCTGATACTGCTCAAGGAGAAACATCAGTTACAACTTAGATTTACCATGAGGGGAAAGTTCATATTTATCACCATGCAGATTTGGGGCAGCTGGGATTTTCCTCTGATGTGCTGTGGAAAGGAGAATCCAGGTGGCCCAGTAGTTAAGCATTAAGCTGCTAAGCAAAAGGTCAGCAGTTAGAAGCCATCAGCTGCTCCTTGGGAGAATGGAGTTTCAGTCTACTTCCATAGATGAGAGCACCTTGTAAGCCCTGTGAGACAGTGGTACTCTCAGAATAAAAGTCAGAATAAGACCTAGGGGCACAGTGACTTAGTGCTGGGCTACTAACCAAAAGGTCGGCAGTTCAAACCTACCGGTTGTTCTTCAGGAGAAAGATGCGGCATTCTGGTCATGTAAACATTACAGCCTTGGAAACCCTATGGGGAAATTCTACCCTTTGCAAAAGGGTAGACCTGTGAGTTGGAGCGAACTTGATCGCAAAGGGTTCTGTTAGGTTTTCCGGGTGGGAACTGCCCCAGTTCGTGGCTTTACAAGAGAAAGAATTCACACCAAAGCCTGGTTTGTGCTCCAAGTAGGTTTTCATAAAGGATAGAAGACGTTTCAGATTACACAGTCACTGAACACGGGCAACCTCATGGGACTGCACACCCCCATGTGGCGGCCTGAGGACAGAGAGAGGACAGAGAGACCGGCGAGGCTCCTCAGAAGGTGGAGAAGCAGCCAAAGCACAAAAAAAGTGGTGGTCTCTGGTTCTGTCCTTTAGGGCCTTCAGCTGGGAGGCATGGTACTGGTGGACCCTATTGGCTGAATTAAGCCCACCTGGCCTGGTTTGGGCCCACCCAGGTGTACCACCTACCTGGCTCAAGGGCCTGAATTTGAAGCATGCCCAGTAGACATCCCCGGTCCCTGCTCTAGCCGCCTAACAGTTCCTTGCCCTATGGGAACTGGACTACTTAAAAGCTTTCAAACACACACGCATAGGAAAACCCTTCTATCAGTTGGCACATGTAATTTCCGGCCAATCAGCTTTCAATGCTAAAGGAAGAAGAAAACTAATCCTGTTCCCTAACAAGAGGCAGGATACTGTAGATCAAACTGTTTTACAGCTAAAGAAACTGAACCCCCCAGGGGGCAAAGTAACCTCACTTGGAAAAAGCTGGGTTTGGAAAGCCTGTTTCCTTTCCTCTGCAATAAATGGCTTTCAACATCACAATATGAAGTGCTCAGTGGTGGTGGTGGTGGTGGTAGCAGTGGTGGTGGTCTTAGTGGTGGTCGTAGTGGTAGCAGTGGTAGTAGTGGTGGTGGTCGGAGTGGTAGCAGTGGTAATCGCAGTAGTGACACCTTACTGTAGTGGATGCTGTAGCATTCTGCCTGGAGCATGCACCTCTCTCAGGAGGAAGCCACTCATTCCCTAAGCTTCTCCATATATTTTCTTCTCTAAACATTTCTGCTCTCAGCAGAGGAGAGTCACTTCAATGGAGGTTCAGTTTCCTCCCTGGGGGCGTTGATTCTGGGAAGATAAAGAATAAAGGTTCCTTGCCTCCATGTGGGGCAACATGAAGGGGGCCATCCCAGCTCCGGGTCTGCTTCTGCAGGACCTACTGCAGCCCTTGTGGCCCCTCCACTGCAGTTTAGCTTCTCCCTCTGGCCAGTGGGGTTTTCTTCACACCCCAAAAGTTACTGAGCAGAGAATATGCAATAAATTTCCTGTGGGTCAACCTCAAAGCCGGTTTATAGAGCAAGTACACACACAATATGACTGTTTTAAAATGCTGCCACGGGTGATTGCAGCAAGCCAAGGGTCAGAAAGCAAAATGACTGGCTCAAGGTCACAACTGTAGGAAGTGCTGGACCTCAGACAGGATCAAAGTTCCCTGACGCCCGGTTCAATTCTCTCAGGAAGACAATTAGTAAGCATTATAAAGGAGCATACCATTCTTTAAAACACATGCTCTGCCTGCCCCCACCCCACGCACATATAAATGCTGTATGATCCCGCTTGTATGAGAGATCCAGAGTAGGAAAACGTGCAGAGACCAAAGTGCATTAGTGCATGTCCAGGGCAAGGGGACCGGGAACTTTTTAATGAGTACTGAGTTTCTATTTTGGGGGTGATGACAAGGTTTTAGAAAGAAACACTGATGATAGTTACACAACATAGTGAATATAATCAACGTCATTGAACTATGTAATTTAAAAACTGGTTAACATGGCACATTCCATTTTAAATTGTAACACTGCCTTCATTGTCCAGTGTTCCTGTAAGAGAAAAAGCATAAAGGGGGCGCTTTAATAAACAGAAGTTTATTTGCTCAAAGTTCTGCGTGCTCCCATTTTCTCTCTGTGTGTCAGCTCTGCTGAAAGGTCCTTTTCTTTCTTTCTTAAAAAAAGCGTTTGGTTGGCAGCTGTTTCTGTTCCTGGTGGTGATCTTCGTGTGTCTCGGCATGTCTCTTCCTTCGTCTCTGCTTGCTTGTGAATTTTGTTTAATCTCGTTGCTATCTCAAAAGAGACTGCCTTCAGATACACCCTACCCTAATCTTGCCTCATTAATATACTGCAGCCAACCCACTTCCCAAACTGTATTTTAACCACCAGCAGAGCGGTTCGCATTTACAACACATATTGGTGGTGGTGGTGGTGGGGGGGATGAGCGGTGGAGAGGGCAGGACTGTTCAATCTGTAACGCCACCAGAGACAAGCTTCTTTTCTTTTCCATGTTCTCCAACACTATTGTTCTACATTTTCACTTCCACATTCATTGTTTTTTCCTTGTTTGCTTTTTATCTTGAACAATCCTTGCTCCTCCCAGTGCCCGCCCGTGCCCTTCAGTAACACTTGCTTTAGAACAGTGAAAGCAGGAGAAGGAAATATAAACATAGCATCCACTCAACCCAACCCAACCCTCGCAATGCTCTGGAGCCAGTTCTGACCACGGCAACCCTACAGGGCAGAAGAGAAGGCTCCCTCCGGGTGCCCAGGCTGTACATCTCAGTCAGACAGACAGCCTGGTCTGTCTCCCACAGAGTGGCTGTGGGCTTAAACTGAAGGCCACTGCTTAGTCCACTGCGCCATCAGGGCTCCCTATAGCTGCACACCTACTGCCATCGTGTTGAGTCTAACACCGAGCTACGCTGGAGGAGAGCATTGAGCGACTCCTTCGGGTTTCCAAGACTACGATTTTGTACTGCACAGACAGCCTCCTCCTCCTCCTGTGGCATGGCTGGGAGGTTCAAACTGCTGACCTTGCTGTTAACAGCCCAATCCATAATCCACCAGGACTCCCTCTCAGTCCACAAGTGGGCATTACTACTCAGCCATTTGAAGGGCTAGTCCAGCTGCAGAGTTCTCTGGGGGATCGATTTCAGCCTTTGCTGCATCTCCACGGCAGTTCAACCTCTCCTCTTGGAAGGAGGGGTTTTCTTCACACAGCTATTTTCTGCACCGCAGCCCATAAAGATGTGGTAATGGAAGATATGTGGGCACTCTGAGGTGCATCACGGTGTGTGGAAGGATGTGTGGGCACTCCGAGGGTGCATCACGGTGTGTGGAAGGATGTGTGGACACTCCGAGGTGCATCACGGTGTGTGGAAGGATGTGTGGGCACTCCAAGGGTGCATCACTGTGTGTGGAAGGATGTGTGGGCACACTGAGGTGCATCACTGTGTGTGGAAGGATGTGTGGGCACTCCGAGGGTGCATCACGGTGTGTGGAAGGATGTGTGGGCACTCTGAGGTGCATCACGGTGTGTGGAAGGATGTGTGGGCACTCCGAGGGTGCATCACTGGACCCTCTGTCTAGAAACCTTATGAAAATAAACACAATTGCCTTAGCAGGGGGTGGAATGTTCCAAACTTCCTTTTTGGAAAGGGCAAACTTTTCTCAAATGAATTCCCTATAAACCCTATAAATAGAAGGGAGATGGGGATACCCAAGAAGCCCAGCACCTTTGGGAACGGTCTGGAGTCTGTCCAAGAAGCCCACAATAGCCTCAGTCTCCCCTGGGGACCCTCAGGCACTCGGGCAGCTCAGCACTCCCCCGAGGAGAAAACGTTCTTTCCACTCCTGATGAAAAGCTCCTGGGGATCTATCCACTGCCTTGAGTACTGGCGCTTCCAAGACCACAGGGGATCTCCGTCCCACCCTGCAAATCCTCTCTGGCTGATTGGCAAGCATAGCTGGCACCAATTAGCTTCTTTGCATAGCCCCAGGGCAGGTTTTGAGGGAACCAAAAGTTCACAGGTATTATATTTTGCCTTGTTTCTGAGCCTGAGTCTTTTTGTTATTTTAGGAGGGAAAGGGGCCCCAATTCAAATATAGAGAATATTTTATTCAGTTTTAAACAGGACAAAAATGACCCAAGGCAAAGTGGAATCATGGGGTTGAGGAAGCTCATCGGCTTGAGATCACAAGGGCATCCAAAGGCTTCACAGCCACGCAGCTACTGACGCAGGACATGGAAAGCAAAGGACACTCCCACAGAGTGATGACGGAAGAAGATCGATTCATCAGCGTTGCAGGCGGGACTGCAGAATTGGGAGAGGGGCCATGCCTGCAACACCTGCGCAACTGGAGATGAGAGGTTTACACGTTTGGTTCTGAGGATCTCTGGTCATCTTGGTCAGGGCATGACCCATAACTCTATGACCTTAATACCCCAATTTTCAACAAGGGCATACCCAGGCAAGTCCATGAGGAGGGCTAGACTACCCCACTGTGGGCTGGCTAGGGGAGCCCTGGCAATCAATTTTCAAATACACTCCCTAAGGCAAAGCTTTATACTTCGCCAGGCAATGGTCAGAAAGACTGGAGGCTGAGTCTATGCGGAGCCTCAAACTGGATTGAGGGCTCTCAAAGGAAACTGTGTTGATGTTGTTAGGTGCCGTCAAGATGGCTCAGACCCATAGCGATCCTAGGGACACAAGAAGAAAATGCCGCTCCGTCCGGCACCAGCCTCACCATTGTTACCTGGGAGTCCATTGGTGCACCCACTGTGTCGATCCATTTCATGAAGGGGCTGCCTACTGTTTGCTGCCCTTCTACTTTACCAAGCTTGATGTCCTTTGCCAGGGACAGGTGTCTCCTGACAACATGTCCAAAGTCCATGAGGGCCATCCTGTTTTATATTTCTTTCAAATAGATTTGCTTGTTTTTCTGGTGCACCATGATGCGTTCAGTATTCTTTGCCAACACCACAAGTCAAGTACAGTTCTTCCTTGTCCAACTCCCTCATGAATATGAGATCATGGATGCATAGGGTAGGTCAGGCACACTTTGCTGTTCAAGGTGGTACCCTTCTTCTTCCTGGGTGCTTTGAAGAGGTCTTGGGCAGCACAATTGCCCAATGCAACGTCCATCTCTTGACTGCGGTTCCCTGAGCTTTGATTCCGGAGCCAAGCAAGCGGAAATCCCAGATGACTTCAATCTTTTCTCCATGCTCCATGATGCCCATTAGTGCAGTTCTGAGGGCTTGGGCTGTCTTTAAGTTAAAATCCAGACGGAAGGCTGCAGTCCTTGATCGTCTGAAAGTTGCTCGAGGAGTTAGCAAGCAGGGTTGTGTTATCTGCATGCAGCAGGTGGGTATGAGGCTTCCTCCACGCCCGAGGTCACGTTCTTCTTCTTGTAGTCCAACTTCTCAGGCTCTTTGTTCAGCAGACAGATTGCATAAGTATACAACCCTGATACACATCTTTCCCAATTGTGTTTGAGTGGCTGCTTCTTATTCCAGGTTCAGCTTCTGCATGAGTACAATGAACTATTTTGGAATCTCCATTCTTCTCAATATTATCCATAGTTGATTAAGATCCACACTGTTGAATGCCTTTGTATAGTTAAAAAAACACAAGTCAATATCTATCTCTGCTTTCAGCCAAGATCCATCTGACACCAGCAATGATATCCCTTGTGCCAAGTCCTCTTCTGAATCTGGCTTGAATTACTGGCAATCCCTATCAATGTTTTCCTGCAACTATTGCGGAATGATCTTCAGCAAAATTTTAGTTGCTTATAATATTAATGACATGACACGATAATTCTGATGTTCTGTTGAGTCACCTTTCTTGGACACAAATACGAATTTCTTCTGGTCAGTTGGCCATGTAACTCTCCTCCCAATTTCTTGCACAGATGAGTGAGGGCCTCATCAGCTATTTAGTCTTGCCTTTCACCATTGCCTTCAGTGAGCTTGGACTTCTTCCTTTAGTATCAGTGGCTCTGGTTCATATGCTACCCCTTAAAATAATTGAATTTTAACCAATTCTTTTTGTTACAGTGACTTCTACCTTCTTTCGATGCTTCCTGCATGTTCAATATTTTGTCCCTAGAATCCTTAAATAGAACAACATAAGGCTTGAACATTTTCTTCAGTGCTTTCCACTTCAAATATTCTGAGCACGTTCTCTCTATTTTGTTTTCTAATTCTAGGTCTTTGTTCAACTCTTTTACCTCATCATTTCTTCCACTTGCTTTAGCTACTCTACAATCAATATCCACTTTGATCTTTTTCTTCTCTTCTTGTCTTTTTAATGACCTTTTTCCTTCTTTGTGTATGATAGTATTGATGTCATGACTCTGCTTCTCAGGTTTTCAGTCATTAGTGTTCAGTGTGTCAAATCTGTCCTTCAAAGCTCCTTGAAATCCAAGTGGGATATGCTCAAGGTCATAATTTATGTGTCATGAACTTGTTTTAATTTTCCTCAACCAAGCTGAACTTACAGAGGAGCCCATGATGGTCAGTTCCACCTCTGGCCCCTGGCCTTGTTTTGACCACTAATGTTGAGTCTCCATCATCTCCTCTTGTAGATAGAAAACTTGATCTCAATATATTCTGTCTTGTCTGGTGAGGCTCATGTGCCATTTATGCTGTTTAAAAAGGTATCGCAATGAAAACCTTGTTGGTCTTGCAAATTTCTGTCATGCAATCTCCAGCTTGGTTTCTGGAGGCTTATACTTTTCATGTACGATTCTCTCCACTTTGTTTTCAACTTTTGCATTGCAATTGCCAATAATTACCAATGCATCCCAATAACACACTTGATCAATTTCAAGCTGAAGAAGTTGGTAGAATTCTTCAATTTCTACGTCAGTAGCTTTAGTTGCTGGTGCATAAATTTGAATAATATTTGTGTTAACATGGCTTCCTAGAAGGCATATAGATATTTTCCTATCATAGAGAGCATTGTACCTCAGGATAGATCTAGAAACATTCTTTCTGATAATAAATATGACACTATTCGTCTCGAAGTTGTCATTCCTCGGCTAGTAAACCATGTGATTGGCTGATGCAAAATAGTCAGCCTGACTCCCTTTTAGCACTGCTCACTAGTGCCTACCACATCAATCTTTATGCATTCCAGTTGATTTCTAATGACTTCCAACTTTCCGAGATTCATACTTTGCACATTCCACATCTCCATTAGTGCAGGATACATGCAGCTGTTTCTTCTCTTGTTGGGGTCATGCCCCATCAGCAAATGAAAGTCCCCGAAGCTTTACTCATTACATAGCATTATGCTTGTGTTAGTCTGGATAGACTAGAGAAACAGATTCATAGACATTCATATGTGTATAAGAAAGGACTTTATATACAAGAACAATTGAATATTGAGAAAACATCCCAGCCCAGTCCAGATCAAGTCCATAAGTCTGCTATTAGCCCATATGTCCAAACTACCACAGACTGCCCCATATATATAAGGATAGATATATACAGCATGAAGGAATATAACAGATAATTAGTCCACACAGCAGTACAGAGGGCTCAGTTCAATTCACTTCCATGAAGCAGTTAATATACTGGAAGTTCCTCAACTCATGAGGGCTGCTGGGTCCAAGGTTAAAGAAGCAGATGGCTGAGTCTAACATAGAGCAATGGTCCAGCCAGAGTCCAGCCTGGTGACAGCAGGGCGGGTCACCAACAGTCAGCCAGATGACAGAATCCAATAGTCCCAAGCTCAAGTGATGTATACCCCAGCAGTGTGGCAAAGCAGGTCTCAAAGGAACCTCAAGCTCTAGCAACACGATCCACGGGTTGGGTGTCCCACAGGTAGTGTAGCTTGCAAGTTGGGGCAGAGAACTCGCTAAGGCAGCCACACACTGGTCCGATCACTAGAGAGCAAGATAGAGACAGGCAGGACTTGCCGAGCCATTTGTCTCTTTGCCCTCTAATCAAACTGCAACCTTATTAATCCCACATGTTCCCGTTTGCCAGGTTGGTACAATAAACCTACGTATCACAGATGCTAATGAAAGGATGGAGGTCATAGTCTACCTGCAGGCCTCTCCGAATAAAAGTCCCAGCACTCTACCCCTGAAATGGGCATTGACAACTCTACTGAACACAATTCTGCTCTGATGCATATGACTCAACTTCATGGCAACTAGACTACAACTTCATGGCAATAAGAACTACTATGAGAATTCAGCCAACTTATTCTAAAGCCCTTACAACAGTGTTTGGCACATTAAGTTATCATGTATTGGATATTATTTTCCTATTATTGTTGCTAGCTCTCCTTAGCCAATTCCAACCAGGGATTTTAAAACAACTGCCTGCCTGATTATATTTGGGGCAGAGCAAGGGAAACAAACAAAAGAAGACAAGATGGCCCTTTGAAACATGTATCTGCCTCCCATGGCACAGGCAAATCTTTTTGCATATTAGGGAAGGTGAGCCCCTACTGTTTTAAAGCCTGCAATGGGGTATTTTAAAACAGTTTTCCGTTTACAAGAGAGTTTTAACACAGCTAATATAAGTCAGAACTGAATGTCTGAGACAGAAGTTAGGGTTTTGCATAAAACCGGCTTTTAAATAGCTCACTGGCAGGGTCAAAGTCCAGGAAATGCTCTCACGATAATGCTCATTTTCAGCTGCATTGGATGTGGCCACAAGAAGACAGGCCTGCCTTCCATTACGTTCCCGGAACTTAACTCTGCATCATAATGAGCGGCAGGCGAACAGAAGCAAATTGCAAGTGGTTTCAAAAGGATAAACTCTAATTTATATTAAACTAGTATTATAACGAAAGCTGTGCGTTTTCAAAGCAAAACTAAAACCCTCATCCTTCATGTGATAGCTCCTAAATGCATCCCTTTACATTTTACCTGTAAACTGCTCTGTGTTCGCTGACAGGTAAAATGTGCACTGTACACAGAGAGCCACGTTGCTTTTTGTAGCACCGCAGCAATCTTACTAGTTTTAGCAGCATTCTTATTATTTTAAGCTGTCTCCATTGTCTTCTAAACACCATAATTAGAAGCTGAAAAGCTTACAGCAAGCAAACCCAAGAAGGTCTCATTATGAAGAAAATATTCTAGTGTGGCTCAACAAGTGACCTTATGTAGTCCAACACGGAGAAGCCTTCAGCCCTCCTGCCCAATTATGGCCTCAGGTATGTATGACGTTTTCTCTTTCAATATCATTCGGCAGCCTCATCCAAGTTTCCAGGATTGGCCATAATTACTTTCTCACTCGGCTCTTTGTTTCATTTGTTGCCGCTCGCATTTTCTCCCTGGAGAAGGGTGGGAGAAAAACAAAACCCAAAAAACCCAACCCTGTCTGCTGGAAAGAGTTCAGAGTATCTCTTAGGGGTGGAATGGTGTTTTGTAAATAGGTTGGATGAGAGAGCAAGTGAACCAAGGGCTGAAATAATTCCATGGATTGACTGAAGGCAGAAGAGGAGCGGTGATTTTAGAGTACATGAAATTATCTCCCGCAGCAGAGCTGTGATTTTTCCATTTGAAGCTTAGCATGGTTTTCCATTGACTCAAACCTTCTTATACTTGGACCAAACAACTTTTGTGGGTGGTGGGAGAACGTGAAGCTTCAACAATCATTTGCACCTGAGTATAAATGAACATAAGTTCCCAGATAGTGCAAACTGTGAATGCATTTGACTGCTGCCCAAAAGTTGGCCATTGAGTCCACCCAGAGAGACCTCACAAGGAAGCTGGGCATCCACGGTACAAATTAGCCAGGGGAAAGCTAGTGGAGCGTAGACCCCCACACCCACCCCCATCTACACAGGGCTATCAGGAGTTACAATCAACCAAATGGCAACTTAAAATGAAACCCCAAAAAATCTGGATTCTTTTAATTGCATACAGAACAGGAGAAAGCAGAAGATTCTAGATATCTAGTGAGTTTGGAGGAGAAAATTAAAAGGAAAAAATAATTAGAAACGTTAGAAAATTAATCTCACAACTCAAAGGGCAGCTAACAGCAACATTATCAACTTTCAAGGGGAGTTTTGCTCATGTAAATCCCTCGCTTCAGAACATTGCCATATGTCATGTTCATTCGATGCTTGGAAATATTCCAAACCCCCAAAATCCCCTTGTCATCAAATTGCTTCAGACTCACTGTGACCCT
This sequence comes from Echinops telfairi, assembly GCF_000313985.2. Taxonomy (NCBI): domain Eukaryota; kingdom Metazoa; phylum Chordata; class Mammalia; order Afrosoricida; family Tenrecidae; genus Echinops; species Echinops telfairi. The sequence goes on from NW_022103920.1 coordinate 78,235,323, forward strand.
ATCGAATGTAGACCTGCCCCTGACTGTCACTCGTAGGAGAAGAAAACCTCCTTCCCACCCCCACTCCCCAACCCCAGGAGTCGCGAGTGGTTTTGAACTTGGGTTTCCATCCTTGTTTCCCAGCCCAACACATACCCAGTACACCACCGGACTCCTTTGAAGATATTAGGTGGGGAAATGTTTTATTCTAGAGTCTCATAGCTATCTCAGGAAATATTTTCCACGGCCAAGTAGACAGGGAAGCTGCTTGGTTGTGACATATTCTCATTTCAACCAAACATGTACAATATGAAAATAAATCTTGGGTCTATTTTCTTCTTGATTTCATATTCTGCCGGTGAAACACTGAACTCTGAAAAATGGGCATGTCACAAGTGCTTTTAATAAATCTATTTACCTGTCATATCTTTTCAAGGTTTCCTGACTATTTGCTAATTATCGAGCTATATTTCTCTAACCTCTCGAACATAATGAAGCATATCAATCAACCGAAACCACAGAGAAGCTGCCTTTCTATCTCTTAAATCCCATCCTACCTGTGTTTAAGAGGCTGTGTCTTTGAAGCTAAGACAGTCCCCGTTGTATCACTCCTTTTGCTTTCCCACCAAGTACTTTTAGACTGAGTCTAGATCAGCTTCCCCTTTCACTTTAGCACGTACACGCACCCATGTACATCCACACGCACATGTACGTACACGCAGGGAAGCAAGGCCTGAGCTTGCTTACGAGCCCTGCCGATTGATACCCGACAAGAAGAGAAGGACTCCCCAAGGTAACCTTCCTCAGGCAGAATGGTTCAAAATTCAGTTTGAAAAAAAAAAATCCGTTTGAGAAGCGTCCCTATTAAGGATCTCTGCAGGTGGTATGAAAAAATGACCCCCTGATTTAAAACCCCTGCGGACAGAGGCAGGAATCTGCCTTTACAGCAGGTTCCCCAAATGAATTTTAAGCAGCTTATACCAGCGAACCACGGCCCTGGGAGCCCCATTGTGTAAAGGAAGGTGCATGTGGTTTAAAAGACGGTAATTATGGAATCCCAAATTCTCTCCTAGGCGCACTACCCCTCCAGTGCCTAAATCCCACATAGGCTTAGGGACAAAGAAGTTAATTGCTGGTCTCCTCTCCTCAATTTTTCTTACAAATGACACTCCGTTATCCATCCAGTCCAGTCCTTTCTCTGGTCTTCCTCAACTCTGTCTTGATCTGTCATTTTAGCAGCATTGAGCATTGCTCCGGCTAACTTTGTCTTTCTGCCACTTCTCCAGTCACACAAATCAGATCAAGATAGGCCCTTGAGTTAACAGTCCTTTGGGCTTCTGGGACTAAACCCGAAATTCCTCAGCACCACAGGTAGAGCCTACTTTTGTTGTCTAGCAGGACCCCTGATGAGTGGGTAAGCCCTGGATTGCTAAGAGCAAGGTTGGTTCTTCAAAGCTACCAGCGGCTCTGCAGAGGAAAGAGGCTAACTACTCCCATAAAAATGTACGGCATTGGAAATGCTATGCATGGTTACGTGAGTAGCCATCCACTCCATGCAGTGGATTTTATGTTCTAGCCACTCAGCAACCCCACAGCTGCAATATCCAACCTTACTTTGCTAGTTAGCTTTTAGAGCATGGTATATTCTCTGATGCCTCATTATCTTCGCACCTGCTGATCCTTCCTTGAGAAGACATTTCCCCTCTCTACCCTCCTCCCCACAAACTTTACCTGGTTTGAATGAATAGATTGATTGATTGATTGATTGACTGATTGATTAATGATCAAATGAGGAACAGCCTAGATGTGCTAAGTAAAATAAATTAGTTCCAACCCTAAAACATAGAGACTGGTTGGCAAAATGGTTAAGTGTGTGGCTGCTAACTGAAAGGTGGGTAGTTCAAACCCACCAAGTCACATTGCAGGAAAAAGATCCGGCAATCTACTCCCATCGAGACTACAGTCTAGAAAACCAGATGGGGCAGTTCCACTCTGTCACACAAGGTCATTACTAGTCGAAAATCAACTCCAGGGTATCTAACAGCAATACCTCCTACAACAATATGGGAGACCTAACATTAGAAAAACACAGACCTCATGTGCCCTAGTCCTTTCTCCTAGCGGTTGCACTAAAGCTGGAAGAATGCAGCCAGGCAGAGAAAACAATGAGTCAAGCAAGAGCTCTGCGGAGAAAATCCCTGTGCAAGCTCTGGTGCGGCCTCTGAAATGGTGGGGAGCTGAGGGGACAGTCAGTGGGCCAACTCAAAGGCCCCCATTTTTATTCATAGCCTTATGAAAAAGTAGGCAATTGCAATGACAAGAGGCATGTATAGATTTTTAAATAACTTTTCAAATAATTGAACCTAAACTAGTCCTGCCTCTCTGATCCTCCTGAGTTTTAAGCCAAGAGCTCTAGCAGAGCGCTATCAGTCCTGGACATGTATGATTCTGAAACCTACTCTCATTTGAAGGCTCAGTGGACATTTTAAAGGTTTTAATCCAGGTTGTTTCCAGAGGCACTCCTGCCTCCATGTGTGTGCTGTTTTAAGAGGCTGGGGAGTGTGATCCTGAAGCCTTTTAGACATTTGTTCCTCCTACTCCACTGAAGTTACCCATTGGTCTGTGCGATCCAAAAGGTCAGTAGTTCGAATCCACCAGCCACTCCTCAGGAGAAAGACAAGGTTTTCTGCTTCCATAGCCAGCTACAGTCTCAGAAATTCACAGGGACAGTTCTACTGTGTCCTGCAGGGTTGCTATGAGTTGGCATCAACTCAATGGCAGTGAGTTTGGTTGGTTCAACTCCACCAAAATTATTCTTATCAAGGTTAAAAGGTTGTTACCATTGGTCTATCAGTCCTTATCTTATTTGGTCCATCAATCACTTTTGACAGATA
>NW_022103920.1:78238723-78240684 GCF_000313985.2 Echinops telfairi
TTGAAACCCATCTTGGTGAGAGTATTTAAATCAAAGAAAGTAGCAAACATAACAAACCAGAGACATTCCAGAGCAGCAGGTGGTAAGCGTTTGCCATAGACATTTTTCCTGTCCTCTCCTGGCGAGCTCCAGCTTTGCCTTCAGGTGCCTGTGAAACCCCTTTTTGGAGATGAACCTTCCTGTCCAAAGCTGACTCCTCCATCCCCACTCCCCGCTCCTGCGCTCCTAGCTTGCCCCTCCCTGAAATGCAGTGCCATCTTTCTACATACCCAGGCCAAGATTTTATGAATCATCTTTGACTCCTTTCTCTTGCTAATGGTACATATTTAATCCGTTAGCAAATTCTGTTGGGTTTGCCTTCAAAATATGCTCACAATGCTTTCTGAATTCTTAGAATGCTTAGGTTAGCTATATTAATACAGTAAAAAACAAAAAACAAACCCAGCATTTCACTGCTGTCCAGTCGAGACCAACCAACCCATAGGGACCCAATAGCACAGGGCAGAACTGCCTCTTTGAATTTCTGAGACTGTAACTGTGTATGAGAGTAGAAATTTCCATCTTTCTCCCACATATGATACACAGTCTCTCCTAAAGTCCCAGAAAGAGACGGAGGTAAAGAGAAGCTATGTTTCCAGTAAATCTCACCATTAATCAGAGTGGCTTGCTGCCCTTCTCCCCTCTCTTGGTCTCTCCCAGCAGACTGACTTCATATTATTAGGACACAAGATTCTTATCTGCTATGTTTTATATATGACTCCCTTCACTACTATGTACTTGTTTCGAAAAGAAATGGAAAGCCGGACTAACCTTTATCTACGCCTCTCTTCCATGTGTTTCCAAAGACACAACAAGATATGTATATGTAATATGTATGTAAATTCTTAACTTTCGCCTTTTTTCTAAGTTCATGCAACACAAGGGGAAAAGTCAAAATGAACTTCCCAGGAAGCAAATAAGCCTTATGTTTCAAGGCTCCTCCCTTGCCCAGGGCCATATGAGTAGGGGGGATTACTGGGGGATCTAGGATGTCCTAGGATGCTACAGGTGTGATTTACATCGCACATGTAAGTCAGGCTCTCCCTTACTCATATTTAATTAGCTGCTTATATAATCCATGCAAAGAAATTATACACATTCTTTCTTGATGTATAGTTTGGAGATATTTTCTACAGCAGCACTGAATATCAAATCAAATGAATTCAGTCCTGATTACATTTAGACCTTGCAAAGAGTTTACACCAATTACTACATGTCTTACCAATGGAACGGAAACTTCAGTAGCCTCTTCTCCATCAGAGTAAACTCAAAACAATAATAAAGTTGCTATTAGGTGAGAATAATGGTGCTTTGCTGACACAGCGGTTTATGTATTGGGTTGCTAAGCAAAAGGTCAGTAGTATGAACCACCAGTCACTCTGTAGGAGAGAGATAAGTCTGTCTTCACCCCTCCCCTGCTGAAGCCCCAAACGGTAATCTTGCTCTGTTCTGTATGGTTGCTATGAGTCAGAATTGTCAGGCCCAGAGTGGAGCGAATGATTAATGGCTCAGCTCCTAAAGCCCAGAGGCTCCTGAGCTATAGAAAGCCCCAGCTATCTATCTACTTCTGAAAGATCACAACCTTGAAGACCCTGCTGTGTCCAGTTCTACTGCATGCAGTAGCCAGAAGTTGAATTTACCCTCAATGACAAGTAGTTTGATTTTTAGTTAGTTAGTTTGTTGGATCCTGGAATGTATTAGTGGCATTAAAAGATGTCTTCAGAAACATCAATAATCAACATCTGCTCAACAAAATCCACTCTTCAATATTACTGCTTTATTTTCCTCTTAAAAGTAATATTTTAGAAAGCTGTACTGCCTCCGTCTGCCCAGAAAAGGTCAGAGCAGGATCTTCAAACTGAGAATACAGGAAAACCACTCTAGTGACCAAAGAGAATAATGTTGACACTCCCCCCCCCCCC
>NW_022103920.1:78241448-78247714 GCF_000313985.2 Echinops telfairi
GGTAAATCTGTGTCTGTTTGTTTGGGTGGCGTCTGTTTTCCGCATGTGACTTTATTTCCATCATCTTATCACGGCAGCTCTTCCTTGCTGAGCTCCCAGAATGTTCACATGTTCACGCCCGGACTCTTCCTGTGGGGAGCTGTGTGACATGAGAGTTGATGTCCTGCCATGCCACTGCTTCCTGACAAACTGGTTCTCCGATGGAGGGCATGCTGCAGGAAGACTGAGCTTCAGCAACAAAAGCTTGGCTTCCTGGGCACTCAATAAAGAGCTTAAACTTAAACTTCACAGGAAGAAACTTACATAAGCAGAGCAAGCGCATCAGGAAGCATGCAGGATGGAACAAGGGAGCTTGTGTTACATCTTGGCCCCATCAACACAGCCTGTGTCAGAAACTGGTATCCACCTTTCCTGTTTCATTTGTGTGGCTGGTCATGGTCATTGGGCCCACCCCCAGGGATGGAGACCTGGTGCCCTGCAGAATGCAATGCTACCTGGTGCTGCATCATGTTCATGATCACCGATGTGCTTGAGGGGCCACTGTGTACTTTAAGTGCATCCCAATGTAGGGAAATCCTTTTCTGGTCTATATGAATCAATGTTCTATTGTGATCCACAGGGTTTTTATGGGATCGTTTTCCAAAATAGATGGTGTGTTAGTCAGGGTTGTCTAGAGAAACAAATCTAGGGAGACACTCATATGTGTATAAGAAACAGCTTTATATAAAGAGCAATTGTATAGTAAGAAAACATCCCAGCCCAGTCCAGATCAAGTCCATAAGTCCGATATTAGCCCAGGTGTCCAATACGAATCTATAAGTTCGTCTTCAGACTCACACAGCACATGCAATGACACTGAATGCAGGAAGATCACAGACCAGTGGGTGAAAAGTCTTGTGGATCCAGTGGCGATGGAAGCATCTCAGTGCTGGCATGGGTCTTCACATGGCTCCTCCAGCTCCGGGGCTCTGCCTGCATCAGCGTCGTTCCATGTGTCTTGTCAGCAGGAAGATGTAGCAGAGAGTATATCTGGCCTCCAGTGAGTTAGTTATCTCTGTGGTGCCTCCAAATGAGGTCATCAAGCTGCAACCTGATTGACAGGCTAGACTTCACCCCTTCGCAAGTTGACAGGAGACGACGTAACTGCTACAGATGGTCAGGTCTTTCTTTCTCTTCTGACTTAGTCTGGAAGCTCTACTGAAGCCTATTTATTACGGGTGACCCTACTGGTATTTGAAACACCAGTAGCATAGTTGCTAGCAAGTAGCACATAGGCCGTCATGGTATGACAAGCTGCATTTAGCTATTTTAGCTATGGCATCAATGTTTCCAAACTAACTGAGTACCTGGGCCTTGCCATCACAATTCTTCTGGCTCTTACATTCATCCTCTTCTCTGAAAGATAAGAGCATGATCGAGGTTGCTGGCACAGAAGTTTAGTGCCTGTGCAAGGTATTGACTTTATTAGCCTCAGCTTCTGTACCTGCAAAATGGGAATTATAAAAGTATTTACGTTATAGGAGGGTGGTGAAGACTCAGGTGATGCAAGGCTTAAGACTAAGGTGACCAGACGTCCCGCTTTTGGTGGGACAGTCCCGTTTTTAACAATTTTTCCCGTGTCCCGCGGCATTTTTTAAAAGTCCCGATTTTTGGAAAGAATGCATGACAAGCTAGGGTATACAGTTTTTGGCTGCCATGTGGCTGTTTCGCCAGGAGATGAGTTTTATCAATGGTGTCCCGCTTTTGTCTCGCTTTACCAATGTTAAAATCTGGTCACCTTACTTAAGACCATATCTGATCCATAGTTAAAAACTCAAAACACTGGACCTTATTGCCACCCCACAGCTCTCTAGAATGTAAGCTCTGTGGTGGAGGAGATTCGGTCTGTTTGGTTCTCTGCTGCACCTCCAACCTCTGGCATTTAGAAAGGAATTCCTTACCAGGTTGATCAAAGGACTTGTTCCCTAAAAGAATCATGGAAAGGGTTTCTCCTAAGTATCAAGCATAGGAAAGTCTCTAAGTCTTCATCTGCTGGGTCTCCATGGGCCCTAGATCTTGTTAAAGGCCCAGTTCACAGAGGGCATATTTTGAAGATGTTTTGAAGACACTTTATCTCCCAATCTTTTCTCTTAACCCTTGTCCATGAGCAACATGGGTGATTCACATGTGCATATAAATCTCTCGCTCTTTTCTGCCCTCCTCACTTCAAAACAGAAAAGTCACCTACCTCCACTCCAACACATCTCATGCTTTGAGTCTCACTCCCAAACCCTCTGGTCCAAGAGACTGTAGGGGATTGAGATTCCCTAGGTCCCAGACATCAAACTGCATGTAGCTAAAGAAATTTGGAGACCACAGATCTCTTGATCTTGAATCCTGGGGTTTCCGAGGTTGGAGCGACGTTTTTTTATATACCAAGTTATTTCATATTATGCCTGTAGCAGTATGTAACCATGGGAATCTCTCTGAGTCCATTATTGATGAAATGGTCAAAATAACCGGTGACAGGAATGTGTGTGTATAATTTTATTAATCTATAGCTCCATTCAGAAGCTCTGGTGGCACGGTGGGTTACATGGTGGGCTGCCAACTAACTGCAAGGTTGGCAGTTCAAATCCACAAGTCACTTCAAGGAAGAAAGATGAAGCTCTCTGCTTCAAGAAAGCTTTGCAGCCTTGGAAACCCACAGGCACCATCCTACCCAGTTCTGTAGGATGGTTATGAGTCGGCATCAACTTGATGGCAGAGAAATAGCTTCAGTTCTGTGTGCATCCATAGTGCGATGCTTACTTTAGCTATCTGGAGGAATTCCAGAAAACCCCCATCCCTTCTATTATTTCATGTTTTCAGTAAGGAATAATGGGGAAACCAAGTGGCCTTTGCTGATGAGGAGTGGGACAGACAGGCTTCAGGGTTGATTTGGCCTCCTTCCAGGCATGCTCTGTCACCTGACTGAGCCCTTCTAGAACTCCTGGGGTATTTGTAGAGCAAGGTTGGATGTAGTGAGTCAGTGTCACTGAACCAAACAACCCAGCCCAGGTCGGTGTCATCTCCAATCTGGGCATCACTGTAGATAGCAGGACTCCTGGCTTTTGTTCACCCCTGCCTGCAAACCCTGGAGAATCGGGGAAGTCAGGTGCTCCTTCAGCCACGCTCAGTGGTTTCCTCAGAAGAAGCTGCTGGGCCACTCAGGTATGTCCCTGGACCCGGGTGGTTCTATCCTGCTTGCCCAGCGCATCTAAAGGCTACCTCAGGAACCTCGGGCTGAGCCTGTCCTTAGTTTCTCAGCGGCAGTGCCCTTGGGCAGTCCATTATGGATTGCATGTGCTATTGAGCCCCAATTTCAGAGAGATAAAATTTCCTGCACGCGTGTCACATATGAGGGTGAGTCAATCATTATTGCTATAAAATCATAGCCATCTTTATTTAAAAAGATATATGCTGTGAAGCAATCGTTTCTTCCCAAATCCCCCATCTACTATCTACTTCTGAAGCTGTTTCCATGTTCCAGGTGTTTCTGTCTCTCTGGCCCTTCTCTGCAGAAGTCTGCGCTCCTCAATCGACACCAGGCCAAGACAGCACCCTTTCCCTTTGAATAGTTCTTTGAATTTTGAGAGACAAAAGGGAAGTCTGTAAAGGAAAGGGCAGGTCATAAGGTGGATGTGAAGTAAGGGTCCCCAATCACATTTTTATAGCTCAGCCCACACTCCTGTGAGGTAATTAGTTTATTGTGCCAGCCTGGCCAATAAATACATGTGGGGTTAATTGAAGGGCAGAGAGATAAACGGCTCAGTGAGCCTTGCCTTTCTGGCTCTCGGGTCTCTTGCTTTCTGATGGTCGGACCAGGGTGCAGCTGCCTTAGCCAGTTCCCTGCTTTAGCTTGCAAGGCTCACTTCCCACAAGACATCCCTGAGGAGAAGCCACATAGACCTACCCCAATGCAGCCCTGGATGCTGGAGCAGCCATGTGGAGACCCCTGACAGCGCTGAGATGCTTACATGCTCACTGATTCGGCTTTCCTCCTGCAGTCAGCATCATTGCATGTGTTTTGTGAGATGGAGGAGGACTTTGTAGATTGGTGTCGGAAATATGGGTTAATGTTGGACTTGTGGGCTTGGGCAGCACTGGGTTGGGATGTTTCCTTGATGTGCACTTAACCTTTATATAAAACTCTCTTATACATGAGTTTCTGAGGATTTGTTTCCCTAAAGTACCCAGACTAATACATCCTGTCTAAGAAGCAGCAGGTACAGTTACATCATGGGGAGAAAAGAGCTCCGTGTAATTTTCTTGACTTTGTGCTCACCAAAGCAGTTTTCCGTTTGCTTAAACTTCTTCATCATAAGCCTACCCCGTGTCCTTTGAGAAAATCTGTCAAGATTGCTCCTGTGGAAGGCCAAACACCAACAACAAGTCACCATAACCTTCTGAGCAGACCTCCCTGCCTTGAATCAATTGGTGTCAAGGTTATACGGTTATATGTTGGCCTGCTAATCGCTAGGTAAGCAGTCCAAAACCACCAGCCACTCTGGAAGAGCGATGAGACTCTCTACTCCCGTAAAAGAGTGGCAGTCTCAGGAACCCATGGGGCAGTTCCGCTCTGCCCCATGGGGTTGCTATGAGTCCAAACTGACTTCACTGCAGTGAGTTTGGATTTTTGTTTTCATGTTTTAGTTGAGCCCCTCAGAAACCATTATTTTGATTGATCCTGTGCTTTGAAGACATCCTAAGAGACTAAAGCATATGTAATATTGGGGGTCATCTTTTTGATTGTAGAAATATAGATAACCATCTTTTTATTGCCTGTACATGTGTGAACTGAAAACCCTAGAAGCACTATGTTTGACTAACCCTTGAAAGTTGAGAAAGCATAAGAAAATTCTAAGGACATTTTCCGGACAATAGTTAAAGTGCACATTTAAAAAGGCTAGAAGAGAGACTGCATGTCTGGAGTCTCCTTTGTGACAGAAAGCCCAATTCTGATGCCCAAAAAGATGGGTTTGGGCTAAAAGCAGAGCATGCGGAGCAAGGAGATGTGCGTGGCCAGGACCACAAAACCACCATCGGGAATCAGGAAGACTGTGGAGTGTCTCCACGTGCCATGAGGGTAAACCTTATTCAAAGTGTTCCGTCCCTGTAAAGATCTGTCAGGTGACCTAGTGCACCTGACCTTTGCCAGAATGTTTGATGACCCCTATTTAATTCTTTATCTATTTCAGAAGGAATTGTAATGGCAATCAAAACTCAACCCACCTCCCCACTCTAGTACAAAATAAGATGAAGCTGCCTGCTTCCTGGTGCCTTCCTTGCACTCACCGCATAGCTCAATTATAACTGAGTCCAATGTAAATTCTGAATATTATTAGCTATGCAATTATGTAACAATCTGATGGAGACAAGGAGAGTATCAGACAACTCAGATGTCTCTCAAATCATGGGAAAATGAGTGCTCTGGGTCATTTTAAACTGATTTAAATAACTATACTGTGCCTTACACCACAGGCAAACATATGCATAGACATGCGCACACACACAGACACACACAAGAATATAATGTTTTCCCCGAACCATGTGAAGATATAACATGTTTTAGTTTCTAGCTTTGGTCCCCATAAATGTTGAGCTTAAGAACCAGAGCAGGAATTCTCAACCAGGGACGGTTTTTCTGACCATGGAGGATATTTGGCCATGTCTAGAGATATTTTGGGTTGTCACAAACTGGGGGCAATGTGAGAGGCACTGCTACTGGCATCTAGTGAGAAGGAGCCAAAGATGCTGCTAGACATTCGGCAAGGAGGAGGGCAGCCCGACAGCACAGAGTTAGCCAGGGTGAGTGCCGAGTCTGAGGAAGCCTGAGCCGGAGGATGACAGCTAGCCTCGTATATTGCTGTAGCTCATTACGGGGCCACCAGGAGTCAGAACGGGCTCAGTGGGAACACATTTGGTTTGGTGGGACCTGCAGAATTCCTCAACCGGGACCTCTTTGGGGGAAAATGTGAATATGACAGTAGTTTCAGTTCAATAGAAAAGAAATTCATGAATATTTGAAAAATAAAACTAAGGGGGGGGGTAAAAAGTCTTTCAATTAGTGAAGGTTCCTAAGGAAATGACTGAAAGATAGCTTGAAAGCTCAAACAGTAAGTCCTCTGACTTCATATGCAAGAGACCAGAGCATACCCATCTTTCTAGGGCTAATTCACCTGCCCTTAGTTGGAGATTCCATGGCATTTTGAAAAATAGAGACAGTGCATATGAAGCACTGGGTA
>NW_022103920.1:78249352-78250498 GCF_000313985.2 Echinops telfairi
AGAGGAAAGTTGTATGTTTCATCGTTGCTACACTGCACCCTGACTGGCTCATCTCCTCCCCGTGACCCTTCTGTAAGGGGGTGTCCATTTGCCTATAGATGGGTCTTGGGTCCCCAATCTGCACTCCCCCTCATTCACAATGGTTTGATTTTTTGTTCTTTGATGCCTGACACCTGATCCCTTTGACACCTCATGATCACACAGGCTGGCGTGCTTCTTCCATGTGGGCTTGTTTTTTGTTTTTGAAGATCAATGTCCTGCCCATTTTTAATATGTTTAATGGGAGCAAATGCCAAAAGGTAGCTTGGTAAAATGTATGTGGAGCCTGTGATGGTTGATGGTATGTGTCTTGTCTCTGATCCCAAATTGACGGGCTATAGCACCAAGTTGGTTTGTCAAACATGAGTCTCGGTAGATGAGAGGGTCAGGAAAAAGAGGAGGCCCCTCATGAAACAGTGGCTGCAACACTGGGCTCCAATGCCCAATTGTGCGGATGGTGCTGGACCAAGCAGCGTTCCGTTCTGCTGTAGCCAAGTCAAAGACACCTAACAACAACAGTCTAGATAGCTGCTATCAGGGTACCTTGTTGATGTGACCATCACGAGGATCAGCTGGCTCCAAGTGAAGGAGATTACCCTGGGTGCTGTGGTATGTGTCACCCAGTTTGCTGACACACTGGATTCAGTGATGCTCAACCTTCCTCATGCCGCGACCCTTTCATACCGTTCCTCATGTTGCGGTGACCGCCAACCATAACATTACTTTCTTTGCTACTTCATCACTGTCATTTTGCTACTGGTATGAATCGGACAAGCCCTGTGAAAGGGTCGTTCGACCCCCAAACAGGTCGCAACCCACAGGTTGAGAATCAATGTCTTAGAGGAAAAAACTCAAGTTTCTGGAAGAAGGCTTCTGCCTTCACAACAGATCGCCGGCCACAGTTTGTGGCCTGTCCCCTGACATACAGATTTGGGACTTCTCAATCTCAACAATGGTGGGAGCCTGTTTCTTCAAATAAATCCCAGGAGCGAGTGAGAGGTAGTGGGAGAAGTAGAGACAGATATGGTGGGGCTCAGTATAGCCTGTTGGTGCTGTTTTCTCAGGGGAATTCTGATTAATACAAAGCAATATTTTGGGTTTTTTTTT
>NW_022103920.1:78251599-78259469 GCF_000313985.2 Echinops telfairi
CATCACATTTGCTTATTCACCCGCTTTGTCTTCAGTGGTTGTGTAGGGAAGGTGAGCATCATAGAATGCCAATTTAATAGAAGAAAGTATTCTTCCATTGAGGGAGTACTTGAGTGGAGGCCCAATGTCCTTCTGCTACCTTAATACTAAACCAAGCAACACTTCCTCCCCCTTGAACATGCCAGTTCTTTAGAAGAGAAATGATAGTTTATTTTTTTAAAAAAAAGAAGCTAATTTTAACAAAATAAAAGTGGCCATCAATTAAGGGCCCTCATGTCAGACATGCCACATGATACCGATGTTCTACAGGTGCTCAGAAGAGCAGCAGAGTATTATCGTCAGGAGTTTGACTCAGGAGTAAGACTGCCTTAGTTCAAATCTCAACTGCTTTATTATTCACTATCTTTCTTCCACAAGTGATTAGGTGCCCTGTTGGCACAGATAGGTTCAGCATAGGGCTGCTGAGAGGTCACCTGTTCAAACCCACCAGCCTCTCTGAAAGAAAGCGTAAGGCTGTCTGCTCTCGTGAAGATTTACAGCCTCTAAAATTCTATGGAGCAGCTCTGCACTGTCCTAGGAGATGCGATGCTCCTTTGAGATGGAATTAGCTCAATGGAGGTGGGTTTGGTTTGGGGCAAGTTGCTTAGTCTCGCTAAGCCTCAGTTGATCTCTCCATCAGACAAAGCTACTAGTATTGACGCTGTTGTCCTTCTGACTCACAGGGGGCCTATGTGATGAGTGCAGCTGCCCCATAAGCTTCCCTGTGCTGCTCTCCATAGCAGATGGCTAGGTCTCGTCCCCCCCAGGCCGACTGGGGGGCTCACATTCCTGACATTTCATCTAGCAATTGGGCCCTTAACCAGTGCGCCACCAGGACGCCCTGAGGATAATAACATAGCCCATCTATTTTTCTTGAGGATTAAATAAGACAATGCGGGTTGAAAATGCTTGGCACAGTGCCCAGTACATAGCAATTTCTCAATATCCATGCGTTATTATCATTGTAATAAAACCCTGAATTTTTTTTCAACCAAAATGTGCAATATGGTTGTTTTTTCCAGGCAACACAGTAAGATATGAACCATGCATTTACTTTTAGGACAATTACAAAATGGCGGGATGCTATTTCTTGTAAATAAGCGTGGCCATTGAGACGGCATTAGCCTGACAGCAGCAGAGAGTGTACCTGGTGGAAGCCATCCTGCCACCACCTCTCAGCTCTGAGAGCACCCCGAAGCACCACCACATCTTCCAAACCTTTTTCACACAGGCGCCTCTTAGTCCTGAAGTGTAATTATTGAATATAGCTACATCACTTGCAAGCATGATTGTAAAGCAATAAACATAACTGTGTTGGAATAATTATGTTTTTGAGATTTGTGCTGAGAAGAAAACCAGCAAAGGCATGCACAGCTCAGCCTGACGAGAAATGATGGGGAATCAAAGAGCTCTCCCATGATGCCGGGTAGTTTATGAGACCATCTCCAGACAATTTGTGCCTTCTAAAGTGACATGGAAATCAATTAATTTTAATGGTGGGTAGCAGATTATGGTATTTAATAGTTCATCTAATTTCATGAGGCAAAGTGAATTAGACAATGCAATGTAAATCTAATACGAGTTGTGCGAGCTCATTTGACCGTTAGTCAAATGCAGAAAGGAACAGGGATCTCAGGAATTAGATGGAAAAGGATGCATTCTACAGGAACGGTGCTCAGTTAATGCACAAAATGGAGTGATAAGCCTTAAGGAACATAAACCATATGGAATCCATTCCCAGTTAGCTTTTAAAACATACCCATTAAAAAAAAGTACTCATTATGCACTTACTGTAAAAGCTGCAAGGCGCTCTGGTGGGTGGTCTACCTGAAAGGTGGGCAGTCCATTCCCAAGAGCTGTTTTGTGGGAGAAAGAAGTGGTCGCCTGGTTCCATAAGGATTACAGCCCAGGACATCTGAGGAAAGCAATGACAAACCCACTGCCATCCAATTGATGCTGACCCATAGCAACCCCATCAGGCGGGGTAGAACTCCCCCCTGGGGAGTTCTGAGTCTGTAACTGTTTACGGTCGTAGAAAATGCTGTCTTTCTCCCAGCACACCTGAGGACTGATTCTGCTCTGACACCCAGGAATGCTGTGAATGGTAACTGGAGATGGCACCAAGCAGCAACAACCTCTAAAAATGTGATGTATCAGGTGAAGAGTAGATCCCTGAAGGCCGCACACGTTGCTCTCTCCCTCCATCTTTTTTTTTCCCTTTTCAAAAAATAATTTGAAAATGTTGGTGTTGAAAAGTTCTTCCTGAGGGTGGCTTACAAACAACAGGATGGATGGCAGGTTTAGGTTTGGGGTCCATGCATCTCGTGTGGTGTTAAGGACAGCCCATTTCCCCTAAAAAAATCATTGTATTATTCATAATGAAGGCATTTTAACTCAGAAAAGTAGCCACTTGTTCAGAAGGGTTAGCACAGCTGAGATGCTGCTCTAATAAGGCCCCTTTCCCAGAAAATCCAATTTAGAGCTGAGCTCTGTTCCCCCAAAGAACAAAATGCACAAAGGCAGCTTGGCTAGAAAGTTTCTTTTTAAAATGCTGCTAAGTGGTGTCTTTGAAATAGTTGTAGAGCTGCAGTAGAGGAATCACGAGGTCACAGATGCCTGGTTTCTATTGATTCTCCTTGTTAATAAAGAGTTAAACAGTGAAGTCTGCTCTTTCATTAAAAAAAGCATTTTGAAGGTGCTGGAGAGGGAAGGCCTGGTCCTAAGTGGTCATGTGGCTACCGCCATTCATCTTGGTAGTGACTATCTGTCAAAAGTGGCAAGAGTCCCTGTTAACAGCCCTGACCTGAGCAGTAATGAAGGGAGAGTGCACGGCAAAGTGTCCATTATCAGCAGGTCGGGAGCAGTAAATGGGAGCAGTTTGCTTCAATCTTGCTGCACGTTGAAATGTAAGATAGGTGGGGATCAGCAAGAGGCAATTTTATCCTATGATCATTTTTGTCAGATCACATCAGAGTGGCAACTTAGTTCCATGCATGATTTCAATTAACCAAGTCTGGCAGTATTGCTTGCACTGCCAGGGAGGCTCTTCCTAGATCCTGGGGGCCTCACGATTTAAACCCACCTAAGCACTCACAGGTGAGGGAAACTGGAGAACCGGTCAAGAGTCGTGAAAAGCAATTGGCTCCCATGGAGGGTGAAGTGTGCCAACAAACCTTGCATCTCTGCACCAGGACAAAGCAAAGATCAGTGTCCTGGGTGGCTCTAAATGGGAACTTTCGACTTGCAAATTTTCTAACTCAAATCTGTTTCTTCTGACCTTCATCTTACGATTTTAAATATAACTAGGGATTTTAAACATGATAGGCTTGCATATTGTTTACTTTCTGACAAAGGAATTAGCCTGTTGACTGGCAGTATTATAGAAAGAGCAAGTCACCAAATTCTGCACTTGTGCCAAATGATGTAGAGCTACTCACAAACGCATACCAAAAAAATCCTCCCCGACGCTGAAGACTGAATCTTCAACTCCTAGATGCTTGAGAACTCTTTACTCTGTGAGAAATGAGGCTCAAACATTGTAGGAAATACTTCCTTTCTTATGCATACAAAGTTATTTCTGCTCTAAAGGAACTTACAGTTCAGGAAGAAAATAAGATATGCACGAATAGCTACCATAAAATTAAAAACAAAACCAGATGCCATCACATCAATTAAATGTAATTTAGGAGTTATGCAAAACAAGAGGAGGCTGCTAGAAGGAATGCAAGTGTTAAAGGCGACAGCGGTACAGCGATCTATGAGCAGATGCTTGGGTAAGCACTAGCCTGAATGAGCGTGTGAGGGCGGGTGATAGAACACTGACAAAGATATTTAGGTTTGACACATGGTGGTAGTTGTACATGAATATTTTTGCTGCAAATAAATGTGGTGAAGCATGTGGGGGGCAACATTATAAAAATTTCTTAGACATAATTAAAAACCTGAAGGGACAGAGTCACTGGACCTCGGGACTCAGGACTATAATCTCAGAGGACACTTGGTTCAATCGGCATCGCATAATCCCCGAAGACAATGTTCTATCTCCTACTTTGTTAAGTAGTGACTAGGGTCTTAAAAACTCGAAAATAGTCATCTAAGATCCAACTAGTAGTCTCTCTGGATTGGATTGGCTCTTTTTGTAGCTGCTTGGGCCACACACTGATGTAAATTCCTTCTCTGATAAAAATGTCTCTCTTTACGTACATAGATAAGGGTCGTGGTATTGATTCTCTAGAGAACTCAGCCTAACTCATAGATCAAATAGAGACGGATGGAACCAGGAGACAATGTCCCTTTAAGCATCCTTTAAATCTGGAAACTAACTCAGCCCCATTTTCAGCCAAGCAATAGATAGATGGGGGGATGGGGAGGTGTGGAGGGGGAGCAGGCACAATGACACTTGAGAGGTATGCACAACTTAGAATAATCAACCACTTGAGATCAAAAGGACAGCATTTACCCAGGGAAAGGCTCAGAAGAGTTAAAAAGGAAACAGAAAGGAAATTGGAAACACAGAGTAAGTGGAATAAGTGATGTTTCTTTGTGGGTACAATCAAAGAGATGAAACAAAATGGGTATGAAGTGCTGAATGGAAAACTGATCTGCTCTGTAAATCTTCACCCAATTAATAATAAAAAGATAAAAACAAAAGAATGAAACAAAATAATTCCCAAGATCGTAGTGACAGTTTAACTACACACATGCGAGGTGGTACCTCTCCCAAAATGGATTTTTTTTCAAAGCTATGTACTTAAATTATTTACAAAACAACCTATCACCTTCAAAGTATTCTCCATTACACTTAATACATTTATAAAATCTGGGATTCCATTCTTGGAAACATTTTTCAAACTCATCTGCTTGGATGGCTGACAGCACCTCCCTTGTTTTTTTGCTTCTCCTTTTCCATGTCCTCAAATCGCTGTCCTTTCATGTCCTCCTGCATTCATGGAAATGAAAAAGAAGCTGCACAGAGTGATGCTAGGAGAGTAAGGTGGATGAGACAACAGAGGCATGCTGGGTTGTTGATTTTTTTGCCAAAAAACAAGCACACTGAGATGGCTGCATGAGCAGGTGCGTTGTCATGGTGGCAAAACCAGTCCTCTGTGTGCCACAAATCAGGTCTTTTGTCACACACTGTTACACAATCTTTTCAGAACCTCCAAATAGAAAGCTTGGTGAACATTTGAAATGAACTCCAAATGCACTATCCCCCTCACATTTAAAAAAAAAAAAGAAAAATGAGGATCATCTTGATCACTGATTTCACTTGCTGAGCTTTTGGGGGGCCAGGTGACTATGGCGTCTTTCACTGGCTTGATTGATGTTTGCTGTTGGGGTCATAAAAATAGCACCATGACTTGTCACCAATCATGACGCCGGAAAAAGACTTTCAAAGCGAGGCATGTTTCCACTTAACACAATTTTTCCTGGTCAGTCAGAAACTGAGGCACAAATCTCACAACGACCCTTCACATTCCCAAATCTTCTGTTAAAGTTCCCTCAACTGAGCTCCAAGATAGTCCTCATAACTTCCCCACCTCGTGAAAGGTCCGCCATTGGTGTGCAGCACAAGTGCATGAATTTTGCTGACATTTCCATCAGTTCAGGAAGTTGATGGGTGTCCAAAATGAGATTTGTATCAACCGACATTTCACCCTTTTTTGAAACAAGAAAACCACTCGTACACTTTAGTTTTTCCCATAGCATTGTCCTTGTAAGCTGTGTACAACATCACAACAGTTCCTGCGGCATTTTTCCTGAACAGGAAACAAAATTTCACAGCCACATGCGGTTCTCTTAAATCAGCCATCACAGAAATGAGGTTTGAGCAAACCTGCTTTTATGAAAAAATTCGCTGTGACCAGAGAGAACATTCCCAGGTGATGCCACTGGGTGCACTAACTCAGAGCGAGTTGCTGAATGCTCACCTAGCAGGAAAAATGTGTATTATGAAAGCTCCTCCCAGAGGAGCTTTAGTCCGTTGTTTTGGCGAGGGTCCCCTCTCATAATTAGTCTCTCTTGTTTCTCAAATGCTATCAACATAAAGGAAATTTTAAAATATATTCACCATAAGTATGAAAGACTGGAAACAAAGGCAGCAGCAGACAGGAGCTTCCGATGCATTCTTAGAATAAGGAAAATCAATCGATGTAGAGCTACTCATGCAGCAGTCACTATTTCCCATAAATTAACCTACACCCAGCAGACCTTTGAGAGGGTTAACCTTGGAGGCCCTATATTCCGGAGAAGGTGGGAGGCAGGATCTAGGATAAAAACAGTGGGCTTGGTTAAAAATTTGTTTATAGCAGTTGAAACCCAGGTTCTCGCTCCTATCTGCCAAAGTCTTCCCACCTGCCTCTTCTGAAATCTCATATGTGCCAGGAGAAAGAAGATTCACTTTATGAAAAGATAACCTTTTCTCCCTGTATTAGTTTTGTCTTACCCTGGTCTCATGTTTTTCAAATGGCATGAAAAGATCATGGAATTTTCTCATATGCATGTGCATATACAGAACTATAAATGTGCATATGTATTTATGCTTATGTGTGTGAATGTATATATGTGCATTTGTTTCCCCCAAACAAGAACAGAATACTGTGAAAAAAGCAACAGGGGAAAAACAGTCTTGATAATTCAAGTGCAACACCCATCCACTGAACTTCATGCTATCGAGAAGAACCCTACAAAACAGAATAGAACTACTACATAGGGTTTCCAAGACAATAAATCTTTAGGAAAATAAACTGTCACATTTTTCTCTCATGAAGTGGCTGTTGTAGCATCTGGTGGGGGGTTTGAACCTCTGACCTTTTGGTTTACACTCAATCACTTTAGCCAGCGTGTCAGCAAGGTCCCTTAAAATACAGCAAAAACATTTAAAATTCTACAGTAACCCTTTAAAACTCTTTTTAATAAAAAGAGGCAGAATTTTATAC
The DNA here is from genome assembly GCF_000313985.2 of Echinops telfairi. Classification (NCBI taxonomy): domain Eukaryota; kingdom Metazoa; phylum Chordata; class Mammalia; order Afrosoricida; family Tenrecidae; genus Echinops; species Echinops telfairi. Next base: position 78,258,577 of record NW_022103920.1, read on the forward strand.
TAGAGAAATAATCCTATGCGTCCCAAATCTATTTTTTTCCACTCTAGAAAGAGAGAACAAAGATAATACAGAAGAAAAAATTGTCATATCATGCAAGAAAATTCCAGAAAAACAGAATCCATACCTTAAAATGATCCCCTGCCCCATGAGTGCACAAGACCAATTAATTAATTGAGATGACATCTTAGTAAAATATTAGGACATCAAGGATAAAGAGAAGATTCTGAAACTTCCAGAGAGAAAAGCAGGGTTCAGAATGGCAACATACTCGAAGCAAAGGGAAACTGGAGAACCATGTACCAATGCCTTCAAACTTCTGAACGAAACGAATTTCTACTCAGAATTCTAACAGTCATGTGTGAAAATAAAGCCACATTCAGTTGTGGAAGAAAGCAGAGCCCAAACACCTCCATTCTTCTTTCTTTAGAAACTAATGGAGATGGTGCTGTAGCAAAATAAGCAGTAAACTGAGCAAGAGGAAAACAGAATAAAGAAATACAAGATAGGACACAGGACAAGAATATTTTGCCAAGAGTGGAGGCCCAAGTCAGTGGGCGGTGAGAATAAAATTGTGTGAATCAGTTAAAAAAAAAAGAATATTTTTAAAAAGTAACTTTCTGGAGCAAGGCCTTTGCAGCTAGCCAGGAGAGCGGTGGGTCTAGTTGGGAGCAAGGAGCCCATTGCACCAGGGGTAAGGTCTTGGGCTGGAAGGAGAAAGGGAACGATGCTGTTGGTTTTGTAAGTTAAAATGCACATGGCAAATGTTTTTGCAACATTTTGAGAAAAATATAATAGATAGCTGGGGTGGGAAAAGAAGCTATGATTATCTCCGTGAAAAAGGGAGGCTTTCCTCTTGTGGAATTCCAAATGCTGACCTTTCCTTTTCTTAAAAA
>NW_022103920.1:78263213-78265791 GCF_000313985.2 Echinops telfairi
ATGTTAAGTATTAAGGTAGCAGACAGACTTTGGGCCTCTCCTCAAGATTACCCACACAGGAATACCCTTAATGCAAGAATACTTTGTTCTGATAACCTGGCACTCTGATATTCATTTCCAGACAAAATGGGTGCATAAACAAATGTGGTGAAGAGAGCAGATGGTGCCCAGCAAGCAAACGATAGAGTTTCTGGGGTTTTAAAGGCTTGATGGCAAACAAGTGCCTTTCTACTGGGGAAGCAAATAAGCCCACATAGAAGAAGCACACCCACCTGTGCAATCATGAGGTGTCGATGGGATCAGGTATCAGGCATCAAAAGATCCAAAACAAACAACTATATCAATGTGAAAGAGGGGGGTTGGAATGCAGACCCAAAGCCCATCTGTAGGCAATTGGACAACCCCCACAGAAGGGTTATAAGGAAGGGATGATTCAACCAAGGTGCAGTATAACACCAATGAATCACACATCATTCCTCTAGTTTCTGAATACTTCCTCCCACTCCCACCTCCCCCACCCCCACACACACCATGACCCAGTTCCACCTTACAAATCTAGCTAGACCCGAGAACCTACATTGGTACAGATAAGAGTTTCAGGAAAGATGAACCCCTCAGAAAGTGTAGTGGGAAGATCTGCTGCACGAGACCGTTTTAGAGTATGGAAGTATTGAAGAGCAAGGATGTTACTTTGAGGACTAAGGTGCTCCTGACCCAAGCTATGGTATTTTCCATTGCATCAAAAGCATGTGAAAGTTTGACATGGAATAAGAAAGATCAAAGAAGAATGGGTGCATTGGGACTGTGGTTCTAGAAAAGACTATTGAAAGTACCATGTAGTGCTAAAAGGACAAATTGGTCTGTATTGAAAGAAGTAAGGCCAGCGTGCTCTTCAGAGGCAAGGATAGCAAGACTTTGTCTTGCATACTTTGAACATATTGTCAGGGAGACCAGTCTCTGGAGAAGGACTCCATGGTTGGTAAAGTGGAGAGGCAGCAAACAAGTAAAAAAAGGAAGGCCCTTGGCAAGATGGCTTGCCGCAGTGGCTGCATCAATGGGCTTGGGCACAGGACAGTTGTGAGGACGGCACATGACCGTACGGTGTTTTGTTCTGTTGTGCACAAGGTCGCTACGGGTCAAAGCTGACTCAAAAACACCCATCGGCAGCGGCAAGTAAATGTCAGGAAAGTTTAAAAATGCAATGGCTTCAATTGTATTCTTATTATTCCTTTTATTATTATTGTTATTTTTAATGTTTTAATGTCCAAATATTTCCCCCTATAAATGTGAGAAATCATTTATTCACTGGCTAGTATCTACAGTGTGTTGGTGTCTATGAGGCTATTTTATTCGGTTTTCTAGGTTAGAAAATTGAGATCTCATGAGGGAGGCACAGTAATGGTAGAGTATGGGTTTCATTCAGCAGCTTGGCTTCAGAGACCACACTCTTACTATGCTGTGCAACTTCTACATTTCTACAACCATGGGGTTGGAAGGAAAGATGAGTTCTAAGTTAGTAAGTTGGATATTATTCCACATCATATCATTTAATGACTGTGTGATATAGGGCAAATGATTTCGTGTCTTAGACCTCAATTCCAGTACTTCTGGCCCAGAGGAACTTTAAGTCAGTTCTGCTATTTCTGAGGGATTAAAATCTTTGAGGAATGCCTATTGTCCTTTTGGTTAATTCAAAATCGGAGAGTGAGAAGTTCCCATATTTGAAACTGCTCTGCCACTCCCAGACAGTCTAGGAAAATCTTCTGTGGTCAGAAAAGCCTGTCAATTTGAATCATATCAGAAAGCAAGATGGTATTGAAAATGCCCAATAGAACTTTAAAAAAGTAGCTTATGACTCATTTTTTCCTCTGGAGAATATACACACCTGAAAAACCAAACCCATTACCATCAAGTTGCTTCCAATTCTTAGAAATTCTGTAGGGCGGAATAGAACGTCACCATGGGATTCCCAAGGCTATAAATCTTTATAGAAATAGTCTGCCATATCTTTGTCCCATGGAGTGGCTAGTGGTTTTAGGACCACCTACTTTTATGTTGACAGCTGAGTGCTAAATTAATGCACCACCAGGGATCCTTATAGGATATATGTATACAATGAAAAAGTAAGGCCAGCATCTTACATTATTAATTGCATCTGATATTGTTCGGTCATTCAAAAAACATGTTATATCTAGAGCATGCTGTTAGCAGCACTGTGTACAATTGGCTTTATTCTAACCACAAACCTGCCAGACATCTTTTAACGACAACTGGTGTTTTGGCCATTAGAATGCCATTTCTCAGACTCTTACTAAAAGGTTAGAGGTGATTTAAGCTTCTTATTTAAAATATATATTATATGGATGGATAAATAAACATTGTTTATCAGTTTATATATATATATTTAAATTTAAAATGCATATTATAGATGAAGAGCTTTGGGAAATAAGCATAAATTATAACCAAGATTACTACAGAAATAGAAGATAGCTCTTAGAGGCAATATTAAAAAACCTAGGCCAAGTAATTATTAAAACTTTTAATGGATAGGTACTTTTAGGACTAACTTCCCTTCTCA
>NW_022103920.1:78265927-78292300 GCF_000313985.2 Echinops telfairi
CTCTTGTCCCACTATCATGTTCAGCCTTAATTTGAGTTTCAGTAAATTCCCCTTGGTTACATTGCCCTTGATCAAGCCCTACCAGCCATCCTATGCCCTCCTCGCCATCAATTTTAGATCACTTGTTGTTCCTGGGCTCCACCCACTTCCTTTCCCCCGCCTCTCCCTCTCCCATGATCCTCAGACCATCATTCCCATTGTTTTCTCCTCTGGATTGTTTATCCAGCCTATCTTATCTAGATAGACATGCATAGAGAATAACAAGCACACACACACACATACACACACACAGACAGAGCAAAACAAAACAACAAAACCAAAGACAAAAATAAAGAAAAACCTATAAATAGTTCATGGTCAGTTTGTTGACCTATAGGAGTGTTTTCTAGTCTGATGGAGTCCCACGCCCTGACCCCAAAGTCTATTTTGGTATTCCCCAGGGACTTATTGCTCTGCTCCCCTTGCTGCTCTGTTGCATGCCCTTAACGTTTCATCCTGGAGTGGTGGGGTCAGACCAGCACAATTCCCGCACTGTGTCTCCAATGTTATCCCTCAAAGTGTCATGGGTCAGTGAGGGACATCATGTCTTGCGGTGGGGCTGACCCTATGGTCCTCTCTGTGCATTGGCTTCTCTGAGTGGGGATATCATCCTCGAGGCTTGGTGGGCCAGGATGTGTTCCATTCTCTCTCCTTCCTTCTTTATTTGTTCCTGTGTGCTCTGATCAGACATGTCCCTCTCCCTGAGCTGTAGCTTCAGTGAAGTCCTCTGAAGTGAATTTTTCTCTGGGGAAAGGGGTGTCCACGTAGTTGGAACTGGGACCGGTCTGGCAGATGCCCACATATTGCACTCATATCTTGGAGCACCGGGTTGAAGGCTGGTCCCTCTCTCCCTCTTCTGTGGAGATTTAAACAACACCTTCCCTTTGGGTGGGTTAGTGCCCTGTTCCCCCGCTACCCATGTCTCTTTTTTCCCCTTCCTTTTTAGTTGCCTACCATATGTATCCCTGGATTTGGTCTGGCTTCTCCTATACTACCTAGACCTCACCCAGGAATGTTTGTATACAGTAGCTTTTCCTCTATGCCCCTTTTGCATTTTTAAGCTTACCTCAGTGAACTCATGTTGTCCTTGTCCTTTTGTGCTTGACTTACTTCTATTAGCATTATTTCCTCAAGTTCTTCCCATGTGGCAATGTGCTTCATGTGTCCATCCCTGCTTTTTAGGGATGTGTAGCACTCCATTGTATGTATGTACCACAGTTTTTTAATCCGTTCATCTGTTGACGGAAATGTGGGTTGTTTCCAACTCCTTGCGATTGTGAACTGTGCCACAGTGAACATTGGAGCACAGATGTCTGGCCGTGGTTTGCTTCTTGCGTGAGTCTGATTAGACTCGAGGGTCGTGAGTTTTTGTTTTGTACCAGTGTGATGAGGAGGAGTCCTTTTGTGAGTGAACCACTGAGAAAGAGCCACAATAAGATGAGTGCAACCAGGGATGTGAGGCCTCTGAGAGAGGGGAAAGGCTGAACAAAATTGGACTCAGTAGAGTTTGAAAAGAGGAAGAAGAAAGAGAATACTGGATGCAACTAAAGTTGGATTTTTCCATGGTGGTGAGAAAGTAAGGAACTTCTCTTTTTGTGATTTCTGATTTTGAAAAAGGGAAATTAACACCTCAAATCTCTTATGTTAACAACATAGAGATTGAGAACATATTCTTCCAACACACATATGCACCCCATAATATTACACAGACATGCACAGTCCTTTAAAAACCCACTAGTAAAGGCAATGCTAGTTTATTTCATGAGAAACCAAGATAACAACAACTAAACCAGACTCACTGCCATCCAGTCGTTACAGATTCACAGAGACCCGCTAGGACAGGGGAACTGCTCCATAGGGTTTCCATGGTGATCGATCTTAACAGAAACAGACATTGGGCTGCCACATCTTTTCCCCACAGATAGGCTGGTGATTTCAAACTATGGACCTTACAGCGAAGCGTCAAGTGCTTTAACCACTGCACCACCAGAGTGTCTGTAACAACACAGATAAACATATGAAAGACTATGACTGCCTGCTGGTAACTGGAATGCAAAAGATGAAAACAAAGATCAATAGTTGGAAAATATATCTTTGGTGGAAAAAAAAAACGAAGCTAGCGATCACGATACAATTTTACAAGTCGAATTATTTCTTCACTGCAAATATCTTTATTGAACAACATAGGGTGACTATACACATGGATCTCTCCATATAGAAGACACAGGAATCCAACAGACTTCATCTGTGGGAAGAGACCGTGGAGAAGCTCAAAGCAAGGCTAGTGCCAACGGTGGAACAGATACTCAATTGTTCCGATGCAAGTTCAAATTAAAGTTGAAGAAAATGAAAACAAGTCCATGAAGGCCAAATTACAACCTTTAATATACCCCACCTGAATGTCACGAACATCTCAAGAATAAATTTGAGTCCCTGACCACTAAGGTAAACACTCTAATGAGTTATGGGATGACATTAAAAAATCATGCATGAAAAAAACAGAAGGTCTTTTTAACACAAGGGAAGAAATGATCAAAGTGGATGTCACAAAAGACTCAAGCTAATGCAAATTAAAGAAATAATACAGCAAAAGAGCTGAACTGAAAATATCAAAGGGCGGCTCAAGAAGAGCAAATAAAACATTGTAATGAAATGTGAAAAGACTTGGAGTTAGAAAACCCAAGGGGAAGAACATGCTCAGGATTCCTCAAACTGCGGGAAATGGAGAAAAAATTCAATCCTCGAGTTGAAATGTTATAGGAGTCTATGTGAAAATTATTGAATGATGCGGGAAGCATCAAAAGAAGACAGAAGGACTACACAGAGCCACTGTAGAAAAAAAAAAAAGAATTGATCAAGAACAATAGAAGGTAAACAAGCAGGCATCTAGCTCAGAAGCAACAAAGCCCACATGGAAGAAGCACACCAGCCTGTGTGATCACGAGGTGTCGAAGGGATCAGGAATCAGGCATCAAAGAACAAAAAATCATATCATTGTGAATGAGGGGGAGTGCGGAATGGGGACTCAGCCCATCTGCAGGCAACTGGACATCCCCTTACAGAAGGGTCATGGGGAGGGGATGAGCCAGTCAGGGTGCAGGTTAGCAATGATGAAATATACAACTTTCATCTAGCTCCTAAATGCTTCCCCACCCTCCCCATCATGATCCCAATTCTTCCTTACAAATCTGGCTAGACCAGCGGATGTGCACTGGTACAGATGGGAATCAGAAACACAGGGAATCCAGGACAGATGAACCCTTCAGGACCAGTGGTAAGAGGGTGGAGGGAGGGTGAGGTGGAAAGGGGAACCGATTACAGGGATCTACGTATAACCTCCTCCCTGTGGGATGGACAACAGAAAAGTGGGCGAAGGGAGACGCTGGACAGTGTAAGATTTGACAAAATAATAATTTATAAATTAGCAAGGGTGCATGAGGGAGGGGGGAGCAGGGAGGGAGGGGAAAAATGAGGAGCTGATGTCAGGGGCTTAAGTGGAGAACAAATGCTTTGAGAATGATGAGGGCAACGAATGTACAGATGTGCTTCTCACAATTGATGTATGGATGGGTTGTGATAAGAGTTGTATGGGGCCCCGATAAAACAATTCAAAAAGGAGAAGAAGAACTGAAGGAAGAAATTCAAGCTGCAGTGAAGGCATTAGTGCAAACCAAGGCTCCAGGAATTGATGGATGCTGATGGGAATGGTTTGGGAGGAAACACAATCAGAATGTGCCTTAGACGAGAACATAAAGACTTCATCTCAGCTACTCTGGGCATGTTCTCAGGAGTGACCAATCCCTGGAAAAAGGCATCACGTTTGCCGAAGCAGGGGTTCTGGGGAAAAGAAGAGGAAGACAGATTGACCCAGGGCTGCGACTATGGGCTTCCACGTAACAACTGTGAGGATGACGAGGGACCAGGGAGTGCTTTGTTCTGTTGGACACAGCGTTGCTCTGAATGGGAGTTGACTTAGTGGTATCCAGCGAGGGCAATCTGACATGGTGGCATTGAATTCATGGAAGATCGTGCTAGAATATCAATTAGAATAAAGGTTTTTGCCAAAAGTCAATTGCAAACAATGATGTAAAGGCTAGTCCAAGGAATGAAGTTGGTTATTTAGTTCTCATTCTGGTATGAGAATATTGAAGGATACGCTGTAAAATTAATTAGAAAGTAAAACTTTTCAATTCTGCCTCTTTTTCATCCTTTAAAATGATGTGTAAATCAAACCCAAATGAATTAAATAGGTGATGTATAGCTCTGGAATACACGATTAATGGCACCTAAAGAGTAATTTAGCTTTGGAGCTGGGGTTATCATGACCATTCCTGTCACTCACCAGAGTTTAATTCATGTGTCAGCTACCACTTTTGTATGAAGAACAAAGTATCTATCTTTCTCCACATGATCAACCTCAGTAGACAGACTATTTGGGCCGTTCTTGGGTAAAGGCACTCTACGTTGGGAGCACATGACAATGTGACATAGAGATGGAGATGTTCGACAGTCTCCTGATAGGAGGGGGGACAGAAATGGACCAAAAGAGTTTAAAACAAAGAAATCTGCCTGCTGTTGGCACAGATTCATCCTTCTTAAGTTGCCCAGTTCCAAATCCAAAGACTACATAGATATACGTGTATATGTTTGGAATTCTAAAAAGAGAATCCCAATGGAAGCATAGATTAAAAAACAAAATCTGGAGAGAGTGTTTGCATTGCTGTCTGCTTCAGTCCTGATTTGTAAAGAACCTGCACTGGTTTCTCATATTTGCTTTATGCCCCTTAAAGGACTCAGGTGCCTAATGCAAACAGAACTTTATGTGATATATAGCGCAGTGCCATAAACCATATTTTATGCACAACAGCGATTAAATGCATGGATGATGTATTTCACTAAGATGGAAACCATGTCAAAAGGCTTACATTTTGATAACTTTCCTTTTGGGGGGCATTTCTAAATTATTTAAGTTGAAGAATAAAATGACTTGTTTGTGAATTTACATGCTCCTTTTAATCATCCGTAGGTAATGCTGATACGGCACCGATGCTAAATTACAGGCAGCAGTGGGAATCGACTGTGTAAAAGACACGGAGTCATTGTGAATACGAGTCCATGAGGAATATTCTGCTCAAGGAGTGGAGACAGAAGAAAATTACCTAACTCGTGAACCACACATTAAGAGCGTAGTCAGCTGTTGTAAATGCGTATCCAACAACAAACCATTATGTATCTTTGGTTTAATTATATGTGCTTATTACACACCTGTACTGGAGAGCAGAGGCTGCTATTTGCATTACATGTGGCTTTCTCTATCAAAACAGCATTAGCATTACCAAGCTTATCAAGGTTATGTATGGTTTCTCCGGCTCCAGTGTGAGGCCCTCTATTTTGTGTACAACCTAAACAAGATTAGGAGGGGGGTGGATGGATACGGAGCATTTTATTCATGTTAATAAAGAATTTCTAAATTTAGCCAGCCAGTTAATTTGTAGACATGGACAAGTACCAGCACAGTTGCTAAGCTTTGTTCACAAACCTACTTAGGAAAAGAATCTTAAAAGTTAGAGGAATTAAACATTTAATTTATTTCCAGAGTTCCAACTGTAAAGAGTATTGTTATCATTAAGATGGTATCATTTACATAGGAATCAGAAAAAATGTTAAGCTACCAATAAATGTATGATTTACAGTTTTTATAAGTCACAATAAATAAACAATCTAGATTTGATTGCTTTATTAGAGAGCATTTACAGATTAAAGGGAGATATACATGCATACAGCATGTGGAAAGGACACATTAAAAAGTAATAGTATATATATGCATTGAAAACAACCTCAAAAAACCATTTGTCCCTAAAGAGAAGTTCATTTCTACACATCACCAAATGTGTTCGTTTTACAAATCAGATGTTTCTAATGATATCGATATATACTTTTAGAATGCCCAGAAATTTTTAGTGCCTATAGTTTCCTTTCACCACTATGCCTAAATTAATTTTCAAGCCCCTCTTTAGACTGGTTTTTTTCCTATCCAAGGGGAAAAGAGTGAGGTTACACTAAGGAAGACGACACATGTCCTGATGAACATAATCCTATTACCATAATGAAAGTAATACCATTTCAAAGGAACAAACAACAAATGGTGCTCAATGCCCAGAGAAAATTAAAATTCTATTTGGGATTCCCACAGGGCCTACTGCAAATCCCACAGACGAAGTTTGATAGTTTCTCAGGAAGTCTGAAGCTTAGCAAAATAAGGGGTTTGGATCCATGAAACATATAAAAATAATAATAGCAAAAAGAGAAGGACTAAATAATATTATTGATTTATAGTAGACACAAGCAAGGAGCAGATGGTGTTTGGAAAATATGTACTCATTCTAGTAGACGTCTCTCAGTGTAAAGAGTAAAATGTATTTCTTGAAATCACAGAAAATTTACAAAAACACCTCAAGAAACAAACAAGTTTCTAGAAATATAAGTATTCTCTAGTGGAGTGGTTTTTTTCTTGTTTGTTAGAATAAACATAGAGCCAAATATAAAGATAAAGGAAAAGTTTTCATACTCTGGCTCATAATGCTGTATTTTAAAAGCCATGTTCATTCATAAAGTTAGATATAAGAAAAGGAAAGTTCTTCACTTTTGTATAAGTCCCCAAACTAATTTCATCCCATTTAATAATATTTAGATACTATTTTCAAATCATTTTATTTTAAAAAAATAACATTTGTTCAACCATTGCTGCAATTCGCCCCCCTCCCCCGCACCTTTAGAGGGATTACTTTCAGAAAGAAACCGTATGAAAATGACTAGAACAATGAAGTTATATTTAAGTATTTAGATTATCTCCACAAAATATCTATTACATAGTTTTGCCAGTCAGCAAAGGATTTAATTTTTCTCTTCCTCATATGGAAATTTAATCTAGGTATTTATTTCATTTTTGCTAACCTATTTGAAGAAAGACTAACTACCCTTCAGTATGTGGTATTACATTATGCATTCAGAATTGATACTATAAATTATGCAATCTAACAAAAAATTATTAATGGTTTGTGTGTGGGTGGGTGGGTGAGAGACAACCAGGAAACCTCAACTGGTAGCGGTAGAATGTAATTTTTCCCTGTTGTTCATCAGTGACGAAATGACACAAGGGCTAACCTGCAGTGTCTGTTTAAACAGGTCACTTGCATTCACTCTCTTTCCCACGTTTTGATTTATACAGGCCCCTTAGGTCTACCCCACAGACAGCAGTGAACAGATTCTTTTAGGCCACAGCTAGGTACTCAATACTTTTCTATGGATGTCTATTTTCCATTTTAAAATGCAATTTATGATAGAGTAATGAAAAATTGTTAAGTGACTGAATTATATTGGTGGCAGGATTTGAGTCTAAGATAGTTGTCTCTGCTAAAGCGATTCTCGCTCAAAAAAAATCTAGTATTTTATAATGATTGAAATCACCAAAGTTAGATTCAAATTTCATTCCAGTGCCATCTTAAAATGTCCTGAGTCTTAATTGTTTCGAAAATCCATACCTCCACTAGATGCGAGAATAGAGTGGGTGAAGACGCTGGCCAGGAATATGCAAAGGCATCCCAGGTGACCATGGAAGGCCCAGATGATGGTTGGAGGCCGTGAATCCTGGGGGCCATCCATTCATCCATTTGTGTCCTTTCTGTCCAGGAGCACTTTGTACAGTAGGACTCTGGGTTTAAAGAGCTGATTGGAGTTTTGCTGAAATGGTGCATCAGAGAATTAAGGTAACCTTGTTGAATATGAGGTCTAGGCTGGGCAGAGAAGAGCAGAATATTTTGTGATCAATCACAGGACTTAGGCTGGGGAAGCAAAACGAATAAGCTGGCCCACTGAGAGAAGTTGGATCCTCCATCTCTTCCATCATGAACCTTTATAATGATCATTCACCAGCAGTTCCTCTCAAGTAGCATAAATCCATGAGAAAATGGAATTCAAGACACAAAAGTTTGTTTCCCAGTATGTTTAGATCCCTATCTTTAATGCAAAAATTATGGAATTAAAGAAATGACATTGGGGAAATGGCATATAGACCCTCCCACTGCTATTAAGTGGATTCCGACTCATATTGAACTTCCAGGACATAGTAGAACTGCTCCTTTGGTTTCCCACTCTGTAGAAGGAGCCAGCCTCATCTTTCTCCCAAGGAGCAACACTTAGGTTTAAACTGCTGATCTTGCAGCTAGTAGCCCAACGCTTAACCTACTTTGCCACCAAGAGTTCCTGAAGTAACGTAAGTACTAAGGCAAATCTTATGATTCTAAATCTCAGAAAAATGAGACTTTATGTTAAAATATTCTGTCTAAAGTGAAGCTGAGCCTTTTCATACTGCATTGTCCAGGGATATCAAAGGCTGTCCTTTAATTGTAACACCTTAAAGGCTGTCTCCACGTCCCAAGTAGCACCTAGACTACTGAGACAAGACATTCACCCAGTGGTGCCAGCCATTCTACTGGTGCTTTGTCCACTGGCACCCCTCGAGTAGTATCTATGAGACATGTATGAAGGGATGGCAGCAAGAAAAGCCACTTTAGCTACTCCCAGACCATCCCAGACAACAGGCGTATACACGGTAAAGTTCCACTATGAGTGGTCCTCCTTGGCTCAAAGGTTTTTCCAGGTAGGATAGAAGATGCTTCCCTCTCTTTGCAAGGTGAAAGAAGGATCCAGAGGATTTCCCCACCACCCTGTTTTATATTCCAGACATTGTATATATTGCTGCACATGGTGCAATGAAAGTTTTCCCACTCAGCCACCTCAATGGGGCCGCCTGACATTGGAGAGCCAGTCTGGAATGGACAGCCTGGAACTGTATCTCTTTAGCTGTGTGATTTATTTAGGCAAACCCCTCAGCTTCTTGGGGAGAGGTGCATTGCTTTGTTCTGAAGTCCAAAGATGAGTGTGGAGGTGAGGGCAGGGTGGGGTAGGGGCAGGGAGCAAAGGAGCAGGAGCAATTATACCCATTTGGGCTATCTGAAGAACTGCCTTCTCTGACTTATTTTACTTTTTAAATAGATACCTTTCCAATTCCATTCCAATTTCTGACTAACTTGAAATTGTTTTGCTTATCATATATACTTGTGTATAAGCTGAGTTTTTCAGCACATTTTTAAAGCAGTTATTGTGTAAAATTAGGTGCTTTGGCTGATATTCAGGTCAGCTTATACTCGAGTATATACGGTAATTTTATGTGCAAAGCCAATTAAGAATGGGCAAGGCTAGTTCACTCCACCATCCATCATTGTTTTCCATTTGTCTTTGGGTCTATGCTGACTCTTGGTGAATCCATTTGTGTCATAGTAGAACTGTTCTCCATTGGGTTTTCAATAGTTAATGGTTCAGAAGTAGGCCTTTCTTCCAATGTCTCTCTGGGTAGACTTGAACCTCCTCCCTTTTGGTAAATAGCAAAGCACATTAATTGTTTGCATCATGCAAGGACACCTCACTCAATACTAGATACTCTTATCTACATTTTTTATCCTTTAAGAAGAACATGGGGAAAATATTCTTGGGGCTCATGAAGCTTCTCTCTTCCCCCTTTATTGTTTAGATTTAGTTTTATATAGGAATAGGGTCTTACTACTATGTGCTAAAGGAAAGGATGTGTATTGCTTTGTTCCTGGTAGTAAATCAATATTTTTGCTATGTGTTTGGTGTGGGAAGGATTGTACATAAGAACATTAAATCAGAAATGGAAATGCAACTTTTTGGTCATGTTATTTAATTTTACATTTTATATAATGACAGTAAAAATGAATGAGAAAAGTTATTATACACTGGACTAGGTACTATGCAATACATGCTCATTTGTCAATTAACCTCACCTCAGAAGAAAGATCGGCACAAGCCAAGATCCCATGTCTCCAGAGGCATAAGTGAGAAACTCCCACTTGATTGTCTTGAGAATTCCTTTTGATTACCAAAATCTTAAAAACACAAGCCTGTCTTTTCTCATGATATATTTACATGTTTGATTGGGAGCTATGATCATTTGTTGTCGAATTTGGAGTTTCAGTCAAAAAACATCAATTTTACTATCAAAACTGACTTATCTATCTCCAGTTTCTTCCAGAATAATTTTCAGTGTGAATGGGAATTGGCCTAGTAAATATGACCATATTAAAGATTCAATAATAGGGATGTATTAAAACACAAAAAGGTGCTCACACACATACAGGGAAAAAGAAAGACAAAACAAAGTAAACAACACCAACAACAATCCTCTGGCAGGACACGTACCAAAAGGCTCACAAAATTGGGAGTTTTTCTTCACCCTCTTTTTTTTATACATCTTCCCTACTTTTACTATAATGATGATGAATTACTTGTTAATTAAAAAAGAGAAAGATATCAATAGGGAGTTTGCCTAATGCATCACATGCAATTTCTCCACAACCTCCCCCCCTACATAATAAGATGTTCCCTTGACCTTTTCATTGTGCGGGGAGAAGTAAAGCAATGATCTTTTACTGTCTCTTTGACTTGGAAATTTGTTTCTCTACACAAACACACACACACACACACACACACACACAGTTACCCAACTAATATAAGAGTGTTCGTTTTATCAGCAAAGAGATGTAAAGGAGACATAAATCATGGACATATCTGACATTTAACCAATTTAGATTCCTGTCCCATGATTTTCAATTTCAAATGTGTTTTTTGATTCTCCATCTGGAGAAAATAACCCTGTCTGCTGATCAGAGAGTGCCTAACCAACACTTCCTCCTCCTACGCCACACACAGAAGCCTATCGGTGACAGCAGAGCATTGTGTATGTAGCACACAGCCCAAGCAGCACATGTGGGAGCTCTGAATCTCCCAGAGCTTCCTAGACACATGTGTGCATGCAAAAATTCTGGTGCTCTCAGTTTGTGAAAGTCAACAATATTTTGGGACTTCCTATTGGTCTTAGGACCAAGCATAGATTTAAAATGGTATATAAGGGCACGTATGGTGAGTTTTTCCCCACACCACCAATGCCCTGCACTTGCGCAATACATTTCGTCAAGTCAATTCGAACTCATAATGGTGCTACAGGACAGAGCAGGACTACTCCCCAGGACGTTGGGGATGGGGGGCCTGAGGCCTGTCAGGGATCTCTGAGTCTCCCTGCAAAGCAGTTGCTGGGTTGCTTAAAATAAAACATGGTCCTTTCCACATTCCCACATCTCCTCCTGTAACAAGCTTGATGATAAACTTATGAAAATCCAGGCCCTCCTGAATATGTTGTAGGAAGAGACACAGAACCAAACTCACTGCCATCGAGTCAATTCTGACTCATGGCAACCCTTATGGGAACTGCCTCTATGGGTTTCTGAGACTATAATTCTTTATGGGCATAGAAAGCCCCATCTTTCTCCCACAGAGCTGCTGGTGGTTTTGAACTGCTGGCCTTGAGGTTACCAGCCTAACATGTTACCACTGTGACACCAGAGCTCCTTTAAAAAGGGACCAGAATCCCTTAAAGCAGAGATTCTGTGACCCAGAGGGATTTACCTCTCCCTGCTTTATAGCCATCTTCTGTGTTTGGAAGTCTGATAAGGTTGTAATCTGCAAAATCACAGCCCTCTGGATAGCTCCCTTTTAGATATGCATCCAGAGAGACATGAGTGTATTATTCCTTCCAAAGTCAGCTGTAATTGAAGCTCACTAAATTGACTTCACATCTTCCTAGCTCAGGCAGTGACAGAGGAATAGCAAGGGGTTTTGTTGTTGTTGTTGTTGTTGTTGTTTTGCTAAAATGCTCAGTTTTAATCAACCCCTTCTTGGAGGATTTCTCTACCACTATGCAGAGGACATGATCTTGTTTGAATTTAGTGTTTCAGCAAATCAATATTTAAGTTCAGGGCTGCTGTCAGTGCCCCAAACACATATCTAATAACTGCGTTCTTTTGCCAGCAATGCCACGCAGAATTGAGGGCACACTTTACTGTAAGTGTAAGGAATCTGCTGTCAAAAGGAAATTTTGTATGTGTGCTGATGGGCATGGAGGGTTAGACATGTATCTAAACATGCCTGTCTAAAAAGGCAGCTAGATTAACTTCATTTCTTTTTTTAAAACTTCATTTCTTAATGCTCCATATTAATTATGACCAAGGAAGTCATGCTACATAACAAATAATATAAAATATTATTTCAAACAACTTTATACCAATTTCCCTACTCAACATGTCCCAGTGCAGCAGTGAGGAAAACAGTGGGTATATATACATATATATTCAGTACCTTTCATTCTTCTCCTCCAGCAGAATTTCTCTATCCTAGGTTGGTGCTGAAAATTATTTAGAGATAAGTCAATAGTAAGCTAAAGGCAAAGTGAGCAAAGAAAAATGTGAAAACCAGGTAATCACGTTGGTTTTACTTAATTCCCATGGGTGAGGCACCCTTGGAGCCAGAGTTACAACTCCAAACATTCCTTTTGTCATCGCCCCAAATGATGGTTATTATTCATTGAGTGTTGTCTGTCAATATGCAACATACCATGGTTGCTATCATATGTTGCTGTGAAGCTGGAATCTATAACACCGGTCTTTTAAATACCAGCAGGGTCACCCACGGTATACAGATTTCAGCAGAGCCTTCCCATTAAGAAGATTAGAAAGAAAGGTCTGGTGATGTACCAGACTTTGATGGATATCGAAGAATGTTTTCCATTTTCCTTGTACTGGAGGAAGACATCATAGTTGGTATAGTAGAGGGCCAGGGAGAATGAGGGTGACCATTGGTGAGAAGGGTTGACAGAGTAGACCCAGCAATAAGCTCAAACATGAGACTGTAGGGAATGGCAACATTTAATTCTGTTCTACATAAGATCGCCATGAGTCATAGTTGAGTGGATCGATCTATTCATTGAGTAGTTGTTACATGACAGACACTGTACTAAAAGTTGTATTAGTTTAATTAATCCTCACTCCTGTCCTGTAAGGTATAGTGACTATTGCTATCCCCTTTTTATATCTGCAAAATCCGAGATTCAGAGAGGGCAAATAACTCATCCAAGTCCAATTAATTAAGAGATGATGAATAGATCCCAGAGCCTGTACACTTGCTACTTCTCTGAGGCTTTGGTTTTAGCCATGGAACCTGAACAATTTCATATATCTTTATCAAGGAGGTAATACAGAACCAGCAATACAAGACCTATATACAAAGAAAGGTCTGAAGACAGACATGTTTTCTATAATAATAAATGCAAAACTTGATCTTCTGATATTTAAGCCTTCATTCTTACTCTTTAGATAAACTTCCTCCTACTCTCAGAATCAGTAGATAAGGCCATCAGAGTTCCCTGTCAACCTCCTGTCCCTACTAGTAGCCAAGATTTAATCACTCAACAAATATGAATATGTTTTCTCCTGTAACTTATCTTCAAAAAAGGATGTAGCCTGGGAGCTTAAGTAGAGCATCCAAACATCACAAATTTTGAAGAGTATAAAACAAAAAAAACAAACAAACTCATTGCCATTGAATCTATTTGGACCCCCAGTCATCCTACAGGACAGAGAACTATCTCATAAGATTTCCAAAACCGTAATCTTGTGATCTTCACAAAAGCAGACTACCGCATCTTTGAAGGAACTGGTGGGTTTGAACCACAGACCTTTCAATGACCAGCCAAGCACTGAACCACTGTGCCACCAGTGCTCCTCCATAAAGAGTATTAATTACTTTTTCTCTTATTGTTGAAAAAATACAGAGAGTGCAGCATAGGTCCAGTCAATATTTTTCACGTTCTATTCAACGAACCAATTACATAATCATGTGTGCAAACATCACCAATATCTGTTGCCAAATTGTCTGCCTGTGTAAACAAAAACACAATAGTATCTGAACAATGATTTTCTATGTTTCCCAAACCTCCACCCACTGGCAATCATTAATACACACTAGTCTCTATTCCTTTGACTCTTCCAGGCATTTCATATTCATGAAATAATGTTTGTATTTCTGTGATTAATTTCACTCATCCTAATGTTTTTAAGGCCCCTCTATTCTGTGTCACATATTAGGACTGCATATCTCTTTATTGTCTTTTACTAGAATGCAATTTGATTAACTCTGTCCCCCAAAATTCATTCTAAATTATAGAAACATTCACTATTAACTTCTTATAAAAATAGAGGCATGTAAGAAAGAAACACTCGCCTAGTTGATTTTTCCACCACATGAACTATTAAAGCCCTCTAACTCATGGCCAAACGTAAGCAAATAGTGATCAGACTGTAAAAAAAAAAAAAAAAAGGACATAGGCAGTCAGCCTGCATATTTAAGGTGACAGCTCTATTGGCTGACAGCACATTTGTTGTGTGAGTCAAGTCAATATCGACAAGTGACAATGACATAACAAAATGCCTAATCACTAACAAATGGTAAGAGTTTTATCTAGTTGCAGCCTGAAGAAGTCATTTTTTTTAAAAAAGAACACAACAAAATAAGTCTAGAAATATGCAAGTAACACCTGGGCAGAGTAGCGAAGAACCAAATACTTGGAGAACTATGTTGGTTAAAGCACTCCTTCACTTCACTTGTGATCTGGGAGATTTTGCTTAAACTGTCAAAAACATTTTCACTAAATCGGGATGCTGTTGTAAAGAATGGAGGCCAAAAGAACTCCTGTTTTAAAATTTAGACTCAGGGTATATCATCAAATCCACCTTGTGTTCCTCTGGCTGGCTTCTTGCTGACTCTTGTTTCTAGCTCAACCTCTATCCTCCTTGTTAAAAGTCTGCCCTTTGAACCCACCACCCAGTTGTTGACAAAATATATAAGGCAGCACCTACAGTTATATGGACCTCTCAAACCCTCCCAACATGAGAAAGTGCTATTTTCCCATTTAATATGCTGTGGGTCATTGAATAGTATTTGTCATCTTGTCACGTAATAAGAATGACGCTCACAGTGTTGAAATACACCGTTAGGAAACAGTCTCTATGGATATGAACACAGTCACGGGGCTGCAGCCTTCATCATGCCAGCCATGAATGTTCTCCTTAACATGTACCATTTCAATGTGATCTGTCACAAGGGTCAAGTTCACACCAGAACAATCTACCCTTGGGAAAGCCAAAGGCATAATTGGATTGCATCTGCATGCCTTTAACAATATGCTCCTCAGACACATGAAATAGCAAGAAAATTTTGCTGAGCATTGCATTCTTTAAGGGGAAAACAAGTAGTTTTATTTGTTTGGTTGGTTTTGTTTTTATGTAGACAGTTGTCATGGAACGGGGGTCATAATATAGAGGTACAAAAATCCAAAAGGTGCAGATTGAGAACCTGGCTACAGGAAAGAGCTTAGGCTCAGTGAGGTCACTAAGCTGGTGCATAATTACTTTGCAGATACTAAAAATGAGTGTCTACAAAGTAATTATGCATTGTTTCAACAAAATGTATTAATTGCAATAAAAATATCCCTGCAATTAGTTGTAACAACAAACTCATTTTCATAACCTCAGTTTACATGTATCAATATACCTAAAAGGCTCAACTCCACTTGTTTGTCAGTTTGTCATACTGCGGGGACTTGTGTGTTTCTGTGATGCAGAAACTATGCCATTGATAGTTCATCACATATCATCAGCCATGAACAAGTCTCTGTGGCACTTCCAGACCAAGAACAGACTGGTAAGAAGGACGAGGTGGCCCACTTATGGGCAATTAGCCACTTAAAACCTTATGAATGGCAGCAAAACACTGTTAGATATATAGTACCAGAAGATGAACCCCTTGCGTTGGAAGACACTCAAAATATGTCTGGGAAAGAACTGCCTCTCAAAGTAGAATTGACCTTAGTGGCATGGGTTAAGCCATGTTTTCAGGACATTCATGTGCTGATGGGGCATGACACAAAATGAAAGGAAACACTTGCAAACATCCATTAACTAGAGCATGGAGAGTTCAAAGAATGAATCCAGGGAAATTGGAAGTAATCAAAAGGGAAACAAAATGCATAAAAATGGATATCCTAGATAATCTCATGGTCTACTATGGCAGATGGCTAATTTAAGAGTAATGACATCACATTAATCAGCAAAAAGAATATTTCAAGATCTATCTTTAATAGAATAATATCTATATGCCAACAAGGAAGACCGATTAATACAACTGTTACTTTAAGTTTATACACCAACCACTAAGGCAATAATGAAATCTAAGAATTCTTCTAACATTTCAGTCTGAAATTGATCAAATGTGCAATCGGGATGTGTTGATAATTATTGGCAATTGTCATGCAAAAGCTGGAAACGAGGAGGTAGATGGATCAATAGAAAAGATGCCTTTGTGATAGAAATAAAGCTGGAAATTGCAAGATCCAATTTTGAAAGACCAACAATTTCTTCATTTCAAATACCTTTTTTCAACACCATAAACTGCAACTGTACAAGTGGACCTCACCAGATGGAATATACAAGAATCAAGTTGACTGTATCTCTGGGAAAAGACTATAGAGAAACTCAATATCATCAGCCAAAATGGCCAGGCCCAACTGTGGAACTGACCATTAATGGCTCATATGCAAGTGAAGTTTGAAGTTGAAGAAAACGTTAAAAGTTCATGAGAACCCAAATATGACCTTGAGTATATCCAATCTGAATTTACAGACCATCTCAAGAACCAATGTGATGTATTGAACACTAGTGATTAAAAACCAGTTGAGTTATGGAATGACAAAGAATACCACACATGAAGAAAGCAAAAAGTCATTTAAAAGACAGAAAAAAGGAGAAAAAGACTAAAGTAGATGTCAGACAAGACCTTCAAACTTGCTTTTGGAACATGTTGTTGCTAGATGCCATTAAGTTGACTCCAAACCATAGCAGCCCTGTGCACAACAAAACAAAGCATTGCACTGCCAAGACTGTCCTCACAATTGTTCCTACACCTGAGCCCATGGATGCTACTACTGTGTAAATACAGATAGTCAAGCATCTTCCTCTTTTTCACTATCCCTCCACTTTACCCAACATGATGTCCCTTTCCAGGGACTGGCCTCTTTTGACAAAATGTCCAAAGTATGTAAAACAAAGTCTTGTTATCCTTGCCTCGAAGGATTACCCTGATCGTACTTCTTCTAAGATAGCTCTGTTTGTCCTTTTAACAGTCCATGGTATTTTCAATATTCTTCTCTGGCACCATAATTCAAATGCAAATATTCTTCTATATTCTTCCTTATTCAATGTCCAACTTTCACATGCATGTGGAGAATACCATGGCATGGGTCAGGCACACCTTAGTTCTCAAAGAAGCACACCATTGACCTAGAGGATAGCCAGGCAAACTTCAACAAATGGGAAAGCCAATCAAATAAGATAATCAGAGAAGCTGAAGAAAACCTGAGAGCAATGTCTGATGCTATATAGAGGAACATTAGACTAATTGGACTACTGGACCAAGACACAACGATGAAGTCAGCAGCAGAAATAGCGAGGAAGTTCTTAGAGGAAAACTTCTCCAGCTTAATGAATGAAAACTAGGTAACCATTCAGGAGGCCAAAAGAACACCAACTAGACTGAATCCCAAGAAAAAGTTAACAAGGTATATGATGGTTAAAATCTCCTCCTTTGAGGAAAAGAAGAAAATCCTAAGAGCAGTTAGGAGAAAAAGTGCAGTCACCTATAAAGGAACCCAAATAAGAATATGGCCAGACCTATCACCAGACACTATGAAAAAGAAGAGTGGAATGACATATTCTAAATATTGAAGGAAAATAATGCAAACCCAAGAATACTTTATCCAGGCAAATTATCTATGAAGATAGATGGAGAAGTAAAAGTCTTCCCAGACAAGAAAAAACTCAAAGAATATGTTAAAAGAAAACCAGCCCTACAAAAGATCCTTGCTGACCTAGTATGGGCAGGAGAACAACACTCACCAAGCACAAATAAGAGACACACAAAACAACTCCACCAGAGGGCAACAAAGAGAAAACAACAAGATAGCATTGGTTTAGTGGTGGAAAGAAGGCAAAAATTAAACACACACACACACACGCGCGCGCACATGTATACCATAACACACTGATAAGAAAGGGAGGTAGGAAAACACCCAACACAAAAGGTACAAGATGACATTATAGATTCCACAAATGGATGTAATAACCCTGAATATCAATGAACTGAACTCTGGCATTAAAAGGCAGAGGCTAGCAGACTGGCTTGTAAAAAAACCATTAATCTGCTGCCTACAGGAGACATATCTCAAGATTAGAGACAAAAATGGGCTGAGAATCAAAGGCTGGAGATAAAATATACCAAGCAAGTGATAAGGAAGGGCACTATATAATGCTCAGCGGAACAGTAGACCAAGAACCAGTAAGCATAATAAATATAAACATGCCCAATCAAACACTACAAAAAAAGAAATTATAGACTCAACAATTATATTAGGTGACTTTAATACACCACTCTCTGAGAAAGGCAAATCACAGGGAAAGAAGCTTAACAAGGAGGCTAGAGTTCTAAACATTACAATTAGAGGACTTGACCTGATAGATATTTTCAGAGCTCTCCACCCAAATGCCAAAAAATCACATTCTTTTCAAGCCCCATGTGCCTCATGTGCCTCTTACCATACAACCCAGCAATCCCCCTACTGAGCATACTCTCAGAAGAGGCAAGAAGCAAACCATGGCCATACATCTGCACTCCAATGTTCATCATGGCACAGTTCACAATCTCAAGGGTTGGAAACAACCCAAATTTCCATCAAAATAGATTTTAAAACTGAGGTACATACATATAATGGAATACTACACATCCCTAAAAAGCAGCGATGAATGCATGAGGCACATCAGGCACATGGGGAGAATTGGAGGAAATTATGTTAAGTGAAGTAAGCCAAGCACAAAAGGACAAGTACAACATGAGTCCACTGAGGTAAGCTTAAAAATTCAAAAGGGACATCCGGGAAAAGCTGCTACTATATACATACTTTCCTGGGGTGAGCTCCAGGTAGATACATATGGTAGTCAACTAAAAAGGAGGGGGAAAGGAAGAAGAAGAAGGAGAAGGAGAAGAAGAAGAAGAAGAAGAGAAACATGGGTAGCCAGGGCACTAACTCCCCCAAGGGGAGGGTATCTCCACAGGGAGAGGGAGAGAAGAACTTCAACCCGGTGCACCCAGACGTGAATGCAACATACCGGCACAAAGCAGGGAACCAATAGAAAGGTTTATGGGGCCGGCCCCAATCCCAACTATGTGCTGTGCCCCCACCCACCTCCCCACCCACCCAAAATGCACTTCAGAGGACAGCACTGAACCTACAATCAGGGGTGTGTCTGATCAGAGCACACAGGAGCAAACAAAGAGGCAAGGAGAGTGGAACACATCCTCACCCACCAAGCCCCGAGGACAATATTCCTGCTCAGAGCAGCCAATGCACAGAGAAGACCATAGGGCCAGCCCCACCATGAGAGACAACATCCCTCACTGACCCATAGCGCTATGGGGGACAACACTGGAGACACAGTGCAGGAATTGTGCCCGATCTGATCCCCCAAAACCAGGGCAAAACACTAAGGGCATGCATGCAACAGAGCAGGAAAGGGAGCACCAAGTCTCCAAAGAAGGATGTTTACTTGTTTTTTATGGACTAGGCAAAGTAATTTGACTTTGTGGATCATAATAAACTATGGATAACCTTGTGAAGAATGACAATTCCAGAACATCTAGTTCTGTTTATGTGGAAACTGTACATGGACCAAGAGGCAGTGGTTGAAATGGAAAAAGGGGATCCTGCATGGGGATAGTTTCATAGTTGCATCATTTTACCATATTTGTTCACTCTTGCAGATAGTCTAAGAAACTGGACTATGTAAAGAAGATCGCAGCATCAAAATTGGAGGAAGGCTCATTAACAGCCTTGGTTATGTGGACGATACAACTTGCTTGCTGACAGTCAAGAGGACCTGGAGCCCTCACTGACAAAGATCAAAGACTACAAACTTTAGTATGAATTGTAACGCAATATAAAGGAAACCAAAATCATCACAACTGGACCAACAGACAGCATTGTGATAAGCAAGAAAAGATTAAATTCCTCAAGGATTTCATCATGCTTGGATCCACAATCTATGCTCATGGAAGCAGCGGACAAGAAATCAAATGACGTACTGCATTGGGGAGATATGATGCGCAAGACTTCTATAAACTGTTGAAAGGCAACAATATCAGTTTGAGGACTAAGATGGGCCTAACCCAAGTCATGTTATTTTCAGTTACCTCATATACTTGAGAAAACTGGACAAGGAATAAGGAAGAATGGCTGCATTTTAATTATGATGTTTGAGAAGAATACTGGCTCAATTTGTTAGAAGAATTAACAATTCTGGGTTGAATGTCAGAATATTCCAAGGATGACGAGACTTTATGTCATATTCTTTGGACATGTAGCAGGAGATGGTAAAAGGACATCATTTTCAGTAACATAGATGGTCAGTGAAAAAGAAGCCCCTCAATGAGGTGGGATGGCACGGGGGCTGCGCCAATGGGCTCAAACATAAAGACAATGATGAGACTGGCACAAGACTGGGCAGTGTTTCATTCTGTTGAACACAGGGTCACTAGGAGTCAGAGCAGACTTGACCTGATTAACAACTGCAACAATAAGGCTAAACTATGTGAAAGTGCTTTTTAAACCTTCTAAGGCACTCAAATCCGAGTTGTCATTATTATACAGTTCTATTGATGCCTCAAGTCACATAGTTTCAGCTCATACTGTTATTTTCTTTATATCGTTTGTATTTATAATCACTGATTTTTTGGTCACATTTTCTAGTGTTTTAGCTACAATAATTTAGTCACTAGTACTTGTGAACCTTTGTACGTAACTATTTTGAGAATTAATTAGTAATGACAGGAAAATAATGAGAAAAATTTTAAGTTTTCCTAAGGGGGAAGGTATGCTTTGTTGCTGTCCCATATGCCTCCGATACAAATAAATTTGTAATTAATAATGTGGCAATTTGATGTAGGAAAATTTTACAAAACAATTTTTTATAGTATTCATGTAATCTAAGACATTTTATACTGAAACAACTGATCACTAAATTTATCCAAATGATTCTATTATTGTCTATTATTAAAATAGACAATAAACATGTGCAACAATTATTGATTATATACCTATATACTTGTGTATAAGGGAAGTATTTCAGCACATTTTTTAATGCAATTTTTGTGGTAAAATTAGGTGCCTTAGCTGCTATTCAGGTCGGCTTATACTTAAGTATATACAGTAAGTCTTTAATAACTAAATTGGGAAACAGTTTAAAACATGAAGTGGTGACTGTTGTTTCTTGAATCAAGTTTAGACATATAATGGATTTTAAATGCAAGGTTTAAAATTTTTTCTTTAGGTCATCTCTGTCATTCAAAGATATACTGGATTTTAATAAAATTTGAATGATTTAAATTTGAATTATGGCTTAAAAATAGAGATACATTCAAATTCACACTTAATAGAATGAGCATGTGCAATAGATAGTACATGCTAACAATGTACATGATAACAATATTTTCTAATTGTTATTTAAAATTGCTAATTTCCTTCTTTTATTATTCAGAAATATTTTGTCATGCCATTTGGAGGCATAAGTCAAAAAAGTTAAGTGGATGCCAGCAAAGCAAAGCATAAGGGGCAAGAATTAAATCACTCAAAACATTTGCTGGATCCAGGCTTCCATATGTCAAAAGAGCAGATGATGGCCAGAGTTCATCAAAAGACACTGCTCTACTGTCTCCCCCTGACACAGCTGAATCTTCTGATGATAGCGTGCCTCCTGTGGAAGAGCTAAGAGTAGAATGGCAGAATTTGAAGCATAAGAAAGTGCTGAAAGAGACTCAAGGGCATAATACTGCAAATGAAATAAGTGACATCAAAGAGAAAATTTTGGAAATGAGTATTATGTTCCCTTCCGGGAGATACAAATTCCAGATGGTCTTCAGGTTAAATTCAGCACACCGAGCAGTCCCTCCTTTCAGAACAAAGCTGGGCCTTTCTTTCAGTGTTGTATCAAGGCAAGGTGCAAAAGCAATGAGTGATGTGTGCCAGCTTTCAAAAGAGTGATTTTTGAAGGTGATGCCAAATGGTAAAAAATGCTGTGGTCATGGATGGTTTACTCACTTCTCAGCAAGGATTTGTACTGTTTCTGCTGTATTTGCCTCCAGTACTACAGATTTAACATTCAAATTTGTGGTTGGGGTTCAGGAGTGGTAGACACGGATCCTGAAAGTACATAATGATGAGACATCCGAAGAGCACTTACTTTGCCCTTAATACATAGAAAGCATTGGCAGCAGGACTGAGGCTACCCCAAACCACTGACAGCCAAACTATTGCTTTGATTAAAATGGAGAGTAAAAGGCAAAGGGACATCTTGGAAATTGTTTTATAGCACATTGTTTTTTATCCAGCAGAATTGGAATTTTGTGGTCAAACTTTCTTGAGAGGAGTGAGATATTTATAAAATATCTACTGCTGAAATAGACTTAATGAGATTAAAGTGGAATACATGTGTGCTAGGCCTGGTTGACTAGAGAAACAAATCCAGAGACACTCATATGCTCATATGTGTAAGCAAAAGTTTTATATCAGCCCTGCCCAGATCAAGTCCATAAGTCCAATACTAGTCTATAAACCCAATACTAGTCCATATGTCCCTCTTCAGACTCATGCAACCACATGCAATGATGCTGAATGCAGGAAGATCACAGGCCGGTGGGTGCAGAGTCTTGGGGATACAGTGGTAAAAATATGGAATGCTTCAGGAATTTGCATGTCAGCACAGGGGCTATGCTAATCTCTGCATCGTTCTGATTTCAGTGGAAGCACCACAAGCAAATCTCATGATGGCTCTTCAACAGGAAAGTGAAGGTAGAGAGAGAGAGGCAGGCCCACCTCCAAAGAGCCATTTATCTCAGTCGCACCTCCAAATGAGGTCATCAAGCTGCAACCCGATTGACAGGCTAAACCCCACCCATATCTTCTTATGGGTGCCATGTTGGCACAAAAAAACCTAACTATCACAAGATGGAAACTTAAAGTATTATCTCTTATCGTACACCAAACATTCAGTATGGGTTTATAAGTGTCTGTCAATGCATGAGAAGCTTGTCAAAGACCTAAAGTCTGCAACGTACCTTGAGGATCATGTTCAACAGCACACCTGACTTGCCACAGACTGACAAGACATCAAAGTAATCAGATGTGTAAAAGTCAACAATATTGTTGTTGTTGTTGTTGTTAAGTGCCATCAAGAAGGCTCCAGTCCATCGCATCTATGCACAACAGAGCAAAACACTGCATGGTCCTGTGTCATCCCCACAATTATTCCTACATTTGAGCCCATTGATGGAGCCACTGTGGCAATCCATCTCTTTGAGAGCCTTCCTCTTTTTCACTTCCCCTCCACTTTATCAAACATGGTGCCTCTCTCCAGGGACTTGTCTCTCCTGACAATACTTCTGAAGTATGTAAGAAGTCTTGCCATCCTTGCCTCTAAGGAGGATTCTGGCCTTACTTCTATTACAGATCCGTTTGTCCTTTTAGCAGACCATAGCATCTTCAATATTATTCTCCAGCACCACAATTCAAATGCATGTTCTTCTACAGTCTGCCTTATCCACTGTCCAACTTTCACATGCATATTATGCAAAGGAGGATACCATGTCTTGTGTCAGACACACATTAGTCCACCACAAAGAAGCATCCTTACGCTTCAATACTCTGAAGAGGTCTTGTGCAGCAGATTTACCTAATGCAAGACGTCTTATGCTCTCTTGACTACTGTTTCCATACACATTGATTGTGGAACCAAGTCTGACAAAATCTTGACAACTTAGGCCTTTCTCCATTGATCATGATGTTACCTATTGGTAAGTTGTGAGGATTTGGGTCTTCCTTATATTGAGTTGTAATCCATACTGAAGGTTACAATCCTTGATCTTCATCAGCAATGGCTTCAATTCTTCCTTACTTTCAGGAAGCAAGGTTGTGTTATCTGCATACCACAGGTTGTTAATAAGCCTTCATCCAGTCCTGATGCCAAAATCCTCTTCATATAATCATATAATCTTCTCTGTTGACTTGCTCAGCATATAGATGGAACAAATATGGTTAAAGGATACAACGCTGACACACACCTTTCCTGATTTTAAACCATGGAGTATTCTGTGGTTCTATTCACACAACTGCCTCTTGAGCCATGTAAAATTTCTGAATGAGCATATTGAAGTGTTCTGGAATTCCCTTTCTTCTCAAGGTTATCCACCATTTATTATGGTCCACATAGTCAGGTGCCTTTGCATGGTCAGTGAAACATAAGCTTACATCTTTCTGGCATTCTCTACCTTGAGCCCAAACCCATCTGACATCAACAATGTTCTACATCCTCTTCTGAATCTGGCCTGAACTTCTGGTAGTTCCATATAATGTACTGCTACAACCATTGTTGGATGATCTGAAGCAAAATTTTACTTGTGTGCGATATCAATAACATCATGTTATAGTTTGACCATTCTGTTGGGTCACCTTTCTTTGGAATGGGCACAGATGTGGATCTCTTCCAGTCAGTTGGCCAAGTAGCTGTCTTCCAAATTTCCTGGCTTAGACATGTGAGTGCTTCCGGTGCTTCTTCAACTTTAAGAAACATTCCCATGGATATTCTGTCAATTCCTGGAGTCTTGCTTTTGGCTAATGCATTTATTGCAATTTGAACTTCTTCCTTATTTTCACTGCCTCTCCACTTTACCCAGCATGATGTCTTTTCCCAGAAACTGGTCTCTCCTGACAATATGTCCAAAGTATAGAAGACTAAGTCTTGCTAGCCTTACTGTTCAGTGGCACTCCCCATACTTCTTCCAAGGCAGACCAGTTTGTCCTTTAGCAGTCAACGGGACTCTCAATAATTTTCTCCAGCACCACAATTCAAATGCATTGATTCTTCTTACATCTTCTTTATTTAATGTCCAACTTTTGCATTCATATGAGACCATGGAAAATATTCTCCACCACTGAAAAAGAGTTAAAATTATTTACTGCTAAACTGACCACTTTCTATAATGAGATAACCTAAAGTGATCTTTGAGGAGCCCTGATGACTTACTGGTTACACATTGGGCTACTAACTGCAAGGTGAGCAGTTTGAAACCACTAGCCACTGGAAACCACCTAGCCATCCTGTGAGAGAAAGACAGGCCTTTCCACTCCTATAAACAGTTAGTCTTGGAAACTTACAGGGGCAATTCTGCCCTGTCTTATAAAGTCTCTATGGGTCAGCATTGACTTGATAGCAGTGAGTTTTGTGTTAAACTAACTTTTTAATATTTTATAGAACTATCAAGAAATATCCATTTTTAATAGAAATATCAAGACTAAAAGGTATCTGCAAGCAGTAGAGATTGATCAGGAAGGAGGCAAAGCCTGAGCAACATTAGACATTTTGACATTCATAGTTGAATGGAACTTGGTAGACTCTCTCCGAACCCTTTTACTAAGCTTCTACATATTTCTGATATCTACGTGCCTACAGTTTCATGTAGAAACCCTAATGGTGTAGTGGTTATGAGTTAGGCTATTAGCTGAAGGTCAGCAGTTCAAATCCACCAGCTGCTTTGCAGGAGAAAGATAAGTCTTTTTACTCCCATAAAGAGTTATAGTCTCAAAAAAAGAAAAAGAAAAAAAAAGAGTTACAGTCTCAGAAATGGACAGGCGCAGTTCTATCCTATCTTACAGGGTCACTATGATTCGAAATCAACTCAATGGCACTGAGAGCGAGATAGTTTCATGTGAGATGAGTTTTTCATTGCTGAAATATATAAAATACTATTTGCAAACTACCATTGGATGGTCAAGGCTTTCTGATCGTGCAGTATTATCATTTGAAAGTGAGTTGTCAAAAAACAGTAATTTTGATGAGATGATTAACAAATTTACTGCTTTGAAGGCTGAGAAAGGAAGGTTCTGATTTAGACAAGATGCTCACTAAGTGTTGAAATGCTTGTGTCCCTGTTTATTTACTTATTTATTTAAAATCATTTTATTGGGATGCTCATACAACTCTTACCATAATCCATACATACATCGATTGTGTCAAGCACATTTACACATGTGTTGCCTTCAGCATTCTCAAAACATTTGCTTTCAATTTTAGCTGTTGGTATATGCTCCTCATTTTTCCCCTTCCTCCCCTGTCCTCCCTCCCTCTTGAACCCTTGCTAATTTATAAATTATTATTATTTTGTCATGTCTTACACTGTCCGACGTCTCCCTTCACCCACTTTTCTGTTGTC
>NW_022103920.1:78293411-78294535 GCF_000313985.2 Echinops telfairi
TTAATAAGTGCAAAAACCAGGCAAAGCCAAATAAAACAACAAAGGAAGTCAAAACCAACAAAACAATAACAATAATAGCAGAAAGCAAGAGCAAAATAACAATAACCAAAAAGAAAATCACTGGAAAAAAAACGGAGAAGCCTATAAATAGTCCAAGATCTGTTTGTTGGCCTTTAGGAGTGTTTTCCAGTTGAGTCTGATGGGGTGCCACACTCTGTCTCCCAAGTCTATTTTTGGTATTCTCTGGCTGTTTCATCACTCTGCTCCCTGCTGCTCTGCTGCATGCCCTCAGTGCCTCGCCGCAGCATGATGGGGCAAGACCATGCACTATTCCCACACTGTCTCCAGTACTGTCCCTCGCAGTGCCATGGCTCAGTGAGGGACGCCATGTCCTGTGGTGGGGCCAGCCCCAAGGTCCTCCCCGTGCATTGTCTGCTCTGAGCAGGAACATCGTCCTTGGGACTTGGTGGGCCAGGATGTCCTCTCCTCCCTCTCCATCCCTTTATGTTTCTCCTGTGTGCTCTAATCCAACGCGCCCCTCTCCCTAAGCTATACCCCCAGTGTTGTTCTCTGAAGTGCATTCTTCTGAATGTGTGTGTGGGGATGGGGGGCAAGGGGGTTGAATGGGGGTCAATGTAGTCAGTTAGGGGCCACCCTGCAGACCTCTCTCTTGGTTCCCTGGTACATGCCAGTATCTTGTACTCATGTCTTGGCGAATCCCGTTGAAGCCTGGTCTCTCTCCTGTGGAGATTCAAACAATACCCTCCTCTTGGGTGGGTTAGTGCCCTGATCCCCACGACCCATGTCTTTTTTTCTCTTTCTTTTCCCCTCTTAATTAGTTGACTGCCATATGTATCTCTGGATTGGGTTCGGGTCCTTCCAATGTTGCTGAACCTCACTCCAAGGATGTATGTATATAGTAACTTTTCCCCTATGTCCTATTTTTTTTTAAACTTACCTCAGTGGACTCATGTTGTACTTGTCCTTTTGTGCTTGACTTACTTCACTTATAATGATTTCCTCCAGGTCTTCCCATGTGGCGATGTGCTTCATGCGTTCATCATTGCATTTTAGGGATGTGTAGTACTCCATTGTATGTATGTACCTCAGTTTTTTGATACATT
>NW_022103920.1:78295410-78323957 GCF_000313985.2 Echinops telfairi
ATTTTTACCTGTATCAACATATACTTTCTTTTCTTTCTTTTTTTGAAAGAGGCTATGGAGGAGAGCACATAGGATGAGTTTCCCTAGAACCTGTTGTAGTAGGCTCATCCTGTCCTCCAATCCCCATGAAAGGCAATTCTTCCAATTGACAAACAGACATTTCCAGATAGTTGGTTCTCTTTTGGGAGGGCATGGGGGGCAGTTTTTCATAGCTATCTTGGAGGTAATGTTCCCAAAGCACAAAGCCAGATAGTGTATATATTCTCGCAGTTTAGTGATCCAACAAGAGGATTTTTGTGATATTATTTAAATAAAAGTGAATTTGACTGATATAGACATTTACTCTAGAGAATCCATCTATGCTTTAGTATAATGGAATGATAACGCGCACAGGTAAGCAACTCTTGCATTCTTATCAATACCTTAGCTACCTGAAAGCACAAACAATGGACTGACTAGAGCATCCCATTTCCCCAGTATTTGAGCGTATTTTGTTGCTTCAGCAAAAGTATAACATAAATGTACTACACACTGTTATTTTGTTGGAGGCCATAGGATTTAGATTCAGTCTTTGAGAGTTTTTAACTTATAATGTAAAAGAAACAGTATTGAAATTGTTTCTATATATAGTATCAATTATAGATAATGCCTCACTCCAACTGAGATTTGGAGAGAGCAGAAATACTTCCCACTGGTTGCCAAGTTTTTCTCCTTTGGAGAAAAAAATACATTAAAACAACGAGTAGCCTTGCCATGTGAAATTGAATCCCATAATTCAGAGAAAGAACCATTGCAGATTCATAGCCACATTGGCATGATGAGGCAACAGGCTGGTGATTGCAGAGATGAATGAATCCAAGATCAGGAGGGCAGATGGCAAGCCCAGGTTTGGCAGACAATATGGCAGGCTATTGACTCAAAACCAAAGAACTCAATAAGCTAGACACAGGACACAGACCCAGCAATAAGCAAGCGAGCAAGCTTTTCCACCGAATCTGCTCAAGATAGGAAATAGGCCACATCCCCCAAGGAAATTCCTTTCAATTGCATGAGGGCTGTGACGTGAGTAAAGAAAGTTACCCCACCCTAATCTCACAACTTCTTACAGCTGCTTGATGGATCACAGAAGATCTCACTGTGGTGTTTGTTTTACTGTCAGGTCACATCACAGAGAATTACTAGCCCTCAACCGCCAAACCACCGAGGATCTTGGTGATGCCAACCAGCCAGGAGGACATAAAACCCACGACCACACCATAATTTCAATGTATTATGCTGCCTGTCCTCCCTAAATCAAATTGCACAATTAACATCTAAAGTTCTACAGCCCATTTCTGAAGTGAATAGATTTCAATGATGACCCAAAAGTATGATTCTTGCTGCAAATGTATCGTAGTACATCCTTATTCCAATGTCTTGTTTGCTGGCAATCTTCTGTGTGCGTCCTGCTTCCCTCTCCGATGCGGCTCTCATCCCGCCCGCCTTTCAGAGCAAATGCTCTAGCCACACAATTCAGCCCCCAACCCCCACCCTACACTCCCCCTCCACACCCAGCACTTCAGTACTTCTCACTTACATAGCTTCATTGTTCTTGTTTTAATTTAACTTTATTGAAGTAAAGCTCACATAGCATAAGATTATCTGTTTTTAAAGTGGACCCTGCGATGGCATTTAGCACATTCACCATGTTCTGCAACCACCACGCCAATCCAGCTCTAGAACCGAACCTTGTCATCGCTCTAAAAGCAGGTCCCTCGCCCAAACCTTGTCATCGCTCTAAATGCAAGCCCTCACTCCCTTTGGCCCCTCCTAAGCACCAAATCTACGTTCTTTCTCATGAACTCTTAAAATAAATGATATCGTTTTAGATTGTGCTCTCTACCTGGAGTTTTGCTGTGTCTTTTCTGCCTGCCCCACCATATGTACTCACGTGCGAGAGTGTGGGCACATGCACACAGATAACTTCCACTCATTGAAATTCAGTGCATCTTCTGTGATCCGTCCCCTCTCCCTCCTCATGCACACATACACACTCATTTAAAAGTCAAGCTGAATTAGCTGTCCTTCTGTGGGCTCACTCCTGCTCCCTCATTACACTCACTACCTTCATGGCATTTATCTGTCCCTATGTGCATTGCCCTGTCTTCCTCTCACTAGCCTCTGAGCTTGGAAGGAGAGAAACTACACCTCATTTATGTTGCTTCCAACAGTAAGACCAGGATTTGCTTTGTGGGGCCACTAAGGTTGGTGTTTCCTAGTGCAGTCACTCACGATGTCAACCTCACACAAGACCTCCTCTTCTACTCACCATAGAGAATTCTCAGTGCTATTTTAAAATAAAATAGTAACAGATGATAAACATAGTTGTGAATTGCTTCAATGTAATATTTCTTAGACTATATGAAAACTAAATTATTTTATAGCATCTTTCTATGTGGAATCATAACATTATTAGTCACTGTATTATTAATAAATAGAAAACTTTTCAAAAGATTTATCCTTTTTTAAAATTGCTACTTTATTTATAAAAATTCATTGATATAGGTTCACAAATACTTATCGCTTCAATACTGTAGCCAAAACACCAGATCATTTTACAAACTCGGGGTCTCTAACAACACAGGCAGTAGTGAAAACAATGCCTGCTTAAAAAGTGTGCTGTGAAACCAAGGGATTCAAAGCTTCACTGTAACTGGCTAACATTGACAGCTCTGGCCGGAATGCATTAGAACATTCAAAAAGTCAGCTAGCGAAGAATTTAAGCATGGTACATACATTAATTCTTGTTAGCTGGAATTAAGGAAAACGCTTGGCTTGTTATAAATAATGACGGGAATATTTTTATAAAAAACATTAAATTTCTTCAGAAACATTAGACAAGCATCTTATCGACTGTCATTTTGGTGGCAGCCCTCTCTGACATTGTCCCCTGGTGCAGTTCATATCCCCTGCACCCTTCCAGTGATGCCACTGAAGTTGTTGATTGGTTGATCAACTCACATAAAAATGGAGTAAATGTGAGGAAGCGAGGGAGCAGTAATGGACCCTGGGGTAGTAGTCCATGTAAATAAACTGTAACCAAATCCATTGTCATTGATTCACTTGTGACTCTTACCGACCCCATAGGACAGAGTAAAAGTGCCCCCTGCGGGTTCCTGAGATTGAAACTCTTTATGGAGTAGAAAGTTTCATCTTCCTCCCATGGAGCAGCTGATGGATTTGAACTGCTGACCCTGTGTTCACAGGCCAAGAGGTCATCCGCTACATCACTAGGGCTCCTTGTTTATGCAGACAGGAGGACAGAAAATGACATGGTTCCTTCCCTTAGTACACGAAACAACACACTTTCCAATCATTTAGTAGAATAGAAACTCTTTTATATTTCTTCTTCCACCCAGTAACTACATAAAAGTCTCAGAAGGTTCAATCACAGTTGTAGAACTTGCATATATTGCTATGGACTAAAAAGGCATTTCTGTTTATTTCAAGACTGTTCTGTTAACTCCACAGTGTATTAGTTTCCATATGCAGTCTCCAGCTGAATGTTGCTCTAATAACAAAGTTCATCAGACAGAGACATTCTTCAAAGGTACAAAGAGTTAACTGTGTAATTTTCTTAATAAGACCGAAAAGGCAGTGCATCATTTTTGCTAACTATGCACGCTCTGTGACACCATGTAATTTGGGGGGTATCTATACTTTGCTGGGAAAAGAGAAAAACAATACCTAGTTTCTTTTTTAAGACTGTTTTTGCTGCCAGGGGAAAAAAATTCATTTGCTCGGTCACGATTACAGCAATAAATCTTATGGCAATAGACATTTAATGATGGCTACAAAGCTTCCTTTATTTTACCTTACACAGGCAGGCTTTAAACATACTCAGAATGTCAGGAGCAAAGAATTGGTGCAGTTTAGTTTTACCAAGCCTGTTTGAAAAATCTGCTGTTAAAAAGAAGCCCTTTTCTGGTCGCGAGTCTGGGTGACCTAATATAATAATTCTGATATGTGTATGTGTACATATAGAACATTTCATTACATTCTGAAGTGTAGAGTTTAGATTCTCTGCTCTTGGATTACTGAAGTTATGGAAATAAGTTATATTTGTTGCATACATATAGGTGCATAGAGGTTCCCTTTTTGTAATTTAAAAATTTAATCTTATAGAATAAATAGGTACACAGAATATAAAGTTCAAAGGATTCAGAGACAATATGGTAAAAATTCCCTCCTCTATCCTAGGTCCCTGGACCTATGGCTTACCTTCCCTGATACAAAACCTTTTGCCAACTTCTTGGCATGCCTTCAGAGATTGTATATGTACAAGCAAAGAGAGACATGTGGTTTTCTTTGGTTGTTGTTTTTAACTTCATATCTCTTTGAAATTCTTCTGTAACATTAATGGTTGCATAATATTCCAGATAGATAAACCAAAATCCATAATCAGCCTCATATTGATAAACATTTAGATGATGTTGTTATAAATGACATTTCAAATAACTAGAATATATAGGCTTTGCATAGATGCGAGATTATATATGTAGGCTAGATGCAGAGAAAAGGAATTGCCAAGTCAAAATACATGTGTAGTTTTTAATCTTAATAAATACCATGATGTTCTCCACAGAGCTTATACATTTATACTTCTACCAGTAAAGCCCAAAAGACCAAACCCACTGCTGCCAAGTCCATTGTGACACACAGCGACACCCTAAAACACAGTGGAACTGCCCCGGAGGGGTTCCGAGGTGACAGGCCTGATGGAGACCAACTGCTCCGTCTCTCTCCTGGTGAGAGACGCATGGACTCAAAGAGCTGCCCTATTGGCTACCAGCCAGGAGCGGCACCACAATGCCACCAGGACTTCTTTCCCCTGACATAAATGCGCCTAAACCCTCACATGCTCACCACAATGTATAATGCCAAACTTGAACTTGGACAAACTTGTTAAAAGCTTTAACTTTTAACTAAAAAGTTAAAAAAGCATTCCCAGATACAGAAAATTTGCAAAAGGTCTGATTTGTTCTAAACAGCCATTTGAAAAGTTTATTTGAAAGTGAAAATGATCTTATTTGGAAAATTTGAGCGAAGCTTGAAATTAAGAAAAGAAAAATGACATCATAGTCATTAATAGTCATTTCAACCGTGGACTGTTCACCTTTTATCTGCTGAAAATGTCCATGAAGGAGAGCTTCGAAGTACAAGCCCAAAGGAGGAAAGAACCCCACCCGACCCCATCTCCTTTTTGTTGTGGTGATGGTAGTGAGTGACAGTCTCTAACTTGTCTTCCCAAATAATTCTCCGACTTTCTCCCCACAAAATAAGGATCCCACAGGGTTACCACTTTTTATTTCCTAAGTGTGGTATTTCTAAGTACAAAGAATGGATAAAATCTATTGGTTTTATGTTTTGTTTTGTTTGAAGGACAAGGTCCACGAAGAAAGGACATGTATGTTTTTCTTTGAACCAGTTTATCACATCATCTTTTGTTCAATTAATTCTCCTTTTGAGTTTTTATTTATTTTATTTATTCTCTCCTCTGCCTCCTTGAGGCAGAAACCTATTTCCTGACTCCGAGGAGCTGACTTAAATGCTCACTCTCGTGAGGCAGAGCACAAATTAATGTAATCTCTTATTATATGCTAGTCGCTGTCAGTGTGGTGAAGTACAGTGCGGCCCAGGCACGGCGTTTCTTGGAAGACACACACGTGCGCCCAGGTTTCTCTTTAATGCGTATGGCAAGCCGCTCATTTTCCGCTACTATAAAGGAGACAGGCATAGCTGGTAAAATGCGAGTATCCATTTCATCTCCCCAGTTGAAAGAGAGGGCCAAAAAAAAAAAAATGTCCAGCTAAAATTTCACTAGAATTCTTGTATCTGATCAATATTTCAACACTATTTACATCTGATCATTCCAAATATTAAAATACAGAATTTGACACAGTGAGAGGCCCAATTTACATGAAGATACAAAGTGATATTTAAGTATTGCCTTTGGTTATAAACATAATCTAAAACCACACTAGACAACTAATTAAAAGAAAAAAGAGAGAGAGAGCAAGAGAGACAACAAATGTTTCAGAAGACTTTAAGTTCAAGTAAGTTTTAATTGAGAAAATTCAGTAACCAAATCTTTAATGAAATTCATAAAGGAAGTCAATTTACGGCACATGACTTGAAGCACCAGTTGCAAGAGCTGGTATTTTAATTTTCCTTTGATCTTGGTGGAAGAAAAAAAAAGAAGTATGCTAGGTGTTATGTAGGAAGGCAATGAAAAGTATTGTTACAAAATCACAGAAACCCTTACTAAATATACCAAAATTAAATATGTACATATATGAAAAGGTGAAGCTGTAGTTTCTTAACATCTCCTTCCTTTGGAGGCATGCAGCTCTGCAGGCAATGTTTCCATCTCTCTCACCCCTCCCCAGAAAATTCTACCCGCCTCGATTTCGGCCACATCAAAACGGCAGTTTGGAAATCTTCACAGGACTCGAATCATGTTCTTCAGAAATGTGATTTGAGTGCTGGGCACTAAAACAAAGCTGAAGGGGCAGGACCCAGGCTGCCATGGAGATAGAGCCAGGTTTCCTGATAGAATTCTCTTAGGACAGCACGTGGTACCCTCAAAGCATGAGCAGGTGTATTGTCATGGTGGGAAAACAATTCCTCTGCAAAACTTTCTTGGCCTTTTCCTCACCAATGCCATTCCCTATTTTCTGGAAACTTCTTCAACTTGACACCCCCTGGTCATTCTGGGTCCTTCAAGAACATCTCTTGAGACAACCTCCTTTGGAGTCGACCCCTTTGGGGGTCGAACGACCCTTTCACAGAGGTTGCCCGATTCATCACAGTAGCAAAATGACAGTGATGAAGGAGCAACAAAAATAATGTTATGGTTGGGGGTCACCACCGCATGAGGAACTGTAGTAAAGGTCGCGGCATCAGGAAGTTTGAGAACCACTACACCTCCCCACCTTGAATGTCAAAGGCCTAGCACTGTTTTGATTGAAACTTTCAAAAATGACTCTAATGGGGCATCTTCTCTCTATTACTGAGAGAGCTTGTCTGCATACATTGACTGCAAAGAGATGTCTTATTTGCAATAAACCCTTGCCTGGATGAACGGGAACCTGAGTAACAAAACCTTTTTCACTTGTCTTCGTCTATTCTGGTAAAACCACAATTATCTCTAACAGATATGTGCATTTCCTATAAATAGGGAAAGAGACCAGGGTTTTGGGGGAAGATCTTAGGACAGGGGTGATAGAAAAACCATTTCTGGTCCTAAAACCAGTAAAACATATAATGTAGACAAATCAGGAAAACACAATCCAAAGCATTCCGTTGCACCAACCAAATACATGTTGGTCGTGTCTCTGTAAGGGGAAGTGGAAACAACTGTGTGGCAGGAAAGGAAATGGCAAAAGGACATGTTGATAATGTGAGTGGAAATGTCGGAGTCCCTAAGTACTAGTAGAGGATGTTTCAGGGAGGAAAATATCATTTTTAATAATGCTCACACTCATCAAGAAGACCTTATACTTCAAAATTCTTCTTAGCTGGGGCATGACCACTCAATCAGTGACTATTACAGCGTGACCCCGCAGACATCTGAGAATTGGTTGAAAACGCAAACTCTCAGTCCAACCCCAGACCTAGGAATCAGACAGTATACTGCATTAAATACGGTTTTCAGTGATTCTAACACAGTTCAAGGTTGGGCCCCACTAGTGGCTAACATAGTTAATTGCTAACTAAAGGTTTGGTGATTCTGGTTCACTCAAAGGGGTCCGCAAGAAAGGCCTGGTTATTTCCTGCTACAAGTTGGAAACCCTGAGGGGCACAGTTCTACTCTAACACACATGAGCCCACGTCCGGCAAAACGGACTCCCCAGCACCTGGTCCTGCCTGGACTGTGGCTCCATGAAGTGAGGTGTGATGTCTCCGAGCTCTGGAGAACGCCCAGCAAAACCTACATGTCCATCAAAGCCAGTCTCAGACAACTGCTCTCAGCTCCGTGTTCTATGTGTCTCATGACTGCATGGCATAAGGTTCACCTTCTAGTAGGATGGGATCTCACAGGTGAGGGAGCACCCTGCGTTCTAGGCACACCCTAAAAACTCACTGTTCCTAAGTCGATGCTGTTTTCTTGATCTCTCAGAAATCTGTTCTCTTCTTTATTTCAGGGAGAAGAAAGACCTTCCTGCTATTTTATAATAATATTGCGTGTAATTCATCTTTATTAGACCAGTGGGAAGCAAGCCCATCATGAACCTAACTTCCGTGTAGAACTCTTGACTGACAGATGTTTCGGGATGGCAAATCTTTTGGGAAGTGGACTCTGTTCACATGCCATGAATCCCACTGTAGTTTTTCTCGTCTAATAATGCAGCTCTTGGTATTGTTCATTGCCCTTGACTTGGCTCTGATTCATGGAATCTCCATGCATAATGGAATGAAAGGCTGGCCAGTCTTACCCCCTCAGCATCATCGCTGGGCTATTGGGGTCCATTCGTATGTGGCCATTGTGTCACTCTGTCTCTTTCAGGGTTTCTCGCACCTTCACTGGCCCACCACTTTACCGAGTATGATGTCCTTCTTTTAGTAACTCATCCCTTTTACTGGCAAGTTTTCTGAAACAAATCATCAGATTACCCCCTACTCTTTATTAGGCTTGAAGTTTTGCTAGAACATTTCCTCAGAGTGACCTTTTTAATATTTGGAATACCAGTGGCAACTCTTCCGGCATCATAGTAACATGGAAACTGCCAGAGCAGGACAGGGGTAGTGGGTTACCATAGTAGTTTCTATTTATTCACAATTTTCTTGGACTAAAGCATATTGCTGATAAAAGTCTTATTTAATCCTCACAATAGATCTATGAAATAGGTGCTGTTATAATTCTCATGATATAGATATGGAAACTGTTGTTGAGAGAGGGTACTTTAAGTAACCTTCATGAACTTGTCTAAGGTCATCAACTTATTAATTACGATGGATCCAATGATGAACCAGGTCTGATGGCAGGTCTCGGGCCATTCACCATACACTCTATGACTCCCTACTTCTTTATCTGACTCGTCATATCTCCAGGACCTTCTGGTTGTCAGCTTGCCCCCCACATTCTGTTCCCAGGTGGTTCTTGAGTTAGCACTCACAAAGCAGTGAGACACATTCTGAATAACTTTTCTCCCCATCCATTCCTCATCTTACCCAGGAAATCAGTATATAGAACAGCAGAGAGAGCTTTAAGGATTTCGTTGCCAGCATAATGGAAAAACCTATCACTAAAGCAAAAGACCATGAAGAACACCGTATCATTTTTTAGAATTACAAAGGTTTGACAATTGTGTTTTATTGTCCTTGAATTTCTTACCACATTGCTAAGTGAATTTCAGAGTTTCCTATACTTTGCACATTACGTGGGGCGGGAGGGGGGCGGGGAAGACATAGAGAAAACCAGAAAATTAGCAGGCATTTTCCTAACGTGGTCTGGTACAGTATGTTCTTCATCAGCCCAATACCTTAATGTTCCTATTAAGGTCTTCCTTCCTCTCCACCCTCTCATCCAATTAGTCTCCAATTCCTAAATAGTTGGACCTTTTAAATAACCCTCTATTCAAAGACACAAACTATTACTATGCAGACATTCTGACTCATAGTAGTTCTAGGCTCCTGTGGGTTTTAAAGACTGTAACTCTTTATGGGAGTAGAAAGGCTCATCTTTCTCCCTCAGAGCAGCTGGTAGTTTTGAACCTCTGGCCTCATGGTTAGTGGTCCAATGAGAAACTGTGGGGGGAGGCCAGATGCTTAATCCTCCCTGAAGGCGATGCTGCCTGACTAGATGCTGTCTTGTCCCACCACAGGGGTGGGCCTGCTCCCTGCTGCTGAAC
The DNA here is from genome assembly GCF_000313985.2 of Echinops telfairi. Taxonomy (NCBI): domain Eukaryota; kingdom Metazoa; phylum Chordata; class Mammalia; order Afrosoricida; family Tenrecidae; genus Echinops; species Echinops telfairi. The sequence goes on from NW_022103920.1 coordinate 78,305,304, forward strand.
AATGGATTATCTCTTTCTGAAGCTTAGGACCATTAGATTGGTTCCTATAGGAGGAGTTCACATCCCACTGATAATGGTTCCTCTGGAGACCCAGGGAACAGGTCAAAGTTAAGCTGCCATCCTAAATCTAGGATCCACCCATCTTGTCACATGTATACCCCAATCCCTCCTCCTCCTATTGCGAGTATGTCCCTAGACATACCCCCTCATTGCTGTGTAACCTATAGTGCAACCCCTTCCTGTGACGTATGTCTTTACCTGTAATTAGTGGGCTTGCACACCCCCCAAAAGGTATATAGGCCTGGGTCAGCAATAGAGATCTCTCTCTTGCTGGGCTCTCGCTGGTCACCCCCCTCTCTTCCCCCTCTCCTCTCCTGTCCTCTCTCCCTTGCTCCCCTTCCCGTCCTCCTTCCCTTCCCCTCTCTCCACGTGGACCACCAAGCTGGGCTGAGGTGAGCAATGCTACCATGTAATGTGTCTGACTGTATTATTGTAATATCTCTCATGCTTTCAATGACTTTGATAGAACACATATATCTCAACCGTACAATTGTGCATTACTGAGCCTGTGGGTAGTGTTAGCGGTGGGGGTCGGCTCCCCCCCACCCCCCTCCTTAAACTTAATACTACAAGAAACCACTACCATCATCAGTTCTCCATCCTCTATTAGGTCCTTCTTTTTGCTTGAGTATCACTTAATGAGGTATTTGAAATATAGCCTGATGGCACTAGGAATGTACAGAAAGTGGAATTAGAAAGTGACATAAGTAGATATGCATTTTAGAGCAATCATGTAAGCATATATGCAGCAGGTAGGCTTGGAGGAAGTGAGACCCTAGGAGCACTGAACATGAGGGCAGACAGATGATGGAAACCAACGTATTAGCTCTTGGTCCCTATCAGTCCTTTAGGGGAAAAACTGTATTTCTACCACATGACATATTTATTTAACAGTCATTTTATAAATATTTTCCCAGCACTTACCATGTGACAGGCAGGATGCAAGGCCATGGAAATATCATAGTGAAGAAGAAAGGATACAAAAACACCTCTAGTAGTCATCACGTTGCTAGCCATCATTATAGCATTGCAGGAATGACTGCTCAGAAAGATCATCTTCCTGGAGGAAGAGAGGGATAAAAGACTGTTCCCGTGTAGATCCCAGACGTGGGGATGAAGGCACAGCACTAAGAAGACAGAAGTAATCAAGACAAACTTCTCCTCTCTTGTAGGAGAAGACTAGGTCTCCCTCCAGATACAAAAGAAATAAATGGTCATCAGTTTCCATTAAATAGACATATATTTTAGACATGGAGTCACCTAGGATAGACTAAGCTAAAGAAATAATATATAAATCAATATTATCTGAATTTGAGAAACAAGTCAAAGAGCTAAAAACCCTTAACTCTAATGAACCATAAGTGAAATCCTAGATAAAACGTTTGTCATCTCTAAGATGAGTTCACGATACTTGGGGATGGACAGACATCAGAAGGAAAACAATCAATATGTATATACATTGGAATATTACAAAGCCAGAGGCAAAATGAAGTCTCCTCACATGCGTGGTACAGTATAGATGGAACTGGAAGCTATTATGCTGAGTGAAAAAAGTCAAAAAAAATAAAAGGACAAGTATTGTACAACTTCATTTATACAAAGCCAAATGTACACTTATTAACATGTATTAGGGGTCATCAAAAGTGGAAGCGAGATGGAACACTAGTTCATGGTTATTGAAATATCACATTGAATCGAGGTAAGGTTGTATCATTAGGGTCATTATTGCCAATATGTTTTATACTTGTAAAATGTTGAATTGGCAAAAAGACAGAAGGAAAGAAGGAAGGAATGTTATTGGATTAATGGGGGTTCTTGAGCTGACTATTACTCATTGCAGCCATATATACAACCCAACAGAACACTGCCCTGTCCTATGATAGCCTCAAAATTCTTATATTTGAACATTGTAGCACTTACTGCAGTGGTTCTCAATCTTCCTAATGCCAAGACCCTTTAATACAGTTTCTCATGCAGTGGTGACCCTGTATGTGGGCGTATCTGCATGTGGGCGGACCACCTGGAGATGGATAGAGGAGTGGTGTCTTGGTTCCTAACCATCGGAAATTTGGATCATTCGACCTCCAAAGTGGTTGCGACCCACGTTGAGAACCGCTGACCTACTGTGTCAATCCGTTCTCCTGAAAGTCTTTTTCATTTTTTCAATGACCCTTTGTTTTACCAATCATGATATCCTTTTCCATGGACTGGTCTCTCCCGATAACTTACCCAAAGTAGTTAAGATGAAGTTTCATCATCATCAATTCTAAGAAAATTTTGTGTTTTTCTTGTCCAACCACTAATTCAAATGTGTCCATTCTTTCTTACTTATTAAAGTTGGAAAACATGGTTTTGACGTTAGAAATGAAGCTGGAGATTGCAAAACCAACACCTTCTGCACCATAAATACTTTTTTTTGACATAAACAGAGACTATGTATATGGACTTCTACACATGGGCTACACAGAAAACACATTGACTACATATGTAGGAAAAGATCATGGAGAGGCTCAATGTCAGCAGCCCAAACAAGATGAGAGTATGGTTGGGGAACATATATATCAATTGCTCATGTGTCAAGTCAGGTGGAAGCTGAAGAAAATTAAAACACAGAACCAAAATAAGACCTTGAGTATCTCTTACCTGAATTTTTTGAACACCTCAATAGTAAAGCTTACTCACTGAACACCAACAACAGAAGACCTGACAAGCCATAGGATGACACCAAGAATATCATATATGAAGAAAGCAAAATGGCCTTTAAAAAGACAGAAAAGAATGAATAGATCAAAGTGAATATCAGAAAAATCTCAAGTTTGCTCTGGATCACAGAATGGGTCAAGAGGCAGTCATGTGAACACAACGAGGGAGCTCTTCATGGTTTAGGTGGAAAGGTGTGCATCAGGGCTGTATCCCATTGCCGCTTTGTTCAATCCGCGTGCTGAGCAAATAATCAGGGAATCAGACTACATGAAGAAGACCATGGCATCAGCATCGGAGGCAGGCTTATCAACAACCTTCAATATGCAGATGACACGAGCTTGCTTGCTGAAAGTGAGTACTGAAACCACTTCGTGATGAAGCTCAAGGAATGCAGCTTTCCTTGTAATTCAATTCAATAAAAAAAAAAAACACCCAAAATCCTCACAACTGGACCAATAGACAACAGCATGATAAACCAGAGAAAATATTGAAGCTGTCAAAGATTTCATCTGCTTGGATCCACAATCAATGATCATAGAAGCAGCCATCAGGAGATCAGGCAAGGCATTGCATTCAGTAAGTCTCCTGCACAAGACCTTTTGTAAGTGTTAAGGGTAAGGATATCATTTAGAGGTCTTAGGCGTGCCTGATGCAAACAATGACATTTACAGTCACCTCATAAGCATTTGAAAGGTGGATACTATATATGGGAGAATGAAGAAGAGCTGATGCATTGGAATTCTGGTACTTACAAAGAATTTTGCAAGTAGCATGCACAGCTGAAAGAATAAACAAAACCGTCTTGGAAGACATACACCCAGCATTCTCCTTAGAAGCAAGAATGGTTACATTTGGTTTCACATATTTTGGGCACATTATCAGGAGAGAACAGTCTGTAGAAAAGGACATCATGTTTTGTAGATGTGCTCATTAAGGTTTATTGCACCAACCTGGCCAATAATCCCATCTGGGATTAATTGAAGGGCAGAGAAATAGCTCAGTCAGTCTCGCCTTTCTGGTTTCTTTTTCTCTCTGATGGTCGGACCAGTTGCAGCTGCCTTAGCCAGTTCTCTGCCTCAGCTGGCAAGGCTCACTTCCTGTGAGACATCCCTGAGCCACATGGACCTACCCTGATGCAGTCCTGGGTGCTGGAGAAGCTGTGTGGAGACCCCTGCCAGGGCTGATTCGGCTTTCCTCCTGTGTTCGGCATCATTGCGTGTGTTTTGCGAGTTTGAGGACTTTTTGGATTGGTGTCGGACTTACGGACTAATGTCGGACTTATGGGCTTGGACTGGACTGGGTTGGGATGCTTTCTTAATATACACTTACCCTTTATATAAAACTCTCTCTTATACAATATGAGCGTCTATGCATTTTGTTTCTCTGGTCTACCTAGACTAACAGTAGAATAGAAGGGCAGTGACAAAGAGGAAGATCTTGCTAGATGGCTTGGATTGGTCATAGTTGCAATAATTGGCTCAAACATAGCCACGATTGTGAGGCTGGGTCAAGGCAACTTCTATTGCACCTAAGGTTGCTATGAATTGGAACCAACTCAAAGACACCTACCAACAACATTCCTTGTCCAGCATCACATGCGGATGTGATTGAAACGACCTTGGCTTGGATCCGATTCACCTCAGTCCTCAAAAGGACAACTTTGCTCTTTAACATTTTAGGGAGGTCTTGTGCAGTAGATTTCCCTAATATAATATGTAATTTAATTTCTTGACTACTGCTTCTATGTGTTGATTGTGTATCCAAATCCTTGGCAAGTTTAATCTTTTTTTCTGTTTACCCTCATGTTGTCTATCGGTTCAGTTGTAAGCTTTTTCTTCCTTTCCATTGAGTTGTAATGGATCCTCTAGGGTGTAATCTTTGCCCTGCATCAGGAAGTGCTTCATTCCTCCTCACTGTGAGCAAGCAAGCTTGTGTCACCTGCACACTGCAAGTTGGTAAGGAGGCTTCCTCCAATGTGATATGTTCTTCATATAGCACAGCTTCTTTTTTTCCCTTTAAAAATATTTGTTTTATTAATCATTTTATTGGGGGGGGGCTCTTACAAATCTTATAACAACCCATCATTCAATTGTATTAAACATATGTGTACATATGTTGCCATCGACATTTCCAAAATATTTTCTTTCTACTTGACCCCTTGATATCAGCTCCTCTTTTCCCCCTCCCTGTCCCACCCTCCTACCCTTGTGAGTCCTTGATCAATGATCTATTATTATTGTTATTTTGAGTTGTACACTGTCCGTTGTCTCGCTTCACCTTTATTTCTGGTATTCGTCCCCCTGCAGGGTCAGCACAGCTTCTTGAATTATTTGCTCAGCATACATATTGAACAGGAATAGTGAAAGGATACAGTCCTACCACACATCTAGTTTCAAAACATGTAGTTTTAAAATCCCCTGATTCTGGCTGAATTACTGCCTCTTGGTCCAAATGGACACAATGAAGTGGACTAGACTTCCATTCTTCCCAGTGTTATCCATACTTTGCCATAAGGCCCTCACTCAAATAATTCACATGGTCAGTAAAATACAAGTAAACATCTGTCTGTCATTCGTTGCTTTAAGCCTAGATCCATCCACAACAGCAATGATACCACTCATTCCATGTCCCTTTCTGAATATAATCCGAATCTCCAATAGCACCCTGTTTCTGTATTACTGTGGTAGTTTTTCGTCTTATTGTTATCTTTAACAGAATTTTACTTGCAAGTGATATTATTGATATTGTTCAATAATTTCCACATTCTGTGGCGTCACTTTTCTTTGGAGTGAGTTCAAGTACAAATCTCTTCCCGACAATTGTCCAGGAAGCTGTCTTCCCAATTTCTTGGCAAGACAGTGAGTGTGTCCAGTGCATCAGCTTGTTGAAACATTTCAGATAGAATGGGCACAGAGATCTCTTCCAGTCAGTCGGCAGGAAAGCTGTCTTCCAAATTGTGTAGCTAAACAACTGAGTTTTTCCAGTGTTGTGTCAGTGTTTTGAACTATTTCATTTGGAGACCTGTTTTTTGATAATGCCTTCAGGGTAGCATGGCATTCTTTCAATACCAGCAGTTCTTGATTTTATCCTACTTCTTGAAATGGTTGAATGTTGACCAAAGCCTTTTGGTATAGTCACTCTGCATTCCTTTCATCTTCTTTTGATGCTTCCTGCATCATTCAATATTTTGCTCATAGAATCCTTCTGCATTTCAACTTGAAGCGGGAATTTTTTTCCTTAATTCTTTCATCTTGAGATATGCTAAATGTATTCGTCCTTCTGCTTCTATAATTGCAGGTCTTTGCACATTACAGTGTAATACTATATCTTCTCAAGATTGATATTTTCAGTTCATCTCTTTTATGTAATTTTTACCTTTGACTATAGTTTCTTTATGGTTAAGAGCAAGTTTTTGAGTCTCCTCTAACATCCACTTTTATCTTTTCTCTCTTTCCTATCTTTTAAATGCTTTTTGCTTTCTTCATATATGATGTTCTTGATATCCTACAACTCAACTGGTCTTCAGTCATTAGTGCTCAATGCATCAAATCTGTTCTTGACATGGTCTCTAGATTAAGATGGGATAGACTCAAGGTCATATTTGGCTCTCGTGGACTTGTTTTAATTTTTTTCAGCTTCAATTTTCTTTTAAATAAGAGTAATTCATGGCCAATTCCACAGACAGTACCTGACCTTGTTTTGGTTGATAATATTGAACTTCTCGATCATCTCTTCCCACAAATATAGTCGATTTGATTCTGGTGTATTCCAAGTGGTGGCAAGGCCCATATGTATAGTTACTGTTTTATGTTATTATTAAAAGGTGTTCACAAATAAGAAGTCTTATAAGATATTATCATATACTCTCCAGTTTAATTTATATTACCAACGCCATATTTTCCAACTACTGGTCTTTTCTCTTTGTTTCCAACTCAAACATTCTAATCAGTGATTATCAATGCATCTTGATGGCATGTTTGATCAATTTCTAACTAAAGAAAGTGGTAGAATTCTTCAATTTCATTACCATTTGCTTTAGTGGTTCGTGCGTTGATTTGAATAACATTTGTATTAATTTGACTTCCTTATAGGTGCATAGATGTTATCCTATCATAGACAGCATTACACATCCAGATAGATCTTTAAGTGTTGTTTTTTGATGCTGAGTACAATTCCATTCGTCTTGAATTTGTTCTTTCTGGCCCAGTGAACCATAAGATGATCTGATTCAAAATGGCCCACACCAGCTCATTTCAGCTCACTAATACCTAGGATTACATTCTTCCGGCATCCCATTTCATTTTTGACTACTTCTAAGCTTCCTAGATTCATACTTCTTACATCCACATTCTGATGAGTAATGGAGGTTTGTAGTTGGGTCTTCTCATTTTGAGTTGTGTTCCACCAACAAATGAAGATCCTGAAAGCTTTGCTCGAGCTACAATGACTCTACTCTGAGGAGGCTGCCCTTCCCTAGTAGCTAATCCTTTAGAAATGGATCACCCATTCCTTCTTCCTAGTCTGTTCTTGGTTTGAAAGATCTGCTGAAACCTGTTCACCACGGTAACCCTGTTGGTATTTGAAATACTGTGGCCTAGTTTTCAGCATCACAGCTACACTCAAGCCAGCACAGTACAACAAACTGAAAAATTAGTGAAGATACTTTAAATATAAGCCTCTTCACCACCACCACCACTATCATGACCCCAGTCCTGCCTTTCAGTTCTGGCTAGACTGGAGCATGTACACTGGTACAGATAAGAGCTCACAACACAGAGAATCCAGAACATATAAACCCCTCAGGAACAGAAATGGGAGTAGCTATACCAGGGGGATAGGGGGAAGGAGAGGAGAGGAGACAAGGAAAAGGGAACTGATAAAAATGATTGATACATAACACCCCACCCTGCCAGTGGACAAACAACAGAAATGTGGGTGAAGAGAGACAGTGGTCGGTGTGAGATATGAAAATGATAATAATTTATAATTTATCAAGGGGTCACAAGGGTGGGTGAAGGAACCATGAGAGGAGCACTGTGTTTCATGTCATGTATCTGTCTAGGACAGTACGCAAACATATATCCTAGTTGGTTCTCATAAATAGCTTCCTTATCGCAAACGGTAAGGAAATTGTGGAAGCAGCTGCAAACAGTGTTTCCTTGGTAGCGTGTAAACAAATGGTATGGCCCGAGAGGACAAATCAGAGTGCAGTGTAGTAACGATGAAATGTGCAATTTTCCTCTAGTTCTTAAATGCTTCCTCCCCCCCACTACCATGATCCCAATTCTGCCTTGCATATCTGGCTGGACTGGAGGATGTGCACTGGCACAGATAGGAACTGGAAATACAGTGAACCCAGGATAGATGAACCCCCCAGGACCAGTGGAGAGGGTGGCAATGGTAGGAGGGTGGAGGGAGGGTGAGGGAGAAAGGGGGAACAGATGACAAGGTCTACATATGGTCTCCTCCCCGGGGAATGGACAGCGGAGAAGTGGGTGAGGGGGACGTTTGATGGGGTAAGAAATGATAAAATAATAATAATTTATAAATTATCAGGAGTAAGGGGGGAGTGGGGAGTGGGGAGGAAGGGGAAAAAAATGAGCTGACACCAAGGGCTCAAGTGGAAAGCGAGTGTTGTGAGAATGATGAAGTCAACATATGTACTAATATGCTGGACACGAATGACATATGTACAGATTGTGATGAGTTGTATGAGCCCCTAATAAAATGACTATTTAATAATAAAAAATTGGCTTCTCTGTCTGTTATTATTCATTTCCTATTAATTGCTTTTATGATGCTTTACATGGATAGTCCTTTGCTACAGGTAGTTCGAGAAACATTTGGATGCTTTATTGTCTTGTGTCAGTAGTCTCTCCTATCAATATCTATCAATAGCAATACTCAAGATACTATATTCATGGGCACCCTTAAAGGTTTTATGATTTTTGTACCTTATTACTGGTTTAATGTCAGATAAATGGATCTTGATTTAGACCAGTCGCTTAGAAGACTAAGGAAGACCTCACATGGTTGCCTCAATCACTTCATATGCGTGTGAAAGCTAGCAATGAATAAGGAGGGTTGGAAAAGAATTGATGACTTTTGGGGTAGTTGAGTAATCTGGTGTCAACTTGCAAAGGGGTGGAGCTTAGCCTGTCAATCAGGTAGCAGCTTGATGACCTCATTTGGAGGCGCCACAGAAATAAATAGCTCGCTAGAGGCCAGATATTCACAGACACTCTCTACTTCATCTTCCTGCTGAGAAGACACATGGAGCTACGCTAGAGTCCTGGAGCAGAACAAGCCTCATGGAGACCCATGCCAGTAGAGAGATGCTTCCAATGCCACGCCATTGGATCCACAAGACTTTCTACCTACTGGTCTGTGATCTTCCTGCATTTGGCATCATTGCATGTGTTGCATGAACCTGAAGAGGAAATTATAGACTGGTATCAGACATATGGGCTAATATCGGATTTATGGACTTGATCTGAACTGGGCTGGGGTGTTTTTTTCAATATGCAATTGCTCTTTGATATAAAGTTCTCTCTTACACATATGAGTGTCTCTGGATTTCTTTCTCTAGTCTACCTGGACTAATGCTGCTTTGAATTACGCAGGTGGTGAAAAATACCGAATATACCTTGGACTACTAGAAGAACAAATGAATCTGTCTTGGAGTAAGGGCAGTCAGTATGTGCCTTAGAAGCAAGGATGATAAGACTTTGTCTCAGGTGTTTTGTACATGTCCACAGGAGGCATCAGTCCCTGGAAAAAGACTTCGCACTAGGTAAAGGGCCAGCAAAAAAAGGAAAAAAAAAAAAAGAGGAAGGCTTTCAGTAAGGGATTGGCACTTTGGCTGCAACAGCAGGATCAAACATAACAAAGTCATCAATTCTTTTCCAACCCTCCTGATTCATTCATTGCTAGCTTTCACACGCATATGAAGTGGTTGAGGCAACCGTGTGAGGTCTTCCTTAGTCTCCTAAGCGACATCTTTGCTCTTTAACGCTTTAAAGAGGTCTTTTGCAGAAGAATTGTCCAATGCAGTACATCATTTGATTTCTCAGCTGCTTCTTACCTTAACATAGACTTTGAATCCCAGCGAAATTGTAACACTTGATAATTTCCATCTTTTCTCCATGTAAGACGCACTGCAGAGGCAAGTTAAGGCACAAATCCCAAGCCCCTATCTCTGTTTTAATAGGTCAAAAAATGTGCATCTCCAACAGTTTTTGGTGATGCTGTTGCTGGCTTGTGCACCACACTTTAACAATCACTGCCCCGGGCTCTAACACAGAAGTGATCTTTGCTTTTCCCTTGACCTGAATCCAATGACCAGACTGCCCTCAGTTACAGGTGACTGCATGTCGACTCTATTTTCCATAACATGTTGCTTCTAAAAATAAAATACCCGAGAGCAAAACACATAGATCCTTCTTTTCTTTCCCCCCCCTTCTTTTAGATACTTATTTTCTAATCCAGATTCAAACATCCACTAGTGGCTCCTCATTTAGCATCCAAATGTCAGTCAGAATCATCATCCCATTATTTCATAGTCAAATCAAATAAGCCAGAGAGAAACCCTGTGGCACGTGACTGGCGTACTAGGCCCCCGTGCTCCTCCAAACTTTATATTAATTCCAGAGACCATGAAATGTAGTTCACTTTAGGCCAGACACATTTGTAAAAAGGCAAATTAGATACAAGATGGATCACCTGAAAAGCATCTATTAAACTCTTTTCAACAGCATGTGATTTTTATGTAGAACGTTCCAGGGGATTCTGAAGACATGGTTGTTTTCAGTTAACTGCTTTATTTGCTAATATCCAGCTACCCTGTACTTTCCTGATCTTGGACTGATACGGTGTCCCCCTATTTCTTTGTAAGATAATTCCCTTAGCATCCCATTTGCAGTGCCCATCCTTTCATAAGGTCGCCTAATTTAGCGTCCACAGTAAGTACCACTCTGAAGTTTAATCATTTTGTAGCACCAATGTTCTCTTATTCCTCCCCAAACGAATTTTGTGTAATTTATTCTTGTTACAACTCATCCCCCTTCATCTGCCCATAAACTGAAGTCATGATATTTCATGATATTGCCAGCACCATGTAATTTACAAACGGCCTTGCATACCTACAGGTCTGTTTAGGAAGAAAGAATAAATTGTTGCAGAGAAAGCTCGGGGAAACAAATGGAATTGGGAAGTTCCATTTAGAGACAGCTCACAAGAAGAGATTTTTACAGTGGTAGTTACGTAGTCTGAGACAAGGAACAGACCCTTGCAGAGGGAAAATGCACAGACAGCTAGTTTGTGTTCCTAATTAAATTGTTTGCCACCAAAAGCAAAAGAGAATCTGCCACCATTAAACAGGCAGCCACAAGGTAACTAACTGGCAGGGGTATCCCTAAAACATGGAAGCGCAAAGATTAATATGAATCTCTGCAAAAGGAATGCAAGTCTAACCAAACAAACAAAAATGAATGCATCCCATACCTTTGAAGTACTTTTTGTGTGCCAGAGGTCTGCCTTGAATGTTGAAATCAACAAAAGCCTAGAATTCACAGGAGGCAGCGTTTTGAACCTGTCCTTTGGTATCGAGTATCAGAGAGTCTGAATAGTCTGACGTTCTCCCAGCTCCAGGACAGGAATCCTCACCTCGATGCACAGTTCCTATTAAATACAACAGGAGTTACACTCCAGAGAAGGGAAAAACCTGAGCGGTCTCCTGTAGGCACTGCATCAGAATTGCAAACCGACTTGTCTATTCTCGTGGCATGAAGTCGTGTAGAAAATGTTTGCGCTGCCTCTAAATAGACTGGAAAAAGTAAAGATCATTAACTTCATGTTCTCTTGTTTTGTTCTTTTGAGGGGCCTGCAACCTGAGGGTTCATTTAATGTTTAAATTATAATTCTTATAGAAAGCGTTTCGTTCTGTTTTACTAGGGCCGCTATGAGTCGGAACCAGCTCAACGGGCACTAACAAGAGCATGCCGTGTGCTGAGGTGGCAATCAGAGAGCACAGGAGTTTCCATGATAAAGATATGCATCGAATGCCATAAGTCAGCTTTCTAACTGGTGCTTTTACCTTTATCATAAAAAAGAAGAATGAACCAAGAATTCATGTTTAAAGGATATTTATGGATTCATGTCTTTTTTTTTTTTTTTGGATTCATGTCTTAAGCCACATGTTAAGACATGACGCTTTAAAGAGTTAAATAAACATCCCCACCTTGAAATTGCAACTAGGACAAACTGTAGCTCCCTATCAGAATTTGCTACCTACTGCTGATGGCTGATATTAGTTTTCAAATAAACCATGAGCCTAAAAGAGAGAAAGAAAAAGAAATTTAAAAACATGCACACACACAAGTAACTGAACAAGCCAAACTGACATGAACATCAAAGGAACCCCCTGGTGCTGGAAGCTGAAGCTCCTACCAGGATCTCACACATTCTCCTATGTGGTATTATTTCCCTTGAATGTAAGGGGTGAGGCAGAGAGGGCTGAGAAATGCGATCTCTGTGGGCAGAAAAGGGACCGGAGTCTTCTGCTTTTAAGAACATGTCAAGAACTGTGTAACTTTAGAACCCCTGAAGTGATAGAAGGTTAGTGGGTTTGGGAGATTTCTCTTTAAAATTATTTTGTACTGTTCTTTGATAAGCCACTTCATTTTGCCAGCTCAAACTCCGTGTGTGTGTGTGTGTGTGTGTGTGTGTGTGTGTGTGCGCGCGCGCGCGCGCGCCATGGGGGGTGGGGGGTTCTGCTGAGTGAATGACATCACATACGTTGCCTACCACAGTGAATAGTGAAAGTGGAGGGACACTGATGATCGGGGAATGCAGGGTCGGAGTGCACCCTTTGTGCAAAGCGTTCATTTTCTGGGTGTTCAGCATGTGTTTGTTTTAAAAGAAAGACATCTGCTTTCTTTGAGCTTCTGGAAATGTAGGATTGTTTTCTGTTTTGTATGAGAAGCAGGGTTGTAAATATTACTTACTCCTCTGTGTAATCAAGTAATGCTGCTATTAAGGACACGCTCATTTATTGCGATGCCCCCAAATCTAGACATAGATCGCGATGTGATTTTGTTGCCTCTTTTGCATCTAAAAGGATATGTTGTTCATAAAGACACCTACAGATTATTTCTATGTATATACTTAATAATCAGCCCAATGTACATGTTATTAAAATAAATATTTCAAATAACATATCCTTGTTTTTCTAAAAAAAAATCATTTTAAAGGGGACTATGCTCAATTAATGCTGAAATGCAATAGAATTCCTATGGAAGTACTTATGACATCCACATGAATACCAAATGAGTTCATTATGATCTGTGTTATTACAATGAATACCAAATGAATTAATAATGCTGGAACACTCAAAATGAAGTGTTACCAAGTGTTGTGGTATAACAAATATGGTTAAATATTATGTGATTAAAGTTATTGTAAGCTGAGTCTCAATCAAAAGGAGGAAAAATCCCATCTCTATTGCAGGGAATTTAGAATGGACTTAAACTGTTGCTCCTCAGCACGATGAGCCTTAATTTTGAACAGTCCCTTAAAGCCTTTTCTCCAAATACTATAATCATTTGAATTACCTAGGTTCAAAGTGGCAGGGGTGGTGGGTAGGGGTGGGTGGAATGATGGGGAGGGAGGGTAAGTAGGTGGGTAGAAGAAGCAACTAATATACTTCAAGATTTCAGCAAGTCAGAATTGTGTATATGATTTTCCCATAGTTTACATGATAAGGAGCAGGATTATCATTTTAACTATCCTTCTCCAATGACAAACTTATTAAAATAAGTATTTCATGTGTATTGCTGGATGACAAAGCACTGATCAACAAGAACAGGTTCTAGAGTATCCCTGTTGAAGCTCTACTTATATGTGTCAGACATTCCAAAACAATTTCTAAAATAAATTATTTCAAATAACATACCTCCACTTCATTTCTGTAAATTATTGCCACGCGCTCTGCTATAGGAAAGCTGGACTCTCCAGCCATATTGTTATTTATGCACTGAGATGCAACACATCGTAACAATTCATATCTATTATAGATTTAGTAAGACATGCAGGCATAAGTGAATTTAATCAGACATGTAATTATGTTTATGCCTCCAACTCAAAAATATGCGTAAATGAATTTATGGTTATTTGGCAATCAGTGGAAATGGTCTTTATAAATGTGGAAACAGCTGCTGGCAAATAAATTTGCAAAAGGAAGAAGACGGCATTTATCTTCTGGTCTGATAAGTGATAAAGAAATGATAGCTAAGCCCATACCCTGTCCCTGCTGTTAAATATTTGCTTTATCATCCTTCATATTACACAAACATCCATTTAACTAAAGAAAGCCTTGCATTTATTTCCTTCTGTGATAATGGAGCGGACTCTCTCCAAAGAGGAATTTCCGCATACATCTGTGTCCTAAAATGCTCTTTGACTCTCTTCCTTCCGAAGTCTGAACAGTTGCTGTCACATCATTTGACTTTTACATTCCCGTTTATTCCATTATTTGTGGTATCATCCCAGCTCTTGAGATGGAACACTCTCATTTAAAATAATGGGCCCTGATAATGCACACACTTCTGTCAAATATGTTGATTCCGGTGTCTATTAGGATTTCTCACTGTTGATGGTACAGTGCCTTACAGACATCTGTAACTTTTCTCAGTCGCCCGCAGAAAAAGCAATCCCTGCACTACCCGGTTATGATTACTTCGCTGTGTTGAAGTGTCCAGTAAATTACCTATCCATAAATGTAGATATTGAGCAAATACCCCTAGAAAATCTAATTTTCCTGAAGTGCATCTTTTTCCATTCTTTCAAGTTTTCCGCTTAAATTCAGTGCCTTTGACTGGGGAGAAATTAACAGCCGGGCACCTGCAATCGGCTCTGTAACCTGTGGCAGGGCCGCCTCCTGGGCCTCTCGAATGTGCCAATTATAAGCCAGAGAGATTACCAGATGGAGAATTATTTCCTTTCTCTTGGCTCCGATGTAAAGCAGCTAGAATATAGTTCCGTTTTACTGAAACCGGCACACTCAAGCACGAAGTGGGCGGGCAGGCGGCCCCAGGAAAGCTGTCACTCTCTCAGCAAGGTGAGCCGGCCCTGGAGCGCGCATCTTGTACTTGATCGCAGGCCTACGAGGATGCTGCCCCCGGGCCTGGGGGCGAGACCAAAAGAATCACCCACCGCGGACTTCCAAGTCACTTGCATCCGACTTTCGTAAATCACGGGGTTCTCTTTCATCCCGGTATGTTGTTTCAGTGATCAGTAGCATTTCCAATAAATTATGCACTGGCCAGCGGAAGAGCTGCTGCCTGTCACTGGAGCAAACTCGGGAAAGCCTCGCGTGCGGTAGCTGCCTCGCGGTCCTGGGAGCCCGGCGCGCAGCGCGGAGGGTCCTCGGCAAACCACGGAGCGCCCTCTGTTGGCCGGAGAAGCAACGCGCAGCGGAGGACACCGCCTGGTGCTTTGCGGACCGCATCTGCGAGCTACCAAACAACTTTGATGCACATTGACAGAGGCCAGATCAGTGTAAGTGCAGAGGCAATGGTGGGATCATATATTCACACACACGCACACACACACACACACAATTTCTACATACCTGGAACTGCTAAGACTTGGTTTTTCCTCTCTGTAGAAATAGACTGACTTACACATGCATGTCACTGCCATTCAAATATTTCTGAATTCCAGCAGAAAACTGGGCATGAAAAGTAATGTCAAAAGCCCAGGGTCTTTGTATATATATTTTTTAATTTAAAAAAAAAACGTGACTAAACAGGATACAGTGATGTTTTCATTCTCTCAGGCTTCAGGGAGATGGACGGAAAGCAAAACTGCTGAGAGTAGCTTTTAGCTGGCGTTTCCTCTGGAGGTCCAGGGAAAATTGATAGCCTGGTTTGCTGTTAATCGCCTTCAAACTAAGTTCTAGTGAGCCTTTATAAAGCGGTAAATTTTATTACAATTTCAAAGCAGTAATTCACTGATGGGTAGTCACCTCTGCATTTTATATCTCCATTTTCCACTTTGGGGGCCATGGGAGGGGGCAAATCTCATCAACAGGGTGTCTTTCCATTTTAAGGAATTTCATGTGGTCATCAGTTTAACCACAAATATGAAAAATTGTTAACTTGCCCTCAAAGGACTTGCAACTTGCATTTCTTTAAAACGTGTGGCATTCTTGACGAATTACAGAGAAATGCCTTCTCTAACCGTTTCTGCTGCAGAAGTTGAATTTCTGAGGTCTGTCTATATGTAAATATTGTCTCATACTTACACCTGAGTATTAGCAGCAGTGGTATTAATGTTATGTAATAATTTTATTGCAGTCTTCAATTCCAATGTGAACAAAGGCTTTTCTTTCTTTTCAAAGGTTCCGTCTGCAAAAGCTAAATGAAATTGGAGGTTAATAAATTAATTTCAGGCCTTTGCCAAGAAAGCGTGCTGCCAGAAAGAAACGGTGAGGGGCTGTTTCCTTGGGTGTTACATTGCTGCTGTGGAGGAAATTGACCACATAAATTGCTCCGCACGTTTCTGCACTTTCCCTACACAGACCCTAGAATTTTTTATTTTTCATTTTTTTACAATTTAATGATTCTTGCCCTTTACATACCCCAACCAATTCCTATTTTAAACAATGTTTCTTAATGTGAATTCAAATACTATTTACCACATTTGCTCAAGATAAATATGAAATTGTACTTTGGAAGTGATTTCCATGAGTTAGAATTGACAGTTACAAAGAATGATCTGACAAAATGGAGCTAGTGATGGTTCAGAGGTTGTGGATGGAGATGTCAACCAAAGAGCAAGGTGAAAAGTGAACAATTCAAGAGGTAAGCCTGCTTTCAGTTTCGGTTAAGGAAGTTAAGGTTTTGACTTTCTTGAAGCTCTGTACTTGGGGGAATTGCAAACAGAAGAGAATGAGATCCTGTCATAGGGTACTGTTGTATGTACATAGCTAGCGTGGCTATGGGGCAGAGACGGTGGCTATGAGTCAGAACTAACTTAATGACACCTGACAACAATTTGTTCTTATCAATATTCCCTAAAGATGTGTTCCCATTTCTAGCTAACTTAGCACTTATACTTCAAAGTATATGCAATTTTTTCCCTGAAGCAATATAATTATGTGTTTGGGTCGTAAATATAATGATCACATTTCTATTTCTCTTTTTAGACAGTGAGCTTACTCTTCCACAGCAAGAGGGGAAGACCCTAAGTGTAATGAACACTTTATTCTTCCATTGGTATGAATAACTGAAAAAGACAGAATTACCAAAATAGCAAGATGCCAACAGGAAAAATGAAGCTTCCAAACGTGTTTGCTTTGCTTCCACAATTTTAATGGAAGCTTGAAACTAACATAAGTGTACATTTAACAGGGGAAAAAGCTCCTAAAAAAAGAAGTAACAAAACACAAATTATCATTTGCCTTTACATTAATGAACAGTGCTTTGACTCTTTTGCCCTTTTTGCTAATAATTGTGTGATTTACATGAATTAAACTGTAAAGTAATCCCACGGCAATGTGCAATATTTGATAAGATTTTTTTTTTTTAAACTCAGCTAAAGAGGTGCCGAATATTTTAGAGAGAGCCCACCAGAGGGCAGTCAGCTTTTAGTGTAGCAGGTTTGAGCTAGGTAAATTTATTGCTAGAGTTGAATTTTAAAGAATTCCCCTATCTAAATTGCATTCTTTTTTGCATCTAGGAATTGTCCAAAATAAACTTATGACCAGAGATTGAGAACCCTGTGGTCTGAACTATTTTTATTAAAAACCACCAAAGGATTACTAATTCTTTTGCTCTTCATGCTCAGTGTTTTTTCAGTATGGTATTTATGTTCAGTTATAAAGTAAAATGTATTTTCATTTGAGATACTTTGGGACATAAATATTTCTTAATCAATAGATACTTTGACACAAGGCCCTTGAGAGAGAGAAAGCATTATTTTTGTTTGTTTGTTTGCCTGTCTCTACATTTCTACTCCTTCCGAAATGATTCTATTATGGATTTTAATGGTGACCAGCGTGCTTAATAACATGCAGAAATGGTGTAGAGGAAATTCTGGAACACATGATTGATGATTGAAGAACCCATAGAAAAAGTGAGTTTAAGAACTAATTTCCTCATGTAGACATCATGAATATAGGGGGGTAAGTGCCTCCTAAGCATCTCAGTTCTGTTCGCATCCATGGTCTATGTGAAGACACTTGTTTTTAAACTCAGTTGGCTTTAAAATCAGAAAAGGTATGTGTCAGAGCTGTAGCCTCTCACCACACTGATGCACTCTCCATGCTGGACAAATAATCTGAGAAGCCTGGCTACACAGCATCAGATTCCTTACCAACCTGCCATATGCAAATAAAACACCCTTGCTTATTGAGAATGATTAATACTTCAAGCGCGTACTAATGAAGATCAAAGACTCCAGCCTTCACAATGGGTCCTCACCATAGAGGAAAACTCACAACTGGACCAATAAGCAACATCACGAGAGCGGCAGAACATAATGAGGTTGCCAAGGATTTAACTTTAGTTGGCTCTACAACCAATGCCCATGGACACAGCAGTCAAGACATCAAGAATGGATTGCACTGGGTAAATCTGCTGCTACATACCTCTTTAAAGTGTCGAAAAGCAAGGATGTCACCTTCCGGACTGAGATGCCCCTTACCCAAAGTATAATATTTTCTTTCTTTTTCAAACCATCTTATTGGGGGCATGTACAACTCTTATCACAATCCATACATACATCAATTGTGTCAAGCACATTTGTACATTTGTTGCCATCATCATTCTAAAACCACTGTCTTTCAACTTGAGCCCTTGGTATCAGCTCCTCATTTTCCCCCTCCTTCCC
>NW_022103920.1:78325257-78332401 GCF_000313985.2 Echinops telfairi
CTCACTGAGATGGATTTACACAGTGCTTACGCCAAGCATGGGAATGGCTGTTAGGATGGCTGACATAGAACCAGGCAGCATTTCTTTCTGTTGTGCATGCAGTGGATTGCTATGAGTCAGAATCAACACTATGGCACCTGATACAGCCCTGGGAACTGGAATGGCCACATGGAGACCCCTGCCAGTGCGGAGATGCTTCTACCAAGTCTACCCAGACCAGCACATCATGGTACCTTGGGAGTGGGGTACTGGAGAAACAAATAAAAATGAAAAGTAGATGTTCGTTTGACTTCTGCCTCATAGTAGTGTTTCTTCTTTGGCTAGCCAGAAGTCAGATACATCCTGGCAGTTTACTGAGTTGTTTTCTAGAAAGAATTTGGGAAGTTTAGCTTTGATTATTTTGTTTGGTTGTTGTTTTTGGTTATTCTTGTGTAAAATGACAAAAATGGATGTGATTAATGTATACTTTGAACTCAGGGGTAAAAATCGCCATTTTTATGTCTCAGAAACCATGCTGCTTAAGAAAAATGGCCGACAGAAGGTTAAAATGACTGACCGAAAGCATGGATCTGTTTTGTGCCTTCAGAGACCTAATCCCATATTTTTGTACAAATAGAATAGTTTAGATAAAGATTTAGATAAGCAAAATAAGGATTGAAGTTGACTGTTTTAAGAATTGAGTTTAGTCTCTGATTCTATATTGTTTATACTGATTTCTTATGCTTATTATTGTAGATATAAGGATGTATACAAATGATTTGGGGGAAGTATGAAAATAGCACTTGTAAGCCCACTTGCCTCAAGCCATTAATTGGATCATCAGATGAGTTTAGGACACACCAGCAGAGAAGTCTCTGAAAAGATAAGCCTCACCCAGTACTTTGGAGCACTCAGGACATTTGCATTCCAAGAGACTTGCTTGGGGGCAAACTTGAGAGACTGAAGATAAAGAAAAAGGAACCCTTTGGATTTGAAGTTTGAACTGTAGTGGTCTTTGTCAGAAGCTGGAAAAAATCTGGAACCATGAAGAAAACTCCTCTCTGGGACTGAACGTTAAAGGGAGCCTGTGGGCAGGCTGAGATGCTTACGAGGTGACCACCTGGATCTACTTGTTGAGTGGAAGTGGGAGAAATGCAGCAATAAAGAGACGGGTTGAGTTTGGCCACTGACACCCATGGACTTGGTTCACAGGAACTAGAGGAGAAGATGAGACTGGGTTGACTGCCTGAAGTTCATGACCTAGCACAAGGGGGCTAGGGTTGTTGAGAATTTGTGGGGGGGCCATGGTCTAAAGGCAAGGTGACTAATGGCCACCCTGTGGAGGCTGATTGAGGCAGCCCATATTAATTTGACCAGAACCCAACCAGATGAAGAGATTGAGCCTGTGAACTGGTGCATGCTGCTGTTGACTTTATGGATGGCCTGTCCGGATTTGACTTTGTTTATGGATGCAGATTTCACAAGGTTTCAACTGGAATGAAGATTCTTCACATCAAAGAACATGATTGTCTCCTGAGAGCACTGGGTTGATGTAAGTGGACAGTATAGAAAATGGATATCCAAAATTGGGGGAATAAAGGCGTGAAGTGATTGGCTTACAAACTTTCATAGGTGGGGGAATATATTCATAGGATTACAGGACTAAGGGATAGGTGTTACTTAACTGCAATTGTTAGGCATAGATATTTTTGTTTTGTTCACTTATAGAATATTATGTTTAAATGAGGGTAACACATAATGAATTGTATGTATTTTAGTTTTATCCTGTTAGGTACAGATATGATTTTATTATTGTTTGAATTATATATGGCTAAAGACTTGTGTAAAAGTGTTAAATTGACAAGGGGTGGTCTGTGGTAGTCACCTAATCTGGTGTCAATTTAAGGATTAATAGTGTAGGGGTGGAGTCTAGGCTGTCAATCTGGAAATAGGCAATGAGACTTCTGTGGGCATGGCCTTCTCCTTAGAATTCTGGGAAATCTGGTACCTCCTCCTTGGAAGCAGAAGACACCTCTCTCTGTGCTACTCCATGGGAGACATTGCAGAAGACAAGCCACATGGACACAGCCAGACCTCAGAAGCCGGAGAAGCCACAGAGAGACCCCTGCCAACTCTGAGATGTTTCCAATGATACTGGATCCAAAGATTTCCTACCCACTGGTCTATGATCTTCTGTATTCTGCATCATTGCATGTGTTTCGTGAGTCTGAAGAGGACTTTATAAATTGATATCAGAAATATGGGCTAATATCAGACTTATGGACTTGATCTGGACTGGGCTTAGATGTTCTGGTCAATGTTCAATTGCTCTTGTATATAAATCTCTATCTTATACACATATGAGTGTCCATGGATTTATTTCTCTAGTCCACCCAGACTAACACATTATGTGTGGCCAGCTGCCGTTGGGACAACTCCAACTAATGGAGAGCCCAGGCGTGCCCAAGGATAACCATGCTGCACAGGTTTCTGTGGCTACTGTTTCAGAATTAAAACACCAGACCTTTCTTCCAAGGTACCTCTGGGTGGATTTGAATCTTTCGGTTATCCGCCAAGCACATGAGCAATTTGCAACACCTAGGACTCTGACGTAGGCAAAGTGCCGGGAAAATAGTAAACTCTCAATAAACGTGGAAGACAAAGTCCTAATTTCTTGATGGGTAACTTCAAGGTCAAAGAGAGAAAAATGGTGGGCCCTATGTTGCTAGAAGTGAGCACGGTTGATGTACCGGGGAAGAGTCGGGCTGCTCACTGCAGAAACTCACCGGTGCAGTTCTCCCCTGTTCTACAGGGTCGCCATCTGTCAACATTGACTCTACGGCAGTGAGTTTAGTTTTGTTTCCTGAAAAAGCAACGGCCTCGACTTCCATATCGAAGGACTTGGAGAAACCTCAGTTACATTCTCCTTATCTTGATCTGTACACCTGAAATTAACTTCCTCCTTGAGTATGTTTAAATAAAAATCTTTAGGCAAAGTAAGTTTTTAAAGAGTCCAACCCCCAAAAACGATAGTTCATCACTCTACTCAAGAAAGCCTGAGGAGAGGGAAATTGAGATCGAGGGAGGGCATAAATGATCACTGTTTTTCCTGCTGTTGCGCTTATTTCTTAATCGTCTCATGAAATGGCTATGAATCTCAGATTACTGAGATTTGGAGTAGGCCCTCAAGACTCAAGCTCCCTCACCAGTGCCTGGGAAGGGGTCAGTGGCAGATTACAAGTGGCAGATGACAAAGCTATGCTTTAAATTGATTGTAGCTCCAAACCTAAGCAAAAAGTAGAAATGAGAATTGACTGATGATCTAGGAACAGAGGTGCCAGGTAGGAACAAAGATTTGAGCTGAAATGTTAGCCATCTTGTTTTTGAACATTCATACTGTGGAACTGCCTTCCTTGGGAGCACGGTTGCTCGGCGTCTGGTGGTGCCCAGCAGTGAGACGGAGAAGAATGCTCACTTCTTCCCATCCAAGACCAAAGGTTTGCATATCAATTTTCCCAAAGAGCACAGAGTGGAAGAAATCACCAGAACCCACGATTTGAGGCCTGGCCACGCATATCAATGGGCATTCTGAATCGCTTTTGTGAATAGCAGTTTTCATTATTGAAGGGGAGATCCCTGAGCCAAGACAGAAAAATGGTCTCCTTTGATATTCATCCCCTGGGATTTTTTAACTCTTGGATTTCGAAGCGAGATCTCTCTGAATGTATCTCCAACTGCTGTTGGCATGTCCCATTGCTACATGATTAAGGAACCATGTTTAGGAAAAACTCAATCCCTTTGAGTCTACATAGCTTTGATTTTATGCAAGTATTTCCCACATCATCAGCCCATGCATTTTTCTCAAGATTCCTCCTTATCCCACCCATGGTCAATGAGCTTGTTGAGGTACAAGGAAAGTTGACATTCTCAAAGGCAGCTTAGGCGGAACTCCCAGAGGTATGAAGCTGATACACAGACTTTGGTCATCTGCCGGTAAGCCCAGTACTTTTCCAATAATCCTAGTGCCCCTTTCCACATAGCTTTCCCCAAAGTTAGCAATTAATGCAAGTCCAGGTAGGGCCCTGGGTAATGCAAGGAGCCTTCATATTGATGACCTGCTTGCTTCCTCCACTGGGGATGATCAAAGGCACTGAAAGACACATCAAACCTGACATTGATAACCTTATTTTTACTGCCTCCACTTGAGAAAGTGATAAGCAAGAACCTATCTACTGGGCATTCAGGGCTGGGAAAACAAGCCCTGCAGTACTATTCTGGGTCATCTTTGGGATTTGTATGTCAATTCTGTAACCCCTGGATTTAAATAGGAAAGTTCCAAAGGCCCCAACTGTCAGAGTCAAGGACAGCATTCAGGTACTCCCCTAATTAGGGAAAACGGTTGGCCTAACTACCTCAGAGTGAAAGTCCAAAATACAAGATGTCAGAGATGGCTGACAGGCTTCCTGATTTGGGACAGTACTGGCAACATAGATGAGTCTCATCTTCTTGTAATTTTTCAGCATTTAAAATGTCTTCTTCCTTAATGAAGGATTTTCCTGTACTCAGTTTGCAAGTTTCTAGAGCTCAGTGACTATCTCTATGTCAAGTATAAGGAAGTAACTTTGGTCCCACTGTGTGTATTAATCAGGATAAGCCACATTATATCAACAACTCCAGCCAAATCCACTGCCATTGAGTCAGTTGTGACTCCCAGTGACCCTCCAGGACAGAGTGGAACTGCTCCTTAGGTCTGAGACCAAATCTTCGCAGGAGCAGATGGCCTTATGTTTTCCCTGTGGAGCATTGAACCGGTGTGTTTGAACCAGCAACCTAGCAGTTACCAATGCTTACCACACTGTGCCGCCACAAGCTGCTAACTCAGTAACAGGCAACTCTCAAGTCTCAATGACGTCACATCACAAAGATTCACTACTCACTCATGTCATAGGTCTATCTCCAAATGGCTCTGCTTCACACGACTCTTAGGTTGAGACCCAGCTTATGAAGAACCATTGTTTGCCATACTTCTGGTCCATTGGACTGAAGGGAAGTGAGTTCTGGACCAGCCCACATCAACAGTAGCATCGTCTGGAAGGGACACACAGATTTCTCACCTCTCTTCTGTGAGAACAAGTAGTATTGTCTTACCCCACCACAAGAGGGCCAGAATGTACAATTCTGGAAATATTCAGTGTACACTACTCATTGTTGGCAATAAACCATAAAACAGGAAAAAAAAGAAAGCGAGTGAGCAAGAGGAAGGAAAGAAGGCAGGTAGGAAGAACCTGCTACCATGTAGTTAATCCTGACTCATCATGACCCTATGTATTACAGGATAGAACAGTTCCATAGGGTTTTGTTGACTGTAAACTTTTATGGCCAACAACACCCATCTTTAGATTAGTAATTGAGTGCAAACCATTTGCATCCCACAGGGACCTAGGACAGTATTTCTATTTTAGAAAGAAGAGGAAGAGGTTCAATTTCAAGATGTTCTTTTATCTGGCCCTTTGTATCTTCTCCACAATCCAGCTCACATGAAAACTGTTTTAAAGATTATGAAAGGAATATTTTTAAGGGAAATTTGAACACAAGATTTGAACTTCCAATGGTTGGCCACTCTTCCATGCTATCCAATGAGCCATGCACCCATCCAGCCTGTAGATGTTTCCTGAACAGTAGATACACATGGAGCCCTTAGGCACTGGCTTAGGGGCAAGCTGTTAACTGAAAGGTCCATGGTTCAAACCCACTAGCCACTTTGCAGGAAAAAGTTATGGCAGTCTATGTGCATAAAGATTATAGCCTTGAAACCCCTAGGGGGCGATTCTACTCTGTCTTATAGGGTAACTATGTGTTAGAATCTACTTGAGGCCAATGAGTTTAGTTTGGGGGTGTTTGATAGCCCACAATGAAGACTCACAAGGCAGTCACTTCACTCAGAGCACTGATAACCCACCAGGTCACTACTACACAGGCGGAGAGAGGAAGGATATGGTGTTTGACACCTATCAGAGGGACACTTGACCTGGTTTGAGTGTCAGAAGATGCCTGGAGGATGTTACATTTAAGCTTAGAAAAGAGGGAAGGACTGCATTTTGATACATTTGTAGAGGTGGGTTACACATTGGACTACCAAATGCACAGTCAGCAGTTCAAAGCCATTACCCGCGCTATAGGAGAAAGTTGAAGTTGTTTGTTTCAGTACAGATTGACAGGCTCAGAATTGCTATACAGTCAGAATGAACTTAATCCCGGTGATTTGGTTTTTGGTTTAATCTGAGTTATTATTTTCACATACTTTAACATTGTTAGCCAAGTTCACACACTGGCCTTAGGTGTGAAAATTGTATCAACTCAGCGGGGTATACAGCCAAAAAAGTAAAGATTAGAAAAATCAAAAGATAACATGAAAAGTATATTATAATGTTATAGAAAAATAAAGATAAATATTGTCTTTCCTAACATTGAAAAAATGGATAAAACACTAAGGGTGTAACGGTGGATAATGTTTTTATTTGTATTATTTCTCTCAATGTACATATAATGGTTGTGTACTAATTTTAAAAGGGAAGGTGTCTTAGGCTAGATTTGCTAAAGAAGGAATAACAGTTATATATATACATATATATTTTTCCTTCTTTAGCATATATATTTATTTATATATAAATATCAAGATAGTGAGAGAGATTGATTTACACAAAGCAAACATTCACATGATTGTAGAAGCTGGCAAGTCCAGGTAGATTCCAAGTCTATGGATCAATGTCAAGCTTGCGGCTTCTCCTGCCTTGTGAACCCAACATCATCAGAAACACCACTGGATTTTGATTGGAAAGCTGGCAGGTCAGGTGGCTCCTGGAATCAGCAAGTAATAGGGCAAGTCATGGGCTCAAATCCAAAGAACTGGAAGTCAATGTCCCAGATGCAAGATGCAGACCCAGCAAAAAGCAAGCACGCCTTCCCAGTGTCCAGTTATATAGGAAGTAGGTCATTGTCCTAAGATAACTTCCTCTCCATTGCATCACCACTTACAACTGTTTGGCCACTCACAGCAAATCCCACCAGGTGGCTGATTACATAGTACAAAGTCATATCATGGGGAATTATCAGGCCTCAGTTGCCAAACCACTGAAAATCCTGGTCCAGCCAAGTTGTCACAAAC
>NW_022103920.1:78332633-78353304 GCF_000313985.2 Echinops telfairi
TTTGAAATATGATTTTAAATGACATATATGCTGATGATTTGAAATCTATGTCTAGTGCTAGACATAGCTTATGTCAACTTT
This sequence comes from Echinops telfairi, assembly GCF_000313985.2. Classification (NCBI taxonomy): domain Eukaryota; kingdom Metazoa; phylum Chordata; class Mammalia; order Afrosoricida; family Tenrecidae; genus Echinops; species Echinops telfairi. The sequence goes on from NW_022103920.1 coordinate 78,332,715, forward strand.
ATTTCTTAATTATCTCAGGCATGTAGAGAACATAGTACGTACTCAATAAGTCCTTGCGAATAAGTGAATAAAAAAGTGGAGAGAATCTATTTTCCTATAAACAAATTTACAGGTGACACTTCAAAATAAAATAATGTTAAAGGGATTTATTTAAATAAATCTGTTTGTAATTTCTGTCACAAATATTTTTCCCCTGTAGGGTATGATATGTCCGAAGAATCATCAGAAAACCTAAACAAAGCACACAAAACTATACTCTAAGTTGCTACGTTTTAACCCAAAGAAGTATGTAGTAGAACAATATCACTTCCAATAAAACTATCATGTGAGCAAAATTCACAAATGTGAAATTTTATGGTGCTTATACAGAAAGCATATGTTAACTAAGAATAAGCTTGTATTTTTACTTCTCAGTGTTTTATTGCCTTAGCCAGGCTGTCAACTAACTATATAAATTTCAAGCATTAAGAGCTACAAATCAACTCACTAAAATATCTGTCAGTGCTTTCTGCATTAATCCACTTTGATGTATCGTAACCTACAGGGGAAAAATATTTGTGACAGAAATTCAAAAATAATTGAATAAGCATAATATTAAAAAGCATTTTGGTTATTATTTAACCTTATATGAAGAGAAAAAGAATAGAAAACTAGCTTCCTGTTGTACTTGTACATTACTTTCTATTATAAATGCTTTACATGTTGTGAAGAACTAAGATTGTGTACTACTTATAAAAGAGTTTTGATTGGTTTGGACACGTACAAATTATATTAGAATATGTTTCAAATATAGTTTAGCTGACTTAAAAATAATTTAAAACTCAGCATTCAATGCTGATTCGTTTTTCAAACTCTTTTAAAATGTTTTAGCAAAAAGACACAATTTCTTAAATTAAAAAATATGTCTTTCTTTAGTGAAGAGCCAGGATTATGTTTGATGATGTAATACCAAGAACATTTTCACTTTATTATTTTTCACAAGAAAAGTGTGTCGCCTCATTAATATTATACATGTTCCTGAATGTTCCGGGCAAGTCATAAGATATAAAATAAAAATAAAATGCCTAACTATTTGAAAGGAAAATTATCATTATTTTTAGTCAATGAAATCACATACTTACTCCCTGAAAATCTCTTATTTTCATTAAGAGTTTTACTTAAGATTATGTGAAAATGTGAAAAATCAATAATTTTTCTAAATATATATAGAGTAGTAAGAAGTTAAAATCTAAGATTAATTAGATTAGTAATGTTAGGCCTAATTAGTAATTAGGCCCAACAATGCATCTAGAATAAATGTAAATAATATTGTGTAGCAATTATAAGATGGAAATTACAAATCTTTTTTCAGGGATTTAAAAAGATTTGCCTGTTTGAAGGCCTGAACAGTGTAAGGATGTAAGTTCATGACAAATTAATTTATAAGGTTAAACTTTTCCCAAATATACTCGTTTTCATACCTTTAATTGGATCGATTGACTTTTCTGAGGTTGTCCTCACGCTAGAGGTTTAGATGTTATGTCTATTTCTTCTATTCTAATATTTTCCCTTAATTCTTTAAACAAGAAAATGTTTGTTTATCAACATCAAGATATACTTTACAACCTCTCCACGAAGAATGGTCCCATTTATTGTCCCATCCCCCAAATCACCAACAATTCCTAGGTTCAGTTGAGATCTTTGGAAATGTTCCTTCTACATCATTGCTTTTTCAGGGACGTAAAAGATAAATTTACCATAGCCATCTCACTTCATTTAAGCTTCGCTGTAAATTTTACTCTTGTCTTCACACATTCCGCAGGTTTGAATGCAGCAGTCAGAAATACGATTTTTATGCAACTATTCACAGACTTCTCTGCCTTAGTTATCCAGTGCTACTACAACTGCACTACCACCCGTAAATAGCTCTCAGAGAAGTTTATTCTCTCATAGCTCAGGACATTTGAACTTCGTCTGAGTTCAGAGAGCTGGCTCTAATGGAAGACTGTCTCTCTGTCAGCTTGCCTCCTTTCAACATCTATGCGCTTTAGTATCCATCTTCTCCTGGGTCCAGAAAATTCTCACTAAAAAGACCCTAGGTCCAAAGGACGTATCCAATTCTTGGCTCTTTTTCTTAGTGGCAGGCTAGCCCTTCCCTTTCTGCTTGCATTTCCCTCCTTTGATCTGTTGCAAGATGAAAGGTGACCTCCGCTACACACCAGGGCAATGTCCTTACATTGCAGTTGAACCAACACCTCATAGTCCTTTGCCGTCCTCACAATTATTCTTATCCTTGAGCCCACTGTTGCAACCACGGTGTCCATTCATCTCGTCCAGGGCCTTCTTTTCTCTGCCCCCACTCCCCACTTTACCAAGCATGATGTCCTTTTCCGAGTACTGGCCTCTGCTGATAACATGTCCAAAGTATGTGAAACAAAGTCTCACCATCCTTGCCTCTAAAGAACATTCTGGCAGTACTTCTTCCAAGACACATTTGTGTATTCCTTTCGTAATCCATGGTATTTTCAGAATTCTTCAGCAACACCATAGTTCAAATGTATCAATTATTCAATATCCAGCTTTCACAAGCATATGAGGCCATTGAAACCATCATGGCTTGGGTCAGGTGCACCTTAGTCCTCAAAGTAATATCCTTGCTTTTCCACACTTTAAAGAGGCCTTGTGCAGTAGATTTACCCAATGCAATGTGATGTCTGATCTGTTGACTGCTGCTTCCATGAACATTGATTGTGGATCCAAGCAAGACGAAATCCTTGACAACTTCAATCTTTTCTTCATTTATCGTGATGTCACCTATTGGTCCAGTTGTGAGGATTTGAGTTTTCTTTTCATTGAGTTGTAATCTGTACTGAATATTTGAGTTTTAATCCACACTGAAGGTTGCATTTCTTGATCTTCATCAGCAAGTGCTTCAAATCCTCTTCACTTTCAGCAAGCAAAGTTGTGGCATCTGCACATCTGCACATGTTGTTTCTCAATAACCTTGCTCCAATCCTGTCATCGCATTCTTCTTCATATAATCCAACTTCTCTGATTATGTTACAATAGGAATATATGTGGTGAGAGGATATAATGCTGATGCACAGCTCTCCTAATTTTAATAAAGGCACTATTCCCTTGTTCTGTTAGAATGACTGTCCATGTACAAGTCCCTCATGAGCACAATGAAGTGCTCTGGAATTCTCATTCTCTCAAGGCTATTCATAGCTCGTTATGATCCACAGAGTCAATTGCCTTTGTATAGTCAATGAAACAGATCCATCTGATATCAGTAATGATATGCACATCTTCTTCTGAATTTAGCTGAACCTCTGACAGCTCCCTGTCCATGTAGTGCTACAACCATTGTTGGATGATCTTCAGCGAAATTTTACTTGCATGTGATATCAAGGCTATTGTTCTATAATTTGAGCATTCTATTGTCACCTTTCTTTGGAAGGGTGCAAATATAGATCATTTCCAGTCAGTTGGCCAAATCTTCCAAATTTCATGGCATAGACAAGGAAGTGCTTCCAATGCTTCATCAGCTTGTTGAAACATTTCGATTGATATTACTTCAATTCCTAGAACCTTGTTTTTGGATAATGCTTTCAGTGTAACGTGAACTTCTCAGAATACTACTGGGTTTTACTCATATTCTACCTCCTGAAATAGTTGAATGCAGACTCATTCTTTTTGGCACAATGACTCTATGCATTCTTTACATCATATTTTGATGCTTCCTACATGTTTCAATATTTTGCCCATAGAATTGTTTATTATTGCAACTCCAGGCTTGATCTCTTTCCTTTAGTTCTTTCTGTTTAAACGTCCACTGAGCATATTCTTCCTTTTTGATTTTCTAAGACAAGGCTATGACCTGAGCAGGGCTATGACCTAAGTAAGAGTGTTGCATGCTACCGAAATTCACTCACAACTCATTGGCTGATCTGATCAGATCCTATCGTGGAGGAAGACTACATGATTACATAACTGCCACATGGCCCATAACTACCCAACCACTGAGAATCATGGCCCACTCAATTTGATAGGTGTTTTGAAGGCCATAAATCCATCCATCACATGTACCAAAACACACATATTTGAAGTTTTACTCCACCTTTCCATCTCTTTTCCTAATGACAATTAATAAGCAATTAACACGAGTAATTGGGAAATGGAAAATAAAAAGTGCTTTCTGCTAAATTTATATTGAAAAGAACAGGGTGTTACCTAGAAAGGAGGGAAGAAAGAAATAGCCTACAACCATTAAGGGAGTGAACTATTTTGTAGATCCTATAAGGAAGGTATTTGTAGGCAGCTGGTATATGAGGTTATGTTCAGAAAGAAAGGAGATTTTAAGAAGTTTTGTAGTGTATTATTAATCTACTTCCCCTTCAGTATTTTATCATGCATGTTTAGGGGAGGAATTTTTTTTAGTTCTTTTCAGTTGTGTTGGCCTTTTTGTTTTGTTTTAGCAACAATATTTTTGCTAGGTTCTCAGGTGCTACTTCCTCCATCTGGAAGCTCTGCTGACACTTGCTCACTTTGGGTGACCCTCCTGGGCTTTGAAATGCCTGTGACAGAGCTTCCAGCATCACAGAAACACACAAACCACCACAGTACAGCACACGACAGACAAGTGGTTGTATGTTCTATTGTCTCATATGAGAGGGACCCAACATATACGGAATTTTGTTTCAAAGTTGTGTATTTAAATCTTTTGACAAAACAACCCTATTGCCTTCAAAGTACTCTCCATTACACTTAATACATTTGTCGAATCTGCGATTCCATTCTTGGAAACATTTGTCAAACTCATCCCTCGTTTTTTCTTCAGCCCTTCTACATCTTCAAATTGCTGTCAACATTTTCTTCCATTTGGGAAGTTGGCAGACGTCCAGAACAAGGTTTGTCATCAATCAACATTTCACCTTTTTTGAAAAGAGAAAACAGCTCATGCACTTGAATTTCTCCCATGGCGCTGTCCTTGTAAGCTGTGTTCAACATCACGACAATTTCTGTGGCATTTTTCCCAAGCAGGAAACCAAATTTCACAGCTGCACACTGTTCTCTTAAATTGGCCATCACAAAAAACGAGGGTCAAGTGAAAGTGCTTTTATGGATAAATTTACTGTGATTAGAGAGAAGCTTCCCAGGCATGCCACTGGATGCACTAACTCAGAGTGAGTTGCTTGATGCTAGTCTAGCGGGGTGGGGGTGGGGGTGAAGTGTGAATACATGGGAGGAGCTTTTTTCTGTTATTTTTACTCCCTCGTATGCATGTGGAAGTTGTCATTAAATAAGTAAACTGGAAAAGATTTGATGCATTTGAATTATGGTGCAGGCAAAGAATTTCGAAAGCATCACAGACTGCCAAAAGAGCAAACAAATCTAACTTAAAAGAAGTATAGCCAGAATGTTCTTTAGAGGCAAGGACGGGGAGACTTCATCTCACCTACAGATGGCCAGGAGAAGGACATTGTGCTTGGCAGAGGGTCGGCAGCAAAGAGGAAGCCCCTCAAGGAACCGGGCTGACACCAGTGACTGCAGCAATAGACCAAGCACAGGAAGAGCTGAGCGTGGTGCACTTGAAGACCCGGCAGTGTTTCATTCTGTTGTTCATCGGGGTGTTATGCAGAAACGACTCAATGACCCCTAACATCAACAACAACAACAGCAAACTACTGTTATTGTTTGTGTTTGCAAGTGCCCTGGAGTTGGATCCAACTCATAACAACCTACGCACACCAGAAGGAAGGAAACACTACCCGGTCCTGTGACATTCTCACAATTGTTGTTAGCCCATTGCTACAAGCCCTGTGTTGATCCATCTCGCTGAGAACCTTCCTCTTTTTTGTTTACCCTCCACCCTCCCAAACTTACCCTCGGCTGTAATCTCTACAGACGCAGATCATCGGGTGTGTGTGTTGTTTCTTCCCAAAGAGTGGCCGGTAAGCTCAAATCACCAACTTTCCAGAAAGCAATTTGAACCTAACCATTGTACTACCAGGGTGTCACAGTACACTAGTAACACTGTTGAATCTAACATATTGTGGGAGGAAAGATGTAGGCAAACTCAAATTACTTTATACTGAGAGCACTCTAAATTGATACAAAACATTAGCGGCAACATCTATTGGAGCACTGATGATGCTGTGAATCGGGGCTGTTAACTAACCACAAGGTCTGTGGTTCAAACCCACCGAGTGCTTTGAAAGAGAAACCTGAAGTTGCCTACTTCTGTGCAGATTTATGATATTAGAAACCCTATGCAGTCTTTAAGTTGCAAGTGACTTGATGGCAGTGAGATTGTCAGCTCCAAGGCACAGCATCCCTAAAGGACAGGCCAGAAGAGAACTGTCCACTGTGGAGTTCAGAGCCTTGACTTTTTTTTAAAAATCTTTTCTCCATTTATTTTTAAAATTATTTAATTGGGGGCTCATACAATTCTCATCACAAGCCATACATACATCCATTGTGTCAAGAGCCTTTACATCTTTACCAAAGCAGAAAGCCTCATTTTCCACCCAAGAAACAGTTGGTGGCTTCAAATTGCTAACCTTGTGGTTAGCCAGCCAACAGGGAGCCCACTATACCACCAGAGCTGCTAAAAGATATGCTGTTCTATGATTTAAAAAACCATACCTCATTGTGTGCACCAGAAGAAAATCTCAAACACAGACACAAATAAATGGGTACAGGGTTATTGGTTGCAGGATGTTGTGTAGGAAAAAAATGGAAATTTCCAAAGTGTTCATAATTTTTAAAAAAACATTTCAATAAATTGTGCGTATTTATAACACACAATATTATCACAACTTCAAACGCACTACCATCAAGTCAGTTCTGACCCAGAGTGACCTATATAAAATGGCAGAACAGCCTCTGTGGTTGACTGAGTTTGTAGCTCTTTTAGAGTAAAAGCCTCATCTTTCTCCTGCAGAGCAGCTGGTGGATTTGAACTGCTGACCTTACAGTTAGCAGGCCAACACCTAACCACTCCACCATCAGCACTCCCATACAATGCTAAACAACAGGGACTTAAGTGGAGAGCAAATGTTTTGAGAATGATGAGGGCAATGAATGTACAAATGTGCTTTACACAATTGATGTCTGTATGGATTGTGATAAGAGTTGTATGAGCCCCTAATCAAATGATTTTTTTAATGAGCAACTAGATCTGCATTTTTAAATGCAAAGATTCTGAAAACTTGCTATCATGAGAAAAATAAAAGTAACTTTTAGACTCCTTAAAGTCAAATATAATTTGTGTTGTCAATGATAATTCTATGAATTCACACCATTGAAGTAAACCATCAAGCACTAGCCATGAAGCACAGACACTTCACATAGGTGTTTGTTATGATTAGGGATGAAAAGAGAGAGGAGGGGTCAGGGAGTACACACAAGGGTTTCAACTGCATTTTTCTTGTACTATTTCTTAAAATTCCTTCGTAACCATCTCAGTGTTTATGTATCTTCAATATTTTTAAAAATAATATAGAATAAAGATTACCTGACTTATAAAAATGCATGTACTGACATGATGGGAAATAAAATATACTACTAGGAGCCGTGTTAGCAGAGTGCTTACCCATGGGGCTGCTAGCCACCGTTTGAAACCTCCAGCCAGCTCCACGAGAGAAAGATGATAAAACAGTTAGTCTCAGAAACTCCCAAAGGGCACTTCTGCCCTGTCCCAGAGGACATCATGGATCAAAACGGACTTGATGGCAGTGAGTCTGAGTTTTGTCTTTGAGGCCTGTGCTCTTGGAGACATAGATCTGCCCCCCGGTGCTGCCACAAACAAGAACTGCACTGTCAACAAGGTACCCATTTGGGTTGGCACAATGGTAAGGCTGTCTTCAAAGCATTGTCAAACCCGTCAGTTAATGATTCTTATGGAGAAAAACCATCCAAGCAATCCGAAATTTTTAGTATTTTTATCATAAAAGGTCAAAATATTTTCTTATTTATTTAGCTCTGGACTAAATAAAAAGGACCAGATTAACAGTAAAGGTTGACCTTGATTTTGATGGGTAAGCATTAAAATGTATATAAAGTTCGCGCTATCCCCTATGGAAAAAAAAAAAAAAACTTGGCCCATGCACTTGTTAAACTGTTTTGCTTTCATTGTAAACTGATCGCACTCGAGGCTGAGTTGATTCACATGCACGGTGACCGAGTGTGTGTCAGAGTAGACGGTGCTCCATAGTTTTCAATGACTGAGTTTCTAAAAGTTGGTTGCCAGGTCTTCCTGCTTGGCTTTCTCTGAATGAACTCAAACTCTTAACCTTTTGTTGAGCAGTCTAGGATGCTAACCATTTTTGCACCATCCACCAAAAAATTAATTCATTCATTAAGCCTACTGCCATCAGGTTGATGCCAACCCATAAGGACCATGTACATAATTATCGAGGCTATACATTTTTATAAGAACAGATAACCTCAACTTTTATCCATTCGCCTAACAGTTATTAAAGCTATTCCATCCATTCTGCAATGAACATTAGTTGAGCCCCTGTAAGGTAGACTCTATCACAGACCCATAGAATACAAAGAACAAAAATTCAATGTATTAATCATGGTTCATAGGAAAATTCATTCTTGTGAACTTGAAGTTCCCAATTGAATGCAGCCATATAAATGAACTTTCCCCTTCCATTGGTAGAACCCAGTAAGTGAAACACTTTATAAACAATATAGTGCATGTTATTTTATGATTCTATATCTTAGATTTAAGCATCAATGATACACTTGAGTCTTGTGAGGGTGGAACAAACCATTAATTGTTCGTTATAAGTTCAGGTTAAAGCTGAAGAAATTAAAACGAGTCCAAGAGAACCAAAATATAACCTTGAGAATATCCCACCTGAATGTAGAGAATGATCTCAAGAATAGATTTAAAGCATTGAACACTATTGACAGAAGAACCAAGGAGCTGTGGGAGGACATCAAGAACATCACACATGAAGAAAGCAAAAGGTCATTAAAAAGACAAAAAAGAAAGAAAAGATCAAAGTGGATGCCAGAAGAGACTCTGAAGCGTGCTCTAAATCATAGAGCAGGTAAGACAAATATATGAAATGATTAATTAAGAGAGCTAAAGAGGAAATTTCAAAGGACAGCTCAAGAAGACAAAGTAAAATATTATACTGAAATGTGCAAACAACTAGAATTAGAAACCGAAAATGGAAGAACACAGTCAGCCTATCTTACACTGCAAGAATTCAAGAAAACATTCAAGCCTCAAGTTGCAATATTAAAAGATCAAACTATTGAACAATGCAGAAAGCATCAAAAGATGATGTAAAACATATGTGGAGTCACTATACCAAAAAGAACTAGTCGCCATTCAACCATTTCAAGAGGTGGCATATGAGCAAGAACTGATGTTACTGAAGGAAGAAATTCAAGCTGCACTGAAAGCATTAGCCACAAATAAGGTTCCAGGAATTGATAGAACACCAATGAAAATGTTTCACTAAGCTAATGAAACACTGAAAGCACTCACTCATCTATGCCAGGAAATTTGGAAAACAGTGATCTGGCCTGGAAGAGATGCATATTTGTACTCATTTCAAAGAAAGGTGACAACAGAATGCTCAAGTTATAGAATAATATCAATATTATATGCAAGTAAAATTTTGCTGAAGATCACCCAACAATGATTGCATCAGCACATTGACAGGGAGATGCCAGAGGTTCAGGCTGGATTCATAAGTGGAAGTAGAACCAGGGATATCACTGTTTATGTCAGCTGGATCTTGGCTGAAAGTAGAGAATACCAGAAAGATGTTTATTTGTATTTTATTGGCTGTGAAAGGGCATTCGACGGTGTGGATTACAGCAAACTATGGATAAACTTGAGAAGTCTGGGAAGGGTTGATCCTAGCTTGCTTCTATGCTTAAACTGTTCTTTCTGTCTCTCTCTTTTTTAATCTCAAAAGCGATTGGTTTAAGGTACACCTGACACTGAAATAAAATGAAATAAAATAAAAATTCCCTTCCATCGAGTGTGTGCCAATATATAGCAAACCTATATGGCAAGATACAGCTGTCACCTGTGAATTTCCAAGTCTGTGACTGTTTACAGGAGTAGAAAGCCTCATCTTTCTCCCAAGGAGCAGATGGTGGTTTCAAACTGCCAACCTTGTAGATTGCAGCCCAGCATATAACCACTACACCACTAGGGCTCCTTACACTGAAAAAATATCATAAATATAACAAAGAAGACCCTATTCTCAGATCCGATTATATCCATACGTATAAAACCCATTGTCGTCCGGTGATCACCACCCTAGCAATGTTCTAGGACAGAGTAAAACTGCCCTTTTGGGCTTCTGAGGCTGTAAGTCTTTATGGGAGCAGAAAGCCTCTGCTTTCTCCTGCAGAGCAGCTGGTGGAGTTGAACTGCTGATCTTGTGTTTAGTGACCCAGCTAGTAACCCACTACACCACCAGGGCACCTTCCACAGGTATCAGGGGTAAGGTTTACAATAAATATTTATTAAGGGAACATAACTCAATCTGTAACAGCGACTCATGTTTTCATATACGTGAATACACATTAATTTTCCATTGGAGGGCAGGGTATGTATCTAAGAACAGATTGCTGGATAATATAATTCTATATTTAACTCTTTCAGGATAATTCATATTTTAAACAAAAGACATCTAAAATGAGAGAGAAACTCTGAGCTATTTTAAGACTCCCAGAGAACTTTTTCAAGATTTTACTGCTTCAGATAAATATGAAATCTGGAAATGTTCTCAAAATTTTCCTTTTTAATCATAGCATTTAAAAAGGTGACATATTTTAAACTAGTACTAAGATGTTTACTATGTGCCTGGTATTAAGCTTAGCAATTTATGTGTATAATTTCACTGAATACCCTTAGCTTTCTAAAAAGGTTTTCATAGTTTTCTATTTTATAGTCCAGGACCTTGAAATGTACAAGAGAGGAGGCAAAGCACACTGGTAGCCCCACAGCCTTGTCATCCTTGCTAACAGAAAACGAATGCTTCTCAAAAATGGAGCAGCAATGGACCCAGGGTGCAGAGATAATAATATGCTTTGGGTGAACTCAAAACGCCAATCCTTCAGTTAGTAGCCAAGTATATTAATCATTTGCTTCATTCGGGTCGCCAAAGAAGTGGCCTTCACTCATATAAGCTGGGAGAGGGGATGTTTTGTATTTTGTGGTTTACGCCATGTGGTAGTTACATGGTCTCCTGTCAACTTCAGGATATTGAGAGTGAAAGGGTGGAGTCTAGCCTGTCAATCCTGTCAATCAGGTCAAGCCTGATGATGCCCCCTTGTGGGTGTGACCTTCTCATGAGGCTTCTGGGAACTTCCTCTCTTTCTCCCTGGAAGAGGGTCACACTCTCTCTGCTTCACCTTCCTATTGAGGAGCCACATGGAGACAGACCCTCGGCAGCACTGAGCTACTTCCACTGTCACTAGACCCATCAGAGTTTACACCCACCGGCCTGTGATCTTCCCGCATTCAGCATCATTGCATGTGCTGCATGAATCTGAAGAGGAATTCATAGACTAGTATCAGACATATGGGCTAATGTCAGACTTATGGACTTGATCTGCACTGGGCTGGGGTGTTGGCTCAATATGCAGTTGCTGTATGATATCAAGCTCTTTCTTACACATACGTGAGTGTCCCTGGATTTGTTTCTCTAGTCACTAACATACACAGTGACTTGTTGTAGTCCATGTTTGGCTAAGCTTATGAAGCTTGTTTGCTTTGCATATTTTGTTTGGCCTCACTTTCTCATTGTCTCAGAGGGACCTCTTTCTAATATTGGAATTCTGGGAGATTTTGAGACCATCCTGACTCAGCTGTGAATGAAAGGTCAGAAACTAACAACACCAAGAACGAGCTGTTAGAATCCGGCCAGTGGCTGATGCCAGGGGCAGCTTTTCTCTTTCTTACCAGTAGCCACAAAGATGACTGGCTCTTGCATTCAGCCCATATGCACCTGTATTTAGCTTTTGTCTAATCATAGGATCAATCAAGTTAGTGAACCGGCTTCCACCTTGCAAGAGTTTCACCAACCATCGCAATTTCTCCAGAAGATATCTACACCTTTGTAGGTCATTCTAAAACCAAACCAAACTCACTGCCACGGAGGTGATTCCGACTGATAACTGCTCTAAAAGACAGGGTAGAACTGTCCCTGCAGTTTCTGAGACTGTCACTCTTTTAGGAATAGAAAGCCTTGTCTTTCTCCCATGGAGTGGCTGGTGGTTTTGAACTGCTGAACTTGTGCTTAGCAATCTAACGAATAGCCATGAAATGAGGCACTTACACTCATTGGCATCAACTTTGAATGGTGCTGTATTGATTGGTGACCTACCCAGACACACAGGACACTTATAAGACACTTATACAGTGTTGGCAAAGTGAAAGCTATGATTATTATTTCCAGAAATCAACCCTAATACAACAACAAGAGATCTCCAAGGAATAAACACCCTTATACAAACTACCCGGGTCCATTCTTTTATCACTGAGCAGGCACATCATAGGTCAGGCCAAATGCTGTGTTCACATCACCACTGCCTCCAGCTGCCACTCCACTGCTCAGAGGTTCTGCTCACTTGCCATGCTGTACTGCTGAGACGAGTGCCTCACTGGGCCTTGTGTCAGCTGAAAGATCCTTGCATAGTAGAACCCGAGCTTCTGACACTTGGCCCTTCTAAGCCACTGCGGCTCGCTCCCACCATTATAACCAGGTTTGCAAGGGTCTCTTGCCACCATGATGTCCAGGCCTACACTAACCAGGAGTAGATTTGTGCAGCCCATTCACAGGGCACACTCAGGCCTCTCTTGCCTTACACAAGTGTTACAGGTCTTTTATGTCCATTGGCAAGCCACCTTCCCAAAGGCTTCCCACTCCACTCTGCTCTAGGGAGACCCCTGCACTGGATCATTTGAGGCAATCCCTACATGGGGCACACTTGGGCCTCTGCCTTGCATGGGAAAGTGCTACAACTCTCTTAGCTCTGTGGACAAGACTCCTCCCCAAAGACATTTAGTTCCACCACCACCACTCTTCCATCTTTCTCTCACCATCTCATTCACTCTTATGTCTGGGTCTAGCAGGTTCTCAGCACAGAAACCCCAGGTCTTTGGTTCAAAGAATATGCCGTGCTCCAGACTCTTCTTGTTGTTCATAATAAGGACCCCTTGAGTTTATATAAAATTAACCTTTATAAGCTTAGCAAGATGGCAAAATCGACCCATTCCCTGGGTGAACTCTAGTCACTGTCCAATTCCTGCAAGAGTTTAACACACATTATTTGCATTGTTTCAGCAAATCTGTGGGATTACAAGGCCATCCGTGGCCATTAAAGCCATATGAAGAAATTCACTATACCACAGTCTCTTTCCTCAAACTGTGGATTTGGCAGTTTCCTGAGGTTTGCTCTCCTGACATGGATGCAGGCCAGGTTACAGTAGACGATGGGCAGGATGTAAGAACATTAACTAAGAGAGCGTTGCTTTGGACAGGAAAAAAAAGTGAAGTCAAGAGATGTTTGGGAGGTAGGTAGGATTCATTCCTAAGATCATAAGGACAAGAGGAGGGTTCTACCAGTGCTAGTTCAGCAGAGAAGGGTTAGCGATGTTAGAGAGCGGAAATCTAGCACAGGGTTTTGGCTGGAAGCAGATGGAATATGTCTTGAACATATTCCCGGCATTCTCATATTTGAGGTGCGTGTGTAACATCAAGGTAGAGGTAATTATAGCAGTAGCGTTTAGAGGGAGCTTTAGCTCTGGGACTCATCAGCAGGATGAAGTCAAGTCACAACGTAGATTACAGGGAGAACCACAGGTCCAGGAAAGCAGCCGCTCCAGAACAAAATGTACATGAACAATAGGGAAAAACAAACACCGAATTACGGAGACATTGAAAGTGAAGGGGAACCAAGGCTAACAATTGTGTGTGGGTGTGTTAAGGCATCCAGGAAGTCAAAGCCTCTGAATATTGGTGTATTGTTTTCTATGTGCCAAGAGTTCTTGGGAGCCCTGGTGGTACAGTGGTTGTGTGCTGGGCTGCTAACCAAAGGTCAGCAATGTAAAACGGCCAGGAGACCTGTGGGAGAAAGACAGGACCTTCTGCTCCCATAAAGAGCTATAGGCTCGGGAGCTCACGGGGGCAGTTCTGAGCTGGCAGAACTTCCATGGCAGTGAGAGCTTTTGGAAGAGTTGTACAGGCCATGGGGTGGGGGTGGGGATTGTGAAGGATAAAAAAGGAGATTATCAAATCTCTGCCTTTTGTCAGGCTATAGTATAGTAATGAAAGTAAATACTCGTTGATTAAAAAAAAACAAGTACGTCGTACAATAGATTGAAAAGTAGTAAGTATTAAGGAGAAATAATAAAACAGAGAAGACAAATAGAGTGAAGTGGAGTTGTGAGGAGATTTTCAATTTTAGCATGTTCTTTACTGACAATGAAAAACTTAAATAAAGATTTAAAGTAGACAAGGAATTGAATGATTCTGTTATCTGGAGGCAAATCATTCCAGGTGACAAGGAAGTTCTCTTTGTAGCAATTAGCTCAATTTCTCAGAGACCCGCATTGCCCTTTGCTTCGCCATCAGGGTTCCTCACATGTTACAGGTACTCAGTAAATACTCAGTGAACAAGTTAACACAATGGGCTTTCAAGGACTTAGAAGTCAGCTAGAACATGACAATAGATTAACATGCAAATTAAAAACTATATTTAATAATATCTTCTTAATAAAATGCAACCTAAAAACTTTGTAAAAATCTCTTTTTTTCTAATTTTTTGATAATAGGAATTAAAAAGATTAACCATGCAATGTGTAGCTGAAGGATTAGAGTTGGGGCACTTGGTTTTGTTTTGTTGGTATTTTTTGTTCATTGTTTTGTCAAAAAGAACTCTTCATGTAAACATTACAGCCTTTTCTGATTGATACACAGCAATAGACAGTGATTTCCTAAGGCTGAGTCATCTAATATGAAAGCAAATCTATGTATACATGCTCACACACAATTGACAGGATTCTGTGTTAAAAGGAAACTGTGTCTTGATCTCTGAGAACTGAAATATTCACTTTTTCTGCCAGCGCGATGGAGAGCTCCTGAATGATGGGAGCGCTTTGGCTTCCAGAGGGATGCATTTCTCTGCAATGCTACCTCTTTGGGGAACAAATCTAAAAAAGAAAATGTGTCATTTCCCATCATACAGAGCCCTTTTATTGTCACCGTCCTGGCTCTAAAAATGAATGGGGAAAATCATAAAAAGACATATTGTAGGTGCAAGTTCTGCCTTAGGTTTAGATATTCTAATGGAGAGTGTAATTCAGGAAGCCATTTCCCTATCTTTTATTTCTCCCATGCCTTGTCCATGGGCAGAGTGGCCTGAAAGAAAGCACTGGACTGTGTGTGTGATGATTTACTGTTGGCTGGCAGCCTCTCTCAGCTTGTAGCTCTTGAAGATGATAATTTTCCTACCAACTTACTCCACAAGAGAGTTGTTAAAATTTATCAGATTGAACCCAGGGAATTTAGTAGACATGGATACATATACACACAGCTTTAAAGATGATTTACTTTCAGAGATTACATTCACAGTTATCAATGATAAATGTCTCGTAGATTTTGAAAACTGATACATGAAAACTTATGGAATTGTAATGAGCTCAGATCCACTCAGGTATAATGAAAAAGGCAGATAATAACAAGTGTTGGTGATAATGTGGAAAAACTGAAACTCTCTGTAATGGCTGGTAGGAATGTAAAACAATGGAAAGTAGTTTAGCCATTCTTCAAAATGTTAAATAAGCATAGGCTGATGGTGTTGCACTGGTGGAATAGTGGTTACGAGCTGAGTTACTGAATTCAAGGTCAGCAGTTCAAATGAGACCTTCTATTCTCAAAGAATTATAGTCTCAGAAACCCACAGGGGCAGTTCTACCCGGCCCCTTTACAATCACCAAGAGTCAGAATTGACTCCAGGTCAGTGAGTGGAACACAGGGTTGCGATGGTGGCTTGTGGCCTTTGATGTGGCCTTTCTGTGTCTGGGTTTGTAATTCTCCCAAAATGTCTGGTCAGGTTACAGTCTTGCTAGTGATTGATGCATTTACCCTCCAGATAAGCAGCTTGCAAGGACTGGTTGGTTTACTCATGGCAAAGATTAGTAAACTAGTCACTGCACTGAGATAAGAACCTCCTTGTTGTGGTAGTTAGATTCCTTACAGTTAGCACCCAAGTGCTTAACCACTGCACTGCAAGGGAGCCTCTGACCAGTGAAAAGAGTTGCACTATGAGTCAAGGGCTGAAATACTCAAGGTGAAGAGAGGTGGCTTGTTGGTCCACATGAAGAGAGATGGTTGGGGGTGGGCTGTACTTCAAGATGGTTGGGGTGGGCTGTATCAATCCATGGAGAGAAGCTCACACCTCCAGAAGGAACTGATAGAGTTCCAAAACCCAAACCAAATTCACTGCCAGTGAGTGGATTCACACTCATATCAATCCTGTGAGGCAGGGTATTACTGCCCCTGTGGGTTTCTGAGACTATAATGCTTTAAGGTGTAGAAAGCATCATTTCTCCCACAAAGTGGCTGGTGGATTTGAACTGCTGACCTTGAGGTTAGCAGCCCAACGTGTAAGCTCTACACACCAGGGCTCCTAAGTGACAGAGCTAGATGCTCCAAAAAGAAGAAACAGCCACTGTCCAGGCCTTGCAGGCAGTATCTGAGCAGGGCATAGGACACAGAGAGAGATGAGAGCTATAACTCTTGCCTAACTTGGCAAGGCCTAAGTGTGCACTTTGCAGGGGTTGCTCACCCAGCTCCTCCTGGGTGGCAGTGATGTATGTGAGCACAGCGTCTGACCTGAATCATGGTAGGCCTGCAGAGTGAGGCAAGTGTAAACATGGGTGAGTTTGTGAAAGGACCACCTGAGGTTCACGCTTTGAGATGCAGGCAAAGAGCTAAGTGTCAGGGATCAGGAATAGTTCACCATAAGTAACCTGTTCCCATTATGTATCATGTGCTTTCTGCTAATGTTACTGTTAGATGCCAGTGAGTCCGTTCTGACTCTCAGGGAGCCTATAAACCACGGAAAGTAAACCTGCATCATCCTGCACCAACCTCACAATTGTTAGGACATTTGAGCCCATTATTGCAGCCACTGAGTCCGTCTCATTTAGGGTCCACCTCTTTTGTGTTGACCTTCTACTGTATCAAGTATGATGCCCCTTTCCAGGGACTGGTCTCTCCTAATAACATGTCCAAAGTCGGTGAGACAAAGTATCGCCATCCTTGACCAAAATAAATGAGCTGAAGTCTTGCCATCCTTGCTTCCAAGGAGCATTCTGGCTGTACTTTTTTCAAGACACATTTGTTTGTTCTTCAGGCAGTTTATCATACTCTCAATGTTCTTTTCCAGCACCATAATTCAAATGCACCAATTCTTCTTTGTCTTCCTTTTTCATTGTCCGGTGTTCCTGTGAAAAAGAGGTTATTGAAAATGCCATGACTTGGGCCAGTCCTCAGCGTGACATATTTGCTCTTTAACACTTTAACGAGGTCTTGTGCAGAAGATTTGCCCAGTTCAATAAGTCATTTGATTTCGTAACTTGTGTTTTCGTGAGTGTTGATTCCACATGTAAAACTGATCCAACAATGACATTCGTGACAATGTCGATCCTTTCTCCCTCTAATCATTGATCCAGTTGTGAGACTTGCACTTCCTTCACATTGAGTTGCAATCCAGACTCAAGGCTGCATGCAGTCTTTGGTTTTCGTCAGCACATGCTTTGAGTCCTCCATGATTTCAACAAGCGAGGCTGTGTCATCTGTATGTCACACATTGCTCTGAGCCTTCCTTCATGCCTGGTGCTGTGTTCTTCCTCATAGAGCCCAGTTTTTCTGATTATTTGCTCATGAGATAGATTGAACAAGTAAGGTGAAAGAACAAATCCTGATGCCCACCTCTCCTGATTTGAAGCCAGGCAACATTCCCTGGTTCTGTTCGAACAGCTGTTTCTTGCTCTTTGTACAGGTTCTGCAGGAGCAGAGTTACGTACGTGTTCTGGAATTCCCATTCCCCTCAAAGTTACATACAACCCAAGTAAATATCCTTCTGGTAGTTTTTGCTTTCAGCCAAGAGTCATCTGATGTCAGCAGTGATATCCCTCACTCCACACCCTCTGCTGGATATGGCTTGAATATCCAGTAGCTTCCTATCAAAGTACTGCTACAGCCGCTTTTAAATGATCTTCAACAAAGTTTTACTTGCCTATAATATTAATGACATTGTGACTTCTATAAATAATAATACAAAGCTCTGGTGGTGCAGTGGGTTACACGTTGAGCTGCTAACCAGAAGGTCAGAGATTCAAACCCAACAGCTGCTCTATATGGTCTTGTGGTTTCTCCTCTGAAAATAACCTGAAAATTCCAGAAGTACTTTGAGGAGGGAAACAAAGTGAAGAGGCTTCTTTTACAAGACTGCATCACACCAAAGATATTTATGAAATATGTCATTGCTACCACTTTGTGCTGTTTGAGTTAGAGTTTACCTGTTTTCAGCACCAAGAACAATAGCATGTATAAATAGAACTTAGACTGATGTAATGCACTATTTTACTACAGACTGTATAAAAATATCCATAGTTCAGGGGTAAAATTTTAAACATTGCATTTTAAAATTCTATTTGATTTAAGACGTTGACGTTGGTTTTCGCTTCCTTTTCTCTGAGACAGACCAGTTACTGTGTTCTTTGCAGAGCCATAGCCCTTCATGCTGGATTCTGCTTTCACAGGCGGTATCACGGAAGGAAGCTTTGGAGCGGAGAGAGCTAACCCATCTTTGTTTAACTCCTGGCTGTGATCTCAGAAAAGATCAGAACTATTAGCCAATTTTGCATTTTTGCCATCTTAGTTTCAACTTAAAAAAAACCATCAACACTACTAAAGGAATGTTACTGAATTCTAATATGAAAGAATTAGCATCTCCTGTGTGAAGAGAATGTCTCCTATAAGGACCGATTACAAGGAACTATATGTGACCTCCTCCCTGGGAGACAGACAACAGAAAAGTGGGTGAAGGGAGATGTCGGACAGGGCAAGATAGGACAAAATAATACTTTATAAATTATCAAGGGCTCATGAGGGAGGGGGGAGCGGGGAGGGAGGGGGAAAATGAGGACCTAATGCCGGGGGCTTAAGTGGAGAGGAAATGTTTTGAGAATGACGAGGGCAATGAATGTACAAATGCGCTTTACACAATTGATGTATGTATGGATTGTGATAAGAGTTGTATGAGCCCCTAATAAAATGATAAAAAAGAAGATATATGGACCATATTATAAGCTTTCAGTGTAATAAGACTTCCTTAATACATCCTACAGCAAAGTGACTCTGCTATGTCAGTTTGGTTACCACTTATTTTATTTGAGTACATAATATGATGTGGATCCCTTGTAATGGCACAGATTCTTCAAGTAATAAATGTTAGATGAATTTGTGAAGAAGAAAAAAAAAGCTCATAAACCCAAAAGGGCAGTTCTGCTCTGGCCTATCGGGTTGGTATGCCTCCGAATTGCCTCAATAGCAGCGAAAGAGATAAATAATAAAATGGATTTCACTTCGCCAACATGGTATCTGTGTCTCGTGTTTATGACTAGGTCAGATTAAATGAGCGTAGCATCCATGGAGTGTTTGATGCCACTTGGTAAAGCCCTCGTTCCTAATGATATTACTGCTATTTAGAAGTTTGAGGCACAGTTTGCTGTCCTATGCAATACAGACTGATAGACACCTACCATGCGACCCAGAAATCCTACTCCTAAGAATTTACCAAAGAGAATTGGAAGTCTATGTTCACACAAAAACTTAGCATATACACAAAATGGAATATTATTCACCTACAAAAAGGAATAACGGCAAAGAAGCGCTTACGCAGTCTACAACTTGGATAAATCTTGGAAATATTATGCTCTGCATACTACACAATTTCATTTATATGATTAATTGGTTTCCTGATCTCCAAAATAGAAAGATCCATAGAGACAGGAAGCAGATTGGTGGTTGCCTAGGTTTTAGGAGGTGAGAGTGGCATATGGACCAACTACTAATGGATATGGGGTGCTTCTTTCAGGGGGATATATGTTCCAAAATTGGTGATGGTTAAACAACTTTGAATATACTTTTAAAAATAACTGAATTTTGTATCTTAAGAGGGTGAATTTCTTTCTTTTTTAAAATCATTTTATTGGGGGCTCTTACAGCTCTTATCACAATCCGTAAATCCATCCATTGTGACAAGCACACTTATGTATATGTTACCTTCATCATTTTCAAAATATTTTCTTTCTACTTGAGCTCCTCATTTTTTCTCTCCCTCCTTCATGAACCCTTGATAATTTATAAATTGCTATTTTTTTCATGTCTTACACGACCACTGTCTCCGTTCACCGACTTTTCTGTTGTTCAACCTCCTTGGGGTGGGGGGTTATATGTCAAATTGGTTCCCTCTTTCTCCCCACACCTTCTCCTACCTTCCTGGAATCACTACGCTCATTATTGGTTCTGAGAGGTCTATCTGTCCT
>NW_022103920.1:78354138-78362759 GCF_000313985.2 Echinops telfairi
ATCAGAAAATATTGTTCCATGATTCTTGAGGTTTTCACTGAAATCTTTCAAAAATCTATCACCAAGCCCTTCTTCCTAATCTGTTTTAGTCTGGAAGCTCCATTAGCTTGTCGACCATGGGTGAGACTCTGCCAGTAGCACAGCTTCCAGCATCACGTAGCAACATGGAAGCCACCACAGGGTGGTGAGCCGCTACTCTTCCTACTGCTGTTCCTGCTGGGCAATAGTCTCCTCCTATGCTGCTTGTTTTTTGTTTGCCTATATGGCACATTTGTCTCCGATGCATTTGCTCCTCAAAGAGCATCAATTAATTTCTTCTGCTTTCTCTCCTTTCTCCATTTCTCTCCAATGTCGCTCTATATGGTATTCAGTGAACCAACGATTACAATCCATTGAATATAAACTTCCCCTGCTTTGGTTTCCTGAGAATATATAAAATAAGGAGTAGTAACAGCTCAACTAGTCTCATGTTCTAGGCAATATGCTAGACACTGAGAAGATAGCAGGAAGCTGCAATGAGTAAACATGGCACTTACCCACTTGGTCCATTTACATTAGAAGAGGAAGGGGGAAGAGAACAGAAATGAATGGACTTTATTATGTCAACTCATTATTAGACATGTTCAAAAATAAGAATAAAGAGTGAGAGGAAAACAGTCTTTAATTCAGAATGTCCAGGGAAATTTTCTCTGATTATATACATTTTAGCAAAAGCCAAAAGATAATTAAATAATCACTATGAAAGTATTCTGAAAACTATAAAGCTAAAGGCGTATTTTTTCTCATTAAACTATAAAATTTATGTTCTGGGTTAGTCTCTAAAAAGACCCAACTCCAAGTTCTCCATTATAAGGCTCATTCACGTATTGTTATAAGAGGCAGATATGGAACCATACTGCTGAGATGCAGTGTAAAATTAGTAATACAAAGAGAAAGAGCACTGCTTTAGAATCACATAAGGGAAAGTCCCTGACAGAAGTCTTCAAAGGAGAAATGCTGTCTGAACCAAATTTTCAAATATATATTTTTAATTAAAATTTGTTTTTAGAGAATATTCAGATAACATAGAAATCCACCCCTATGCAAAAATAATTACCCAATCGCAAACTGGTTTTGTCCTTTGACATGTAAAAATAACTGATGATTTTTTTTTTTCATTTCCTCCTCCCTCCTCTCCAGGCTTGACCAGATGATTAGATTAGTCTTTCAGGTTTTGTAGGCCAAACAGTCACCATCCCTCCTCTCTGCTCCTATAGCACAGAAGTAGACCTACACCCATGAAAACAGATAAGCGTGGCAGTGTCCTGATACGATGGTATTTACAAAAGTAACCTGTGGCATCAGCATCTTGCTCGCCATCATTAGTCACTGAGGCAGCACAAATCCAAACTACTTTGCCATTTCATCCCACTAGGACGACCATTAGCCAGCAAAGGAAAGAACAAGTGTTGGTGAGGACCACTAGGACGACCATTAGCCAGCAAAGGAAAGAACAAGTGTTCGTGAGGATGTGGAGGAATGCGAACACTTCCTCTCCTGCTGGTGGGAATGTAGCATGGTGTAGTCACTGTGATTGTGCCAGAAAAAGAGTAAACATTGGGATTACCATGTGACTCTGCCATTCCACTCCTGGGAATACCTAAAGAATTGAAAGCAGAGATGGAACGGGAACCTCAGTGCTCACTGCAGCCCTATTCACAGTAGCAAAAAGGCGAAAGTAGTCAAAGTGTTCGGCAGCAGATGAATAAGCAAAATGTGGGATAAACAATCATTCTACTATAAGAAGGAGTGAGATTCTAACACGTGTGTACACAGATGGACCTTGAAACCTTGATGCTAAGAAAATACAAAACAGGCATACTATAGCGTAGTTGTAAAAAAAGGAAAAATATGATCCTATAGTTAACATTTCTAGAATAAGTCCTTATATAACACTTCTAGAGTAAATAAATGCAGAGAAAGTAAGTTGGTCATTACCACAGGCTTGTGGGAAGGGAGAAATAGAGAACTACTGCTCAATGAAAACAGAGCATCTGTTGAAGTTGAGGGAAAATTTTAGGAACCAACAGAGGAGACAGCTGCACGATGCAGTGAGGGGGAGGGGTGCCACGGGCTGGTACGTGTGAAAAAATGGTTAAAAAGGCAAATAGCATGTGGTGGTTATTTTAACCTCCATTTAAAAACCAAAAACCAGGCTCTGGGTTGACTTTGGTCAGAGTTTGCTAACCTCAGCCGCACCCCAAACCAGAGATCTGATATCAAAAGTCAAGTGCAACCACGGGTCTTGTTTCTGTTTTTCTATTTTCACTGAGATCTGAAAGATGAGTAAGAATTTTTCAGGTGGTGAGTCGCGGGAGAACAGCATAATACAGAGAGGATGAAAATCATCAAGAGTTACAGGTGGGGGGAAAACCCAAACCAAGCTTCAGAGAGCAGCACCAGGCTAACATAGCCTGAAGCGGACTTCTCATAAGCTAATTCAACCTGTTCCTTTGTAATACGATGCAACCTGCGAGAGCTGGAACCCCACAGAGGTGTCTCATTTCTCGGAGTCTCACACGTTTCCTTTGATGGTCTCTCCACTTTGTTATCGCTCTTTGTTAGTGGAAGAGATTTGAGATTTCCTTCCATGACAGGCTCTGGCTTCATAGGCTTTGCTTCACTGCAACAAAGTGATGTCAGTCTTCTCTTTGACCAAGGGGCTGCGGGGAGAAGGGACGGGAGATGTCTCCATTTTCACTTCTCCCCTCCGGTGCGACTGGAGTCGAAGTTACCAGAGGGAGGAGCAAGTGCCCATGGCCCCATGACAGTCATCTCCTCGTGTCAATTCCAACTCACAGTGGCCCTGTACAACAGAGCAGACGGCCTGCGCTACGGTCTTCACCGGAGCAGATCGCCAGGTCTTTTCTCCCGCGGAGTCCCTGGTAGGGTCCAACCATGACCTTTTTAATTAGCAGCTGCGCCCTTAACCACCGGGCCACCGGAGTTCCTTTCCTTGTGTGCAGATGCAAATCAAAAGTGCAACATGACTGTAACATCTTCATTCCCCCCTGATTTCAATGCCATTTCTCTGATCCTACCAAAGTGGTTTGGGGTTTGTTTTTCTTTTTACTTTAGCACGGATTTGTATCTGTGTGTGTGCACTCAGGTAGTGTGGTGAAAATACACGTGCCAAAGCACTCGCCTATAGGCTTTTAATGCTGTTATGTTTCTGCCTGTTTCTTTCCCACTAGAGAGGCCTGGTGGTGCAGTGGGTTATGCTTTGGGCTGCTACCCACAAGGTCAGCAGTTTGAAACCATCAGCCACTCTTCCTGAGAAAAGCAAGGCTTTCTACTCTAATCAAGAGTTACAGTCTCAGAAATGCACCGGAGCAGTTCTACTTTGTCCTGTGGGGTCCTCTGACTCAGAGTGGACTTGATGGCAATGAGCAAGGTTCTGGAGGGTTTTATGAGCTTATCTGACCCCTTCTCTGGTTTTGTGGGTTTCTTGAATGAGATGCTCTGGAGCCTTTGAGTGATTCTTGTGGTCTCGATGACTTGTACAAAGACCTTCTTCCCAGCCACCCCCAAACTTCTCCGCCATGACCAGAATCACAAGTTACGCAAACATAGCCAAATAATGGTAGGCACCACTTACCAAGAGAATCTCGCAGCAGGAAAAGGGACCGTTTAGAACTGCTCTGATGCCTTTGAGCAGACGTGAATATTCTCTCATGAAATGGCTGCACCTGGTCTGACGATGGATGTTGAGTGCAGGTATCAGAGACAGATGTGGGCTTCCGTTCTAACTACTAACCATGCTAAGTCAAGAAGATCAGCTCACCTCTCTGTGTGCCACCTGTCAAACAGATACCTAATTGCCTCACCGGACTGCTGTATCTAAAACCACAAGGGGAAAGTGGAGAGTGGTAGTCAGCAAGTTCCAGGAGCTTAAGAAATAGTAAGTACTTCCCATCCCATTAATCCCTGTGCAAGTTTATTCAACAAGGTTTAAAGATAGCCTCAGGAGACCTCGGGAGGAACTCTGCTGGTACAGTGGTTACACATCAGGCTGCGAACTTCAAGATCAGCAGTTCGAAACCATTAGCTGCTTCTCAAGAGAAAGAGCAGGCTTTCTACTCCCTCAAGAGTTGCAGTCTCAGAAATCCACAGGGGCAGTTCTACCCTGTCCTGTAGGCTTGCTAGGAGTTGGCATCAGCTATATGCAGTGAGTTTGGTTTTTGGCTTTTGGAAGGAGCGCTAGTGGCTCGGTGGTTCAGTGCCTGCTACTAATGGAAAGATTGGTGTTTTGGACCCACCCAGTAGTTCAACTGCAGAGAGATCTGCTCCCCAAAGATGACAGCCTGGAAAACCCTACAAGGTCATTGTCACTTGGGGTCATTCTCAGCCCAAATCAACTTGATGACAGCGAACAAGGAAATACATAGCCTTATGAATCAAAACATAAAAAATCAGTCACTTGTGACTGATTAGATTGAGTAGATGCTGAAAACTCAGTAGATTGGGTTGATGCTGAAAACTTAAAGAGTTTGGGGATTAAAATAGCATTTTAAATCATCGTGTGGAAACAAACCCTGGAAAAGGAGGGCGACTTGGAGATGAAATGAGGATAGCCTTCCTACCTTAGCTTCTTCTGATTTAGTGTGTCATCTTCAGCCGTCACGTCCTCGTAATTTTGAGCAATAAATTACTTGTCACCAGTCCGACTTTGTCCTTGCTCTTGTTTGACTCTCTTCTTTCAGCCTGCCTTTCACTCACATTACTCGGCTGTGTTTTATGTGCATCCGTAGGCTCTCTGAAACCCTTTTAGGGACACAGTGGAGTATAAATAAAATAAAATATTGTGCGCTGGGCCTGACAACCTCAGGAAGGGAGCTTAAGGAAATCAACAATTCTTGACGGCATAAACCCATGTAGACCCAGGTCCCAGTCTGGGAGCTAGCGGTTGGTAAGCAAAATCAACAGTTCACTTTTCCTGACCTTATTTTATTTTTTATTTAAAATGCTAATAAAACCAACCCTGACTCCTAATGGCACTAGAGGACAGGGTTTGGGAGACTGTAAGTCTCTGTGGCGGTGGAAGACCTCTTCCTTGGGTGGAGCAGCGGGGAGTTTCAAACTGCTTGCCTTGAAGTTAGCAGCCCGACTCAGAACCACTATGCCGTCACACTCCGTAAATGATAACACCCACCAGGTATAAAGTACCTGCTCTCTATTCAACCTAAGAGCTCCAACCTGTATCCATTCATTCCATTTTCCCAGCAAGTTTAGAAGGTAGGCACTGGTTGTTATTCTGAAGGCAGAGAAGAGAAGAAATTGATTCAGGAAGAGATTCCGTGTGTTTTTTAAGGTTGCAGGTAAGAGATAAAGCTGTTACGGTGGTCTGACCCCAACACCTTGCCATTACCATTATGTAATACAACTTGAAAAGGACCAGTAAGGCCTTTTATAAGTCTCTCTTTTTTTAAATTTTAGTCTCACAGCTATTTATAAACTGTATAAAAAGCCATTCTTTTATTTTCTCTCAGAAATCAAATTTCTTCCTTTAAGGCTGTCATCTTTTGGTCTGTCTATATGTTTTAAAGTTTTCAGTACTGATTTTTTGTGGCTTGGAGAGAATGAGTAAAATGACCTGTCTTTTAAAACAGTCAGCTCAAATCAACTAGACTAGGGGGTACCCAAAAGAACCAGATTTTTTCCCCAAATCTATGCGTTTAAATATTTTACAAAACAGCCTCATCACCTTCAAAGTACTCTCCACTACACTTAATACATTTGTCAAATCTGCGATCCCATTCTTGGAAACATTTTTCAAACACATCTAGTTAGATGGCTGGCAGCACCTCCCTCATTTTTTTTCTTTATCTCTTCTATGTCATCAAATCACTGTCCTTTCATGCCCCTCTTCATCCGTGGAAATAAAAAGAAGTCACATGGAGCAAGGTTAGGTGAGTAAAGTGTGTGGGGCAAGGAAGGCATGCTGCTTTTTTCCAAAAACTGGCACACTGAGATGGCTGCATGAGCAGGTGCATTGTCGTGATGACAAAGCCAATCCCCCATCTACCACAAATTAGGCTATTTTTGTCACACAATCTTTTCACAACCTATAAATGGAAAGCTTGATTAATAGTCTGACCTGGTGGAATGAACTCCAAATTCACTATGAGTCAAAATTAGTGTCCAGTAGGGAAGTTGACAGACGTCCAGAACAAGGTTTGTCATCAATGGACATTTCACCTTTTCTGAAATGAGAAAACCACTCATACGCTTGAGTTTTTCCCATAGTGCTGTTCTTGTAAGCTGTGTTCAACATCACAACAATTTCTGTGGCACTTTTCCCAAGCAGGAAACAAAAATTCACAGCTGCATGCTGTTCTCTTAAATCAGCCATCACAGAAAAACAAGGGTTCAAGTGAGAACTTTCCCAGGCGATGCCACTGTGTGCACTAACTCAGAGTAGGGTTATACTTTAGCTTCATGGTCCCTACATGCAATGGGATATACAAATGTTAAACATGAAATAATAATGCCATGTGGTGAGAGAATCACAATAACACACAGTGGTGTGAGAGTGGGTATCCTGCCCAGAAGAAGCATTTAGGAGTAGGCTTCCCATTAGAAAGGAATCCCTGAAAGGTGCAAATAACTGATGTGTGTAGCTACTAACCAAAAGGTTGGTGGTTCAAGTTCATGGAGAGGCAGTTTGGAAGAAAAGCCTGCTGATCTACTTCCAAAAAGTCAGACACTGAATGTACTCTGACATACAAAGAGCCACAATAAATCAGAGTTAATTCTGTTCAGGGGCTCCATCAGATACAGCTGCCTCTGCTGAAGGTTTTTGAAAGGTAAGATAAGAAGTGAATGTGTTCCAGGTGTGATGGGATTTAAAGCAGAGAAGCAGGATCTGAGCATGGAGAATGTTTCAGGAAAACAAGATCGTGCTGAGAATTGGATGCTTCTAAGGTAAGGTGACCAGGTTTTAACATTGGTAAAGCGCGACACCATTGACGGGGGTGGGGGTGTTCTTGATTAAAAATTTGGTCTATATGGACCAAATAGACTGTTCCCTAGCTTGGCATGCATTCTTTCCAAAAATAGGGATTGCCCCGCCAAAAGCGGGACGTCTGGTCACCTTATTCTAAGGATAAAGACAAATTAAGGTATTTGTATAGCAGCATGTGATGGGGAGGGTGCCAAGATCAGAAGGAGTCTACACTGTATCCTAAGAGGATTGAGAAACCACTGAAAGACTTTCACCAGAGGAGGAACTTGATTGGGTTGAATTTTTGAAAGGTCCTTGTAAAAGTATATGGAGCCCTGGTGGTATAGTGGTTAGGCGTTGGGCTGCAATCCACATGGTTGGGAGTTCAAAAACAACAGCAGCTCTGAGGAGAAAATTTTGGCTTTCCACTCCCATAAACTCGCAGTCTTAGAAACCCACAGGGGTTGCTGCGAGTCAGCGCTGATTCTGTGGCAATGAGTTCGTAATGTATAGAGAATAGATTGGAGAGAAGTGGCATAAGGCACACAGTGGAGGAGCTGGTGGTGTTAGGCTGGTGACAGTGAGGACAGAAAGAGTGGAGTGGGCAGGTTAGAAAGGGGTTTGAAGGGTCGAAATGGCAGGACTTGGAGGTAACTTGAATACAGTAGGAGAGAGTAACAGATATCCAAGGTTGTGTCTACTTTTCTAGCTTGGGCTTCTCAGTCACTCAGTGACCCAAGGGAACAGAAGCTAATGGCAGAACACAACAGGGGTTGCCACTGGGTCCCGGGCCAGGTGGTGAGAAAACTTCCCCCTACTTGCTCACAGGGCCAAGCTAAGATGGGGTCTCTGACAGCAGGCGCTTACTGCCACCCTACGGGACCTTTACAGCCACCATTAAGCCTCGAAGTTTAAGGGCCAGTGACACCTCCTTGGTGTTTATTAAGCAGCTTCTGGCAATTTCCAAGTCGGTGTGTGTTCTGTGCATGCCTTTGATCTTCTTTGGTTTATTTTATCAGCGTCTGAACACACAGCACTCTGGGAAAGCCCTCTGAGAACATATTCATGTAGATCAGCAGTTCTCAACCTGTGGGTCTCGACCCCTTTGGCGGTAGAATGACCCTTTCACAGGGGTCACCCGATTCATAACAGTAGCAAAATTACAGTTATGAAGTAGCAATGAAAATAATTTTATGGTGGGGGTGGGGGCCCCCCATAACCTGAGGAACTGTATGCAAGGGTTGCGGCCTGAGGAAGGTTGAGAACCACTGATGTAGATTGGCTGGTGAGCTATCTGGAAGCCAGGAGAGCATAGATCTCTTTTCTGAAAGATACCTAGATGAAGAAGAAATAGATGGATATTGTAAAAATATTAAAACCAGTGGCCACTGAGTTGAGATCTCATGCATGTCAGAGTAGGACTTTGCTTCACAGGGTCACCGGGGCCTGATTTTTCAGACATAGAGAACCAAGCCTTGCTTCTGAGACACACCTGGGTAGACTCAAAGGTGTTTTGCCTGCTGGTTGCCAGCAAAACAACACCTTAACCGTTTGTACCACCCAAGCACTTCTGTAATAATAATGATTAACGTTTCCTAAGTGTTATCAGGTACAAAGCACTGATACACACACACACACA
>NW_022103920.1:78363248-78365374 GCF_000313985.2 Echinops telfairi
CTTGCTAGGAAATCGCATGGTTCTGAAGTGTCCAGTCTTGTCTCTCCCAGGTTTAACAATTGAGTTGTACTTTAGTATTTGTACTGGAATTAAAAATAACTGTATTATTATAACCATGGAGGCTTATGGTGAGAAGCTTTTAAAAATGTAAGGAAAGTAAAAGTCACCCAGAACTATACCACCTGCAGACAAGCTTTATTATATTTCAATGTATTTTATTTCAGTGTTTTAGAGTGCATTTTCTTATACCTGTATCCATGTTTATACATTCCATTCACATTATGAACATAAGCCTTTCTCCATGCTATTAAACATGATTTATAAATATTATTTTCAATGGCTATAAAACATTTCATTATATGAATGTGCTGTAATTGATAGAACCATCAAGCATTTTTTTTAACATTCAGATTTTTTTCATGTTTTATTTTTTTACTTCTGTAAATAATACACTTGGTATTTCAAATTATTTCCTTTAAAAAATCATCTGAAGTGTAATTAAAAAGAGTACTTAAAAAGTATAAGTACATTATTCCCCCCTCCTTTTTTTTTTCATGATAGGCATCTCTGCTGGTAATTGATACACCAGTGGCATAGCTTTCAGTACCACAGCAACACAGGAGCCACCAGAGTGACACATTGAGAGCCCAGGAAGTGGTGGGTGCGCATAACTACTGTCCCTCATTTAGCAAATGGTGCACCCAGGATTTAGATTCTAGGTTCTTTCCAGGGTGATTAGCCAACCTGATTCAGTAGAGCAAATTAATTATCAAAAGGCAAGACCTCCTCTCATCATTTTTCAACCTTTTCATCTTCTTTACTATTTGTTTTACACTATTGTTTATTTAAATTTTATTGTAAATTAGGTAGGTGAAAGTTTACAGAACAGATCGTCAGCTTTACATTCAACGATTCATGTCCATTTTGTTTCAACTCATCCATTTCAATCCCAGCAAAAAGTACATTTTAAAAGGCTCTTAATATTTTCTGAGTGCAAACAATCTTCTTAACTATTGCTTAAAGTAGATTTTCTTTTTCACTGATGAGTTGAGTAAGCTAGGAGGGGATGGGTGTAATCTCCTATTTTATGTTCTATGTTCTAAGTTTTCAAACACCATCTTAATACCCATCAGTTCAAAAATAAATTGATTGTACACACAGATGTATGTAAGATCGAGCAGTTGGCATAATTATATTCACTTGTGGGGTGTGAAAAAGACAATAAGGAGTGGTGAGGTCTGTGGAAAACTAGCTTTCATGTCCTACCATAGGCAGAGGGAAGAGTAGTTCAGCTCCAGCCATTAGTAGCCATGCAGTCAGAGTCTGGTATTGTCAGGTCATCTGAGTTTTCATGAGAAGGCAGATGTGGGATATAAAAATGCGCTTTACACAATTGAAGTATGTTTGGAGTGTGATAAGAGTTGCATGAGCCCCTAATAAAATGATATAAAAAAAAGACTTCTCCCTAGAATTGTCTCCCCCAAAGATATGCCAAACATTAGAGGCTGCTAGCACATTGTGGGAGGTCAGATGCATAGAGCCTCCAGACTATGGTCTGGGCCCACCACAGCTAGGGCCCTCTTCTCCCTACAGGCTTGCAACCATCAGTCTGGTAGCTACTTTACGCCCTACTGATAATGGTTTCTATGGAGATCCAGAGAACAGGTCAAACCTGCTCAGTGACATCCAAACTTAGGCTGCCATCCTGAACTTAGGATCCGCCCTTCTTGTCACATGTGTGCCCCCAATCCCTCCCCTTCCTATTGCATGTATATCCCTAGATTGTCCCCCTCTCATTGCTGTATAACCTATAGTGCAATCCTTCCTGTGACGTATGTCTTTACCTGTAATTAGGGGCTTGCATGCCCCCCAAAGATATATAAGCCATGGTTAGCAACAAAGAAATCAGCTCCTCCCTCACTTCCTCTCCCTCCCTTACTCCCCTGTTCCTTTTCCCCTTGTCCTCCTTCCCCTCCTCCTCTCTCCTGCCCTCTGGTCTCCCATCTCCATGTGGGCCACCAAGCAGGACTGAGGTGAGCATGCTACTATGAATTGTGTCTGACTCCATTATTTCAATCTCTCTTCTATTTCTAATGCTCTCTATGACTTTATTATAATCTATATAT
>NW_022103920.1:78365575-78372876 GCF_000313985.2 Echinops telfairi
TCCCCCATGAACCCTTCATAATTCATAACTTATTATAGGTTTGTCATAAGTTACACTGTCCAATGTCCCCCCCTATATATATTTTAACCGTACAATTGCACCTATTGAACCCATGATTAGTTGTAGGGGGCTGGCATTTCCCCCACAGGCAGATATTTTAGATATTTTCTATATGCTTCTGATCTTCAAATATGTCCAACTAAATCTACTTTTTATAAAGTATCGTGCAGGCTAACTCACACAGCCGAACAAAATTAATCCAAGGAAAAAACTGCCCCAGTTCAGAACATCTATTCAAGCTTTCTACATAGACTGTATGTGTCCACAAAGGTTTCGTCTTTTGTGATCCACTCTATGAATTAGGCTGCCACAGAACAAATGAGTCAGAAAATTTTTAAATACAATTTGAAGAAACAATGGACTAAGAAGCAGTAGAAGAAATTTAAATCCTGACTTGATGTGGGCTTGGACTGCCCAATATTTCGAAACTTATGTCTATTTTTTATGATATGCAATATTTTTAAATGATTTGCCTTCTAAATTCCATTTCTATAACTGCCAATGATTTTATCTGAATACCTAAGAAAGAGTCCTATTGTTTCTGTGGCTGTCACTATTTGAAGCCCCTAGTCCTTGCCAACAAAAACTAGTAGGAAAAGGCTTTAAGATCTGTAAATTAACATGTGTGAGTACAAAGTACAATTATCCTGATAGCTGATATACATGCTCTCCCTTACAGGGCTAGGACCTACTTAGAAGTAGTCGTTGCTGTAAGACTCTCAATGAGAACAAATTCAAAGAGAGAGAGGAAGCCCAGGAAAACAATCCATAGAGACAAAAAAGTAATAAGTGTTTGGGTTTTTTTCCAATTATGTCAAAGTCAGCAGTCGTTTTTCTAATGTTCCAATAAAAAAATTCTACATTAGTATTCCCAGAAACAGATTAGTTTGATTGAAATGAATAATATGAAATAAGATTGTGGTGTCCTCTTATCAGAAAGGAAGGAAGCAAGGGCTGGGGATGGGGGCAGGGAGTGAGAAGGGAACAAAAGAAGAAGGAAGGAGAGAGAGAAAGGAACGAAAGAAGAGAAATTCTGGCAGACTATAGCAGGCTTGACCAAGGTCACCTGAAATTTCATCTCCTTTTCTTACTCTTCTTTGCATCCCCCTCACTCTCCTGTCAAAGTCCGAATTTTAACTGTCAGCCAGAAGAATGCGCTACAGCTTTAGCAAGTCACATATTTTGATTGGAAATGGGGGGGGGGGGGGGGAGGAGAGGACGGGGACGGGAGCAAACTAAAAGATTAGATGGAGTTTATTTTCCAATTCAGAAATCTATTCTTACTGCATCCTTTAACTAGCAGATGCCAAAGAACCCTAAAGCCTAAACCCTAAACCCTTCTGGAGGAGCTCTCAGCTGACCCAGAGGGCACTGGCTGAGTTCAGAGAGCTAGGGGAAGTAGAAATGTCTGCATTTCGCATCGACCAAGGGGCTGCCGAAAGGGCGAAAAGCACTATTGTCTGCCTTTTCTTTTAACCTGTGATTGATTTAAATCATGTCATAGGTAGAGGTGATGTAAGCTGAACTTCTCTTCTCCGGTATAACAGTGTACCTTCGTGTAGTGGATTTAGAATGTCTAACACCAGACATTCTAAGTCAGCAAGGGCAAATATGAGAATTGTACATCAGATTTGGGTTTATATGTTTAGGTGGAAATTAGAATTGCATTGAAACCTGAAAAAAATTTTTCCCCTTGGGAACACTTTCATATTTAGAATTAAAATGTGACCCGAGCCACACTTTTGGAAGTATCTTCTTAGAGGTTGTCCAAAACTCCACAAATGACCTCTTCTCTCCCCCAATCTTGGAACAACACTTGCTTGACATCCTCTAATTCAGCAGTTCTCAACCTGTGGGTCGCGACCCCTTTAGGGGTCGAATGATCCTTTCACAGGAGTTGCCTAAGACCATCGGAAAACATAAATATTTCACAATATATAATTACATGTTGCTTTGTGATTAATCACTATGCTTTAATTATGTTTAATTATGTTCAATTTGTAACAATGAAAACACATCCTGCATGTCAGATATTTACATTATGATTCATAACAGTCGCAAAATTACAGTTATGAAGTGGCAATGAAAATAATGTTATGGTTGTGTGGTCCCCACAACATGAGGAACTGTATTAAAGGATCATGGCATGAGGAAGGTTGAGAACCACTGCTGTAGGTCATACAGTTTCAAGGTTGGCAGTTTCATAAAGTTTGAACTTCACGTGGCTCGTTTTGAAACCATAACATTTTAGATGCTACCACACTGTATGTAGGTGGAGCCTTTGTCTAAAGACAAAGCATGGCCACTGTAACATGTTAGGCTCCGGGTTTTGCGGAGGACCATATATGCTGCTGGAAATATGCACACGGAGATGTCCTGTGGTTCCGAGAAGGTACCTTGTCTTGCTATGCCATCCCAACAATTAATCGCAGTGCTGTAGGAACAGGTGAAAAGTCAAGTGATGAATCAAACTACAAAATTTGAAATGCCTCTCTAAACATTTGACTTATTGTGTAGCTGGCTGTAAGCAGCAGACCTACCAGGACTCTGTCTCCCCTCTCTCCCTCTAGTCTGTGAATCTTGGGGAACGGGCTTTTGCTCACAGCATAGCAAAGGGAAGGACCAAGCCCTTGGTATTACTGTGAAATGTAATTTGCACACCACTTTATATGTTAGTAGCATGCAACAGTGTGAAGTTCAACAAATTGAGTCTTCTGTGAGGAATGCTATAAATGAGATTCTGGGCCTTTACATACAAGGTTTTCCGTTGCTAGTGATTTGTTTTGCTGATTCTTTCAATTTGTCAACCACTTGAGAACAGACTCTCAGTCTGCAGGATTCTAATACCAATCAGATGGCTAAAATTAGAACTCCTAAACCTGTGCTAAGTGCCTTTAATCTCGGCAACCCTGGGAAAGAAAAGGAATCTGGGAGCATGAGGAGGGCCGTGCAGAGCCCTCCCTCCTGATTAGACAGTCTCCATCAAATCATGTATGGTCCCTGCTTCTGGAACCAGAATAGCCTGGTCACTTATTTATTCCTCCTCTCCCTCTGCCACTTGGGTGGAAATGCACATCACTCTTCATTTGATTTATTTTAGCAACATATAATCTGGCTAATTTGCTCCTTAAGAATTAAGCTCCAAGTCAAATGGCTCCCTTTTAAAAGTAGGTAAATGTTATGCCCAAATGTCCAGATAGATTGAGGGAGGGGAAGAAGCTCTATCAAATCTCTGGACGCTTCATCTCAGAGAGCACAAGCTTCCTAAGCAGGTGGAAACACTGCATGATTCAGGAGCACAAATCTGGCTGCTAATGGACCCTTGATTTGCATTTCATTTTCCTTGGGGAGGAAAAAAAACCAAAAACAGCCCTATGTCAATCTTTCTAATTTTAAGTGCAATATGCACATCTGTTGATATTTAAAGAAAAGAGCAGCACACGAGTATTCACAGCCCTAACCCTCATAATTTCTGTTTCAAAATAGAAGAGTCTTAGCTAAATGACTCACAGGAGGTATTTCCAAACACTCATTTTATGAAGTGATTAATAGGTGGCAAATACCTAATCAATGTTTTTAATGCATGGTTGGAATTTTGCTAAGTACTTGACAAGAGAAGTCCAAAAGAACTTATTGCATAAAATGGAGCGTGGCATTATTCTTTAGAAAACAAGTAATCCCAAATACAGGATGAAGAAGTTAGGATGAACCACACCTAAGACAACCGCCTGGGTGTTTGTGTCCCAGTGCCCCTGGCCAGGGCATCCCCACGATGACAGAGGAGAGCAGCAGGACGAGGGAGTGTGTCTGAACTGGGACCAGGTTAGGTGGCTGCATGAGGTCCTGACTGAAGTCCTCCCGATCCATGGCCGAGGCAACTTTCCCACCTTGGAGATAATCTGAAGGACATTGTTCAGACTGCCCGCCGCTGGCTGGAGAAGGCAGGCATCAAAGTGCAGGACGTCCGGCTGAATGGCTCTGCAGCTGGCCACGTCTTGGTCAAAGACAACGGCTTGGGGTGCAAAGACCTGGACCTAATCGTTCACGTGGCTCTTCTAACGGAGGCAGAATTTCAACTGGTCCGAGAGGTGGTTCTGTGTTCCCTTCTGAACTGCCTGCCCGAGGGCGTGAACAAGCTCAAAATCAGCCCCATCACCTCAAGAAGGCCTGTGTCCGGCAGCTGGGGAGGGTCTGCACCGACCCTGACCGCTGGAGCTTGATCTCCCTCTCCAACAACGCCTGGAGGAACGTCTCGCTGAAATCTGTCGACTCCCTCCAGCGCCATTTCGAGTTCAGCGTGGACTCTGTTCAAATCATCCTGAAGCCTTGGCTTGTTTTCTGTGACGACCCCGACAACTCCATTGTTTGTTGTTATAATTAGTAATATGTAGTCCACATGAATAATGATGTCATCATTCACAGATGTTCACCTAGAGATGTTCAAAGATTGGATTTATAAAGATGCTGATGATAAAAGCCAATAATAAACCTGAAAAGATATTAGACCTAAGTCAGAGCCTACTCCTTACAATGGATTTGTGGAAATAAGAGCCCAGGCATAAGTCAAGGACTGCTAATTGGCAAGCCTGTCCTTGGTGCCAGTTCAGACTTATGGCCCAGCTGCAGCAATTAGCATTGTTCTAGTCTGTGATCTGGTACCACAAACCTGGTGACAGTTGTCTAGTCTGGCTTAAATATCAGTGGGAACAACCCTGGCTCCTGTGACTGCCTGGGACTTCCAGGACTGAAGCAGCATTCCAAGAATGTTTCCATTGGCTGCTGCCAGGGCCATTTGTATGGTTGGAGAGATTGGGCAAGAAAAATTCTCGTGTTACAAGGCCCTCCTTTTTCCAGCTCACTTGGCCTGGCATTTAGTTGCCGGCTTTATCCAGCCTGATGTGAGAAGGCAAGTGGGGCAGAAGATGAAAGCCAGTCACCAAGACATGATATCCAAATTCACATGATCACATAATTTTACTCATATCATTTTGACAGCTTCTAATTTGACTCTCAAATCAGAGTTTTGTAAGCCAACAGCCACTGACCATCCAGCTTTAGAAAGAACAGCTCACACACACATTCTGATTGCGTATACTGGCTGCCTCCTATAAGTCCTTCAGCTCTATGAACTGGGTAAAATTGCCATCCCTGTATTAAAGGTGATACAAGTAAGGCATCGACAGGGAACTAAATTGATCCATTTATAGCACCAAGAGCCCTTTTGGAAATGCTAAGACTTTAACATTCAAACGCATTAATTTCACAGCTAGATGCTATTCGGTATCTTCTATAAAGTAAGATATTGTGAAAAATATTTAGATAAATTGAAAATACCGCTTGAAATGATGCCACAGGGCACTAAGAAAACAGGACATTGCTTCTAAAGAGTTTATCATTCAAATGACTCCCTTTAAAAAGAGACTATCATTACATTACATATAATATTATATAGATATACCATATGTATACCATCTATCATAGCAATAATAAAAGAAATACCAGACTTTTCTTCATCAAATCCCCCAAATAAATATATCTAACTTGTACACTGTCCCAGGAGCCCTGATAGCAAAATAGTTCAGCTCTTGGCTGGTAACAGAAAGGTTAGAAGTGTGAATCCACCCAGTGGCTCTGTAAGAGAGACCTAACAATGTTTTTTCATAAAGATTGCAGCCAAGAGCACTCTAAGAGACAGCTCTAATCCATTCCATGCGGTACTGAGGAGTTGGAAAATGCTCAGTTTTACCTAACAACAGCAGTGCACTGCCATTCTTAATGGGGGTGGAGGGGACACAACAGCATCCTTAGAGATTATGGAAGAAAAATGCAAAAACATTGCCAAAACACAGATTTTACTGTGGAGCAGCCACCCTCTTATTCGATTTACAAAGATGAAAAATATTTACTTCTTGTTTGGGAAAATGTGATTGCCCTGGCCTTCCTCCCTGCTATTGGGCCCAATTCCATTTTATATCATATATATCTACCATGAAAAATCTTCAAACAGCCTGTTATAGGAAGGTGTTTCTGTCAACTTGGTGACCAGTTAGAAGATATAGGTCGTGTCCAAGCTATCAATCAGGCCACAGTCTAATGTCTCCTTGGAGATGTGGGCTATTTATAAACGACTCAGTGAAGAACCAGTCGATCTTGCCCCTTTCCTTCCTGCTTGCTTGGATCTTACATCTAGTTCTGGGTCCAGTGGTCCATGTGGCCTGCTCACCCTAGGAGCTATAGGTGGCCTGCCATGTTCCTGCCAACTTGGTCCACATGACTCTGATCTCCCAGCTTCTCACTTTGCCCACCTGCTTCACCCACTGGCAGCTATGTGAGTCTGGGGGATGGGGGACAGGGATTTCAGCTAGCATCTGGTCCATGGACTTGAGTTGGACTGAGCCAGGCCACTTCCTTGTTATAAATTTCTTTCTTGATATAAAGTTTTGGTTTTATTTCTCTAAAAATTTCAGCCTAACACACAGTCAAAAACAAAGGGTGGCAGTATCAGTACCATTGCTGACATACTGATAATAGACTATTACTTTAATCTGATTTCTTTGCTACTAACATTCAAA
Organism: Echinops telfairi; assembly: GCF_000313985.2. Lineage (NCBI taxonomy): Eukaryota > Metazoa > Chordata > Mammalia > Afrosoricida > Tenrecidae > Echinops > Echinops telfairi. The sequence continues at coordinate 78,372,208 of NW_022103920.1, forward strand.
CTTAAGATCTCTGATCAAAGACACGAGAGTTATCACCATCTATACAACCCTTCTTTTTCAGTTACTCCCCTTCATATGATATTAAATCCCTTCTTCCAGTTTCTCTAATACCCATTCCCAAACCAATTTTAACAAAGTACATATATTTTCTGTATTTTCATCATCTGCATAGTTTTTTCAAAATGTGAAATGTGTGCTTTATGAGAGGGCTTCGAAAAGTTTGTACAAAAATCGATTGAAAAGATAATGGCATTTTTCCACAAACTTTTTAAGTCCCTTTATACAAAGCAAGAATTTTATCAAGCCATTAATAGAAAACACTTACTTGTCCCAAATTTGTCATTAAATTTCCTCAATTTTGAATTAACTCCATTGATTGAAAATTGAAGACATCTATCGATGACACCTTTGTGATTTGTGCTATAGGGAATGCCTCCTGAGAAATCAGACCAATCAATGACATATTTCTATGATTTTAATTGCATGTCTGACAATGTTTGCAAATAAGATTTTAATTGTACTATTGGCTTAATAATGTATTTTCCTAGCTACTTGTCTCGGGGGCATGCTGGAAGGGTGCATATGGGAGCAATGAATTCTGAATCAAGGTAATTACCAATTTAAAGATTTGGGGCCTTTATTATAATTACAAAAGGCCAATAACATAGT
>NW_022103920.1:78374152-78376222 GCF_000313985.2 Echinops telfairi
AAGAGTTTGGGTTTTGAGTTCTAATGAAGAACAGTTTGATAGAAGAACAGGCTGCTGTCTTCACACACGAAGCGTGTTTGGTCAGCCCTCCCATTTCCAACTCTGTACCCTATTTTCCTTCTCATTCCCCTTCAGTATCAAGCTGTAACGAGATGAAGCAGGGGCAGAACACATGGAACCACTCTCAAAATTCTATTATGAGTTTTATGAGAGACAACCACGTTATTATGACAGTGAAAGGCAGCCAACCGTAATGAATGAAACCAAGTAAATTAGCTAAATAGGCTTTCAGAGGATCAGTTAGACTGCTGCCTTCTTATTCTTAGCCATCCTCACAGGACACAACTGTGCGTGCAGGGGCAGGTCTGTGTGAAATCTGTACCACGTAGCAGCGTCCTTGAAGTGGAAGCTCCTTGTAGACATTACAATCAGCAAACATGCCGCAGTATTAGACATTCATGTGTGAAGACCTCAGCCTGAAAATTAGAATATTAGGGCTAGAGATGTCAAATAGGCCTTTCCAGCCCCTAATGAGAAGTTCTTCTTTGGGCCTAAATCCTTCATTTTATTTCCCTTGTCTTGGTTCAGATGTGAATGATGTTGGTGTTGTGCTTTACAGCATGCAAGGGCTCTCTGAGACAGCTTCTTCCAAGTCTCAGAAGTAACAGTTGAATGAGGTGCTTCTGTTATCCCTAAAGAAAGAAAACTCAAGAGAAGTTTGGTAACTTGCTCAGTATCAGACACTCAGTGATTGATGGGCCAGAAATGTGGACCTAAGTTTCTAAGCCCCAGATCTAACACCATGTCCACCACATCACACCCCCCAATACTGGCCTGGGTTAAGGCACAGACTAATTAGCCACCATCCTCCACACAATGCCTACAAGACCCAAGGGACCATCTGGCCAAGTAAAACTTCAGAAATCCCTCAGGAGAGCAAACCTGGATGCACATGTAGCTCAGGCTTCTCCTATGATCACAATTGCTAGAGACTCATTGGCCAAAACAAGTCATAGGACCAGACACATATTCACTCTTAGAAAAAATAGATTCACAAGGAGAACAACAAAAGTGCACAACAAAGGGTTGTGTCTGCAGAGATGGGAACTATTGGTGGCCACTGATACCATTTACCACAGACAGACACTTGACTCAAACAACTAACAGGGACTTTGCCTTTCAGATTCCACCCTCTTCCTATACGACCACCCTGCCACTTCAAGATAAAGTACCTAAAAACCAGAATTCATTCAACTACCTCTTTTCTGAGACCACAAGATACCAATAAACTTGACTTTTGTCCTTCCAGCTGGATTTGCCGCTAACAACTTGCATCTTCACCCCTGATAAACAGAATCAAAAACTGCATTTTAATAAGATGTATACCCTCCAAAAATCTGAGGACATTATTAAAATGTTATTTAAATATTACTATAAGTATTAAAATATTATTAAAAATCTGAGGAATTATCCTGATTCAGCATATCTTCCATGGAAACGCAAACTCTCAGCAGGAGGTTGAACAAGAATGAATTGAGCTCTCACCATAGGCCTTCACCCCTGACTCCTTTGCACTCAGCTGCTGCTCTGACTTCTTTTGTGACTTCCCTTTAAAAACCATTTTATTGGGGGCTCATACAACTCTTAACACAATACATACATACATGCATTGTGTCAAGCACATTTGTACAGTTGTTTCCATCATCATTCTCAAAACATTTTCTTTGACTTGAGACCTTGGTATCAGCTACTCATTTTTCCCCTCCCTCCCCGCAACCTCACCCTCACAAACCCTTGATAATTTATAAATTATTATTATTTCATGTCTTACAATGTCCAACGTCTCCCTTCATCTACTTTTCTGTTGTACTTCCCCCAGGGAGGGTGTTATATGTAAATCCTTGTGATCTCTTTCCCCTTTCTACTCCACCTTCCTCTTCCCCTCCTAGTATCTCTACTCTCATTATTGGTCCTGAGGGGTTTATCTGTCCTGGATTCCCTATGTTTCCGGCTCTTACCTGTACCAGTGTACATCCTCTGGTCTAGCTGGATTTAAACGGTAAAATTGGG
>NW_022103920.1:78378597-78387868 GCF_000313985.2 Echinops telfairi
ATGTGCTTTGGTGACTTCTTCTTGGGATTCATTCTAGCTGTTCTTTCATCTTCCTTAGTGGTTGCCTGGTTTTCATTCATTAAGCTTGGGAAGCTTTCCTCTAAGAATTTTCTCACTATTGTTGCAGATGACTTCTTTGTTGCATCTTCCTCCAGTAATCCAATTATTCTGATGTTGTTCCTATTCATAGTATCAGACATAGCTCTTTGGTTTTCTTCAACTTCTCTGATGATCTTTTGTTAGATTTTTGTTCGCGTTTGTTAAAGTCTGCTGGCTGTCACCTAGATCACTGGTGTGGTTCTCAGCCTCCTCCAGTCAGTTGGAAAGGTCCCTGTGTCTGCTACTGGCTTTTGTTATCTTGTCCCTAAGTTCTTGTGTTTCCCTTCGGTGTTTGGTCTTTATTTCCTCCATCATTTCATCCTTTTCCTGCATTGTTTCCCTCATATCCTGTATAATTCCAAGCAGCATTCTGAAAATGTCTTTCTGTGGCAGATCATTGTCTGCTCTTCTATGCAGGTCATTAGGTTCAGGACATCTTCTGACTTGCTTTTTGTTTCTCCTGTTTTTTCATTGAGGTCGTTGGTGCTGATTGCTGTTTGGGTTTGCATTGTTTTAGAAGAGTTCAGTACCATTTTCCAGTTGAAGAGATTAACTCTCTCTGGGAGACTTGTAGGAATGCTTCTTCAAACTGCCAGCTAATTTTACTTTGCAATTTGCCTACCACTTTATCCTCTGGGGGCTTCACTCTTTCCCTAGTCCACCAGTATTCTGTTATTTGAAGAGCAAGTTGGATAGTCCTCTCAGGGGTGCTGGTTGGGTTTTTGTGGACCCATGAGGATGATGCTGTAAAGGGTGATCTCACAAGAATCCATGATGGTGTGGGCCATGGAAGTTTGGGACACCACAGTTGGGTTGGAGGGGGGGGGGCAGTGCCTGCTACAACGGGAGTACCACAGAAGGCTGGTGAGTTGCCTGTTTGGTGTAGAGCACCACAAATGGTGGGCAGAATTGCCCTGGTCAGGTAGATCACTGGAGGTTGGGCAGAAATTCCCGCAGCAGTGTGAAGCATTGGTGAGTGTTGGCCGAGCTGCCTTAGGCCATGTGAGGCACTATGCCAGGCATGAGGAAGTTCCCTCAGTCTTGTGGGACCACAGAGAATGGGTAGGAGCTTCCCCAGCCACACAGGCAGAATTTCCCCCAAAAGAAGGTGGGCGGGATTTCCCCAGCCACATGTTAAGCACTGCAGAGGTTGGACAGGCAGAATTTCCCCTGAAGGAAGGTGGGCAGGGTTCTCCCAGAAGTATTTGGGTGGGATATTTCCTGGTAGAGGGTGGCCGGGCTTTCCCCAGTCTCAGGTGCAGAGTGCACATGCTGCAGTGTGGAAATCTCCCAGATGATTGGAGGACAGGTGTAAATGCCCTAGGCTAGGGGGACTGGTTTGGAGGTCGGCAGTAGCATGTGAGAAAAAGGAAAAAGAAAAAGAAAAAAGTAAGCCTGCTGAGACTGTGGGGGGACAGAGAGAAGAGAAGGGATCAAAAGTAACAATATAGCTGAGCCCAGATCCCGGACCAAGGGGCTGGATGGGTTTAAATGATGCCCTGAGGTGGCTGAGGTCGGAGAGAGAGACGAGAGAGAAACAAAAGTAACAATATAGCTGAGCCCTGAGCCTGACCATGGGGCTGGAGGGATTTAAACCCTGCTCCGTGGAGGAAAGCTGTGGCTTGAGATAAAATCCCTGCACCAGCTCCAAATGATCACAGCTCTGGCCAAGACAGTGGCAGGGCTAAGGTCAAACCCTAGCTGGCCTCCACTGGTAAGCCAAACCCTCAAACCCTAGTGATTCTGTGTCTACTTATCTTTATGGTGCTCCTCCTGTGACCCAGCAGTGTGGAATTTCCTTCTTAGTAACTCTCCTGTGCTAATTTCTGCAGAGTCCCTCTGGTATGTGGTACTCAGTTGCGATCTTCCCAGAAGTCCTCCGACTTCATTTTTAACTGACACATTTGCCACTGATTGAAGGCCCCTCGGTGGTGCAACAGTTTGAACTCGTTTACTAGCCAAAAGGTTGGTGGTTGGAGCCTACCCAACTGAGTTACAGCAGAGAAGCCTGATGATCTGCTTCAGTGATAATTACAGCCAAGAAAATCCACGGAGCGCTTTGATCCCATATCACAGTGGGTTGCATGAGTGAGAACTGACGCAATGACACACGTACTTGCATTCATTCCCTTTTTATTTCAGTTAATCATTACCAACTATAGAGTTGGTTATCCCATGTGGATTAATAGGACCCTGGTGGTGCAAGGATTAAGTGGTGGTCTTCTAATTGAAATTATGAAGCACGCAGATGCAGTTTGAAACCACAAGTAGCTCTTTCAGAAGAAAAAATCCTCACAAAGATTGCTGTTGTTGTTATTAAGTGCTGTCAAGTCTCTTCTGAGTCAGAGCGAACCCAATGTACAGCAAAACAGAGCACTGTCAGGCCCTGCACCATTCATAATGTCATTGTTGCAGCCACTTTGTCACTCCTTTTTGTCAAGGGTCTTCCTCTTTTTCACAAGCCCTCCACTTTACTGAGCATGGTGTCGTTCTCCAGAGACTGGTCTCCGCTGATAACATGCCCCAAGTGCATGAGAGAAAGTCTTGCCTTCTTATTGCTAAGGAGCATACTGGTTTCACCTCTTCCAAGACAGATTTGTTTGTTCTTTTGACAGTCCATGGTATTTTCAATACTTATTGCCAGCACCATCATTCAAATACATCAATTCTCCTCCAGTCTTCCTTATTCAATGACCAACTCTCAAATGCATATGAAGCCATTGAAAGTATCATGGCTCAGATCAAGGGCATCTTAATCCTCAAAGTGACATCCTTGCTTTTCAACAGTTCAAAGAGATCTAGTGCACCAGGTTTACCCAATGAGCTGTGAGGTGTGAGCTCTTGACTGCTCCTCCATGAGCATTGGTTGTGGATTGAAAGATGAAATCCTTGACAATTTCAATGTTTTTTCCATTTATCACTGTTAGTTCCTGGTACAGTTGTGAGGATTTGGTTTTCTTTATATTGAGTTGTAATCCATATTGAAGGCTGTAATCCTTGATGTTCATCAACAAGTGCTTCAATTCCTCCTCACTTTCAGCCAGCAACGTTGTGTCATCTGCATATTAAAGTTGTTAATAAATCTTCCTCCAATCCTGATGCCACATTCTTCTCTGATTATTTGCTCAATGTACAGATTAGATTAACTAAATGTGGTGAGAAGGTAGAACACTGACACATAACTTACTTGATTTTAAACCTGGCAGTATTCCCTTGTCCTATTCACAAAACTACTTCTGGATCTCTGTACAGGTTCAGCACAAGCATGGTGAAGTGTTCGGGAATTCCCATTCTCTCAAGGATACCCATTGTTGGTTGTGATCCACACCGTCGAATGCCTTTACATAGTCAATATAACACAAGTAAACATTCTTCTGGTATTTTCCGCTTTCAGCCAAGCAATGATATACCCTGCTCTGCGTCCTCTTCTGAATCTGGCCTGAACCTCTGACAGCTCCCTGTCATTGTGCCACTGCAAGCATTGTTGAATATCTTCAGCAAAATTCTACACATCATTGTATGTGATATCAATGATATAATTTGTACATTCTGTTCGGTGACCTTTCTTTGGTATGAGTACAAATAGGGATCTCTATCAGTCAGTTGGTCAAGCAGCCAGCTGCCTTCCAAATGTCCTCGCATAACCAAGGGCTTGCAACGCTTTATCAGCTTGTTGAACCATTTCAGTTGGTATTCCATCCATTCCTGGAGCCTTGTGCTTGGATAATGTCTTCAGTACCATTTGGACTTCTTCCTTCAGTGCATTGGTTCTTGAGAATTTTGGTTTTCTCTACATTGAGTTGCAATACACATAAAGCATGTTCTTCCTTGTGGTTTTCTAACTTTGCACATTTCATTTTAATATTTTACTTAATCTTCTCAAGCTGCCCTTAGAGATTTTCTGGTCAGCGTTTTGACTTTATCATTTCTTCCATGAGCCTTAGCTATTCTATGATTAAGAGCAAGTTTCAGAGTTTCTTCTGACATCCACTTTTAAAAAAATCTTTCCTTCCTTTCTTGTATGCTTAATAAGCTTCTGCTTTCTTCATGTATGGTGTTCTTGATATCATCTCATAGTTTATCAGGTCTGTCCTTAGTGTTAAATACATCAAATCTGGTTTTGAGATGTTCTCAAAATTCAGGTGGGATATACTCAAGGCATATTTTGGCTCTCATGGAATCATTGTAATTTCTTCAGCTTCATCCTGAACATATATATGAGCAATTGGTGCTTTGTTCCACAATCAACCACTGGCCTAGCTATAGCTACTGATCTTGAAATTCTCCGTCATCTCGTTCCACAGGTGTAGTCAATTTTATTTCTGTGGATTCCCGCTGGAGAAGTCCACATGACTTTGGTTTTGTTGAAATGGGTATTTGCCACAAACATGTTAGTCGTGCAAAATTCTATCATTTCATTTCCAATTTTGTTTCTATCACTAAGACTGTATTTTCCATCTATTGTTCCTTCCTCTTTGTTTCCAGCTTATGCATTCCAATTGCCAGTTATCAATGAATCTTTATTTCACATTTGATCAATGTTTGACTGAAGACATTGGTAGACTTCTTCAATTTCTTCACCACTAACTTTAGTGGTTGGTGCATAATTTGGAGTAACAGTTGTATAGACTGGGTTGCCTTATATGTGGCTAGGTATTCTCCTACTACAGACAACTTTGTACTTCAAGATGGCTCTTGAAATGTCATTTTAATAATGAATGTGACATCATTCCTCTTAAATCTGTCTTTCTGGGCATAGTAAACCACATGACTGACTGACTCAAAAGGAGCCCATTTTAGCTCACTAATGCCCATAATATAGATCTTTCTGCATTCCATTTGATTTTTTGTGTGAACATTTTACTGGGGACTCTTACAGCTCTTGTAACAATCCATACATCAATTGTATCAAGCACATTTGTACATATGTTGCCATCATTACTTTCTAGACATATGCTTTCTATTGAGCCCTTGGTGTCAGTTCCTTCACCCACCCTCTCCTACCCCCATTCGATTTTTGACAACGTCCACTTTTCCTATATTCATATCTTGTACACATCAAGTTCTGATTATTAATAGATGTTGCCAGTTGTTTCTTCTCATTTAGCATCATACCCCATCAACAAATGAAAGGCTCAAAGATTTTACTCCATCCACCTCATTATGGGCAATTGTCCTATTTTGAATGCCTATAGACTTGAAGGGCCTGTCTTCTGGTGCTATCTCTGAAAGTATTCTGCTGCTATTAAGATTACTAGGCTAGGAAATTCTATGGGATATTTCCACTCTGTCATAAAGCATCAATATGAATTGATACATTGGATTCTACACAATGACACACAAAACCAAATCTTGATTACATATCCTATTTTTCATGTTTATATGCTTCTCAAGTTCAATCAGAAATCTCATTAGTCTTAATTTAATAGTGAGCTTCTGATGAAAGTGTATTTGGAATTCAGGCTCTTTATACGGTTAACAGGCAAATTCAATCCCTTAGTATATGGACATAAATTCCATTTGTTGGTTGTGACATGGGAGAAAGTTTGTGATACACAATACCAAAAAGAACATTTTTGTGAGAAAAGATGAAAAAGACACTTTTGAAACCTATAAAATATATTTAGCAGTTCTGTTATTCTTTTCCTATATACACTTCCTTACTTATAAGATTTGGAAATCTCACCACAAAGATTTAATTATTCCCTCCTAATTTATATTAAAATCATTTCCAGAATAAAATATTTTCCAGAAATATTGAATCACCAGTTACTTGAACTACCCCAGTAGGTAGAATGTAAATGAAAGTCTTTGAGCCATAAAAATATATATATTGTCGAAAGTGCACACTTGACACTCTGAAATAAAGAGACATTGCCACTTCACTAAATCAAGTAAACAAAATACCTTAACAAGCTGAATCATGGTTTCCATCAACATTTGTCAAGTAATCCCAGGTTACAAATGAGTAACAGAGTAGATCCTGTTGATAGAGTAAGAAAAGACAAGGATAACAAACTGGTTTCTCAGTCAGAGACATCAAAATTCCTCATCTTTTAGTTTAAATAACGGAATTTATTACGAGATGCAGGTAGTTGAACACATCATTCTAAAAGCTCTAAAAGAGGCTACCGACTCAGAGGAAAAATAATTTTTTTGTTCTTAGTGTTACTATAACAGAAATGCCACGAGTGGGTAGGTTTAAAGAGCAGACATTTCATTTCTCACTGTTCATGTGGCTAGAAGTCCCAATTCAGAGCACCAGCTTTAGGAGAAGGCTCTCTGTCAGCTCCAGAGGCAGGTCTCTGTCTCCATCAGTTTCTGTACGCTCATTGTTCCTCGGTTCTTGGCAATCTTCACATAGCATCTATCTCCTAGTTGCCCCTTTTGCACTCCTGTGAGCTGCTCCTATGCCTAATCTACTCTTTCCATAACTCAGATGTAATTAGGCTTAGGACACACCCTATACTAATATGGCCTCATAAATAATGTAAAGTATTAGGGTTAGGATTTCAACAGATATCTGGAGAGAACATAATTCAATCTCTAACAGACACTGAGAGCCACATCCCACAATAAGCCACGTGAAGAACAACTGTCCTGTCACACTGAGGAAACTCCTGCTCAGGAAGCTGCCACCACAGAGGCCACCTCTTGAGGTGCCTCTGCCACAGTCTGCACCAGCAAATGAATGCTTTATGCCCTGTGCTGCTTTCTCCACGCAATTCAGTTCTAAATCAAAGGGTCATATGAAGACATGTGACCATTGTGGCATTTAGCATTGCATTTCTTCATCAAAACATTTACTTAAATTAAGAGGGAAGGAATGAAAGATGTTCTTTGGTAGAGAAGATCTGGGCTTCCAGTTTCCCTTGCTCTTTTTAAGTCCTCTTTCTCCCTAGAGCTGTGGAGTCCTGTGGGCTCCTTAAATGCTCATTAAAACATAGCCTAGGAGTTAGTGCTCTGCTTAACATATTAGGGTCCTTTACCTTGGCAATCATTTCATTGAGTAATATGTTTCATTCACTATTTTTTCATTCATAAATGAGAGAAGGGTCTAAGTATCACAGTTGGCATAGCTTGAAAGTTAAAGTATTGATTTTCTTTTCCCCTAAGACAATGACAGCTTTGTGTAGACTAGCTTATGGTTGTTTGAATGCTTTCTAATACATCTCAGGCACAGTCATATTACAAGACTGATACATTGATTTGCATTTCTGTGCTTCTCCCAAAGATTCTCATAAACATATAAGAAAAAATCTTTACTTTGATGACCTCTGATTCCCAAACCAAACCAACCTCACTTCCCTGGAGCCAACTCATAGCAGCCCCATGATTACTGTAGTTTAAATCTCAAAGAAGTGACCCTGGTAGTGACCTGGTAGTGACCCTAGGCTGTGAACTAAATGTTGAGGGTTTGAGTCCAACTATGGGCACTCAGAAGTGAGTTATTTCTGAAAGTCACTGCTAGAGGAAGTGAATTATTTAATATGACTCTTCCAGTCAAAGTCTCTAACTCCCACCAAACGACCTTTTCCTGCATAGGTCTGGTAAGAAGGTAAGAGAAGAGAGTGATAGGATTCACTTATAATTGTGACCAGGATTCCTTGGAATGCCATCCTGCTTTGGATAAAATGATCCCTCCAAGAAGCAGGAGGAGGGATCTCATTATTGGCAAAAGTCAAGAAATGAGTTCCAGAGAACTCCTTCTATCTACAATTGAGGGATGGGAGGAAAGTGGTTTCTCAACAGAGAGTTTTGGAGAGATGTGTATAGAAGATCGAAGGCATAAATCTGACTTGAACAGTTAAAACTTTTTGAGTAGATTCCTGCCCCTACCCCACCATGATGCATCCTACACCTGATCTGGTGTCCAAAATTTTCTGTATTTTTGGTTTATTTGTTCTGTTTGGGTTTTGCTTGTCCATATTTGGGTGTAGCTCAGAGGTGTCATGTCATTGGAGATCACCCTCTTGAAGTTGTGTTATATGTTTTTCCATTTTTTGAGATATGCAATCCAGGATTGATGACGTAGAATAACAGTTTTGGGGGAAAGGGGTATAGTGGTAAAGGCGGTGTGTGTGTGTGTGTGTGTGTGTGTGTGTGTGTGTGTGTGTGTGTGTGAAGGAAAGACAGTGTCAAGGAGTCCATGCAGAAAAATAACTATTTTTAAAAGGCAGGAGTAGGTCGTCCACTGGATATGACATCCCTGTTCAGTAAACCTTCTGGATGCAAAAGACAGCTATAACATCAGGGGATTAGCACCAGAAACAGAAGCCAAAGCACAGAAGAGAGTGCGTGATGGGCTTCCCAACCCACAGAGCAAGTAAAACGGAGTGCTTTTGTGCGGGAGGCTGACTTAACAGTGTCTGGTGTCTATGGGCACTTCATTGGGAAAGGTGGGCTTGCTGGGCCATGGAAGTAGAGCTGAATGCCTTCGGACTGAGGCTTACAGGAGTCAGATGCCTCTTGGCTCTTAATTCAGAGAGCTGGGTTTGCTGACCCACAGAGCTTGCGCTGAATGCCTTCAGGTTGAGGCTCACAGCAGAGTGGTATGTCCCTTCCGGCATTTATTAGCAGACCTGAATGGCTTTGTAACATGTCCTCATAAACAATTCAACCCTGAGCATTTCACACTGGCATTACAACTTGTTAACCTCCTTAATAATCCCTTTAATCATGAATTTTGTCTTTGACTTCGGTGTGGCCATCGCAAAGGATATTAGAAGCTAGAGATCAAGTAGAGAAAACCAATTAAGACAACAGTCACAGACTTGAAACCATATGAAACAATTCTATTCTGCACACATGGACTCGCCGGGAGTCAAAATCAACATGATGGCAATTGGTTTGAGATTGGGGGGTTGTTCCACATCCAGTAACAATAACTTTCATAACTGACTTCATCATCTCAGGGTGGAACGGGGCACACAGCTAGTAATTTTCCAGTAGTATCAGAGTCCGTTCAAATAGAGGATACACAGATGTTTAGAGCAGCAAGTTAAAAATGAAATATTTCTGTACAATGCCACCTTTATCTTCAAAGGGAGAAACTCTAAAGCAATAGCAATGTTGAAATTCTGTGCTTTAAGATATTTGTAGATTGGAACATTAAGAAATAATAGTCAGATGATACAGATGCATTTTCTTGATTATAGAAGCATTTGCTTCC
>NW_022103920.1:78396133-78397319 GCF_000313985.2 Echinops telfairi
TCAAGGATAGTCTCGGGACGGATTGTTTTTCCAAGAATTTATCCATGTCTTCCAAATTGTTGAATTCATTGGAGTACAATCCTTCATAGTACTGTATAATTATACTTTTGATTTCATTAGGGTCTGTTGTAATGTCCCCTCTTTCATCCCTTATTCTTGCTATTGAAATTTGTTCCCTTCTTTCTTTGGTTAGGTTCGCTAGCAGTCTGTCGAGTCTGTTTTTCCTTCAAAAAACCACCTTTTAACACTATTTTTTCCATACTTTTCTTATTTTCCCCCTCCTGAATCTGTCATAATATTTATAATTTCTTTTATTTTGCTATTAGTAGGATTGTCCTGCTGGCTCTGCTCTAGTTGTTGTAAATTTTGTGCCACCATATCATTCATGAGTCTTTCTTCCTTTCTCAGGTGTTCATGGTTTGCTATGAAACTTCCTCTGATAACTGCTTTTGTGTGTCCCATAAGTTTTTGTACATCATGTGCTCATTCTCGTTGGTTTCTATAAATTTCCTAGTTTCATCTCTGATCTGTCCCAGTACACACTCCTTTTGCAATAGAGAGTTATTCATCTTCCAATTGTTTGCTCTTGTCTCTTTCGTCCTCCTTTTGTTGATTTCCAGCCTTATAGCACACTGGTTAGAGAGAGAGGTCTGTATGATATCAATGAGCTTAAATTTATGTAGATTCGCCTTATGCCCCAGCATGTGGTCTATCTTTGAATATGTGCCATGTGAGCTTGAGAAGAATGTGAATTTTTTTGTGTCTGGATGAAAAGCTCTGTAAATATCTATCAGGTCAAATTGTCTAATGGTCATATTTAGATCTCTAGCTTCCTTGTTGAGGTTTTTTTCCCTGTGATCTATCTTTCTCAGAGAGCAGTATATTGAAGTCACCACTATAATTATTGAGGCTGTGATTTCTTTTTTCATCTTTTGGAGTGTTTGGTTGACGTATTCAGTGGCTCTCTCATTCGGGGAATATATGTTTACAATGCTTAGTGATTCTTTGTCTACTATGCCCTTGAGCATTATATAGTGTCCCGCCTTATCTCTTTTTATGGTTTGCACTTTGAAGTCAATTTTATCTGAAATTAGGATTGCAATCCCTGCTTTTTTTTAATTGCTGTTTGCTTGGTATGACTTTCTCCCGCTTTTGATTCTCAGCCTATTTTTGTCTGTAGCCTTGA
>NW_022103920.1:78399024-78400395 GCF_000313985.2 Echinops telfairi
ATCCCCCAAGACTGTGGGGGAATATAAAGAAGAGATAGAAACAAAATTAACAACGTAGCTGAACCTCGATCCCTGCTGGTGGAGCTGCAGTGGTCCAGTCCCTGCCCAAGGCAGGCAGTGGCAAATTGGCTGTATTAACACCAAGCTCCCCTACCCGCTCCAAATGGTCCCGGCTCTGGCAGAGACAGTGGTGGGGCCAAGATCAAGCCCCAGACAGCCTCAACCATGGTAATCCAAAAGCCCCCAGCACCTCAAAATCCTGTGGGTCCGTGCCTACTTATCTTTATGATGCTTCTCCAGTGTTACAGTAGCATTGAATTTCCCTCTAAGCAACTCTCCTGGACTGAATTCTGTGTGGTTCTTCTGGTATGTGTCACTCCGTCGCCATCTTCCAGGAAGTCTAGTTTTAATGGTTAAAAATAGCACTGAGAGCATTCCATAACCTGTACATAGCTAAACCAAAAGAAAGATGAAACATAGATTTTAAACATGTACCTGAAGATCTGAAGTGTTAAATGATGAAGACTAGACCAGCAATAGCCTAAAATCAAGGGAAAATATAGAAGCAAGGAAACCACAGCCAGGGGACCCCATTCCTGTCTAATCCTTGACTAACAATAAAATAGCACAGATAAAAGGGACACCTTACAGAAAGTCAGATTTCTAAAAGCAGTGGTTAGAACCAAAAGAATAGAGCAGAGAAATAATTTACTGTACACCATAAGGAAAACAAAATTTTCTGTTAACTGCTTTTAAGAACCAAGTATCAACAATCTTCAGATCATTCAGAACAGTTCAACAAAAACACGAGAAAAATTAAGAGCTACTACAACATATCATCTGCCATGTCCATTTTTCAACAGCAACAAAAATTAAACTTACAAGCAAATAGAAATATAAGACTCAGGACAATGGTGATCAATGAAAATTTAACTCAACTGAGCTCAGATATTGAATTTAGAATTGGAAGTGTTCTAAAGAACCTCTCTCTGTATTCATTTATATATTATTTATATTTATTATATATTTTATATAATATATCATATATTTATATATTGTATATTTATTTATATCACTTTAATTTTGTTTTATTTATATATTCATACTTGATATGACACATTATATATAGATTTATATATCTATAGTGTTTACATATAAATACATATAGATAATACACACATTTATTCACATATATTGAATATTAATGTGTTTATATATTTATTTACATATATATAAAGCACTTACCCATTGTGGCATCAGGGATCTTTGATGGAAGGAGGATAATAATAAAATGAACAATTGAGAAAAGTCATATATTTCAAAGCTAGTTCCTTGAAAAGATCAATTAATAAATCACGAGTTAGACTGATG
>NW_022103920.1:78402271-78403298 GCF_000313985.2 Echinops telfairi
GCCTTAGATTACTTATTAAAGAGCCAGAAAGAGACCGGATCAGTGAGAGCAGGTCTGTTCATTCTTGTTCCAGTGCTCCTACTTTCATTTCAAAATTAACTTGAGAAGAAAGACCCCGACTTGCATTTTGCCTTTGTGATGATAATGATAATAATGATCATCATCATCATCACAATATGTCTTGGCCATCTTCTTTGTACCTGACACAGAGTTAAGTGCTTTAAGTGCATTATCTCATTAAAACCATCACAATAACTGCAGGGTAGGTATTATTAGTATCTATTAGATGTTTGAACTGAAACTTGCAGAAGTTAAACAATTTGCCAAATGTCATTTGGCCATTGATGTTATTGTTGATATTCAAACCTACGTCAAATTTTAGTTACTACATTTTTCTGCCTTCTTGTAACTAGAAATGAAAACAATTAAGAAAGGTCGTAATTTAGACACGTATTAAATTACTTTTCGCTGTGTTAGTTTTGGTCCTTTAAGAAGCAGGTGCCAAGATGAGGTCAGAAATGCAAGAAGTGTTTTGAGGGAAATACCTGGAAAGAAAAGTGCGGCAGGAGCCACCAAAAGCTATCAGAGCACTACTTAGAGTCTATGGAAGAGAGAGGGAAGGAAGTTTGGCAGGATGCATCTTAGATTATAGAGCAGTGGTTCACCGCCTTCCTTGTGCTGTGACCCTTTAATACAATTCCTCATGTGTGGTGAGCGCCCCCCACCATAAAATTGTTTTCATTGCTACGTCATAACTGTAATTTTGTTACTGTTATGAATTATAATGTAAATATCTGATATACAGAATGTATTTTCATTGTTACAAATTGAACATAATTAAAGCATAGTGATTAATCACAAAAATAACATGGAATTATATATTGTGAAATATTTATTTTTAATTATAAATAAATGAAATTTTGCCTTGAAGCATGGTGTAGCATGGGCAACAGTCTTCACACCGGGTATTCATTTGTGGGCATATCTGCATGTGGGCGGTGTCTCTATTCCTAAGACCATTGGAAAC
>NW_022103920.1:78404891-78406288 GCF_000313985.2 Echinops telfairi
TTTTTTGAGGGAATTCTACTCTGTCACATAGGATTATTATAAGTTGGAATCAACTCAACGGCACACAACAACCACATCCCATATCTACTAAGTCAGTAACTCTGCAGGAGAACCCATCAACCTGTGGTTAAGTAAGCCTTCCAGGGGTCTCTTATACACAGTAAGTTAAGTTTGAGAACTACAGCTCTATGGGCTTAGTAAAATGAGAAAATGATATTTTAAGGCCAAACCTAAAATTGCTGTCCCATGGTAGATCTCTAATGAAGTCTGTATATCATGTCTTTCCTGTCATTTCTAGCCTCACACTGCTCTTCCTTGGGTCCCATTTGCTAATCCTTGCCCTTGTTTCTTAGCAATCTCCCTCCTCTTCCGCCTTCCATTACAAAAGAACACCCCAACATATTGAACTCTTCTAGGCCAATTACTGATAATGTGGTACACATGGTGATGAAAGAACCAATTAATCCGAATGTATTTTCATTTTGTTGGGGGGTGAGGGGGTGGGAGGAAAGAGCTAAGTGGCTATTTAAAGTCATGCAGGAATCCTCCACACACAAAGCCCAATTATTTAGCTGAATTTTTCACTTTCCAATTGCTTATGTTGTTGCTGTGTAGACAAAACCTAAACTAATTACTCCGTAGGTTTCTGGCTCTAACAGCTCCCACAGAATGTGGAAGTGGTGCATTCAGGATGCAGCCAAATGGGGTTCCCGGGAGGAGGAAATAGGCAATGGTTTGTTCCCTAGCTTTGGGTCCCAATTTATTTCTAGTGAAAGCTGGTAATGAAAATTGCTATGTGCTCTTGCTAACCAACACATGGGAATGAACAGAGAGCCTGATTCCTTGGCACAGTACAGATTTTGCTCTGCAGCTCCTGCTTGTACAGCATTTCCATCATTTATCAGAACTTTGTTTTTTTAATTACTAGATTGATAGAAGTAAATGTGGAATATCAGAAAGAAAGCAAACGCATGAAAACAAATAGTCCAGGGCTGCATTTTTATCAATCACACTGCTTAATTGATAATCAGGGTATTTCCATTCCATTTAAATCCAATTATTGTGATTTAGCTGTGCAAAAGAAAATTCTCCTTTTAAGCTGTATGAGGTATTAGAAGTAACTTTTAAAATGTCACAATTTAAATAGATTTTATTAGGCAGATTAAGTGGAATCCACTCTCAATTCTACTTGCAATAGTAAAGGAGCCCCAACAATATCGTCAGGAGAGTTGTGTGTTCTGATTTATGGAGTGGTTTTAACCCTGTTAACATCGTTTGGGCTTAAAACATCTTTAGCACTGACGGATGGATCAATCTTCATCCCCTTTCTCTTAGGTCGATTTTCCAACTCCCTTACAGCTGTGCTGACTTCCCTTTCCCCAAGGGTCAGCCAGCTG
>NW_022103920.1:78407660-78445347 GCF_000313985.2 Echinops telfairi
TTTCTGTTGTCCATCCCCCAGGGAGGAGGTTATATGTAGATCCTTATAATCAGTTCCCCCTTTCCACCCCACCTTCCCTCCACCCTCCGGTATTGCCACTATCACCACTGGTCCTGAAGGGATCACCTGTCCTGAATGCCCTGTGTTTCCAGTTTCTATCTGTACCAATGTACAGCTTCTGGTCTAGCCAGATTTGTAAGGTAGAATTTGGATCATGATAGTGGAGGGAGGAAGCATTTTAAAACTAGAGGAAAGTTGTATGTTTCATCGTTGCTATCCTGCACCCTGACCGACTGGTCTCCTCCCTAGAGATAATTTTTATATCAGTTCTATGCTTTAGGACTTGATATATATATACATATTTAATCAATGAATGAACATTAACCCAATCTCAGCCAATCAGTCATTCTCAGGACTAGTAACATATATATCATTTCTCTGAGATAAGTAGAGTCTATAAAGCAAAATGTATATCTGAACACTTAACATCAAATCATCTTTCTTATCAAGGGAGAGGAATTTCCAAAGATAAGTTTTAGAAGAAAGTAGAAGTGGAGAGAAGGGGATTGGAGGGACTGGGAAATGGAGAGTTTAGACAAAGTTCGAGACAAACAGAAAGAGCCAGACCAAGAGGCCAAGGATTCTAATGACAGATGAACAATCAGACCCCATCTCTGTTTAAACTCAGCAACTCTTCCAGACTTTCCAGTTATAGATCCCAAGATTCATATTCCAATACTCCCATTTTTACCCAGCTAGTTGGTGTTGGCATGGTATAAATTAAAATCATGAACATCTTGATGAACCTCAAGCCCTATTCCCATCAGGTTGATTACAAGTTAGTGACCCTACAAGACAGAGTAGATGCACCACAGAGTTTCCAAGTCTATATTCTTTACAGAAACAGACTGCCATATCTTTCTCCTGCAGAACAGCTAGTGGATTTGAACCAATGACCTTTCCATTAGCAACTAAGTAATTATCCACTATGGCACCAAGGTTCCTTATCTTGATTAATACAACCATTTCAAGAGTGGAATCAGATAAAGGATGCAGCTTAGTTCCATAATTCTCCTTCCCGTGGCATTGAAACATGTCTTTAATCTTCAGGAGCCCTGGTTGTGTAGTGGTTACAGGGTAGGCTGAAATCTGCAAAACTTCAGGAGAAAGACTGGGCTCTCTACTTCAACAAACAATTACAGTTTTGGAAACCCACGGGGTCTTACTATGAGTCAGTATTGACTCAATGGCAGTGATTTTCGTTTTGTATTAGTTATTTGTTTGTTTGGCTTTGGCCACCAGATAACTCTGATTGTGAAAAATAAATCAAAACATCTAAGCTATATGCTTTCCATCTTCTAAGAAAGTAAAGTTGGCTTTGATACTCGTTTCTCTTTAGTGTTCCACCAGGTCACTCTGATTCTCAGTGCTCATGGTCAAGGGGAGAAAACGATCTGAATGATTTGAATATTGAAAGGATAGTGGACTTACAAGAAGTCCTGGTGGCACCATGTGTTAAGCATTGCCCTGCTGACAGAAAGGCCGGTGCTATAAATCCACCAGCTTCTCAGAGGTAGCAAGATGAGGCTGTCTGCTTCCAAAAGAACTTACAGCCTCAAGAACCCTATGGAGAAGTTCTCCTTATCCTGTAGGATCTCTGTGAGTTGAAATCATTTCCAGAATGGTGGGTTTGAATAGTGAATTTACATTTTACTCCTTGTGGTAACACAGCTGCATTTCAAAAAGGTTATGATCAATGTTAAATCCAAGTAAATGAATTTCTAATGGTGGGATTCCAAGGGCTGGAGAAGGGAGATATTGTATGTCAAGGCTATCATACTGCTACTTCCATGAGGATCTATAAAAGCAACATTTTCAGTATGAACGCTGGCACATCTCTTTACATTATTCTTAAATCCAGATATTTGGTCAAGCAGGGGATCAACATTTTCTTTTTCTTTAAAAAGGAGTGGAGGTACTTAACTCACTCCAAATAACTTACAATTATTTCTGTCAAGTTCCTTCAAAATTCAGACATTGATTTCCCTGTTCTTCTTGACTTACTGCCTTCAGAGACAGTGATCAGAAAATGAGTACTCAAACCTTCAGTCTGAGCTGTTCTTAGTTAAAATGGAAACATGTCTATGGTTTCTATTCAACCAAGTCACAAGACATACCAACAAGACACTAAGCGAATGACTTGCACAGTGAAATCATCAGAATATTGAGTAGAACTACAGGCAGATTAACAAGTCTGCAAATCTGGAAATCATAAAGGGTAATTCAGAGTTTTTGTTTTGACAGAGTTTCACCATGCCCTATTCAAATCTTCTCCTCTACTCTTATTTTCCATTTTTTTGGTCAAACTCCTTCATTTTTCTTCTCTTTTTTTGTTTTCTTCCTTTCCTCTTTCTTTCATTGTCCCCTCCCACCACTCCCCAGTGATCTTTATTTGTCTAACAATTCTCAAGGTTCCAGGCACTGTGATAAACATTGAGGATAAAAGATGAAAAAAGCAGGCTTCCTCCTATATTCCTTTTCTAAGGTTGTGTGAAATTATTTAAATTGTTGATTCTTACAAGCAAAAGAGTCTCACAAAAATAGCCAGTCTGTACTTATTTTTTTCTCTCCAAATACTAGGGGGGGGGGGAGTGTCAGTTAACTTGCTGATGATCTGCAACAAGGATGACGTACAACTGGGTCTTGTCAGCCCACTCTTTGACTGGCTAGACATTCGTCTCTTATGCAAGAGCTCCACGGACACCCAGGGGCCACCCTTTAATGGGCCAGCTTAGTCTGCAGGCGAATCCTTGCAAACAAAACACCCAAAGCGGGTTCGTTGCAGGATATTAAGTCGCAAACCAACCTTGGAAGAGAACAAAGTTGGGTAACAATACAGCCAGACGAAATTAGTTGTCCCAGAAGAGCCACGCCCTTCTGTTGCTGTGCTTTTTGGGAGTGCCAACGGAAGCTCTATTTCAGCACTTACCACATGCTATTTACATTGCAGATTTTAGAAAATGCGCTATGAGCTCCTGCCTCAACTTTTTCCCAGCTCCTTCAGATCAAAAACTGCATCCAATTCATCTCCAAAGGTCTTTGTCCAATAATTTAAACATAAACACACACACACACACATACACACACAATTGCCACTAAGCGGATTCCAACTTATGATCATCCTGTTTGTATCAAAGATCAAAGAAAGACTATACTCCATGGGGTTCTTAATGACTGAGTTCTCTTTCTTTGTTTTTGTTTTTTTAAGTACTCTACAGGTTCAAGGTGCTTCTCTGGTGAATTCACACATTCAAGTTCTAGGCTGCTAACAGTTCGCGTTACCCAAGGATTCCAATTTACACATAATAGGACTTAAAACATATTAACTACATGTATGCCCTGATGAGTGAATGAAGTAAGAGGCATTAAGAGTGTACTTTTAGTACCTGTAATTTGAATGTCTATGATGAAAGGAATTATACACAACTGTACTTTTAAAAGGAATATATAGATGTTCAGTGTTCTTCAAAGACTTTTTTTCCTTTTGTAAAGAGATCAATCACCAAGAGATATTAATCTTCAGCATTTCGACAGACTCCATATTCTGAACAGGAAGTGATTGCTCTCTAGTTACATGCAGTTTGCTCAAGATTGTGCACCAGGCTTGCCATTTGTCAGCACTTACATGCTCCCCAACCAAAAGCCACATCAGATGAATTATGGGGGCTTATAGCTCTCAAAGCAGCAGTTACCAGCAACCACATCTAGTTAAGAGCACAGCCATCAGCTACTATTAGAAAAGACTCAGAATCGGCAGCAGAAAACTTCAGAGCCTTTGGTGGAAGCAGTACCAGATTGCCCAGTAAGTGTGGTAAGCATAGGTTTGCCGATGCTTTCCTACTAATCTGCAGTGAACAATTTCACCTTTTCCTACCAAACCAAAGGTTCTTCTCAGTGCAGCTGGCATCTGTCTCTCTCCCAACCCCACATCACCTTCCTACATACAATCCCTGTACTGGGATGGAGTGCCCATGAGCAAGCAAGGTAAACTGTGATGAAACCTCCGTGAAATTGTTTACTACCGATTAGTAACACAAGGAATCCCCTGCTCACCCTGTTTATTGGATGATTCTCGCCTGAGTGGAAAACTACAATATCGATGTGCTCATCTGCGGGATTGCTTGAAGCAAAGAGAAGTTATTGAGGCCTGGATGGTACAAGAAACTGAAAATTGAAGGAGTAGAAAGACTCCTTCAATGTCAGGTAACTGGATTTGTGTGTTCTAAAATGTGTGTGTGTGTGTGTGTATGTGTGTGTGTGTTAAAGGGAGCTGCAAAAAGTTCATGGAAAATGGAATGAAAAGATAGTGGAATTTCCCCACAAACCTTTGGAAGTCTAAATAGATTTATAATAGAAATATATGTGTGTGTATGTGCATATATATGTCTACAATATAGCTACTAGAAGTGAAAGTATACTGTAAGCTAGATTTTGGTCTGTTCTGTTCCCTACACAAAAAAAGAGAGTGCGCTTTGTTCGTTTGTTTTCCTCCCCTCAGGAACAGCACCTCGGGATGTCACATAATTCCTTGAGATAGCAGAAAGTAATCTTCTCTGCTCCTCATGAGTCTCAAGAGCTAATCCCTAGAGGAAAGTGAAGATTTTTGTGATTTATAAGCTGCCTTTTTAAACACTTCACAAGTGAATGATTGCAATCTGCATGAGGCACTCGAAATAACAACTCTCTCTAAACACCGACCATCATTCAATGACTGAAAAAGGAGACAAGAAAATATGACCAGTGTAAAATGACAGTCCTATTCTCAAAGCCAAGAAAACAGAGATTCATATGATCACTAAATTCTGCCACAAGTCACTATCCTGAAAGTAAAAACTTCTGATCAAACAAGAGACACCGTTAAAAGGAAGTGCTTGACATATAGTATTTTTACCAATAAAACTGATACATTTTAATAGAATTAGATGGTCTTAGAGTCAGGAGATGTCCTTGAACAGCAAAGAGAAATTCTTAAATTGTCGTTTTGGATTATTTTTGCCACTACCTTCATAATGATATCTGCATCCACGGGAAACTTGGAGGACAAGAGAAATGGTCCTTTGGTTCTCTATGAATAGTTCTATGCCAGGTAAAAACAAACTAAACTCACCACCATGGAGTCAATTCCAACTCATAAGGACCCTGTGCAGCAGGATAGTGCTGCCTTTGTTGGTTTTCAGCGCTGTAACTATTTAAAGAAGTAAAAAGTCTTGTCTTTCTCAGGCAGCTGGTGGTTTCAAACTGCTGACCTTGTGGTTAGCAGCCTAATGAGTAACCACTATGCCTCCCTGACTTCTCTCTGAGCCAGTAGAGGGAGCAAAATCTAATCCTACCTGCCTAGTAGAAATAGCCCAACACTTCCTGCAATTAAAAATGAGAACATCTAGCCTGCCAAAATAGAAAGGAAAAAGGATAAATTGCTATAAATATAGCAAAGTATACTCATTATAAATCGCCTTAGAAATACTACCTCATACTCAGTGAAAAATGTGATGAACGAAATTTTTTCTTCACTGTTTCCTACGTGGGAAGAAAACATCACAATAAACTACAACAAAACAATGAGTTTTATACCAATGAAAGCCTTTAGAGATTATAAAATTAGCACCAACTATTGAGTGTCATGTATGTATTACTTTTAATAGATTATCACAAATAATTATTACTATATTACTGCAAAGTCAACAGTTGGAAACAAGCAGCCACTCCATGAAAGAAAGGCAATGCTTTCTACTCCCATAAAGAGTTACAGTCTTCACGGAAACGAGTTTGCCTGGCCTCCACGTCATGAGGAGACGACGGGGTGCAGAGCTCGGCTTCCTACAGCAATAAAGGAGGTGCTGCCTCTGTCCTCTCCTGCACTGACCCCGAGGAGGGGGCCACGCTGTGTGCGCTGACCCTGGCTCTGGGGAGGGGGAACCACATGTGCCCTGACCTTTAGGGTTGATGATCATTTGATTTTCTACAGAAATAATATAAATTATTCTTTAGGTTCAAAAAAAAAAAAAAGAGTTACAGTCTTGGAAACCCACATGGGCAGTCCTACCCTATCCTGTAGGGGCTCTATGATTCAGCATCGGCGTTAGTTTGGGATTTTTTGGTTTTGTTTTTTGGTTTTGTTTTTATTTTGAATGGTGAAGTGCTGTGCAATCAGCTGCTAACCAAAAGGTCAGCTGTTCGAACCAACCACACACTCCTGGGAGAAAAAGAACTGGTGATTTGCTCACATAAAGATTACAATTTAGAGTGGGTAAAGGGAGACAACGGACAGTGTAAGGCATGAAATAATAATAATTTATAAATTATCAAGGGATTGTGAGGGAGGAAGAAGGGTAGGGGAGGGAGGGGGAAAATGAGGAGCTGATACCAAGGGCTCAAGTAGAAAGAAAATGTTTTGAGAATGTTGATGGCAACAAATGTACAAATGTGTGTGACACAGTGGATGGATATATGGATTATGATAAGAGTTGCATGAGCCCCCAATAAAATGATTTTTAAAACAAAGATTACAATTTAGAAATTGACTCTCTGTCCCATAGGGCCACCAGGGGTCAGAATCAACTCGATGGGACAAAACAATGACAGAATTCTCATTTTACCAAAGAGGTACCTATTGATCAATGATGATAATATATATGCTCAGAACTTCACAGCTAGTAATTTGTGACACTGCTATATACTTAGATCTGTGTTGTTAAAACCTATACTGCACTGGCCCTAGCATCTGATAAACAGTCTAAAGTAGAGCTTAGCTATAGTGCAGAGAGGTAGATGGTATCTGAAAAGAATTTTTAGACATGGTCTGCAGATTTATATGGGGTTAGAGTTTAAGAATGGGCCTCAAAGCCTGAATTTTCAATAATTGACCAATAAATGCGGATTAATAAAATGGCAGATATCCCCGTATAGCTGGCCTCCGGAATCACATGACGCCATAAAAACATAAGCTTTCTTCATCCAGACTGCCATTTATTTTTTCTGGGTTAGCTTTCATTTGGAGGTTCTCAATGTTGTGTAGCTTCTCTCATTAGTAGAGGCGCCCTGGTGGCATAGTGGTTAAAGTGCCCAACTGCTAACCAAAGGTCACTGATGCTGTGCCAGAGAAAGATGTGGCCGTCTTCCTCCATACAGATCACAGCCCTGGACCCCTGTGGGCTCTTCTACCCTGTCTGAAAGGACTATGCGTCAGAAGGAGTTGACAACAATGGATGTGGTTTGGGACTCTCATTATTGGTGTCTAGCCATATGAGGGAATAGACTAGGCCTTCTCAAACCACTTGCAAAGGTTCCGTCTCGTTTTTCTGCTCTTCTCAGTCTATAGAGTGTGTGCCTTGTTGTTCTCCTCTGGGAACTAGTAACTCTCCCAGCACCAGATCTGAGGATCCTGCAGGAATTTCCTTGCAGGATTCTAGAACTGATCCATCATCCAAGGCAACGCTGTTTATTTGAAAAATGTAGAAGCTCTATTGTTGAAGTTCTTGTTCTCTCCCTGAATGAGTTCTTTTTAAGGCAATGTCCTGTTCTTGGATCTTTTCTAGGTGACTCAATTCATGTGAACAGATAGGCATGTTTGGGGCCCCATCCTGGTCTCCCTTTGTCCTCATATCATAATGCTTTCTGCCTTTTAATCTCAACAGTTCTTTTTGCTTACCTCCCTCTACCATCTTGACTGTCTCTAGAATATAGGCTACTACTGTCTTAGACTGGATTCACTAAATAAATAAGACCAGAGACACACACACGTGCGCATGCACGTGTGTGTTTATATAAAGAAAATGGCTCACACAGTTTGAAGATGGGCAAGTCCGACTCCGGGCAGGTTCCAAGTCCCTGGGTGGCATGTTAGCCTGGAGGCTTCTCCTGGCTTGAGCAGCCATGAAGACTGATGAACCCAAGACCAACAAATCAGGCGTGTGGCTGCGGAAGAAATGAATTCAAGGTTAACAGGTCAGTTGGCAGATGATTCCCACGATGGTGAGCAATATATCATACCATTGACTCAAGTGCAAAGAACCAAAGGTCAATGAGCTATCTGCAGTGTGAAGATCCAACAAAAAGCAAGGAAGCTTTTTGACAGTGTCCACTTATATTGGAAGCAGGCCACACTCCCAAGAAATCTTCCTTTCAATTGATGGCATCAAGATTATGACCTGGATCAGAGTGTTGCTCACACCCTAATTTAACAACTGATTGGCTGTGATTACATTGTGTCAGGTTAGGTTATCAGGGGTTAATAAGTGTTGAGTGACAAATCATTGAGAATCCTGGCCCAGCCAAGTTAACACAAAACTTATCTACCACAGCTACCTACCAAACTACCCCATTATCTGTTTGCTTTTCCATTTTTTACATCTGCCACATTAGTGTCCTCTCATAGCTGGATAGAAATTGGGAGAAAGCAATGTCTGAGACATTAATATCAGCATGA
Source organism: Echinops telfairi (assembly GCF_000313985.2). NCBI lineage: Eukaryota > Metazoa > Chordata > Mammalia > Afrosoricida > Tenrecidae > Echinops > Echinops telfairi. The sequence continues at coordinate 78,416,146 of NW_022103920.1, forward strand.
ATCAGATCCCAACCAATCCAATTAAAAAGGATACCTTTTTTTTAATACCCAGGCATTAATAATTCCTGACACTGAATCTAATTGCAGATTCCTGGTTGGACAGCTCGTGTTTATACTTCTAAATGTAAGCATCTTTACCCAGTCTCACTCAAACAGGTTTGCCTCTTATAATAAAGGGACCTTGCTCAGGATAAAATTTCAGGTACTTTTGAAATGTGTACAATTCACTTAACACTCACTCTGCTGTTGTGCCACGTGTCTCTTTCAGGAATAAGTTTGGGCCCAAAGAGATGAAAGATTCATTCAGGTCAGGGACTTCATCTTATAAGAGTTATTTCTCCAACAGTGCTGAACACAATACTAAAAGATGCTCAACAGTGTGATTTTGTTATATTTCAATCTACATGTAGACCTGAACTATTTACAACATGATTGGGTACTTTTTAAATTGTGAAGGCTAAAAGATTCTGCACAATCTAATCCCCCCCGCCCCGTAAAATAGAATTGACTTTAAGGAAAACAAAAACAATGGTATATCTTGGAACTTTAGCTAAAGGGGACTGGCATTTAAATTTTATTTACTGAACCCAGTATTGGTACTGATATTTAGTTTTTAGTCCTCTCATTTCCCTTGGGTTCAGTTATTCTTCCTCTCTCATTAAAAATATGAATCCCCTTGTAGGGTCATGCAGAACAGACACTTAATATTACTCATGAATCTCCTAATTAGCTTCACATGTAATAGTCACCCTAGTGAAAATTCACATTGCTAAATCATCAAAAGCAAAGATCACATATAACCAAAATTACATTAACACCAAGAATATCATAAAATGTGTAGCTTATTCACATGGGTCAAACATACAAATATTATGAATAATAAATGTTGTTTTGATCTATAATGGCCAGATTTATAAATTCATCAAATGATTCAGATTCTTGTGTAGCTCAAAGCTAGAAGGAGACGAGTGTTTGGTGGTTCAGGCTCACGCAGAGGCACTCAGAAGAAAGGCTTGGTGTTGTACTTCTTAAAAATCAGCCATTGAGGTGTCAATGAGGTCATGTATCAGGCATCAGAAGACCCAGAACAAACAATCATATCAATGTGGACAAGGAGGTTCAGAGTTGAGTAGAGACCCAAAGCCCATCTATAGACAATGGGACATCCCCTCACAGAAGGGTCACAAGGAAGGGATGAGCCAGCCAGGGTGCAGGACAGCACTGACAAAACACACAACATTCCTCTAGTTCTTTAATACTTCCTCCCCCAACTATCATGAATCAAGTTCTACCTTATAAATCCAGCTAGACTGGAGCATGTACTAAAGTGCAATGATTGACATATACCCCCCACCACCCAGGGGGACGACCAACAGAAACGTGGGTGAAGGGAGACAGAGAACAATGTAAGAATAATAATATGTTATCATTTGTCAAGGGGTCATGAGGGAGGGGGTGGGGAGAGAGGGAAAAAAGAGGAGCTGATACCAAGGGCTCAAGTATAAAGAAAATGTTTTGAAGATGTTGATGACAACATAGGTACAAATGTGCTTGATACAATTGATGTATAGATTATTATAAGAGCTGTAAGAGCCCCCAGTAAAATGATGTAGACTCTTTTTTAAATCAGCCATTAAAAGTCTGCGTTCTGCTCTGGCACACATGAGGCCGCTGGGCATCAGAATCAGCCCAAATGGAAAGTGTGATCAGGTCGGGTCAAAGTGTATGGACTGAAAAAGCAGATCTTGTTTGATATTTACTTGTAGCTGTCCCTATCCACCTAATTGAAGATAGTTTCTGAATACAGCTGAAAAATAATTGTTTCAGTAATGAAAATTTTCTCTCTTCCATTCTCTGTCACATTCTGTTTCTTAAACCAAGTAGGTAATGATTGTGACTATAATAATTAAAACAACTTAGATAAGGATTATAACATAGAAAATATGTTTCCAGGTTTCCTACTCTCAGAACTTTTAGATACTTAAAGTTTCAAAACCCCTTTAAAATAATAATATATGAGCTTATTTTTTGGGTGTACATAATCTGTATCAAGTGTTTAACATTTGCTCTGATTTTTTTCATACTAATGACCATTGCAGCCAGTGCTCACAAAGCACTTTGCATAACTAAATAATGCCTTTGGATTAACTGAGCACATATAATTTCATATTTTAAACTTGAGCCAGTCTTGATTTAAAACAATTTATCTTGAGTTCCATAGTCTTGAGCACATTTCTCTCTGAATGTTTAATCCCATCTGTGATAGTTAACGCTGTGTGTCAACTTGGCTGGGTCAGGATTCTCAGTTGTTTGGCAATTAAGAAGTAGTCATTCCCCATGATGAGATTTGATATTATGTAATCACTTCCAAAATGAGACCTTGGATCTGGCCTGCTTCCAGTGTATGTGGACATGCTGATAAAACTTGCTTGCTTTTTGCTAGCTCCTGCATCTGGCTGGTAACTCTGGATTTTTGGAATTGAGGCAGCAGCCTGTTATATCACCTGATGATCCTGGAAGTTGTCAGTAATGTACTATCTTACCTGCCAGGCATAATTCACTGCTGCAGCCAGCCATCTGCTAGCTGACCTGCTGATCTTGGGTTCATCAGCCCCTGAAGCAATGTGAGTCAGGAGAAGTCACCAGTTTGGCATCTGACCCATGGATTTGGAACTTGCCCATCACTACAACTCTGAGAGCTATTTTCTTGAGATAAATCTCTCTATATGTATACATGTATGCTTCTCTGGTTTCGCTTCTCTAGAGGAGCCACAGTAAGTCATCACCATTATTTCCTGATAGTATTAATTTCTTATAAAATATATAGCACTATCATAATATTCCATCATACTAATTGATTAATATTCCTTTATGAATTTGTTTGTTTACTTATTTATTTATACCACTACTAATAATTGAGCACCTGTTATGGATCCAGTATTATTCTAGGTATTGGGGGCATAGAGCTTATTGCCACAAAAGTGACCTGAGAAAGTAAATGCGAGGAGCATCTGACTCAGTCATGTATGTATGTGATAAGGGTTGGTTAAAGAAATAGTCCTAGAAGAAAAAGTTCAAAGCTGAAATCTAGATATTGAGCAAGAGTTATCCTGGGAACTGGAGGGAGGAGGTAATAATGCTTTCTCTGGGCCAGGTAGTAGCCTGTAGTGACTCATTTAATTCTTTGAAACAACCAGGTGATACGGATATGCTGACCGTCTCCCTGTTATTCACAGAGAGATGAGGTGACTTGAGGTCAGACAGCAGGTAGACGCAGAGTGGGAATTCAAGCCAAAGCATCTGCCCTCTGAGCACTGACGATGCCAGGGGCAGTAGTCAGAACAGTAAGAGCCCTTACCCTTAGTGAGCACTGTGTCAAGTTTCTAGACATCCATGCCCTCTCTTGCTCCTCACACAATACTATACAGTATTATTTACCTCACTTTCTTGATGTAGAGTCAAAGGTGTTAAAAGGTTGAGGAGCTTGTTCGAAGTCACAGAGCACAGCAAGGAAAAGGTAGAAAAGCACATTTCTGGAACTCCAAATTGTTAGAATGCCTGAAGTGTGTGTGTGTGTGTGAGAGAGAGAGAGAGAGAGAGAGAGAGAGATCCCTGTTGCTGTTACGCGATGTCTTCAGAGTGGTGCTGACTCATAGGGACCCTCTCTGCAGCAGAACAAAGCACCATCGGCATCTTGCACTATCCTCACCATTGTTTAGTTTGAGCTCATTTGTGCAACAATCTAGCAACCCATCACCATTGCTATTCTTCCTCTTTCCCATTGATCTTCTGCTTTACCAAGCATGACGTTCTTCTCTCGGGACTGGTTCCTCCCCCTGCCCCCGATGACATGTCCAAAGTACACTATCCTTGCCTCCAAGGAGCATCTGTAGGGACGTTCTTCTAGAACAGATTTGTTTGTTCTTCTGGCCATCCATGGGACTTTCAATATTCTTCACCAATTCAAATGCATCCATTAGTTTTAGGCTTTCTTCATTCACTGTCTGGAGTTCACGTGCATGTGAGATGATGGAAATAATACCATGGCTTGAGTCAGAAGCCAAGCCTTAGTGCTATAAATTACATCTTTGCTCTTTAACACGCTAAAGAGGTCTTGTTCAGCAGATTTCCTTAATGCCATCCCAAAGGCATTGATATAGGTAAGAGCAACAGGGGTAAGAGAGCAGGCCACCACCTTCTCACTCTACGTAAGTGCTTTCCTATTACATGCTCTTCCCATATGAAAGATGTCCCCTGGGGTTTTCCTGGAGGGAGAAACTGACCCCTGAAGAATAAGCATGGGGTCATTGTCTTTCTCCCTCCAAACTTTGCACTGAAGGCAGAAATGTTCACTTGTATATCTCAAGTTTCTCATCTGTAAAGTGGTGGTGATGAACAAGCTCCTATTTCATAAGTTTGCCATAAAGATTAAATGAGTTAATTTTTGTAAAGTTCTGGAAACAGTGCCTGGCACAAAGTCAGTATTAGATCAATGTTCACTATTATAGGTTTACTACTGTTGCCTTGATGGTTTCCTTTCAAAGGCCCCCACAGATCTGTTCATTGTGATCATAGGTAATACAGCCAGCTCTATGATCTGGAATGTTTGCTTAAGTATACTATATTTTGTGGACATGAGATAAACCATCAAAACTTGACCTCATGGGAAAAAGTGTTATCAGTCATTATATCTGCACTTTACAACTACACTATAAATTCCCTTCCTGCTTCTTTCGATAATTCAGGTGGGGGGAAATGTGCTGACAGGTTAATGTGTACTTATCATTATATAATTTAGTGGCATTAGTTAGGAAAGTCACCATTTGTCTGTTTGCTGCACTGTGGTGGCCTGCATGTTACTATAATGCTAGAAGAGAGGTCACCAGTATTTCAAATGCCAGCCCAGTCACGTATGGTGAAAAGGTTTCAGCAGAGCTTCCTGACTAAGACAGACTGAAAGGAAGGACCTGTGATCCACCTCTTAAAAGCTTGGCCAGAGAAAGCCTTATCAATAGCAGTGGAACATTGTCAACATGGTCCCAGAAGATGAGCCCCTCCGATTGGAAGTCACTCAAAATACCACTGAGGAAGAGTTCGCCACCTCCTTCCAGTAGAATCACTGTCCCTGGTGAAGGACGTAATGCTTGGTGAAATCGAAGGTCAGGAAAAATGTTAAAGAAGAAGGAAGACTTCTCAAGACAGATTGACAAAGTGGCTACATAGTACATAGTAGGCGGGCTCCCAGCAAGCCAGGGATCATAAGGAAGGCACAGGACACGGCAGGGTTGTGTTCTGTTCAGGATTGCTATGAAGAACTGACACGACGGCACCTAGCAATAATAAATTAAATAATCCTAAAATAGCTTTAATTCAGTAAAATAACTTATAACATCTGTATCAAATATTTCTGGAGCCCTGGGAAGATAGTGGGCTACATCTTGAGGTGCTAATCACTCAGCAGTTCAAACCTCCCAGACTCTCTATGGGACAAAGGTGAGGCTATCTATAGGAAAACTATAATCATTTATAATTTATCAAAGGGTCACAGGTAGAGAAGAGCTGATACCCAGGGCTCAACTAGAAAGTAAATGTTTAGAAAATGATGATGGCAACATATGATCAAATAGGCTTGATACAACTGAAATATGGAATGTTACAAGAGCTGTAATAAAAAATAATAATAAAAGATGAGGCTATCTACTCCTCTTTATGATTCAAAAGTCTCAGAAACCCAAACAGACAGTTCTATGAGTCAGATCAACTCTATGGCAGTACGCTTGGTAGGTAGGAAATGTTTCTAAAATTGTTCAGACTTTCAGGATAAAAATACAGACTTTCCATTATTCTCTGTTGCTTCATATTGTTAACATTCACACAAATTCCCAAATAAGTGGGCTGACATTGCCTTTGATAGATTCAGAACTGTCCATCATGGTTTCGAACTTTCTTCAACTAGAGTCAGTAATCAGCTCTCACATGTTCTCATTATGTAAACATGTGTAGCAATAAAACGTGAAAATGAGCCTTGTCCTCTTTAACCAGGCCTGAGGAAAGAGGAATTGTAAATCTTGACATTTGGGGGCTGTTTATTAATGACAACAGTGTGATAAACAGTTCATTAATCCTATTTAAAAGGCTGTGAAAGAAGCCAAAATTGCCACTGGCAAATAGCAATCTAAATGGGCTTTTTGAAAAAAGGAGGTACCCTAGGTTTGATCACAACAAGGGGCTTAGAGTTATTCTGCAAAGGACCAGGTAGTGAATATTTTAGGGTTTGGAGACCATCGGGTAGATGTCACAAGTCCTCAACTCTGGGGCTATTAGGTGAAAACAGCCATAGATAATATTGCCTGGGGTGGGGGAGTGAGGAGGTGGGAGGGTCAAAAGTTCTTGAGAAAATACTGTATCTTTTCATTCCATTTTTCCATAAGCTCTTTGAAGCACACTTGCATGTAAATGAATGGGCCTATCTATATTCCAATCAACCCCCATGGAAGCAGCAGCCAAGAAAAGAAGCGAAGTATTGCATTGGATATATTTGCTGCAAAATGTCTCTTGAAAGTATGCAGTGGCCACAGATGTCACTTTAAAGACTAAGATTCTCCTGATTCAAGTCGTGGAATTTTCAATCCCCTCATACACTTATAAAAGCCAGGCAATTAATAAAGAAGACCAAAAATGAATTGATGCCTCTGAATTACGGTGTTGGTACAGATTATTAAATATACCAAGGACTGCCAGAAGAACAAATAAATCTGACTTGAAAGCAATGCCTCCAGATGATCTTAGAATTGAAGGTAGCAAGACTTGGTCTCACATACCTTGGACATGTTATCATGAGGGACCAGTCCCTGCAGATGGACATAATGCTTAGTCAAATTGAAGGTCCTCAAAAAGAAGAAGACCAAGATGGCTTGACACAGGGCTGCAAAACAAGGCTCAAGTATAAGAATCATTGTGAAGTTGGTGCAAGACCAGGCAGTGTGTCATGTTGTCATACTTTGGGCCTATACAATAGCATCGAACAACAACCACAATGTGCTGAATAAACTTTATTTACAAAACCAAGCAACTCCCCCTTCCCCCAACTATCATGATCCCAGTTCTACCTTACAAATTCAGCTAGATCAGAAGATGTACAGTACACTGATACAGATAGGAAATGGAAACACAGGGAATCCAGGACAGATGAACCCCTCAGGACCATTGGTGAGAGTGGCGATACCAGGAGGGTGGAGGGAGGGTGGGGTAGAAAGGTGCAACTGATTACAAGGATCTATATATAACCCCTTCCTTGGGGGATGGACAACAGAAAAGTGGGTGAAGGGAGACGCCGGACAGTGTAAGACATGACAAAATAATAATTTATAAATTATCAAGGGTTCACAGGAGGGGGGAGGTGTCAAGGAGGGGGGAAATGAGGAGCTGATACCAAGGGCACAAGCAGAAAGAAAATGTTTTGAGAATGATGATGGCAAAAAATGTACAAATATGCTTGACACAATGGATGTATATATGGATTGTGTTAAGAGTTGTATGAGCCCAAAATAAAATGATTTTAAAAGAAAAAACAAAAACAAGCAACTGTCTTGTGGACCAGTTTGCTGACGTCGGACTTGAACTCTCATGTCTCTTGCTGGCAATTCTCTTTTTCTTGCTTACTACAGCTTTGTTGTTAGTGCTACAACTACATGCTCACCCTCGCTTTGATTCCACCACCAGCCACTGGCATCTAATCCATTCCAACTCATAGAGAGCCCAGAGAGGGTTTCTGAGGCTGTAGCCTCATCTTTCAAGGACTTGGTAGTCCCATCTTCTCCGATGGTGGTTTTGAACTGGCGACCTAATGGTTAGCATCCAACACTTACCCAACATCTTCTCCTTTAGTAGATTAGGCAGACAAAATGCTGCCTCTTTTAAAGAGGAAATCCATTTGCTTTGAACGGAGGCCAAAGTTCTTTCTAGAGGCAGGGTATGCTGACACCCACAGCATTAGCAAATGCTGCTCCAGAACTACAAATATATGAATGTGATATAAATATATGAATGTGATATACTGCATTTGCAAAAATAACTATTATCACTCAAAATCATTGCGAGAAAGACTTGCTCCCACTTTTTCAGTTTAGTGCTGCTAATAAACATTGGTAGGGCCCAATGACTGTAAGTTGACCTTTGCACTGTGTGACAGTCATTGGTACCTGCACAAGTTGAACTCTCAGTTTGGATTCAGCATTATGCTCTAATCAGCTATGTTTATGACCTTGACTCAGCGATCAGCTTCCAAAGGCGGTGGTGAATGGTCAATTTCCCAGGGCAAACCAGGATCCTCAAAGTATAAGCTCAGAAAAACAGAGATGTTCAGGTTCAAAAAAAAAGAGGGATGTGATAAAAATACATGTCGCACTGGAAGATATCATTCAGCTGTGTCAGATAGAGTAGGCTATTAACCAAAACCAACCCACTGCCTTGAGCCCAGTTGGGCTCAGAGTTATCCTATCGTACAGAGTAGACCTGCTCACATAGAATCAGCAAGAATTTTTCCCCACGGAGCAATGGGTGTGTTTGAACAACTGACCTTTCTGTTCGCGGGTGCTTTAACCACTGCACTACGAGGACTCCTACCAGTCTACTGAGACCTCTTATAGATCAGAACCCCTACTTTATCTCAGATTCCATTCCACCAAAATCAATGAGCTGAAAATTGACGAAGGTAAGCTACCTTCAATGGAATCACAAGAATAAGAAAGATATATTTTATAGCTTGATTAAAGTAGAAATTATTTTTACTCACTTGACAGATATCAAAGCTCTTTATTTCTAAAGAATTTTTACCTAAGGGGGAAAAATCTTTTTTTTTTTTTAATGTTTCTCAGCATGCAACATTTTTAAAGCAGCTTCAGTATCTGGTTAAAGGCCTCTAAAATTGTAGGACTTACACACTTCAATAATTCTTTTAATGTTCTTATTTTCCTCCTAAATTCATAATTATGTTTTGCATGCAATTTAGAAAAGGCCCTCAGTTTAGAAATTTCAAAAATGCCAACAACAGTGAGGCTCCACAATTTCTTTTGATACTAGAATAGGTTGTCTTGAATGTTTAATGCTATTCTCAATGCACTTCCTTCAACACTGACCCTGTGGCCAAGAAAACACTGACTGATTGAAACAACTACATGGGACCTAGAAATGGTATCGCTATCAAAGCAAAGATGAATATATTTGTACACGAAATTCTGTTTCCCTTAAATGATTTTCATCTGCACCTATTAAAATATTTATTAGGTAAAATATTTATTAAGTGTCAAAATATTTATTAAGGTAAAAATGAAACAACGTCCCTTTGACTGTCTATTTTAACCATAAACCTACTGGAATCCAGAAGACAGAACAATGATGTCTGAGAATTTATAGTCACCAAAATGATTAGGTTACAACATTCATTTCTAAACACATGAAATATTTACAGATCACTTGAAAAATCACCCTTGTTTCCCAGATGTTACCTGTTGACCTTTGAAAGTGGAAGCGAGTGAATTTTGCCATCAGTATCCTTCTTTCATTTTGAAGTTTAATATAGTGTCATTGCCTCTCCAATATCCACAGTGCCTATTTCCCACTGATGTCTTATATCTTGGTCCTCTTTTCCCCCCCGCTAGAAAAGTATAGGGATGAAATAGGTGAGGTAACTCTGAGCTCAGAAAGCCCATATAATTACATAGTGTTTCCAGCACAATCCACAATGCTCTGACACCAGATATCAGCTCAATGATAAGTAACAGGGAAAAGGTGGTCAGAGAAGGTTGGCAATGAAATCGGCCCAGGAGAAGTGCCGGAGTGTTTCTAAGCAGAGGCAGCCATAGACACTAGGAGATTGAAGGGTAGATGAGGAGGAGAAGTTGGCTTCTCCTCATTATTTCTGGAAGGCCTTTATGTGAGTCTCATTTTTCTTCTAAAAAGATGGAATATCTAATTCATTAAATGAAATACTTCACTTCTGAGAAGAAACACTCAGGAAATGGTATCTAGCCCCATGGGAATACACAAAATTGATAGAATTACAGGAATAATTTGTTTTAGAGACCTGATAATTCTGCAATTTGACAAAACTTGACTCATTGGACTCACATGAACACAGCCTCCAATTTTCCTGTGACAATCGAGGGCCACAATGTTAACATTTTCCCCTCGTTACTCACCAGGACCTTAGAAGCTTGCTGAGTTTCTCAAAGTACCTATTTTGGGTCAGTGTAAAGTATTTGTCTCTGAGGACACATAAAAGTTTTTAGAACAAATACCTGCTGAAATCCACACAATTAGCTACCTGACCTTTTGTATTGTTTTTTGGTTTTCACCTTTCTTTATTTTGAATTTTTAACCATGATTTGGCTCATACACTCTTCCTTGGAGTTTGCATTTGTTTCCTTCAACGGTGATAACAAAATTTCCCATGATGGGGCAGTTACGACAGCAGAAATAGACTCTCACAGTTTGGGAGGCTGGAAATCCAAAACCAAGGGGTCAGCAGGGTGGATTCCTTTAGAAGGCTCTGAGGGAGAGTCAGCATCATGCCTCTGTCCTAGTTTCTGGGGGTTTCCGCCAATGCTTGGAATTCCTATGCTTGAAACTTCATCTATTTCCTCAGGCATAGCGAGCATGGCCGTCTTCTCGCTGTGTCTCACTGCCTTTGTGGTTCTTATAAGAACACTGCTCATACCGGATTAGCACCCAACCTACTTCAGGATGACCTCTTGCTAACTGATAGCATCTCTAAAAAACCTTACTTCCAAATAAGCCTGCCACATTCACAGGTATGGGGGTGAGGGGAGGCGGGTAGGACTTCAGCATAGCTTTTGTGGTGAGGGGAATAAAATTCAGCCCCAAACATTGCACACTGCCAATCCTGCTGGTAAGCAAACTGAATAGCTCTAACTGGTATACAGTGAACCCTCGTTTATCACGGTTAATCGGTTCTAGACCCTACCGTGATAAATGAAATTCCGCGAAGTAGGATTCCTTATTTGTAAATCAAATCTTTTCGTAGTTAGAGCATAGAGGACATGAAAAAAACACCCTGTAGTCACCATTACACTCGTATTACCCAATTTATTAAACGAAAAAGGGAAAATACAGTAAAACATTTTGGACGTTACAATTATCATTTATTATTTATTATATTATTTATGGCATCAAGAGTGTACAGTATGAGCCAATCAGTGGCAGTAATGACAGAGCATGCGCTGTTAGGCAAAAACCGCGATAGAGTGAAGCCGCGGAAGTCGAAGCGCGAAGTGGCGAGGGTTCACTGTATATGGAACTGGGAAAATAGAGATAGGTCATGTGTCTGAGATTCCAGAACCTCAGAGGAACCTCGGATTATAGATTTCAACAAAAAAATCATCACTGAAACCAGTCTCTAGGGTTTTTCACTAGGGTGCCAGATGCTGCCTACGTGTTTTAGAGATGTCTCAATAAGCAAATAAAATGGTGATTATCATCTCCGCTTCATGGGTGTGAAGATTGAGGGAAAGGAGGCACCCATTGAAATCAGGACTTAACTTCCTTCCTAGCTTGAAACTCAACGTCCCCACTCTTTCATGGGCTCTATCATCACCCAAGCTTCTTAGCTTTTCTTTTTGAAGTAACACACGCACACACAAAGGTTCATGTAGCTATGTAGATAGCATATTTCCAGTGTATTCTAATGGCTCCATGCTTGTCGTTTTTGTGATTAAGTGCCATTAGTCAGTTCTGATTCCTAGCAACATTCTGTGCAACAGAAGAAAACCCAGCCCCGTTCTGTGCCAGCCTCACAATTGTTCTGATGTCTTAGCCCATTGATGGAGCCACTGTGTCAGCCCGTCTTGTGGACGGCCTCCCTCTTAGTCACTGCCCCTCTCTTCTACCAAGCATGATGTCCTTCTCAGGGACTGCTTTCCTCTGACAACATGTCCAAAGTACATGTTTAAAGTCATGCTTAAAGTATATATTTTTTAAACTGACAGCAAGTTCACTAAATATCAGCAGCTGTTATCCTGACTTATATTTTTCTTTATATTTTGCGTATTGTAAAAAATATTATATTTAAATGCAAGAAATAGCACTACTTAGATCAAAACTACATAGTGAGATGAGTTTTCTACTGTGATTTATTTATTTGCCATGTTGTCATATTTAATTGACAATTACTGGGTTCAACATGTCTGTGAATATTTTAATGTCCAAAGAAGGGCTTTTATATTCAAAATGAGCATATTAGACCTGTCTAAATAGGCAATTTATTATTGTTGTGAGTTCAAGTTCTAAGGTCTTTCTTAAATTTCCAGAACAACTTATAATTGACACTAGGTGATTTACAAATTAAATATTTCTAATAAAAATAAGCACAAACACTATTACTTATTTGATGACTTAATGTTTTATTTAACTCAAACTATTAAGTTTAATATACTAGATGCTCATGTCATAATTAAAATCCATTCAAAACTTTAGTTCACTAAAGTATTTTAAATATTTTAACCTACACTTACTTACAAATTTAATTTTGTTAAATGTACTCAAACCATCTAATTCCTTAAAATGCTGGCTTACCAATTGTGACAGTTGGGTTTTGTGCCATCTTGGCTTCTCATTGGCTTGGTGGTTGAGGCCTCCACTAACATAGTGTAAACAACTCCACGGTGGGATCTACTACGGCCCAGGCAGTTCCTCAGGTCCTCAGGGGTGTGACCTACTTGATAAGTAAGTAGATATCATGAAGTGCATCATTCTTCTTTCTGTCCTGGACCCTGCGTGTATGATCTAAATCTCCAGTCCATGGCTGGCAACCCAGGGAGCTGTCAGCAGCCTGCCAGATTGCCTGGCAGCCCTAGGAGCCAACAGAGACTGCTGATTCATTCGCCCCTGCCAGCACCGGCCTGATCGACTGTCATCCATCAGGCTGTTGCTGTCCTGCTTCATCTTCCTGCCTCCTGCCCATCAACCCCAGCAGCTACACAGTTCAGGGGAGCCTCCAACTTAATATTTGACTCGTGGATTTGATCGGATTGGATTTACCTTCTATTACAACCATATGAGCCATTTTTCTTGATATATATGTCTTTCTGTATATGTGTATATAAACATCACTAGTTTTGTTTCTGAGGTAGTTAATTTATTGTGCCAACATGGCTGATAAACACATGTGGGGTTGATTGAAGGGCAGAGGGATAAATGGCTCCGTGAGCCTCGCCTTTCTAGTTCTCGGGTCTCTTGCTTTGTGATGGTTGGACCAGGGTGCAGCTGCCTTAGTCAGTTCCCTGCTTCAGCTGGCAAGGCTCACTTCCTGCAAGACATCCTTGAGGAGAAGCCGCATGGACCTACCCTGATGCAGCCCTGGGTGCTGGAGCAGTCGTGTGGAGACCCCTCCTGCAGTAGGCGTCATTGCATGTGTTTTGTGAGATGGAGGAGGACTTTGTGGATTGGTATCGGACGTATGCATTAATGTTGGACTTGTGGGCTTGAGCAGCATTGGGTTGGGATTTTTTTTTGATGTGCACTTAACCTTTATATAAAACCCTCTCTTACAAATGAGTTTCTGTGGATTTGTTTCTGTAATGTACCCAGACTAACACAGTTTCTCTAGAAGCAGTATTTGTAAATTCTTTTGGTTTTTTTAATTTGTAAATTCTTAAGGGACTTCTTAAAATATACTGAAATTACAACTTTAATAAACACTCTAACACTTTTAGAATCTTAGTTAATCACTTTTTTTATTGCATGTCAAATTTCAGTATCGCATACCAATCAGGTATTTCCAATTAGGTATAAATTAACATGTCAGAATATCTTAAATATTTCAAAGACTACATATAAAAAACATGAATTATCATCTTAATTTAAAATATATTCTACCTAAATTGAATACCAAAGTATTAAGACTTTCTATAAATGTAATTTCTTTCATTATCTCCATACTCAGTTTTATCATTTCCTAGGTCTGCAAAGTTGTTTATCCAATTAAAGAGGGAAAATTGCTGTCTTTAGTAGTTACAGGTCCCTAAACTAAGATATAGTTTCAAATTTAGGCAAGTGGTCTGAATTTAAGAACTGAAGTGTAGACTCAGATCTCGGCTCCTTCTTCCAGTCCATAGCACCTTGTTTTGTCAACAAGGAGCCCAACAATATGATTTCAGCTGCCCTGTAGATTTGAAAACCAGTTGGCATCGAGCTCTTTCCAACTCATTCTGTTCCCCGTGTGTTTTGGAGTAGAAATCTGTTCCAGGGGGTTTTCAACAACTGGTCTTTCAGAAGTTGACCACCAAAACCTTCCAAGATGCCCGTAGGAAGACAAAACTAACTTTCAGTTAGTAGCTAAGTGTGTTATTTGTTTGCACCACCAAGGGATTCCGTCTATAGATTTACACCCACTAAAACATATCTATTCCTTGTGTCTTTGTTACCTAGTGCTGCTGTAGCAGAAACCCCACAAGGTAATTCTTTAAAGACTAGAAAAGCATTTTCTCACAACTCAGAGGCTAGATGTCTGCGTTTAGGGCACTCGCTATAGTGGAAGGCTGTGTTTGTGTTCGTTCTGAGGAAAGCCCTTGTCTCTTTGGGCTCCTGCTGTTCCAGCATGCCTCCATTCCTTAGTGAGTCTCATGTGGTAACTCCCCTCCCCTCAAGGGTGTTTCCTTTTCTCTGCTCTTAGCTCAGAAGTGATTATGTTTAGGACACACCTAACACTGGTCTCATTAACATGACAAAACAAACCTTAATCCCCAAAAAGATTACACCTCCAATTTCTTAGGACTCTAATACGTATCTGGGGGGAAAGGGGAACACAATTCAATCAAACACACTTGGATGAATCTCAAAGTTCACCTTGGTCAAGTTTCATTTCGACTTTTTAGAAAAGTGCAATTCTAGACTACTCATATGGAATCCAGCTAATTGCTTTCTATTAGAATTAATGTAATAATGTACTCCCTTTCCTTGTTGTAAATAAGTCCCAGTGGTGCATGAGGTGAGCATTGGGCTACTAACCATAAGGCCATTGGTTCAACCCCACCGACCCTCAATGAGTGAAAGATGAGGCTGCCTGCTCCCCTAAAGCTATAGAGCCAGATTTTCATAATAAGCCCTTTGTCTGTTGTGTCATTGCTAAAAATCCTCTTCCAGTCTGTAGGTTGCCTTGTCACCTTCTCAGTAAAGTCTTTTGACACACACAGGTGTTTTGTCCTTAGTAAATCCCACTTGTTGATTTCAGGTTGCCCTGTGTGTGTACCCTGCCCTATATTGCAGTTAGCCTTTGTATCCCCTGGGCCAAGGTTCTTAGGTTTGCCCCAATTCCTTCACTAATGGTCCTAATGGTTTGAGGTTTTACTTCTAGGTCCATGATATGAAAATAACAATTTATAATCTATCAAGGGGTTATGAGGGTGGGGGAGAGGGAGGGAAAAAAAGAGGAGCTGATATCAAGGGCTCAATAGAAAGTAAATGTCTAGAAAAGAATGAAGGCAACATGTATAAACATGCCTGATGCAATCAATGTATGGATTATAACAAGAGTTCTAAGAGTCCCCAATAAAATGATCTTTTAATTTTAAAAAAGTCAAAGAAAATAAAAAGTAATATTTGAAACATATTACCAAAAAAAAAAAAGAGAGAGAGTCAGGAAAACCCTATGGAGGATTACTAGGAGTCAGAATCAGCACAATGGCAGTGAGTTTTGTTTTTATTTCTTGATTATAACACATTTTTTATATAAACAGTCCCAAAGTTCAAAAGGCAGGCTTATGTACAGCACACAGTAACAAACCAAGCTCCCATAAAGCCTACTATATTAAGATTTTGAGGCACATACAATAGTTCATAATAGCAAATAGATGACAGTAGCTCATCTGTTAATAAGGAACCCAACTACATGATCTTCGCTGCCCTATAGATTGGACACCAAAAAGATGCTTTTATTATTATTACTATATTATGTTTAAGATGTTTGTGTTTTAGTGTACCTGTAAATGTTTCTTTAATATGTTATGCATAGAAACCATAAACTATACACTAAGACAAATATTTAACTAACTGACATTACATAAGAACTATACCTAACTGTTCTGATTTATGTATAAATTAAATTTCAAGAGAGACTTAGAAATGGAACCCATTCATGGTGGATACAAGAACTGTCTGTATTTTACTTCATTACCTGTCTCATCATACTAACAATATAATAGGTTTGTGGCTTGGGTTGATACATACATTTAGACCTATGCTGCAGCACAGAAAACCTTGTTTTCATGTTCAGTTTTCAAAAACATATTTAGATCACACTTTAGGGCCAACTAGTTGGTCACAAACCAGTAAAGTCAGTCATAGTTAAATTGGTCATCTTAGAGCAATATTTTCCCCCATGAAGAAAAGGTACTATTTTTGATAAATTGTGGATTTTGTAAACCATTGCAGCACACCTAATTAACCTCATTTTTATCACTGTTTTCAGAAAGTATAAGCTGCCTGGTTAGATACTAAAAGTTATAATTACCCACCAGATTAGCATAACAATACTTAATTAACCATTGCCTGTTATTATCATTTAAACTGTACCAAAATTTTAGTATTATAAATAAAATCCCAGGGAACATGAATTTGTTCAAGAACATAACTTCATTTTAATGTTGGACTATTTTCTTAGGATAAATTCTGAGTAGTGATATTATATGGTATAGCAAATAGACTTATTTTGCTCTGAATACTTTCAAAAAAGTTTATTTGAACACAATTTTGCCAGTATTAAGCCTATTTGCTTTGTTGGGTTTTCTTTAATATGAGCATATGCAGAGGTGTGAGTTGGTACTAAAATACTGCTTTGATTATAGGACAAATTGCTAGGACTTTTTATTCATTTGTTTTCCATTTGTTTTTCTGCTTATGTGGTTTATGTATTGATAACCTTGCTTATTTACTATCAAGACTTGATATTTATCTAAAAATTTAAATTAATTTTCATATATTTAATATTCACCTGATGATACTCATATTTTATGAAGTTTTCCAATTAATTTAAATTTCATTATATTTCCTTTTACACACATATAATGTTTTGCTTTCATTTCTATGATATTAAATCTAGCAGTCATTTAATTTATGATTTTCTAGTTTTCTTTGGTTGTTTATTTATTTATTTGGCTTAATGTTTAAAGATAGTCTCAGGGCAATGGTTTGGCGGGTGTATCCAGCTTCCGAGGCTCCAGAATCTGGATTCTATGAGAATTTGAGATACTGTTCTACATTCCTACCCTTTTGATAAGGATTCTTCTATGGGATTTTTGATCAAAATGTTCATTAATGGGGAGTTACCAGTCTATAAAATCTCTAAGGTCCTGACTAACGTGGCCTTTCAGGATCCCATTCCTGAAATAGGACTTGTCCCTTTTTCCCCCTTTGATTTAAGGAAAAACATACAAAGCATAGCTCCCCAGCCCAACTCATGAGAACAATGGCAGCATCCCAGTAACCCCCCACCTTCATCCATGTGACCCCCATCCTCTTATTGTCTCTCTCCTTTCCTATCTTTCTTCCATCCTAACCCCCCTTAGCATCACCACCACCACCTCACCTCTCAGCCTCACCGTAGCCTTCAACATCTGCTTCTTTTGGGGTGAAAACAAATTTCCTTCGTTGTTTTTTTTTCCTTTTATAAATGTGTTGTCATTTCGTATTTGTCATTATGAGATTGACTAATTTTGCTGAGCATGCTATCTTCCGAATTCTTCCATGCATTGACATGTTTGACAGTATCGCTATTGTTTCTCAGAGATGTATATTACTCCATTGCATCGATGGACCAGCTTTTGCTTATCTGTTCCTCCACAGACGGGCGTTTCGGTGGTTGCCATCTCTTAGCTATTCTAGTTCTCTTTTCAAAAATAGAATATATATTTAAATTAGTTCTTCAGCGCTTGAAGGCAAGGAACAACTCAATTTATTCAAAAGGACCTCCAGGATCTAACACTCAGCCTGACAGTTAGTGGACACCCAATGGAGTTCTATAAATATACAGAATTTTGCAGTGTTATAGCCATTCAGTGAATGTTGGTAGCACCAACAAGTTGCCTTCTGCAACTTACAATGCACAGTCTGATCAAGGTTCTGAATAATCTGTTTGTATTAATTTTTAAAGGGCAAACCTTATCACTTTCTTTAACCCAAAAATATACAAACTTGCCTACCAGTGTGCTCCCATTGAATACATATCACAGCATACACTTCAGAAAGCATTTACTGGTGGCCTAGCGCATTCTCTGATATAATTTATCTATCAATTTAAAAAACATATGTAAGATAGGTATTTGCAAAGAAGGAGGCCTAATGGTGCAGGGGATTAAGTGTTGAGTGGTTAACCAAAAGGATCACTCCACAGAAGCAAATGAGGCCACTTTCTCTGTCAAGATTGACAGTCTCAGGCACATGGTGCAGCAGTCTGTGCTGTCCTGTAGGGTTGCTACGAGTTGGACTTGACTTAATGACAATTGAGTTTCTGGTTTTATTCACATAGAAAATATTGCAATCGCCTTCACTTTGAGGAGGGGTCTGTCTTTATTGCTTTGGTTTTTTACATAATGTTTCAGTGATTAAAAAGATAAAAATAATTTTGAAACCCTGTTGATGCTGCAACATAAATATATTGCCTTTGACATAAACTTGTCTGATGATCTTTATAGATTATGAAAACCAGGCATTCTCCTTATGGAAAATCTAAAGCTACAGTATGTAACAATTCATTTTATTTTTAGTGATCTCCAGCCCTAAAGATTATATTTTAGAATGTTTAAATGTAGGCTTGAAGACTGATAACATTTCAAAATAAGTAAATTTAAAATAAATAAATAAATAAATGATTTTTAATTAAGTAAATTTAATGACATAAAGGAAAATTTGGTGTAACAAATTTATTTTTACTAATTTTATATTGTACCAAATAAAAATATTCAAATATCTTAGTAAAGGCACTCACTATGGAGTTGTATTTCCCCTTATTTAATAGGCTTTTTTAAATTGTGGAATCCTGAAATGTGTCGGGAAAAGATCACTAATACACTGCTCACTATCTCTCTTTGTACCTTGAAGACATAGGTGGAATGACAAACTCTTGGTGTGCAGGAGCATAGCTGTCATAACTGCTTACCTACCCACCCATGGCCATCATGCCAATTCTGACTCATAGTGACCCATGCACAGAGGAGAACTGCTCTTTGGGATTTCTAAGACTAAATCTTTTAGGGAGCAGAAAGCCTCATCTTTCCCCCACAGAGTAGCTAGTGAGTTTGAACTGCTTAATCCATTATACCATCCAGGATTCTTTCTTTTTTTTTAATAAACTGTTTTAATGATTGTTTGTGTTGTATATTCCTTTTTTTAAAAAATCATTTTATTGGGGGCTTGTACAATTCTTATCACAATCCATACATACATACATTGTGTCAAGCACATATGCACATTTGTTGCCCTCATCATTCTCAGAACACCTGCCTTCACTGTAGCCCTTAATATCGGCTGTTCAAAAGCTCACAGCCATCAAGTCCGTTTCAACTGATGGTCACTCTTTGGGAACAGGTTCACCTGCCCCTATGGGTTTCCAAGAAAGTGAATTTCTACCAGAGTACAAGCCTCATTTCTACTGACCTTGCAGTTAGCAGTCCTCTGTCTAACCACCATGGCTCCTTCAATAATGCTCAGAATGCTATAAAAAGTCACTTTCATATGTTATGATGGAGTTATATACAAAATTCTTGAGTGGTTAAAAGGCTATTCACCTCCAATGTGAAGGGCATTTATTAAGTGTTTCAGGGAGGGACGTTTGGTCAAGGTCTTATTTTTGAACCGAGTCTTTAAGAAGATGGTCGTGCAAGCAAAAGTGGACTTAGGAGGAAGGTGGGAGGATGCTGAATGAAATAGTAATTGCCAAGGCAGGACAATATGAAATACAAGATATATATGTATAAACATCAAAAATTAAGTATGTCTACACCAATGCTCAGTGCAGCATTTTTTACAATAGCCAAAAAGTGGAAACAACCCAAACATCCACCAACAGATGTATGAATGGATGAGTAAAATGGAACATTTTTTGTGGAACTCCACAAAATAGAGTACTACTCGGCCTTAAAGAAAAATGATGTCCTGGTGCATGCCAGAAACCTAGAGAGCATTATGCTAGAGAAATAATTCAGCTGAAAAAGCACGACTGTATTATCTTTATTGTTCTTAGTCACCTTTCAGACCCATAGCTAACCTATACACAACAGAAGGAAACACCGCTAGGTCTTGTGCCGTCCTCACAATTATTGCCGCCACTCTGTCTATTCATTGCCACTCTATTTACCAAGCATGGTATCCTGTTCTAGGGACTAGTCTTTCCTGACCACATGTCCAAAGTCTGTGAGGCTCACCATCCTGGCTTCTAAGGAGCATTCTGACTGTACTTCTTCAAAGACAAATTTGTTTCTTCTTTTGGAAGTTCATGATACATTCAATATTCTTTTCCAGCACCAAAATGTAAAAGCACAGATTCTTCTTTGGTCTTTCTTATTCAATTTCCAACTTTCCCATACATATGAGACAGTTGAAAATGCCCTGGCTTGCATCAGGCACACCTTAATCCTCAAAGTAACACCCTTGCCTTCCATTTTAAAGCGGTCTAGAGCAGCAGGTTAATGTGCTGCAATGCTTCGTTTGATCCCTTGACTGCTGCTTCCATGCGCATTGGTTGTGGAACGAAGCAAGGTAGAGTCCTTGACAACTTTGATCCATTCTCTGTTTATCAAGATGTTGTCGATTGGTTCAATTGTGAGGTCTTCTTTATGTTGGTCTTCTTTACACTGAGGTAGAATCCATACTGAAGGCTGCAACTTTGAACTTCATCGGTAATGCTTCAAATCCTCCTCACGGTCAGCCAGCAAGGCATGTCATTTGCGTGTCCTAGATTGTTAACAAGCCTTCCTCCAGTTCTGATGTTGCATTCTTCTTCATAAAGTCCAGTTTCTCAGATTACTTAGTCAGCATACAGATTAAATCAATATGATGAGAGGACACACCCCTACAGTACACCTTTCTCAATGTCAAACCATTCAGCATTTGGTTGTTTTGTTTGCACACCTGGCTCTTTATCCACATGAGCACAATTAAGTGTTCTGGAACCCCCCATTCTTCTCAAGGCTATCCATCGTTTGTTATGATCTGCACAGTCGGATGCCGTTGGGTAGTCAATAACACACAAACCACTTTCTGGTATTCTCTGCTTTCAGCCAAGATCCATTTGATGTCAGCAATAACACCCCTTGTTCTGCATCCTCTTTGGAATCTGGCCTGAATTTCTGGCACCTTCCTGTCAATGTACTGCTGCAACTATTGATAAATAATCTTCATCAAAATTTGACTGGCATGTAATATCATTGATCTATTGCTCTATAATTAATGCATTCTATGGGGTCAACTTTCTTTGGCATGGGTAAAACATGAATCTCTTCCTGTCAGTTGGCCAGGTAGATGTCTTTCAAATTTCGAGGCATGAGTGAGTGCTTCCAGATGAGTGAGTGCTTCCAGTGCTTCATCAGCATACTGAAAGATTTCCATTGGTATTCTGTCAATTATTGGAGTCTTGTTTTTGATTAAAGCCTTCAGTGCAGTTTGAGTTGAACTGTTGATGCTTAGACTTGGACTATTGGTGTTTGATCATCTGCTACCTCTTGAAATGGTTGAATGTCTATTAGTTTTTAGGGGGCGGGGCAGGATGAGGGACACAGTTCATTGAATCTTCTTTTAATATTTCTTGTACCATTCTCTATGTTGCCCATAGAATCTTACAATATTGAAACTCAAAGCTTGAAGTTTCTTCAGTTCTTTCCATTTATTTTCCTTATGTGAAACAAGGAAAAAAGGTCAAACACCAAACATTGTTAGTGGCTACTATGAGCTGACTAAAGGGGAAAGGGGGGAGCTCGTGCTTAAGAGGCATTGAGTTTATGTTCATAGTGGTAGAATGACTTGGAAAAGCATAGAATCAAAGGTTGTGTAACATGAGAAAAACAATTAATTACATAAATTACACATGTAAAAATGTTAAATTGGTGGTTGTGTATATTTTCATTGGAATAAAATTTTAAAGTTCAGTATACTAGAATTGGGAGAGCGTCAGAGAAGTGATTCAAGAAGCAACTCATGCGGGATGCTGAGGAAGTTCGATTTTATCCTGTAGACCTTGTGACACTTTTAAAGAATGGGAAATAAGGTTAAAACATAATGAAGCTTTGGTTTTTTAAAAAGATCACCCTGAAATCAAAATGGTGTATAAAATGGGAGGTGAGCAAACAGATGGGGCAATGTGCTATGGTTGCAATAAACCAGGCAGAACATGACACAAACCTGAAGAACAGTCGTATCTGCAAGATGGAGAAGAGATGGCAGGTTCAAACTGGAAGATAGAACTGATCAAATTTGGTAGCTAATTGCATGTGAGACATGAAGCAAAATGAGGAATCTCTAGTGCTTCTAAATTTTCTAAATAGTTGTAAACAAAACAAAGCAAATGGATGAGCATCTTTTGGCATATTAAGATTATTGATACAGTGATATTAATCGCAACATGCCAAAAAAATGTCCACAAAGATTCAATGTCTGCAGTTAAAGGGAAAGTTTGAGATAGATATTTGGGAATCATTGCTGTAGATGGAATTAAAAACCATGGATGAGCTTTTTGCATAGAAGAATCCTTTTAAAAATGTTATTCTGAGACTTTTGGTGACCCAACAATAGGCTTTACCTAGTCTGCCTGTATGAAAGGAAATTTTGGAGAAAAGAATTCTATTTGTAGGCATCTTATAAATTGAGATGTCAAATGAATCATTATTTTAAAAATCAAAAACTCAGCATTATTCTCACAGAAATCCATTACATGATGAATAAGTATGGCTTTATCCTTGGTTTGTGTGTGTGTGTGTATTGTTGGTGGGAGGGGTTGCATACTCTTTAAAAACTGTATTGGAAAGATTGTCTTGGAAAATATTTTCATGGTTTTTAAATTTGTTTTATAATAGATTTATTGACATATCTTACACATTCCAATGTATCGTGTTATGTTTTAGACCTCTTGGGTGCATTGTTATTAGTACTATTGTGCAGTGCTTCATCCCCAAGACACAAAAGTCACTCATTTAAGCATAACAGTAAGACGACAGTAGCAACCATCACTGCGGCACACAATAACTTAACAAAGAAATATAACCAACATGGCCCCCAGTGAACTCTAAATATGATTCTTTCTGAGCAAAGGAAACAATCTCTGAGTGGAGTGGTTCCACACAGGAAATGAAAAAGGATGTTTATTTTGGAAATGCCACTCTGAATATTAGATTTTATAAGGCTCATGATCTATTCTACACCTTCTCTGTAATTAAACATTGTGAACTACTGACACGAAGTCTTCTATAGTTTTGCTTCATTTTCTAAAAAGCACAATTTCCTTTAAAGAGACCAGTTGACATTTACAAATATGTGTGTGTGTACATATTCCAGTGTAAAATAAATGTATCACTTAAAACCAGAATTACAGACATTCTTCAAGATTACACACTTCACAACAAAAACAGGCAGAAGGTATACTAGTGCCAACCAGCTGATAAAACCAACCACAAAAGTCAATGATAAGTGTTTTTGTGCAGCAACAAAATTAAACAAACCTTGGCAACAATATTTTATCAAATGACACTAGCAGATGTCTAATAAATGAGCTGTTATCAACTCAATGGAAATAAGTAGTATCATTTAGTGAACTGGCCTGGTGAGATTTTCAAAATATTTAACACCTTGTGAAGCATAGACACCAGCCAATCTGAACAAACGCCAGCTTAAGCAAATGGCATATACATGTTTGTCCACATGCTAGCAAGTAGTTCATGTTATCCTTGTACAGAGTTTAAGTACAGGAGCCCTGGTGACATAGTGGGTTGTACATTGGGCTGCTCACCTCAAGGTCAGCATTCAAACCACCCGCCACTCTGAGGTAGAAAGACAAGAGTTTCTACTTCCATAAAGTTACAGTCTCAGAAAGCCACAAGGCCATTGCTAGTGTGCCCCAGAGAGTCACAATGAGCTGGAATGAACTTGATGGCAGGGAGACTTTGGTCAATTGGTAATTGTTGGATACATATGAGAAGTGCTTGATTTTTTTTTTTCTTCTCCCTCACGTTAAAAGTCTTGAAGAATTCTAACTATGCAGGAAAATGCTTGATCAACTTTTAGGTTAGATATCCTTGATTGTGTACATCCCGACATTATCAGGATCTCTGAGGAAAGAGGGAACTTTAAGAGACAGATGTCGTCAGAAGGATTTTTATAAGTATCTTTGGGTTTCTACTCAAGATAATCTAAAGTTACTTATCAGCTATTACTCATCCTGGTTTCTCAGCTGTCTGAAGAAGTTCCTTTATTTTAATCATTCATGTCTCAGGCAGTCGAGCTCCTTCCTTATAGGAGAAGATAGGCATTTGTCTGAGTCGAGCTTCCTGGACTCAAGCCAGTCCTCCCCTGAGTTTAATGATGGCCTCTTCTGTTATGCCAGAGACGACAACCAGATACAACTTATTCTTTCAATGACTTCCCACTCGAACCATTGAAAGACAGTATCCATAAATGCATATTTATATTTCTGATATATATCATACATTCATATACATAGATATACACATTTATCAGAAATATAAAAAAGCGTGTACAGCCAAACACCTCATGGAATTCAGTAACTTGGTTTGGAGATTTAGGGTTTGGGTTTTATAGAAAATTACAGTTAATCGGCCTAATAATAAGATGCTTCTAGTTCATTGCATTGGGATCTTAAGAGTTTGCAAGCCTATCCAAGGTACAACAGATAGTCTCTATTTACCTGGAGCAACAGAAAAAGAAGTGTCAGGAATTGGGATGAAGAAACGGCATATGTGGTTAATAACCTTCATGATCAACTTCTTCCTTTGCCCCCAGACCGAAACTGGATGTTGCCCCATTAAAAACACTGAATGTTTGGATCACAGATTATGATAGAAGAATCCTAATCAAAAGGGTAAGACAAACAAGGGAATTTCAAATTCTCATGGAATCCAGATTATCTGGCTATTTGTTGAACCATTGAAACTCTTGGCCTCAGATAATATTTAAAACTTTAAAGATTATTTCTAAACCAGAAATACCCCTACAGTCCTCCTAAAGCTGTAGCTTAATTAGTATGGAATATCTGCTTGACCACTATGCTTTTTCAAGAATTACTTATATGGAATCACATTGGCAATAACAACTAGAAAGATCAGGTAGAAGCATTAAAGGGCAGTACGTTTATATTAAAGGAGAAGGAGCAAATCAGTAGGTTGATGTTAATAAACGAGCCTGAAGAATAGCATCAGTATCACTGAATTGTGTAGGTAAAAACTGATGCATTGCTTTTTGCTTTGCCATATATAGTGTCAACAATAAAACATAAAATCGATTACATATAAAAAAAGAAACATTACAAAGAGGTTAGCAAGCAAATTTTCATGTGACATAGAATAATTCATATGTGAAGCTGGAGAAACACCTCCATCCCTCCGTCCCTCCAACACCTCCATCCCAACTGCCCCTGTGAGTCTCCAATCCTGCAAATCTCCATGGGGGCAGAAAGCCACCTCTTCTCCCCACAGAGCTAGCTGGTGTTCTCAAACTGCTGACTTGGTGGTTGGTAACCCAATGCATAATCACCATGCTTTATTAGTGTCACTAAATTAGTCCATGGCATAGAATTTAAAACATTGTAAACGTTGTTTAGAAAAGAAAATTATACAAGAATAAGCCAGCTATGAAGCGAAATACATGAACTGTTGACTTGTGGAGATTAAACTCTTAAGTGAGTGAACACTATTTACACAAACCACGAGGGTTGGTGATAGAGCTAATCATCCAGAGCCACACGTACCAGATTCATTTATGTCAAGAAGGTCATTAAAATAGTAAGTATATGATAGTTCCTGGACACCTCAAGACAGATATTTGAACCAAAGTCCATTGATTCCCAGTTCCATGCCCCTGGGCCAGCAGCCATTTGCTTCTTCCTACACTAGGGAGTCTCAGTCTTAAAAAAAAATCCAAGGGCTACAAGTGAGTTTGAGGTAAAGTCCAGTTCATTTAGTGTGGTTCCACATTGAGTTCTTCTAGTGTGGCCTATGAAGGATGTTGTAAGCCTGTAAGGAGCAGAGTCTAAAGTCCCAGTCGAGGCTGTAACTCTTGACAAGAGTAGAAAGCCTCCTTCTCATACAAAACATTGGGTGGTTTTTAATTGCTGAGCCTGAGGTTAGCAGCCCAACTCATAACCACTATGCCACCGGGGCTACTGCTATAAGGAATTTTACTCAAAAGATAATCCCCAGGCTGCCTTCTCCACAAAGAGCAGAGAGAAGGTGAAAATCCCTCTCAAGGTCCTAATTCAGGGTTAGCATAAACGGGGATCATTGCAAATGAGGTTGTATTTTCAACACGCTGTGCAAAGAACTGGGCATCAAGTTCACAGCTCTGCCTTTCTAAGTGGGGCTTTTGAAAAGCAATGAGAGAGGACATACAAACATTTTCTCATGACGTGACAAAGCCAATCAAACCATTTCTGTAATTTTATGGGTCTTCCTCAGTGGTTTATCTCGGCAGTAGTTTGACTTCTAGCCTGAAATATAGTCATTTTAATGTCAAAGATAAGCTTTCAGAGTTTCTCAGGATGATGGAAGTGCGGCTTTGTGGTTTCAGCCAGAGTTTGATTCTTTTCCTTGAGAATTTTATTTTCCCCATGTGAGAGGCAGGAATATGAACAGCATATTTTAGGGCATATTTTAAAACTATATTCAAATGCTGCAAGGAAAACATTAAGATATATGTTTCAGAGCCAAAAGCATCCCTATGAGATAGATTACAAAGTCATTTGTGATTATTGCTTAAATTATGAACACTGAACCTTCCAGCACATGAAATATGCTACCTTCTCCCTGGGGGCACAGACAACAGAAAAGTGGGTGAAGGGAGACGTCGGACAGGGCAAGATATGACAAAATACCCATTTATAAACTATCAAGGGCTGATGAGGGAGGGAGCAGCGGGGAGGGAGGGGAAAAATGAGGACCTAATGTCGGGGGTTTAAGTGGAGAGAAAATGTTTTGAGAAATGATGTACAAATGCGCTTTACACAATTGATGTGTGTATGGATTGGGATAACAGTTGTATGAGCCCCTAATAAAATGTTAAAAAAAAAGAAAAATGCTAAAATGACTTACAATGAGAAAGGTCACATAATTTCTGAATGAGTGTTTGATCCAAATATCCAGAACTTTCTGAGCAACCCAACAGCACTTAGTGCCATTCTCAGCAACATGTAAACATATTGGGTTTTTACAGCAAGGAAGAAAAAAGATGTGCTGGTTGTGATGCCAACCCAAATAGAGACATCTTGAGAAAAGGATGCAAGCTGTACTAGTCTTCTCCTGGACATAAATAGTTTGCTTAAAAAGTCATTTTAAAATGATAATTCAAAAAGATTGCAAACAATTTTATTTGTTCAAAACTATGATTTGGTTTTCTCTTGTTTTAGCATGTTGAATTAAATCCCATCTATGCCATGAGCACTATGGTCCTCAGATGCAAAAAATGTAACCAAAACAGTCAGGAATGAAGAGGGATGAGGCTGGGATGCCGGAAAAGGCCAGAATTTAAAAGCAGACTGAGAGAAACCAACTTGGAAAGAACACAAGGCTACAGTCAGGGGGAAGCAAGAGATACTACAATCACAGAAGCCCAAGGAAGAATGTTCTAAGGACTGCTAATTGGATCTTAGAGAAATCAACGTAAACCAAACTCATGCCATCAAGTCCACTCTGCTTATGAATTGGACACGAAAAAAGACCACATGAAATTGAGCTGATTCAAACTTATGGTGACTCCCAGGGGTTCAGAGTTGATCTGCACTCAGTAGATTCTCCAACGACTGATTTTTCAGAGTTAGATCACTGGCCCTTTCTTCTCCATCACCTCTAAGTACACTTGAATTACCACACTTGTCATTAGTAGAGAAGTGTGCTAACCATTTGCACTACCTAAGGACTCCAACTACATAGAGATCAATAATAAAGATAGTGGATATTTGTGCATTCCAGAAATATTTTAGGCCTTTTACATAAGCTATTGAAGGAAGGCGTATTAATAACTTGTGATATGCAGATGACATAACCTTGCTTGTTGGAAATGAAGAGGACTTGAAGCACTTGCTGATGAAGTTCAGGATTACAGTCTTCAGTATGGGTTATAATTAAATGTAAAGAAGACCAAAATCCTCACAATTGGACCAATAGGTAATATCATGATAGAGAAAAGGCTGAAGTTGTCAAAGATTTTTACTTGCTTGGATCCACAATCAATAATCATAGAAGCAGCAGATAAGAGACCAAACGATGCATTGCACTGGGTAAATCTGCTTCAGAAATTCTCTTTAGATTGTTGACAAACAAGGGTATTTCTTTGGGGGCTAAGGCCTGACAGAAACCATTTTATTCTCAATTGCCTTATATGTATGTGAAAATTGAACACTGAATAAGGACAAAAGGATAAAACATCAAGACAATAGGATTATGTTACTGGCAAAGAATATTGGAAATATCATAGACTGCCAGAAGGATAAACAAAAATCTATCCTGAAAGAAGTACAACCAGCATGCTGAGGACAGAGGTAAGGATGGCGAGACATCATCTTACATATTTTAGACATTTTGTGAGGAGAGACAAGTCTCTGGAGAAGGACATCATGTTTGGTAAGCAGATGGGCAGTGACCAATAATATTTGCAAATTGTTGCAAATATTATTTGCAATAATTCTCTCCTGAAACCTGAAGGGTCTTCGGCCCCCACTTAAATTATTCCCAAAATGAGATCAGTGGGTATCTTATGAAATAATTCTAGTAGCCTTTGCAAAGGTCACTTTCACTAGACACCCTTTTCCTAAGGTATCATCATTGCTAGTCTCAAAAGGGGCACTGCATTGCCCTAGTACATAATGTCAATATCTCAGATACACTTTATATATATTTGTGTGGGGATAACCTCCCCCCAAAATGGAAGAAAGCTCTGCTGGGCGGAGCTTTCATAGTACATATGTTTCCTGCTAGGCAA
>NW_022103920.1:78446656-78448052 GCF_000313985.2 Echinops telfairi
CAAATCAGAGCACATCACAAGCATAACATAAAAAAGACTGAAATATTTATTATTGGTTAAAAACTGAAACCCCAGTCTTGTCACTCAGCTCCAAGGAACACATAGATGGGGGATAGGGGGCCCTTAACATAAATCAGCATAAGAAAAAGCCCAGCTAAGGAATTCCAGAACACAGCTACAGGTCCTGGAGGCTTTTTGCATAACAAAGACCCACTGAAGCAAGTCTCAGATTCTAACAAAGAAATGAACTGCAGCCTGGAGAGTAAAGGAGACGCTTTAATTTGATTCTATTCTTGCTACACAGGGGGATAAAAAATAAAATCCTCTGATCTAGTAGGGCACCAGCAGTCCAGATAGGACAATAAGCCCAGCTTCCCTCTTAGTAATTCTACACACAGCTGGGGAGGTCCTGCCTGTCCTGGGGCCCTAGACGGGAGTGTGGGAACACCCTGCCCTCTGCCCCTGCTTCAGTGCTACATACAGTACAAGGCCGGGATACCAGTGAACTAAGCACTCACTACCGTGGTGGGAACTGACGCCTGGCCACAGGTGCAATCATGACTTTGAAAGGAATCCCACCCTGCATCTGTGGAGCCCTACATCAAACGGGTACACCAACCCACTACCTTGAGGAAGAGTTGAACTCCTCCAGCCGCACGGACAGGTGCTCAATTCTCAGTTATCTACTTACTTACCACTTTATTTCTTCTTTCTTTATTCACCCGCCCTTCTGTCTTTCCCACCGCAGTCAGTCTCAAGGAGCTCTGGTTTGTGTTGGGGGTTTTTCTCTCTTCTTTTTCCCTCTTTTTTTCTCTTTTTACTTCTTTCTCCTCTTCGCTCCCACTCTTTCCTATCATACACCACTACTGGCTTCCAGGTCACTACCCTCAACCTAGGGCAAATCAACCCAAATAGCAGGGGGATCTCCAGCTTCTCCTCCTTGGAAGTTGTGTACACCACACAAGGCAGCTGTGACAGCCAACTACACTGCGCTCTGCTAAGCTGCTGATGAAACCTCTGTCAGACTTCTAAGGCGATATTGTCAACTAGGGAAATTATGCCCAGCACCACTGGGTCCCTGCATTAAAAGGGCACACCTACCTGCCATTGTGGGGCAGGGTCTAAACCCCTCTGGTCCCACATTCAAGCAATCAGGGATCAGCCCTTTATTCTTTATTTCCTCCTTCTCTCTCTCCTCCCTCTTTACCATCACAGTCAATCTTAGTAAACACAGTTGAGTTTTTTCCCCTTCTTTCTCATTCTTCTCTTTTTTTCCCCTCTTTCTTCCTTTGTTCTCTTCACTTCTCTCGCTACTTTTATGATTCTCTCTTCTCCCTCTCTTTCCTTTCACATGCCACTGCTGGTTCCCAGACCCCTACCCTCTGCCTAGGGCAAC
>NW_022103920.1:78458438-78459738 GCF_000313985.2 Echinops telfairi
CCACCTGTATACATATAGTTTCTCAGTGAGCATGTAACATCTATCCTCTAAATTGAATAGACTTGAGAATGTGAGCACAAGTCAGTCTCAAACTGGGTCCTCAGTGTATTGGTAAAAGTTAGTGGAAATAATTGCCAAACACCGAAATTTTGCCTATGTTGCTAGTTTCAAAACATTGGTCCTTAGACTCATGCTAGATAGTCGCAAAAGAATTATCCTTCGAAATTTTCAGAGTCCGTATGTCTGGTGTGTGGCCTGAGCCTCTATATTAATTGGAAGAGGGAGGGTGGACCCATCCTCCAGGAAATGTAAAGGAAGTAAGGACCTATCTGCTTAAGAAAACTCTGCCTTTTCAGGCTCTGGCCTCAGAGTCAGCATGGATGCCAAGGGCAGAAGTATAAGAGAGGCTGAAAAGAGGAGAATTGATTGAAATTCTATTTAAGGTTCAATAGCACAGCTGGCACTCTTCCTCCTCAGCACAGTGCACAGGGAACCAGCTTTAACTGGTGAGCAAGAAAAACAGGGGATACTTTCTAAAGACTGAGTGAACAATTTAGAAAGCAAAGCTTCTAGGTCAGACATTGGTTCTGCCATGGTAAAACCTGTCTCTGGCATCCATGAGGCCCACGTTCTGACTGCTGTTCCTTGGACGCTCTCATTTAAGG
Source organism: Echinops telfairi (assembly GCF_000313985.2). Classification (NCBI taxonomy): domain Eukaryota; kingdom Metazoa; phylum Chordata; class Mammalia; order Afrosoricida; family Tenrecidae; genus Echinops; species Echinops telfairi. Next base: position 78,459,104 of record NW_022103920.1, read on the forward strand.
AAAAACTAGCTATGCACCCTTTCTCCATGCTGATCCAACTGGAAATCTTACTCACAGGAGAGGCCAAGACAGAAAAGGGTCCTGCGTACATGACTGCCAAAAGTCCATGGCCGCCCACTTGATTCTGACTCACAGGTTTCAAAGACTGTAAGTCTTTATGGGAGCAGACAGCCTCATCTTTCTCCTGAGGAATTACTCACATGAAAGAATAGGAAACTTAACTCAGTTAACCACTTACTTTGCCTTCCTCTTATAATTTTAATTGGACGGCCTAGAATTACCAGACAATTAGAATCAACAGAGATCAAGATTGTTTTTTACTTTTAATTGTTTAAAACTGAAAATTTTAAAAACCATAAAACATAAAAGCAATCCAATAATTTGGAGGAATTAATAGATTTGAAGATAGGATAGCTGTAATTAATGATTCTCCCACTTTTCTGAATATCAGAATTACCTGGAGAGTTTTTATAAACCATATTACTCCAACCAATTAATTCAGAATCTTTGAGAATGAGGCTTTTCCATCAATACTTTTTTTTTAATCATTTTATTGGGGCGCATACAACTCATCACAATCCATACATACATCAATTGTGTAAAGCACACTTATACATTTGTTGTCCTCATCATTC
>NW_022103920.1:78462141-78473757 GCF_000313985.2 Echinops telfairi
ATAAGGAATCCGGAGGGGTTTATTTTGGGGTTTTCAAAGAAACGTGCTATAGGTATTATTGATTTCAATTCTTGAGATGGGCTATGTAATGTATATATAAATTCTGTTAAGCTCTACTTCTTTTTTGTCTCCCCCATTCCTCTCTTCTTCCTGTTCCTGCCCCCATCCCTGAGCTCCTCAAAGTCATCAAAGCCTTGTCTATTGGTATATAAACCACAGTTCTTCTTCTTTGTTTTTCCTTATAACAGTGGTGATATTAAAAGTTCATCTGTTAAGATTGATTGAGTTTGCTATGCATAATGTTCTCTAGTTTTGTCCACATTTTGTAATGTTTAAGAGCATTGTCATTGTTTGCTATTGATGCATAAAATTCCATAATATGAGTATACCAGAGCTTGTTTATCCATTCCTCTATAGTTTTGGGTTGCTTTTAGTTCTATGGGATTAAAGCTAGGACAGAGGAAAAATTGCAGACATTATCAAAAAGGAAACAATAGCAGTATGGACACACATTATCAGTTAAAAACAAGAATAAACAATAAGAGGCCAAAATTGTGGTAAGCAGCACAGACTGATTAAATAAATAAATTACTCAAAAAGTGACCATATAACAAAACAGTGACATGTATTAAATTCTAAAATATTTTTGCAGAGTTGCTTAAGATATTTTAAACCAACTACTATTACATTTTTTTAAATGGTACTGACTCAATTTAGGAAATTCATGCACTGTGCTAAGCCATCCATATGGCAATTATAGCTTGTATAGTGAGTTATTTATTTAAATCAAGTATTTCAATGTGTGTTTTTGAAAGAAAAAAGAATCCATTCAGCAGACTCCTGAAATTTTTCATAAAGGAAGGGTTAAAGTTGGGAGACTGCCTGTAGCATTCCACCGATGCTTCCTTCCATGTGTCAGTTACAATTCTCACCTTTGTTTACTGGAGAAAATCAAGAAAGTCTTATTGATCACTTAAAATAACTACAATAATAAAACAACAGCACTTTTAGCTATTTTTGGATGCAAACTTTGTGGCAAAATGTATATCACTTACATTTTTTATATAAGAAAAAAACTTTAGCTGTTTTAAGGACAGGGAACTTCCTGTTGTGCTATGGGGAATGTCTCTCTTCAAGAATCACTCTTTATGAAGAGATTCTTAGGCACCTAAACATCCCCTTTGTTCTTTTAACCTTGAAAAAGTGTGCATCATACATGTTTTATGATGGATCCATTTCCTTGCAAAAATAATTTAAAATGTAGATTGCAAATAGAACTCCTCGTACCTTGAAGCCCACGTTTTATAAATCTTTCTCTTGTAAGTGAATATATATATATTCATGTATATATTATATATATCTGAGGTCCCCACTGTAGCAATGAGGTGTTTTGTGTAGCTCAGGTATCTCTGAGGAAGTGTTTTCAGCATCAAAATATCAGTGTTCAAAATCATTTGTCTCCTTGTTGTCCAAGGAAATTAATGAAAACTTATTTCCCAATATCCTGGAGCCAAGATATAATTCTAGATATTGTAATTGAACAAAATATATTTCCTGGTTTGTCATTTTGCCTTCAATAGTGTAGCTTCTAAGGAGACCTGATATTGCAGTGGTTAAAGTGCTTAGCTGCCAACTGAAAGACCAAACCTATGAGTTGCTCCACAGGATAAAGGAGTGAAGCGTGGGACTGCATGCTGTGAGGTGAGCTGTTTGGAAACTGTTATCCTAATCATCCACCTGGCAGGTCTCCTCAAGAGATTACCTACTTCTCACTGCCAGGCCGTCAATGCCAACCCGTAGTAATGCTACAGGACAGAGTAAAACTGGCCCTTTGGGTGCCAGAGGCTGTACGTCTTTATGAGAGTAGAAAGTCTCCTCTTTCTCCCCCAACATAAAAACTCCTTCAAAATAAATAAATGTATAGCCTTGAAAATTCTATCCAGCAGGTCTACTCATCCAATGGAATCTCTATGAGTCGAGTCAGAACCAACTAGACAGCAATAGGTTTGGTTGGTTTGGTGAGTTAGGAAGCGCCTCATTCCCACCTCCATTGCATATCCTACTGAAGGACGTCCTAACTATCTGAATAACAGTAACTTCTTTGGTACAGAAATCAACTTCCTCAGGGCCAGAGCTGAGTGGAAAAGATGAACGGTGCATTGATCTGTATGTAGTTGGTGTGAAGACTGGGTCCTGTACTTGGAATGGTAAGCTCCCAAAAAGAGGGGTTACTTGCACAGAATACACAGTTTAAAGCCTAAGTTCTATATATAATAAAGAGTTGGGGCAATTTGTTCATTATATGGATATAAGGGGACTTCAAAAGTTTATGGAACACAAATGTGTGCATAAGCAAGTATGGTGAAGAAAGCTTATGGTGCCCAGCTATCAAAAGATATAGCGCCTGGGGTCTTAAAGGCTTGAAGGTAAACAAGCGGCCATCTAGCCCAGAAGCAACAAAACCCACATGGAAGAAGCACACCTACCTGTGTGATCATGAGGTGTTGAAAGGATCAGGTATCAAGCACCAAAGAACAAAAAATCATATCATCGTGAATGAGGAAGAGTGCAGGATGGGACCCAAGGTGCATCTGTAGGCAACTGGACATCCCTTTGAAGAGGGGTCATGGGGAGGAGACGAGTCAGCCAGCGTGCAGTGTGGCACCGATGAAACATACAACCTTCCTCTAGTTCTCAAATGCTCCTCCCTCCCACCCCTATCATGATCCTAATTGTACCTTACAAACCTGGCTAAATCACAGAATGTACACTGGTACAGATATGAACTGGAAACACAGGGAATCCAGGACAGATGAACCCCTCAGGACCAGTGGTGAGAGTGGCAATACCAGGAGGGTGGAGGGAAGGTTGGGTACAAAGGGGGAACCGATTACCCGGATCTACATATTACCTCCTCCCTAGGGGATGGGCATCAGAAAAGTGGGTGAAGGGAGACATTGGGCAGTGTAAGATAGGATAAAATAATAATTATAAATTATCAAGTGTTCATGAAGGAGAGGGGAACAAGGAGGGAGGGAAAAATGAGGAGCTGATACCATGGGCTCAAGTGGAAAGCAAAGGGTTTGAGAATGATGAGGGCAACAAATGTACAAATGTGCTTGACACAATGAATGTATGTGTGGATTGTGATAAGAGTTGTACGAGCCCTCAATAAAATGATTTAATTTTTTTTTTAAGTTTATGGAAAAATTCCATTATCTTTCAATTCTGTTTCTCCAAAACTTTTTGAACCACCCCCCTTTTAAGTAAGCTATTATATTGTACAATTCTTTAAAATGCTTTAAACATCTAAATCCAAAGGTAAATTTTATCATTAGTCTCAACATAAACTATGTATACTCACCATTTGGTTGTTGCAAGAGCTTCAAGTAGCTTAACTCTTCTTAATTTCTTCAGGATATAATTAAGCATTGAATAACTCTGAAAACCCATGACCATAGAATAAATTCCAAGTTAAAGCAGTACTGTAGGGTAGTGTGGTAGTTACATAATATGGTGTCAATTTGACAATTCAGAGTGAAGGGGTGGAGTCTAGGCTGTCAATCAGGTCATAGTCAATAGTGCCTCTGTGTGGGCATGGCATTCTCCTGAGGATTCTGGGAACTCCTGTATTCCACCTTGAATGCTGGAGACATTCTCTCTCTCTGCTCACTCCTTGTGAGACATCCCTGTCAAGAAGACACATGGAACAACACTAGTGTCCTGAGCTGTAGGAGCCATCTGGAGACCCATGCCAGTGCTGAGATGCTTACAATGCCACTGGATCCACAATACTTCCCACCCACTGGCCTGTGATCTTCCTGCATTCAGCATCATTGCATGTGTTTCATGAGTCTGAGGAGGATGTTACTGATTGGTGTCAGACATATGGGCTAATATTGGACTTATACACTTGATCTATACTGGGCTGGGATGTTTTCTCAATATTCAATTGCTCTTGTATATAAACCTCTACCCATATGCATGTTTATGAATTTGTTTCTCTAGTCTACCCAGACTAACACAGATAGGGTAGAATTGCCTCACAGTTTCCATCACTGTAATCTTTGCAGGAGCAGACTGCCACATCTTTCTCTGGAGAAGTACCTGGTGAGTTAAAACTACATCTATAAATGTCACAATGGCATTTCCAAGAGTAATATGGATTTATGTTGTTTACATGGTGATGTATATATGTGAATGTTTGAGGGAGATGTACACTTTTATTTAATTATTGGGTTATTCAATAACAATGCTATATCAGGAAAATCATAAGAATCTTATCCTGAAAGTTTTAAAAGAAAGACATTGACCATTTTGAGATATTTTGCTTCTCTTCCATGACTGCTGTCACCATAATAAAAGTTCTGGGGTTCTTTAAGAGTTTTCAGTACTAGGAGTATTTGAATGAATCTCAAAATATTATGGCTGATGTCTGAGGCATCAACTAACCTAAGGATTGTGAGTATTAAAATCCAAATCCAATGAGCTGTTTTTAATATTTTCTGCTTCCCTTTTGATTGGGGTTTTTCTTTGTTTTGCTTCGTCATTGTGCCTTTTTTAGGGGGCGGGGGGGCTGGGTTGCTTGCTTCCTATTTGTGTTTTGTATGATTTTTCTATCTGTGAAATCCAGGATAACAGACCCACAGAGACAGTTCCTGGATTAATAATTACCAAGGGGCATGGCAGGGAATGATGGGAGCACATGGGTAGCTAACAATAATGAGTAGGAGAAGAAAATGTTCTGAAATTGATTGTAGTGATGATTGTATAACTCTTCTTCATATAACTGAATGATTATGTTACATGATATATGATGCCAATTAAACGGTTTTAGATGTGTGTGCATATGCTGACATTTCATTTACACATACTAAATATAGACTCATTCTATGTACTTCAGTGTGTAATGTTTAATGAAAACTTATCTTTGGTCAGTAGTTAACCTCAGGATTGATAGCGTCAGAACTTATCAGTTGGAAATGTCGGAAACCCAATGGATACCAGCTGACTTGCAAGAGAAATTTATTGGCTCAAATAACTTGGAATAACAAGGGTATCGCTATTATCAGGCATGACTTAATCCAAACAACAACATCTTTATTCTCTGGGTTTTATTTCACTTTGTATTTTTATTTTACCCTAGATATGGTCTTTCACCATATGATAGAGATAATAGCCAATGGTGACTTTGGCAGCATTGTGACTCCAGGTTAAAGAGGACTTGACCCTTCATATTACATTGGTATGGATTGTACTCCACCCTCAAAAGAAGACTAAGGAGATTGCCCAAGTCTCAGTAATCTGCCTACCCCTGACAGCCAGAAACAAAGCCACCTACTAAAGAAGGAACAAGGAATGAAAACTTGTAGGCAGCCAACAATGTTAGCTATGAGAGGACCCAGAAAGCAAGTATAATCCAACAATGTTAGCTATGAGAGGACCCAGAAAGCAAGTATAATATTATAAAGATCATTGACATAAATGTAAATTCAGGTGTATATGTAATAGACCAACAATATTACCAATGAATCATTAGATAAAGGCATTAGAAATACGTTTTGGTGGGTCATATTATTGATTTGTCAGAAGAAAATGGAGGAGCTGCTATTTAGAATAACTCCCCAAAGGAGCTTTGAATAACTCTCCTCCAAGTTCATGAAGAATTATCCTGGCATTAGTGCAGATTACACCACTAGCTGGTCACTTATCCCACAAATAGATGGCCTACATAATTATATGGAAATTAAGTATTTTGGTGAGGTGGGTTTTTTTTCATCTATTCTATATAAAGAGGTTGGTGTTGCTACCCAAATTAATATTTGTAATACATTCTGATTTATATAATGTAATGTACAACTGCCATAATTACCTTTCATGTAAAACACAGCTTGCATGGTAATACTAAAATGATCAATATAATGTGACATCCTGCATAGTATAACTATAGGAATGTACCCAAAAGTAAGCTCTTGGAAATTACTAATCATAGTTTTAGATAATGGAATGTACATTAAACAATGCAACTATGATTATATATTATTTATAATAAATACCTTGCAAGTAACATTGTACCCTTGCTGTGATACAGAAATGAAGGGAAAAAAGCATAGAAATATTTTAAATGGATATGAAGAAATGTCCAAAATACACACACATATAAAGATAGAAATTACCGTATATACTCAAGTATCAGCTGAACCGAATATGAGCCGAGGCACCTAATTTTGCCACACAAAAAAACCTGGAAAACTTATTGATTCGAGTATAAGCCTAGGGCAGAAAATGCAGCAGCTACTGATAAATTTGAAAATAAAAATAGATACCAATAAAATTACATTAATTGATGAATCAGTAGGTTAAATGTTTTTGAATGTTTATTTCAAAGAAAAACTGTAAACTAGCTCTGTAAGTGGAAAAGAGGGTCAACAAAAACAATATAGTATCAACAATAATTATACACGCTGTGTTACTGCATGTGCTGCATTAATATATACACTGTCTTACCGCTTGTACACAGTGCAACTTGTATCGTTTGAGGCCTAATGCAGGCTGATGATATTCCAGAATGTGATGACATGATCATGTACAAAGAGCAGCCTGTGTTAGGGCTCATAATAGAAACGCTGTGTTGTGTTTCCACTGTGTTACTGCATGCGATGCATTAGTGCATATTCAGCAGTACCGCACATGTATGGGAAGTGCTAACGCAACACATGCAGTAACAGTGCGTACACAATGCAGCATGTATATTATGAGCCCTAACACAGGCTGTTCTATACAAGCATAGTCAACACGGGGTCCCGATAGGGGTTAATAAGAAAATAAAAATGAAAGATAGCAGACTAAGTACTGTAAGTAAACGTACTGAATATCCAAGACCAGAGATTTACTGGTACTTGAATTTGGCAATGCTTGGGCGGATAAGGGGGCGTGACCAAGCACAGGTAAGACTGTAAAGGCTCCGTCATTGATCACAGCCCTGGAGAAGAGCGGGAGAAGAAGAGCGGCCACATTCGACATTCATCTGACAAAGATGCGGTGCACCCCAGGTACCAGGACACAGAAGCGGGCAGGTTCTTGGCCAGTATGGTGCGGACAACACAGAGGCTGCCTCGTGCAGGAGAAAGAAGAGCGGTGACATCAGCAGTCATCGGACCACCCACAGAGGCTGCAGGGCCCGCAGATGAGCAGGAGGGACCGGAGAACGTCTACACTGCACCGGTGAACAGGTCAGTGGGACCCTCACTCGAGAATAAGTGGAAGGTGGCTTTTTCAGCATAAAAACTGTGCTGAAAAACTCGGCTCATACACGAGTATGTACAGTACATTAGTGGTCGCCTAAGGCTATGAAAAAGGAACTCACTGGGGCTGGTGGGTTAGCGTCAAGGTGCTGATTGCCCAGTCAGCTGTTCCGCAGGAGAAGGAGGAGACTTTCTACTGTGGAGTCACAGTCTTGGAAACTCACCGGAGCAGATCTACCGTGCCTTATACCAAACCAAACTCACTGCCATCAAGCCATTGCTGACTCCTAGTGACCCCCTGTGGGTTTCTGAGACTGCGACTGTTCAGAGGAATAGAAAGCCCAGTTTTTCTCCTAAGGAACTGCGGGTGGTTTTGAACTGCCAACCATGAGATGTATTGCTGACCATGAGGATCTAAGGCCAATCTGAACCACTCCACCACTAGGACTCTGAAAGTGGTCTATAGGGTCACTATAAGTCAGAACTTACTCGCTGACACTGAGGGCTATTGAACAGTGGTTCTCAACCTTCCTCAAGCCACCACCCTTTATACAGTTCCTTATGCCGTGGTGACCCCCAACCATAAAATTATTTTTGTTGCTACTTCATCACTGTAATTTTCTACTCTTATGAATCGGGCCACCCCTGTGAAAGGGTCATTCTACCCACAAAGGGGTCATAATCCACAAGTTGAGAACCACTGGACTAGAAGGAGCCTTGCTAGTAGTGGGCTCAGCTTTGTTCTCTTCACTACAAAGTCAGTAGTTCAAGCACATCAGCCACTCCATGGGAGGAAGGTGAGGCTATCTGTTCCCATCAAGATTCAAAAGCTTGGAAACTCTATGTACGGTTGCTCTCAATCTGAATTGACATGAGGGTAGGGGGTTTGCTTCGGATAGGACTATGGGCTAGGGAAAATAGTGGGAGGGGTGGGGGTAAGCTAATAGCTAAAAGGAATAAGACTTATTTTTTAAGGTCACAAAATGGTTTAAAATTGATTATGGTTATGGTTTAAAATCGAATATTCACTCTGAATGATCTAATAAACACTGGACTGAACATTTTAAACAGTGACTTACCTTGTGTCTTAGAGACATCCCAATAAAGCTGTTAGCAACACAAAATAAAATAAAAGGAGTGCTGGTAGAGGATGATCAGGAGCCCTGGAGAGGAGACATGAAAGGTAGCTGTTGGGGTAAATGAAATAGGAGTGGTCCAGTGGCGGTAGACTGATAGAAATGAGGTCATGTGCATGTGCAGTTTCAAGCCTGCAGCAGTGCAGTTCTGTGCTTGCCAGGGCAGCACCTATAGGAGAGTCAAGGCAAAGCATGGACCCTGATCCCCATAGACTTTCCTGGCTTTTCCCATCTGGCCTTTCTCTCCGCTCTGGTCACTGCTTTATGGTCTCCTTTCTCTTGCCATTTCTCCTCTTTAGTCTGTCCTTCAAATGTCCGGCTTTCTGCAGTTTTTGTGCTACATGCCCTCCTTTGGCAAGTATGTGTCTTCCCGTGTTTCATCTACCGTATTATGGACCTGCTGCTGAGTCCAAAGTAAATGTCTCTAGCTCACACCTTTTCAGACTTCCAGACCCCATTCTACAGATGCCCACTAGGTATTTTCACCTAACTTTCCCACTTCTATATCCCAAACTCAAATGCCCACTACTCTTCTCCATCGAAGGAGCTCTGGTAGCATATTGGTTTACTCATTGAGCCACTAACCACAAGGTTACCAATTCAGAGTTGCCAGCCACCCAGCAGAAGAGAGATGGGGGTTCTATTCCTGAAAAGTGTTGCAGTCTTGAAAACTCACAAGGGCAGTTGTACCCTGTTCAATAGGGTCACTATGAAACACAGTCAGTTTAGTTATGTTGTCTCCCCCTCCATCCAGCATATCCTCTACTCTCTTATCTTCACAAATAAAAGAAAGATTTTGAGAGTCAGTACAATATTGCAGACAGTAAAATCAAAATTTCATAAAGCCTAATTCAATGGAATTGTTTATAGTAACAAATTGCACAGGGAAGAGAGAGAGATTACTAACAAAAGCATCCCTCTGATCATATTAAGTTACTTGGGTTGAAAACTTTCCAAGGTTTTTATAAAGTTTTCTGAGGCTAAAACTCAAATTACTTATAATGCTACTTGTAATTCTGCTTTATGTATAAATTTAATTCAAAACAAACATGTATGATACAGAAATAATTTGTGTGAGGAATAAAGGCAGAATAATGTGTGAGGAATGCTGGTATAGTCCTAGATGTCAAGTAGTCCAGCAGCGTACGGTATAACAAGAGACTCATAAATAAATATGAACTTCATCAATGATGTGGTCAATGTAAGGGTGGGATGGCTGAGAAACGGCTCCCCTCAGGTCATGATCAAACTCACTGCCATCAAGTTATGCTGACTCATAACAAACCTGTAGGACAGGGTAGAATTGGTCCTGAGAGTTTCCAAACCTGTAACTGTTTATGAGAGTAGAAAGCCCAGTCTTTCTCCTACAGAGGGCTGCTGTTTTTGAACTGCTGACCTTGAGGATTACAGCCCTAACCACTTCACAGCCAGGTCTCCTTAAGGCCATGACCATTTCTGAGAAAAGAAAGATGAATTGATAGCAGTCTCCCTGGAGGAAAGTGTATCCCAGGCTCAAGTTACAACTCTACTCTACTTTCCTTTTGGAACCTTCTAATCTGTTCTGCTCAGAGCTGTCATTAATACACAATTTCAATAGCCCTTTTAATCACGTGTTTGTTTTTTCTTATGTACTATAAGCTTGCGATTTTCCTTGCTGCCTTTCTATTTTTGCTAGCTACTGTTTTTGTCAATTTTCTGGTGTTTTAATAACCATATTGTGGTGATTAGTATTTGTGCTGGTGGCAGAGTAGTTACATGTTGGGCTGCCATCCACATGGGAGGCAGTTAGAGACCATCAGCAGCTCGGAGTGAGAAAGAGTGAGATCTCTACTCCTGTAAACAGTTACAGTCTCGGAAGCCAACAGGTAGTTGCTGTGAGTCAGCTCTGACTCGACTCGATGGTAGTGAGTATGGGGTTTTGAGAGTATTTGTGAACCTGTATTAATAACTTTTTGAGACTATAGGGCTGGGCAGTATTTTATTATGTTGTACGTGAGGTTGCTATAAATCAGAATCTACTCAATGGTATCGAACAATAACAACAATAAGCTGTAATTAAAGGAGAATGTTTTACAGGCTTCCATTACTATTCTTGTTGTTATTTGCCTTCAAGTGGGCAGCTACTCATAGCAACCCATGGGCAACCGAAGGAAACACTTCCCCACGCCTACACAATCCTCACAGCTGTTTTCTTTGAGCCCATTGTTGGAGGCCCTGTTGTCAACCCAGCTGCTTGAGGGTCTGGGAATTGATATGACAAAAACTAGCAGCAAGATAGAGCTCAGCCTATTTGTAACGAACTGGAGTGCTTGGGGCTTGAGAGGCAGCTCAGAAGAAAGCCCTGACAATCTACTTCTGAAAGATCAGCCATTGAAAACCTTATGGAGCACAGTGGACCTCTGACATGAGTGGGATCATCAGGAGTCAGAATCCACTCCTCGGCCACTGGTGGGTTTCAGATCGCTGAGGGCAGTGTGCAGGATGGAAGTGGATGTCTGCAGAAGAGAAAGAGAGAGAGGGGGTTTCAGTGAACAAAGTGAGAGCCAAATTGAGGCGGGAATTGAGAAAGTGGGCATAAGGGAGTAGAACCCTTTTCTGATAAACTTGATGTGAAAAGAGAAAGACAAGGCAAGATAAGGTAGAGGTGGGTGTGTAGGGGAGTGTTTGGAGCTATTGATGTGTGTGCTTCTCTAAGATAAGAGAACATTGAGCCAGCTTAAATGCTGAAGGGAAGAAGTCTTAGTCAGGAGAAATTGAGATGAATGTGGGGGAAAGTTCCTCATTTGGGAGAGGCTGAGAAATGGAGTTCAGGTGAAAGTGTTAGAGTCATTCTTAAAAGAGGAAGAGGCAGGATGGGTGTGGTAGATAAACCAAACCCAGAGGGCAGAGTAGAACTGCCCCTATAGGGTTCCTGAAGCTGTATCTCTTTACTGTAAACAGACTGCCACATCATTCGCCCAAAGGCACATTACGGTATACAAGGCAAGAATTTGTTGAATTTCAGTTTCAATGCCAGTGAAGGGGTATATAGGAGGGCAGGTGGTTTGCAGAGTGTGGAGAATGTTATAATACCTATAATGACTATAGAAGGATTGCCAAGGGGTGTCATTAGCCCAGATAGTTTGAAAACCTTGAGCTTGGTATAGTGCCAGTTGACATGTTTGTTTTCTATAGGTGTGCATGGTGAAGAGAAGTCAAATGATTGACTTGATCCCTGACTACAGGTTTGCTAAGTG
>NW_022103920.1:78474346-78478659 GCF_000313985.2 Echinops telfairi
GGCAGCTGCACCCGGTGCAACCATCACAAAACAAGAGACCCGAGAACTAGAAAGGCGAGGCTCACCACCCATTTATCCCTCCACCTTTCAATTAAGTCCCACATGTGATTATTGGCCAGGCTGGCACAATTAACTAACTCAAGAACTAAAAAGATTCGAGATTGGGATTTGAAAATGAAGTGTGTTATTTTATCATTTCAGAGGTAGAGCAATCCCTGTTATAATAAGGTACTGCACTAGCAGTGAAACTGAGTGGCTAAAAGTGAAAAAGATGTGAAAATGTTAGAATTGAGAAAGGCAATAAACTGAGAAGCCAAGGAGTTGAGCTGAGCATCCAAGTGTGCACTAACTTCTCTCTGATAGCGGTAGGTCACGGGAAGAAGAGGAAGCCTGCGAAACACTAGGTAAGATCTGGCGAGAGATTGACAAGGAAGTTAGAGCTTTGAGGGTGACAGTGAAATGAAAAAGATGCTACAACTGGATTGCAAAGCCCTTAAAAATTCAGCATTTCTATAAAAGAATGATCCAGAACCTATCTTTTTGCATCTATTTATTCCCCAGACATTAGATGTTTTTATATATATATATATACTCAATGTGGGCCACCTTGTTTAGCCTCACCAGGGTGCCCACTGGCCATGTCTTATTTCCACCATGGGTTCCATCACAAATTCTCAACAACCCCAGCCCCCATGGGCTAGGTCATACCATAGGCTCACATCCCACTCAACTCTTTAAACTTCAGACTAGCCAAACCACTCTCATCTCTCCTTCTTATTGCTGTAATCCAGTTAACACAGGTATCATTTGCCAGATTCAACCCATCTCTCTACTGCTGCATTTTCCCAACTTCCACTCAACAAGTGCATTTAGGTCATCACCTGTCAGGCATTTCAGGCTGCCCAAACGCTTCCTTTAACTTTCAGTCCTAGAGAGGTGAGTTTCTTAGTGGCTCCAATTTTTTCCAGTTTCCGGTACAAACTACTAGTTCAAAATTCAAAAAGGCAAAACTTTCCTTTTCTATTTCTTCAGTATGCTAACAGCTCTCTCAGCAGGTATTTTCAAATGCAAATGTTCAGGGTATTCAAAGCACTGAGTGGGGCTTATCTTTTCAAAGCCTTCTTTGCAGGTATGTCCTATAACCATTTAAAGATACAATTTAATGTGTGAAGGGAGTGGGCTTACAAATTCTCTATTTTCATACTTCCCAATAATCATTTCTATCACACATTATTTCAATAATAGTAGGCAGGAAAGATTGATATAATCCTAGTACAGCCAGATTCTAAACACATGCTTAAAAGAGTCAAATTCAAAACCCTCTTATCTAAACTATCCTATTCCTATGCAGTATTGTCTTAGGCCTCTGGCTGCATCAAACCTGGGCCAGACTTCTGTCAGCCATTTTGATTAGGCAGCATGGTCTCTGCCAGAGAGAGCTTCAAGGGGTGATTTCAGCCTCTGAGCTCAAATTTTACATTTATCGCGGTGAATTTCACCATTCCAAACAAGAACAACCAAAGACAACCAAACAAAGTAATCAAACTTTAACTTTTCAGAAAACAATCCAATAAACTGCATGGCCATATCTGACCTCTGGCTAGCCAAAGAAAAACTACCATAAAGCAGCGGTCAAACAACCATCCACTCTCTATCTTCATAATTTGGTTCTCTAGTAACCCCACTCCCCAGGTACCACAATGTGTTAGGCCAAGTTGACTAGAGAAACAAATCCAGGGACACTCATACATGTGTAAGAAAGAGCTTTATATCAAGAAGTCATTATATATCAAGAAAACATCACAGACCAGTCCAACTCAAGTCCATATGTCTCATATTAGTCCATAAGTCCCTCTTCAGACAGACACACAAAGCCATATGCATTGAGCCATATGTTTCAAAGTGTCAAAGGGGCGCAGGGCACCCTTCCCCTTCTGTGGCTTCTCCTCAGGGATGTCTCGCAAGGAGTCAGCCTTTTCAGTAGTGAGTCTCCAAGGGGGTAGCAGAGAGAGAGCAGTGTTTCCCACCTCCAAGGAAGAAATACCTGATTTCCCAGAATTCTCAGGAGAGGGCCATGCCCACACGGAAGCCTCGTTGGCTATGATCTGAGTGACAGGCTAAACGTCACCCCTATACTCTTAATGCACAAACTGACAAATGATTATATAACTACCACACTAGTCTTGGCCTCTGATAGAATATATTTGGAAAGTGAATTACTGCAGATATAGATAGGTAAAAATTGAACATACTCTACTTTGTTTTTCATTTTAAGAAATTTTTATTTTGTTCTAATTTCCATTATCATCTGCTTTTTCTTAGATTGAGGTTTTTCTGTGTCTTATTTTGTTGTCATTGTTGGGATTTTTGGTATGATTTTATGTATATGAAATCCGGGAGGTATATCTATAAAGATAGTAACTTGATTAATAGTTCCTTGGGGTTATGGCAGGGGAGGTTGGGGGGTAATGGGAAGCTAATTATAATGAGTACAAGAATGAAGAAAATGTTATAAATTGATGGAGGTGATGATTGCATAACTTTTTAATATGTTTAAATAATTGAATCCTATAGTATGTTAATAATATGTCAATAAAATTGATAAAGAAAAAGAAAGGCCTGGTAATTGACTTCATAAAAAGCCGATATTGAAAACACTATATACTTCTACTTTAACATGCATGAGTTGGGATTGATTTGATAATTGAGATGAGGAAATGTAAGAATACAAGTCATTGTTGGAAGGTGTTACCCATTCTCTGGCAAAATGTGTTACAAAGGGCTAGGCTAGTTAAAAATTGGTTTACAATACAAGGTGTCACACCAATTACTGTATATCCTCGTGGTTAAGCCGAGTTTTTCAGCACATTTTTGATGCAGTTTTTGTGATAAAATTAGGTGCCTTGCCTGATTTTCGGGTCGGCTTATACTGGAGTATATACGGTTTTTCAATAACAGCTCTGAGGATTTACACTGGAATAAAGTCACATCCAGGGAATCTTCCTGTGTTCCGTCCCCACCTCAAAGGTGCACTTCCAGCATTTCTTGCTTCCACACCTAGCCTCACACTGTCCTCTCTGTCTGAAATGTCCTCGTCTTCTCCTACAGCTGCTTATGTTATTTTCATCCTTCAGGAGCTAACTCTGATTCAGCCTCCTTGACAAAGTTTTCCTTCACAACACCAGCCTAGATGGACAGTTCCTTCCCTGGAATCCCTCTAGCAGTTATTAACTGTGGGATTCATTCAATGCTTAATTACATACAGCCTAGACTCCTTTTCAGTTCTTGTACTGAATTGTTATTCACACCTTTATCTTATGTATCGTGTTTCCCTGAAAGTAAGACATCCCCTGAAAATAAGACCTACTTATAGTTTTGCCTCTCGCTGAAATATAAGGCATCCCCCCAAAATAAGATCTCCCCGAACATAAGGCATCCCCAATCATAAGGCCCCCCGAAGAAGCTACCGTAACTCTGGACTCTGGACCGTAGTGATGGGTGCTGCCACGCAGCTCATTGTTGGCCGCAGCGCAGCCGGAGCAGACAGGAAGTGCAAGTAAATGTACCATAGACTATGAGTAAATGTACCATAAATTCCTGTTACTGTAGGATTCAGTTTGTCTGGTTATGCTGTGTGTGAAGACAACTACTGTACTACCGTACCGTATACAGGTAATAAATTTCCTTTTTAGTTGTTCAACAATAAATAAATGTCTGCCATATTCTTCTTCATGGAAAAGTAAGATATCCCCTGAAAATAAGACTTAGTGCATCTTTAGGAGCAAAAATTAATATAAGACACTGTCTTATTTTGGGGGAAACAGGGTAAGTGTCCTTGTGAGTGTGTCTCTGGTCTCTCTAACTTCCTTATAGACTCCTGAAGACAGAGGTAAGTTTTGCTTATCTCTGGAGTCCCACACCTGCTGCACTTTATATTGAGAAAGTATTCTAAACATATTAGTTGATATGCTTTAACATCCCACGCTAATACTCAGATTATAGTTCTATTGTGTGTGTGTTTTAAACATGCTTAAGACATTTATTCACAATTAACATATTTACAACATCATCATAAATGGATAAAAGATTGAAAGTTTCAAGGATTTCATTTTACTTGAATCCACAATCAATGTTCATGAAAGAAACAGTCAAGAGCTCAAATGATGTATTACATTGCAAAATGTATTATAAAATGCAATACAGTGAACCCTCGCCACTTCGCGCTTCGACTTCCGCTGCTTCACTCTATCGCGGTTTTTGCGTAACAGCGCATGCTCTGTCATTACTGCCACTGATTGGCTCATACTGTACAC
>NW_022103920.1:78480225-78481603 GCF_000313985.2 Echinops telfairi
GATGCACTTGAATTCGGCTGTTGGTGAAGGATATTAAATATTGACTGTCGGAAGAACAAACAAATTTGTGTGGGAAGAAGTACACCCAGAATGCTCCTGAGAGGGAAAATGGAGAGTCCTACTTTGAATACGGATGTTATGAGGAGGGACCAGTCCCTGGACAAGGACAACAAGCTTTATAGAGGATCAGTGAGAGAGAGGGAGACTCTCAGCAGCCTGGCTTCACACAGCAGAGTCAACCATGGGATCAAACAGCAACAACTGTGAGGACGGCACGGGGCTGAGCAGCGATTCGGCCCGTGGGCGCTATGAGGTGGGACTGACCGGATGTCACCTAAACAGACGCAGGCTGTTCGTTGCCCCTGAGAGTTTTCCTTATATACCGTTTGACTAGATCGGAGTATAAATTTCACTTCATCCATTCACTTATTTTAAAGGTCATTTTTAATTCGTGTGCTAGTCCTAGGAAAGGGCAGGTGTCATATATGGTATCATGGACCAAAGAATCCAAGATTAAGTAACAACAGGTATTAATCATGTATGTATAAACTATACCAAGTGGAATTATTTTCTATTGGTTGTTATATTGGAAATAATTTTGTTTCTGAGGAGATTAAGAGAGGATTAGGGTCATTTCAATGGTCATATGAAATACAAAATGATAGAAAGGGGAAGGCCAAGCTTGAGCTAATGCTGCTATCTTTAATAACTTCCCTTCTTCAAATTCTAGGTTCCATGTGAGTCTCAGGCTGATTTTTTTTTTCACAGCAGGAAGAAATAAGGCCAATAGTTGCAGGAAGGTCACAATATTGAGTCAAGTTTAATGAATTTTGGTCCAGGTCACTAGCTTATTGGTGTGATGAACTTTGGCAAACTCTACAACATTCATACGTTTTCATTTATAAAATCTTGTAAAAATGGCATTGCCTATATGTATTGTAGGTTCTTGTAAACTCCAATGACTGACATATGTCTTTGAAAATCCATTGTAAGCTTGAATGTGCCGTGCAAATGTGAAACGTGTTGTTAACACATCTTCAAGCCAGACAAACTTTAAGTGTTTCCTTTGTGTTTATAGACATTGTGAAGTCCCATTTAATCTTCAAATCGTGATTTAATGAGAACACTGTAATTGTTCCTACCCACAAAGATGTTATATACTCTCCCTTTTCTATTCTCAGATGCTGCTAAGAACCTTGTTGTCGGATTTATTGTTGAAGAAGTCTCTTAATTTAGAAAGGCTTCATGGAACTACTTCCAGGGCCAGATGTCCTGCTTTGAAGGCAGCTCTGCCACTTTCTAGAAGGAGACTGGCCTTGTTACACACCCTCATCTGGGATTAGCATAGCACTCATCTCAGGTGTGTGTGTGTGTGTGT
>NW_022103920.1:78482260-78484381 GCF_000313985.2 Echinops telfairi
ATCAGGCTATAATCCGGGCTCTGCCAAGACTTCGTGAGCTATTTTAGGCAAGATCTTCAACTTCTTTGGGGTGTTAGAAAGATAAGGGAGTAAATATCTGTGAAAGGACTTCGTGCTTGCTTTACCCAATGCAAGGGGCTGTGGTTGAGAACAGGAAATGCAGTTAATTGATTCCATTTTGAAAACCCTCCCCTTTCGAATTTTCGATTCAGGAAAAGGTAACTCTTTGTCTCACTTTGGTTGGATTATCCTGATTATCTTCTGTGTCCCTCATATTCCTTTCTTTTTGCAAATATTAGAGCTGTGGGAAGTCTTTCCGGGGCGTGATATTCTTCTTTTCTCACTTGTAAACCAGGTCGGTATATTAGACAAACAACCACATTAACCCAAGTCATACACACTGTTCCTGGTTTAAGATCTGTTGCTGTTCCTTGACAAAGGAGCACTGTGGACAATGCGTGTGTGGGTAGAATGGTAACTGGCTGGGGGAGCAGAAACGCCCAGAGCCATCTGCCCTCCCTCCTTTCAGGATTCCCGAGAGAAACGTCTCTGAGGTAGGCTAGCAGCTAGGTCTCTGATGTGAGACACCTGGGCTTGACTTCCAGCTTACTGTTTACTTTCTGATAAATCATGACAAATTATTTAACCTTCAAGCACTTCAGATTCCACATCTGGAAATTGAAATAATGATGATACCTACCTTACAGGGTTACTAAAGGATAAAAGGAATTGATATAGGTAAAGTGATTATATATAGCATTTAAAAAATAAAATTTAAATAAACATTGCGAATGAGTCAATTCCACTCATGGTGACACTGTAGGACAAAGTAGATCTGTCTTCAGGGTTTCCAAGGCTGTAGCTTTAAGGAAGCAGTCTGCCACATCTTTCTGCCTTGGAGTGGTTCATGGGTTCAAACCACTGACCATTCACTTAGCAGTGCAGCACTTAAACCACTGTGCTACCATGACTCCTTTAGATATAGCTTAGTATTTGCTACTAATACATACAAATAGTCAATAGGCAGCAAGGTGTGTTCTTTTTGGTACTAGATGAGAACTCGTAATGCTATGCATCTTGGGAAGCTGCTCAGGGACAAAGGGAGAACTTGGGTCACATGTTGGCTGCTAACTGCAAGGTCAGCGATTCAAAACCATCAGCCACTCCTCGGGAAAAAGATGAGGCTTTCTACTCCCATAAAGATGTACAGTCTCGGAAACACACTGGGGCAGTTCTATTCTATCTTATAGGGTCTCCATGAGTCAGAATTGACTCAAAGCCCGTGAGTTTGTTTCTTTGTTTTTTGAGGCTAGAGGTTAAGAAATACAAGGGGCTTCAAAAGATTCATGAAAAAAAGAAAAGGAAAAGATAAGGGAATTTCCCCTCAAATGTGTTAAAGCCCCTGATACAGTGAAACCTGTGAAAGTCAGAACTTGATGGGATTGCCTTGTTTTTCCATGTCTTGCAAGTTTTCCACTTGGATAAGGTGCAGTCTTACCACTTTTCTATGATTTATTTTAGTGGAAAATATTTGCGTGTTCCTTCTGACAGGTTCCAGCATCCATAGACCAAATGATGCATTGCATTGGGTAAATCTGCTGCACAGGACCACTATAAAGTGTTGAAGAGCAAGGATATTACTTTGAGGACTAAGATGCACCTGACCTTCGTCATTGGTAGGTTCAATTGCCTCATCTGCATGTAAAAGTTGCACATGGAATTAAGAAGACTGAAGAAGAATCAGTGTATTTGAATCATAGTTCTGGTGAGGAATACTGAAAGTACCAGGGTTTGCCAAAATGACAAAGAAATCTTTCTTGGAAGAAGTACAGCCAGAGTGCTCCTTGGAGGCAAGGATGGGAGACTACCTCTTACATACTTAGGGCATGATATCAGCAGAGACCAATCCCTGGAAAAGTACGTTATGTTTAGTAAAGTAGAGCAGCAGTGAAAAAGAGGAAGACCCTCGCTAAGATGGATTGACCCAGTGGCTGCCACAATGGGGTCAAGCTCAGGAACAATTGTGAGGCTGGCACAGGGCCTGGCAGGGCTCCGTGCTGTTGTGCACGGGGTCTCTGTGGGTCAGAATCAACTGGACAGCACCTATGAATAGCAGCAGCC
>NW_022103920.1:78485144-78487246 GCF_000313985.2 Echinops telfairi
ATTTCTCTTTACCCTTTCAGTTTGGGTCAATTTGGATTTTTCTTGTCATTCCACTCGCAAGAAGCAGGAGGCCACATTCAAGTAGACACGCAGGGGTCACGTTATATAGGGCTAAAAGCTTCCTTCACAGGAGCCCCTGTGCATCGCACAACTCTAGGATACCTTTCACCTAAAAGACACTTGCTACTGAAAGTAAGGCCCTTTGTCCAGCAGAGATAGCATCACCTGAGCAGAGCTTGTTAGAAATGCAGAACCTCAGTTCCTCTTCCAGAAGTATTGTAACAAGATCTCCAGGTCATTTGAGGTAGAGTGAATTTGAAAAATACGAATTTAAACTACAGTGTAGATGCCCCTTCCTCCCACATCCTTGACTGGGTTCTTGGAATGCATGTCTTTTCATGATGTTGTGGCTATGTGAAGGAGTCAGGGGTTGGCCCGCTTTTCCTAAAGAGAAGGCCCAGTTTGCCTGATATTATTCGTTGGCCTTTCGTTCTTTGGCTGATCATCCTTTCTTGGCACTCTTGAGATGAGATAGTTCAAACTTTAGAGAGTTCGAACCTTAGAGCGTTCAAACCATTAGATAGTTTAACTGGCAAGTTATAGGTCTACCAGGAAGAAGATCCGATTGTCTTTCTGTGGATGCCTCCCAGACTCTCTCTCAGGGCCCATTTCCTCCTATGAATCTGGAGAGGAAAATTTGGGTCAGGAGCCAACTCTAGTCTTCAGAGAGAGGCCCAGCCTTTGGCCAAGTCTTTGTGTTTAACACCCTCCTCTCCATCTCAGCTGCAGTGATCAGCAAGTGGATCAGGAATGCTACCCCTGCACTGAAAAGACCTGGGTGGCTGACTCAGCTAGCACTAAGGCTCTCTTATCTTTGTCAAACCTGCTTGCTGTGTTTGGAATCAACCTCTCCTAGGCCTGGATGTGGGCTTGGAAAATGGGGAGCAGAAAGCTCCTGAGCCTGTATTTCAGTGTTGCCATTGAGTCTGTTCCGACTCACAGAGATGCCCCTTCACTTGTAAAAGTAACGCCATAACTTTGAATTTTTTTTCCTTAAACATGGATTTCTTGCAACCTTTTTGCCTCCTAGTTTCTTTTTATCAGTATTTCCCTCTGCCCCATCTGGAAGCCCACCTGTTCTAGTGATGTAGGAGGTCAAGACGCACCTCTAGGCCAGGCACCTTTTGCACCGAGTATATGCACAGGTGATACACTTCCAAGGAGGAAAGCCAACGAGTTGAGTCCCTGCATGTTTCAATCTTGCTACTTGAGCTGCCACAGTCCCTCTTCTGTACCCCAACCCTTCCTTGCTCCCCACTTTTGTTCCTTAAGGGAGTCTGGGCATATCTCCTTGAAGTCTGTTCCTCCTGTGTGCAAATGCTTTGCTCTGCAGCCCTTTAGGTAGGGACCTAAGTCAAAGTCAGAGCTCAGATCGAAGATCAGTGAGAACTTTTTCTCCATCATCAATTTTAACAGAATTGCTTTCTGTTAGCTTTATTCCAAATTACTTTGACAAATTAAACCTGAGACCCAAAAAAGTAACTGATGACCCCAGAAGTTATAATTTCCTCATGGAAAACCTTTCCTCCACATAATATTAACACATTTCAGAACTAGAAGAAGAGCAAAACTGAGTTTCCATGCAGGATAACATAAGCCCTGCGAACAAGAAAGGAAAAGCACCCAAAATTAATTATGAAGGTCCTTGCCATAGAGATTACTTCATTTAATTTTCTAATAACTTATAGGGTTGGAGCTATTTTACGTAGAGAGGAAGAAACTCAGAAAGGTGAAGTAATTTGTCAGGAGCTGCCTGGCTCTGAAGCCAGCCCTAGCTCATTCTACTTGACCTCAGTGCCGCCAGAAGGACGATTAACCAAAGTACTTGAACTCTACTTCTGATGGTCTTAATGAATGTGCATTTTCACAACCTCCCTACACTCATCCCCACTGCCCACCCCCCACCCCAATCTGTGAGCAGGCAGGCAGAGTAGTGGGGTGACAAACCAGATAACAATCCTAAACAGTTTCAAAGGGGTGCAGGGCACCCATCCTCTTCTCCTTCTATACTAGCTTATACTTTGAATTCACTCTTAAATGAA
>NW_022103920.1:78488276-78491484 GCF_000313985.2 Echinops telfairi
ATCCCCTAGTCCTATGCTGGCCTACCTAACAAATTTGTAACATAGCTGTTAGTCTTTAAAACGAGGAAGAACTTTGTTGTCTCTGAGAAACTGGAATTCCTTCTCCTTGTTGATAATGAGAACTATACCACCACCTATATTTCTTTATTTGCTCAGGCTGCTAGGAAACTGCAAGGTCAAAATTAGTGGTCGTATATGTTTTTTCCCCTTAGCATGAACCTGGTTTTCTATTTCATCTATTACTTCTTTGTATCAGATGATCTGGATCCTCGGTTAAAAAGGATGTTATAAATAAAAATAGATAAGGAAATATTGTTGCTGTTGTGCTTAGGCGCCACTGAGTTGGTTCTGACCCATAGCGATCTTTGCACAGTGGAACAAAACATGGCTTGGTCCTGCGCCATCCTCACAATTGTTCCTGTGCCTGAACCCATTTTTTTAGCCACTATGTCAATCCATGCTGTTGGGGCCTTCTTTTGTACTGTCCCTCCACTTTACCTTCTCCGGGGACCTATCTCACCTGACAATATGTCTCAAGTATGTGAGACGAACCCTGTTTCCAAGGACCAACACTCTACTTCTTCCAAGACGGAGGTTTGTCCTTCGGCAGTCCATGGTACTTTCAATATTCTTCACCAGCACCACGATTGACCCGGAATATTATTACTAACTGTCCTTGGGATAAGAAGCTCTGGGAGCATGGTGGTTAAAGTGCTCAGTTACTAAACAAAAGGTTAGGGGGTTGAAACAATGGGCCACTCTGAAATAGAGATGCTACGGTCCATTTTCATAAAGATTGCAGCCTAGCCCACCCTATGGGTCAGTTCTACTCTGTCTTATAGGGTCAAAATGAGTGCAAATCGATCCCTGGGGAACTGGTTTTTGGTCCTTTGGATAGCTGACAGAAACTCTAACCATCAGTAAAAATCAATGCATGTAGCTGGTAGGAAAAATAACTGCTTATCATTTGGGAGTTTTCTCCCTGGGAAACACATTTCCACTCTCAGTGAATGTCATAGTCTATGTTCCAATTCAGACCATTCCAAATGTCTCCCACATTTGATAAAAATGATCCCAGCCATTCTGCTGTGGCAGGATAATCTGTATATATTATCATGTACTAAATTATTTTTATTTTTTACTCTCTATGTTGAAATCTTAGCATGGCCAGGCCCTATTAAAAGTATTCAGGATCTAGTTGTATATGCAGGGCATAAAAATCCACTCCTACTTTCCAATGGAGAAAACAATTTTGCCTCCAAAAAACTCACTGCCATTGACTCAATTCCAACTCTATAGGACAGAGTAGAACACCTCTGTGGATTTCTGAGACTTTAACTCTTAATAGATGTAGAAAGCCTCATCTTTTTCCTGAATAACGGCTGGTGGTTTCAAACTGCTGACCTTGAAGATAGCAGCCCAACTTGTAACCACTACACCACCCGGGCTTTTAGACAGTATAAAATGCACACTATCCCTATGTGTTAGTCAGGGTAGGCTAGAGAAACAAATTCATGGACACTCATGTGCATAAGAAAGAGCTTTATATACAAGAGCAGTTAAATATTGAGAAAACATCCCAGCCCAGTCCAGAGCAAGTCTGTAAGTCCGACATTAGCCCAAATAAATGTCTGATAATAATCTATAAAGTCCTCTTCAGACTCATGAAACACATGCAATGATGCCAAATGCAGGAAGATCACAGACCAGTGGGTGGGAAGTCTTGTGGATCCAGCAGCATTATAAACATTTCAGAGCTGGCAGGAGTTTCCACGTGGCTTCTCCGGCTCTAGAAGTCTGGCTCCATCAGCCTCTCTCCATGTGTCTTCTCCACAGGGATATCTTGCAGGGAGTGAGCCGAGAGAGAGAGAGAGAGAGAGAGAGAGAGAGAGAAAGAGAGAGTCCCCCGCCTCCAAGGAGGGATACAGGAGTTCCAGAATCCTCAGGAGAAGGACATGCCCACACAGAGGCCTCGTTGGCTATGATCTGATTGACAGCCTAGAATCCACCTCTTCACTGTGAATCCTCAAATTGACACCAGATTATGTAAGTACCATACCCTATGTTTATAAATATTCTTGAATGCACTACAAAGAAAACATTCAGTTGAGTTGGTCTTGTCCTTCCTGAAATAAGCTTCAAATAGATTCCGTAGACTATATGACCAAAGACAAAACTATATGAAATAAAAAGAGCAAAAATAGATTGGGGAAATATATTAGCAATCTAAGTGACAAATAAAGACTCAATATTACAATATATAGTCAGATCCTAGAAATTGATAAAAGCAAGACCAACAGTATTCAAGGAAGTAAAGGGCACGTGTAACAGGCAGTTTGCTGTTGTCAAAATGCAGAGAGAACTAAGCACACGCAAAGATGCTTGGTCTCTGCAGCAGTTAGGTGAATCTCTCCTTCACTCACCAGGCAACAATTTTCAAGACCAGGAATCATCCACGCCGGTGCAATTATAGGGCAATGAGCTTTCTCGTGCACACTAGCTGCACATGTGGAAGAAAATCACTTTTCAAAAGAATCATCTTACTGTAGATATTAAAATTTTAAATATGCACAAATTTTGGGAGTGCAGGCTCATTGTTGGAAATACTTGTCTTTCTGCTAAAATAAAAATGCCTGTGCAAATACTAGTACAAGTATATTTGTAGCCAATTATTTATGGTTGGATGAAGCAGCAAACAACTTGAGTAGTTATCAATAGGAGTATTTTTAGTTAATAACTTGTACTTATACTACAAAAGATGGATATATATATACATATTTTAAATAACTCATTGCCTTCTAGTTGATTTTAACTCATGGCGACCCAAAGGCCAGAGTAGAGTTGCCTCCCCCCACTGCCGGGTTTCCAGGGTTGTACATCTTTACGGAAGCAGGCTGGGACCTCTTTCTCCCATTGAGTGGCTGGTGGATTTGAAACACCAACCATTTAGCTGGTCGTTGAGTGCTTAACCACTGCACCACTAGGGCTCCCCTCTATTCAGAAGAGTGATTTCTAATGTTTTGTGTGGGTGTGTCCTGCATAGATGGTCAGTATTTTTTAATTACCTTTTTAAAGTAAAAAGTGAGAGTGTATTAAGGCATGCTTGAGTCCCTGTGTAGGCAATTCTATATGAGCACACACATGCCCACACACATAAAAGAAGGATATGCCACTCTGCCGGGGCATGATGCGTGTTGCTAGGTACTGC
>NW_022103920.1:78492015-78494452 GCF_000313985.2 Echinops telfairi
GATCTTTACAAGAACCAAAAACCTCATCTTTCTCCCACGGAGCAGCTGGGAGATTCAAACCACTGACCTTGACATTAAGCTCAGTGAAAAGGGAGGACTTTTGCTTACAGGATTCATCTGTGTTCGACTGGTTGCAAGTAGCCTATATTACTATTAAAATGAACAATTATACTAAAAATGCTTTCATTCCCATCCAGTCTGTTCTCACAGCAACCCTACAGGACCGGGTAGAGCTGCCCCTGTGGGTTTCCAAGCCAGTAAATCTTTATGGGCATAGAAAGCCTCATCTTTCTCCTGCACTAAAAATAATAGTTAACATTTAATACACATGTACCACACAATACCAGACTCTTTTAAGAATTTATCTCATTTGATTTTTAAAACATACTGCCATGGATTGGATTGTGTCCCCTCAAAATATGTGCAAATTTGGCTGGGTCACCATTCTTGGTGGTTTGGCAGTTCTGTAACGAGCTCCCATGACAGGCTCTGATGTGACAAACCACCAAAAAGATTAAAGGTGGGATTCAGCATGCTTACTCTCATCAAAGCCCTGGCGTATGGTCTGCAACACCTTTTGGTTTAGAAGAGATAAAAGGAGGGAGAAGCAAGCTAAACTCAGAGGGCAGCTCCTACCACCAAGATATAAGAATAGGGAATAGAATGGATGCTTTGGACCTGGGGTCCCTGCACTAAGGATTATGCCAACAGCCACGAAGCTCTCCAGGGTCTGCTGAGCCTACAGATCCTGAAAGGAAACAAGGACCTCTTTCCTAGCGTTGGCAGTGGTCAGCCTTCTCTAGAGTCTTATTTAAACCGCGAGAGATTACAATTGTTTCTTAAAACCATTCCTGTATGGTGCTTCTGTTACAGCAGCGCCAGACAACTAAGACACGTACCCGTAAGATGTTGTTAGTATTATTATCTTCACCATTTTATAGCTGAAGGAGGAACGAGGCTCAGGGGGCGTTTATAGCCACTTACCAAGACTGTGTTTTAGAATCAGGAAACCAGAATTTAAACTCTAGTAGGAAGGCCCTGGTGGCTAGTGGTTAGGAGTTGGGCTGAGATCCAAAGGTCAGCAGTTTGACGCCACCAGCCACTCCACGGGAGCAAGAGGGCACTTTGTACTCCCGTAAAGAGTTACGGTTTCAGAAAGTCACCGGGGCAGTTCTCCTCATCAATTAATTCGAAATATAACAGATTGAGCACATGAACTTGGAGTGCAGTCATAAAAGCAAACACACCTGGCACTGGTGCTCTGTACTTTCAGGACGGTCAACCACTAACTTTATATGGAAGAGAGGTAAAAAAAAGCTTGTGGGGGGAAAAATGCCATTATCTTGTGATTGCTGTTTCCCCCCAGGAACTTGTTGAAGACCCCTCTCCATAACCAAACTCCTAACTCACTGCCATGGTGACAGTTCCGACTCCTAGCGACCCTACAGAACAGGGTAGGACTTCCCCGGTAAGTTTCCCAGATGGTAACTCTTGACCGGAGTAGAAAAAGTGGTCTTTCTTCTCCCTCCTATATAGTCCTAAGTGTACTCGTTATGTGTCAATTTCCTCATAGAGCAAAGACTCTTCCTTTGTAGCAGCCACTAGCCTCCTGACATTGATCTAAAATATTGAATACAAGTTTTTAAAAAATATATACTATGTTCCATTAACTGATAAACCAAACAAGAAAAATACAGACTCGCTGTCAGCAAGTTGACTGACTCACAGGGACGCTGCAGGGTAGGGTAGAACTAACTGCTCCTGTATGTTTCTGAGACTGTAACTGTTCATGGAGTAGAGAGCCTCGTCTTTCTCCCACGGAGCGGCTAGTGGTTTCAAACTGGGGATCTTGTAGATTGCAACCCAATATGAATTAACAGTAACTATAACTGGGATAAAATAATCAACTTTGCACATTTTAAGAGTCGTTGATGAAATCTTCTGCAACTGCACATGCCGCGCACACCACGGAAGCCTGAAGGGCTTATGTTGACATAGTGAAGCCACAAACTTGCTGGAGGAACACAGGTAGAAAGGAGTCTATTGCACTTATTATTTGACAGTGTCCTTTAACAGATTCACAACGTTTAAAAAGTCATATATGTTTAATCACCTCTTTTACCTATTTCCATATAAATGTTCTGTATTTCTGGTCCCAATTAGATTAAATTTCAATTTCAAAAACTGCTTTTTGGACACAATGTTGGCATTTTAACAAATCATTTTTCAAACATAATTTTGCACAAAATTTGGGCTTTCTTGTGGTATGCCTAGCCTCCTAGATGCACTAATGATGCAACTTTTTTTTTTCAAAGACCATTTTATTGGGGTCTGTTAACAACTCTTATAACAATTCATACATCAATTGTATCAAGCATATTTGTACATATGTTGCCATCATTATTTTCTAAATATTTACTTTCTATTTGAGCCCTTG
>NW_022103920.1:78495101-78498564 GCF_000313985.2 Echinops telfairi
GGGACCTCAGTCTCTTTTTCTATAATATTAAGCTAAGTAACCGCTGGAGCTGCTTCTGTCACATTCACTCATATGCACACATTTACCTCATTAAATACATGCTCAATACACAGATGAGCTCACACACAAGAACAATTGTGAGGATGGTGCAGGACTGGGCAGTGTGTCGTTCTTTTGTTGCATAGGGCAGCTGCGACTTGGAAGCACCTCCACAGCATCTAACAACAACAATTGTATGCTCGGCATTAGGGGGATTCAAATACCGTGTCTTTGTTCTTAGGGAGCTAAGGGCTTGTCCTGGGGGAGAAGTTCGTGATGGTATGTGGCATTCGAAAAGCATTGCTTTCATGTATGGGTCTACTGAGAAGTGTCAGTTTCTAGAACATAGGGACTAGCAGAGCTTTATTATATCTGTAAAAAACAAAAAAACCCCAGCAATTTTGTTTTGTTTCCCCAAATGTAGGCAGAGAGTTGGTTTAAGTGTGTGGGGCAATGCACAGGAGCCCTGCCCAGTCTAGACCTGTTCTTCAGTGTCCATAGAAACACAGACTTTCTGCTCCAGAAAAGTAGACCTACAGGGAGAGGGAAAAGCCCACGGAGCTCTATCTTTCTAGACTTTAGCTCACTAATAAAATGTTTGATCGACCTCAACATATAGCGAGAGCAAGGTATCCGCCCCACCTTGAAGCTTTTATTCAGTTAGAATAATTGGTGCCTGTTCAACTGATAATTATTGAGGTGGCTCTACCAGATGTCACTCCTTGACTAATAACTAGTTCCCAAGTCCCCTGCCCACACCCAGTGTTTTCTCTCTATTGACCAGCAAGCACAAAGGTAAGGAAGAAGGGCAGAGGCTTCTATAGGACAGGGCTGAAGCATAAAGCTGAAGCATTACCACTGTGTGATCTGATTGGTCAGTGTCATACTTTTCAGTAATTTGAATAAAGATGTCGACCTTGTGTGTGTGTGTGTACATATTAGTTTATAATCTAAAAATACTTATTCTTATGCATCAGGAATTTTAAAAAGTTTGAAAACCACCATTCTGTACAGGAAGGAACTATTCTTTTCTAGGTCAACTGCTTCCTCAGGGAAGAGACCACCTGGCAAGCCTGAAGCTGAGAATTTCGATTATTCTTACCCTTACCCTCTATAGGGATGGTACTGACAGAAACTTCCTTTGTTGAGGATGTCAGGAAAAAAGGTACAATGGTTTAAAGAAAAACATTAAGTAAATCATAGGACAAATGGTGCA
Source organism: Echinops telfairi (assembly GCF_000313985.2). Taxonomy (NCBI): domain Eukaryota; kingdom Metazoa; phylum Chordata; class Mammalia; order Afrosoricida; family Tenrecidae; genus Echinops; species Echinops telfairi. Next base: position 78,496,357 of record NW_022103920.1, read on the forward strand.
TAGCTTAAAGTGGGACGGTGCTGTGAGAACGACTATAATTTTGGAAATTCCTCATCCAACGAAAACTTCTATTAGATAGATAATAAAATGATGGTGCCTGAGGACTGATTAATTTATTAGGAAGGGGCGGGTGGGGATTGGATGCTTTTTGGTCCACTGTGAAATACAGAGCTTGTTACCTATGCTAACCAGTAGTACCACTTATCTATAGGGCACAGGCTGTTTAGAATACTCTGTAGATTTTACTGCACGGATAACCATTCTTTTTATCCTGCAGTTCAGTGTCTGTCAGTGAGTTGTCTTTGAGAAGCACAATTTTTTTTTTTCTTTTTAAGTAGGGAAACTACAAGGAATGCTCCCATTCACAAGGCTGCAAATGTCTTTCATTCATCATGGTGTGTTTGCAGAACAGCAACAACGAAAAGGACACGACAATATCTGTGAATGCAAAAAACACTTTTTAAAAACGAAATACTTTTTATTGGGGACTCTTACAGCTGTTATCACATAACATACCGCCATCCACTGTGTCAAGCACATTTGTACATATGTTGGCATCACTTCAAACCTTTTCTTTCTACTTAAGCCATATTGTATGTGATGGGTGAAAAAAGCAAACCGGTTATTTCAGGATTTTAGGCTCCTTGAATAAGATGGGGTAGACAATACAAGGGGATTCTTTATTACAATTGCTTTGTCTTGCTGAGAGGCTTTGTCATCAGCCAGTGTTGCAATTACTTTAACAAGCAGGGAGATGCCTGTCAAGTGCAGCACCTGGAATCTCCTCACCCTTGCAACACATCAGGCCTCAGGCAGAGACAAAAAGGCCCAGAGCGGAGAGTGGAGGCCAGGCAAAAAGTGTGTAGGTGGCTGTTAGCCCGAGAGTGTAAGGGTGCCTTGTCCCCAAGGTCAATATTTACATTAGCGTTTCACCTCCACCTTTGGGACACTTTATCAGGTGCTGATTATATCCCCCCCAGCATCTCCTTGACTTCAGGATTTGCAGAAAAGCCAGGGCAGGAGACTGCTGGTGTGCAATTGACAATTAATAGCTTTGTGTAGCCAGATTTCCACCCGCCCTGAAGCTTATACGTGAGCTAGGTTGACCCACATGGACTTGGCCTTCTTCCTTCGCCTTGATCATCTAGTGAGGCCGACCAGCTAGAGAAGCCCGCCAACTATGCGGGCTGTTCTGCAAAACACGATGCAACCTTAACCACCGGGTCTCTGCTCCACTATCGAGAAAAACACCTACAATGGAAGATCCTTCTCTGCAGGAACACAGGCCCAGCCTTCGAAGCAGGGGGTCTGGAAGGATAAGGCGAGCAAAGAAAGGGAGGGCGCAGGCACTGTTAAAGAGAAGCCGGGTTCATTCAAACCCTGAGGACAGCAAACCCCGCCTCCCCACGCCGCCGCCCGCTCAATCGCCGAGCGCTCCGGGTGTGAGCTCGCCCCGCGGGGAGCGGCTTGGAGCCGGGGAGGCGGTGGCAGAGGTGGCCTGGGCAGCCCCGCGCGGCGGATAGGCCCAGGCAAACAACACCCATTCCCCCATGCCCCCTCCCCCTCTCTCAGTTCAACTCCCACTCGGCCCCGGCCACGCCCTGCCGCCACCGCCCCCTCAGGCAGCTTTCCGCTCCGCAGCCCGGCCTCAGTCGGGGGCGGGAGGGAGGCGGGGCCTTGGAGGGGCCGCCGCGGATGCGGCGAACTACAAGGGCCGACAGGCTTTGCGGCGGCGCCCCGCCCCCTTTCTCCCACCACTCAGCGCGCGTCACCGTGAGCTAAGCCAATGGGGAGCGGACCACAGAAAAAGGGCGCCCGGGTCCGGATGCGCCTCAGGAAAGCCATGCTCCCTGCGTAGGGGCAGCGGGCGTCTGGTCCGGCACGCTGAGCGCCCGGCGGTCGGTGCGTCCTCACAGCTGCCCTTGTCGGTTCTCTGGCGCGAGAGCCCTACTTTTTCTCTTGCGGCAATTCGCAGGGGACGCTGGAGGGGGCTTTTGAGGGGAGGTCGCTGGGAAATGAGTAGGGGGCGGGATATCCTGAGACAACAAGTTTGGCTGTATGGAGGGCCTACCGGCAGCGCGCCTGAACTAGAACGCCGAGAGAAAAAGCGCGAGAGAAGCCGAGGGAAAAAAAGAAACGCTCCTGAAAGGAAAACGCCGAGAAAGGGGGTGGAGAGGAGGCGGCCCCAGCGCCCCGGCCCCCGGCAGG
>NW_022103920.1:78498730-78518546 GCF_000313985.2 Echinops telfairi
CCGGGCTCGGGCGGAGAGGAGCTGCTACGCCACAGCCCAGCGGCGGCCATTCGCGGAAAAAGAGGCAGAGCCTGTGCCAGCTACAGCCTCCTCCGAGCCACCGCGGGCGGGCGGGACCGGCCTCTCCTCCCGCCTCGCCCCCACCCCCACCCACCTCTATCCCAGTGTCTCCGTCTGAGGGTTTGTCCTGTTAATGCGGGATGAGCGGTACGTATTCTCCACCCCCCTCGGTCTCCTTCACCGCCTCCCTCCCCGGACCCTGCTCGCTTCTCCTCCCTCCCCTGGGGCCGCTGAGATGCTTTAAGGGGAGGAGGAGACGGAGGGAGGGAGGGAGGGTTGTGTTTTGTCTTAATGTCTGAGAGGGAACAACCTCCTTCTGGGTGTTGCTCTGAAGCCGATGGGTCGGGTTTCAAACCACGTTTTGTGATATCCCCCTCCTCCCTTCCCTCCCTTTCCCCCACCCCCTCCCGTGTGCTTGGATCGCGGGTTTATGGAGATTAATGTTGGGGGGGGAGGGGGAGAAGAGGGGAGGGGAAAGACGAATAATAATAATCCTAATAACCTGTTGTCGTGTACATGGGGTTTCTTGCAGATCAGAAGAAGGAGGAGGAGGAGGAGGCGGCAGCAGCAGTGGCGATGGCTACAGAAGGAGGGAAAACCTCTGAGCCAGAGAATAACAATAAAAAACCCAAAACCTCAGGCTCCCAGGTAAAAAGCAAACATACTAAAAAAAAAAAAAAATGCATCCCCAAACATTAGAGGAGAGGCAGTTATACCCTGTAAATCCCAGAAGTGAAGAACAGAATAAAAATGTTTACTCAAAACATCTTTCTGAAAGTGAGGAACTTAAAAATTAAATTATAAGTTCATGCAGATTTCACATAATTGAGGGTATAACATTATTTTTAAATTACATCAAAAACTCATAGACTGTAAGAAAACTGTTATTTTCCAGAGGGCATTTTAAGTTTAGGAAGTAACACTTTTCAAGAAAGTTGTTAGAAATTTTCCATTTATTTAAAGTTTATGTCACAGGTCTCCTATTGCTTTAGCTTTATATTTCTTTTTTTATTTCTGCCACCACTGCCACGGTAAGTTTGGATTATTTAGAGCTGTCAAAAAAAAAAAAAAGTAATAAATAATCCCCCCAATTAATGGCCTCCACTAAATCTGCCCACTTTTTTTCCCTTCCTCTCCTTTACCACCCTGTTTGGGTAGGACTCTCAGCCCTCTCCTCTGGCATTACTGGCAGCTACTTGCAGCAAAATAGGGACTCCTGGTGAAAATCAAGCAACTGGACAACAACAAATTATAATAGATCCAAGCCAAGGATTGGTGCAACTTCAAAATCAGCCACAACAGCTAGAACTGGTAACAACACAACTTGCTGGAAACGCTTGGCAACTGGTTGCCTCCACTCCCCCCGCTTCAAAAGAAAATAACATTTCTCAACCAGCTTCTAGCTCATCTAGTTCTTCCAGCAGTAATAACGGGAATGCATCTCCGACAAAAACGAAATCAGGTAGTTTTTCCACCCCTGCTCAATTTCAAGTCATACAAGTACAAAATCCAAGTGGTAACGTGCAGTACCAAGTGATTCCACAACTCCAGACAGTGGAAGGCCAGCAAATCCAAATCAATCCTACTGGTAGTTCGTCTCTACAGGATTTGCAGGGTCAAATTCAGCTCATTTCTGCGGGTAATAATCAAGCTATACTCACCGCTGCTAACCGGACAGCTTCTGGGAATATTCTTGCTCAAAACCTGGCCAACCAAACAGTTCCAGTCCAAATTAGACCCGGTGTTTCAATACCACTCCAATTACAAACCCTCCCTGGTACCCAGGCTCAAGTTGTAACAACCCTACCAATTAACATCGGAGGAGTGACTTTAGCTTTGCCAGTGATAAACAATGTGACTGCTGGAGGAGGGACCGGACAGGCTGGCCAGCCTCCTCCTACTACTGATAGTGGGACTTCTAATGGGAATCCGTTGGTTTCCACACCCACTACCACCACTGCTTCTGCCAGTACGATGCCGGAATCTCCCTCCTCCTCCACTACCTGCACAACCACTGCTTCTACATCTCTGACGAGCAGTGACACATTAGTGAGCTCAGCAGACACGGGCCAGTATGCAAGCACATCAGCCAGTAGTTCGGAACGCACCATTGAAGAATCTCAAACACCTGCTGCCAATGAGTCTGAAGCCCAGAGCTCTAGTCAGCTGCAGCCTAATGGACTACAGAATGCACAGGAGCAATCAAATTCACTTCAGCAGGTGCAAATTGTAGGCCAGCCTATTTTACAACAGATCCAGATCCAGCAACCTCAGCAACAGATTATTCAGGCCATTCCACCACAGTCATTTCAACTCCAGTCAGGGCAGACGATTCAGACCATCCAGCAGCAGCCTTTACAGAATGTTCAACTTCAAGCAGTAAATCCGACTCAGGTGCTTATCAGGGCTCCGACTCTAACACCTTCAGGGCAAATTAGTTGGCAAACTGTACAGGTTCAAAATATTCAGAGTCTTTCAAATTTGCAAGTTCAGAATGCTGGGTTATCCCAGCAATTAACCATCACCCCAGTGTCTTCAAGTGGTGGCACGACTCTTGCTCAGATTGCTCCTGTGGCTGTTGCTGGTGCCCCAATAACTCTGAATACTGCCCAGCTCGCATCAGTGCCTAACCTTCAGACAGTGAGTGTTGCCAACCTGGGTGCTGCAGGTGTTCAAGTGCAGGGAGTTCCAGTTACAATCACTAGTGTTGCAGGTAAGTACATTTTAAATAGCTTTGCCATATTTTTGTGCAAATAATGTGTGCGTTTTCCTTTTTAAACAGTTTTTCAAGCTGTCCACATCCCTTCTGTGTGAGCTTCCTGTATTAGTTATGCGTGCTTTATGGGAGTGCACACTGTTTTATGTGGGTGCGTTATTTGTGGGAAATGTAGTCATAACTCTGTTATTTCTGGCTACCTCTTAGGTTTGTCATAGACCTCTGAAGTAAGCAGATAATTAATCAAAGGAATAAACAGTTTAATATTAAACTACCAATTGTAATTATTATGATTATTATATCTAAATGGGGGATGGCTTTTATTATTGGTTTATATATTACATTTGTTAGATGGGTAGTTTGTAAAGATTATTCTTTCAGAGAACAAAATGTCCCAGGTTAGAATCATCATTGTCTTCCGAATTTAAGCCAGAGATCTTATTTCAACACATTTGAACCCTTCAGAAAGAACCTTAGTCAAAATGTTCATAGACTTAACATTGCATTAGGGTAGAGCTGTGAGTCTGGTGAAGTTTTAACACAACAGTATAATATGGCTCACTTTTTAAAACTCTTAAGTTACTTCTTAAGCTTGAGTATCTTATTTACCCAGACTTTTTTTGTGTTTTAATTTAAACTAGACAGCCATGTAATTGGGAGATAATAAATTTTAAACTGCAAGTTGTTCAGTTAACTTTTATAGCTACTGTTCTGCTAAAATCAAGATTTGCTCAGGATGTTGAAATAAAAATACTGAAGTTGTAGATTGTGACATCAAAAATAGTCCTTTGCTTGTAAATGTATATTTAAGTACACATATATCCATATCATTCTGTTGATTATTTGTAGTTGTTTTAGTCTGTGGTTTTAGAAAGAGAAAAGAAAATCACTAGTTTGATTTAATGGGGGTAAGGCCATTCTGAAACCAGTTATAAAGTCATTCTTATTTTTTAAACATGTAAATAATTATTTCTGAAGTAGTTGGAAAATTAGTCCTTTTAAGAATGTTAACCTTGCTGATCACAATCCTATTTTATGTAATATTTTGTTATCTAATAATTAAATGCTTTTCATTGATTCTTCGTTGGTGAAAACCTGGTTGTGATTTTAGTGCCTCTGATACTTTCAGATCTCTTTAGTTAAATATCTCTGTTTTGGTAATATGAAATGTATACAATTACACTTTGAGCGAAAATACTTAAAGGAGATGTATATGTGTAAAGTTGAAAATTGCCATTGGGCACCTTCTGACTCTGTAGAATCTATATAGACCAGTAGTATATAGTAGATTTTATATAGACCAGTGCTATCCAATAGGATATTTTTTGTGGAAATGTTGTCTGTGTTGTCCAGTGTGTTAAGAACTAACCACATATGGTTATTGAGTGCTTGAAATGTGGCAAGTATGACTAAGGAGCTCTATTTAAATTTTTAAAATTTAAATAGCCATATATAGGTTCTGTGTACTGTATTAGACAATTCAGTAATCTTACTCAAGAGCATGCATTGCCTCTATGCTATGTTTCTCCCTAAAACTTTTGCAACTTGGTTACATACATTTCTCTGTATTAAATCCTTAGCTTGCTCTATTCCTACTGTTTCCTAAACATTGACAGTAGCTTAGTATTTCAGAAAAATATTTTGGTTGGTTGAGTGATAGTTTGCACTGTCAAAGCAAAAGTTAATGTCATGCTTTGTCTTGCCTATTAAACATTAGTGAATTATGACTAAGATAATTGAGTAAGTTATAATAACTTAGCTTAGAAATATCATGCCCAATGTAAGAATGAGCCTGTGTTACCCAAAGTATGATCTTCTTAACAACCTCACTCCGAGTTCACTTGGATAGCACATTATAAACAGAATCTCCTGTCTGGAAATAGAATTTTTTGTGGGGTTGGGGGAGGGGGTCAAAAGTTTGTATTTTAAATAAACTTTCTAGGTGATTCTAAGGCTCACTAGCTATAGACAATGACCAGACTTGAATCAAGAGAGGACTTTGCAAGCAGCTGGGCATTGATAGTCATTGTGCCTCAGAGTTCATGTCAGTGAATGGATTGCAAATATAACTGTATTGGTTTTTTTCTAATGTGTATATTGACTGGTGACTGTGTGCTAAGCACTCCAAGGCTTTTTTTTCCCCCTTCAAGACATGTTTAGATAACTTGGGGGCCATTAAATATGCTTGAGGACATTTGAACTTCAGTTTGTGTTTTTTTTAAACCAAAATTTTAAAATTTGGTTGATGTTGAAGAGGTGAAGTTGTAATGTATATGCTTAAATAATTTGAGAAGACCACCCCAGAAAGGTAGCCTGGTTTAGACCAGTCAATATAGTCAATGTGAGCCTTGTTTCAGAATTCACTATACCGCCTTTCATAGAAGGTGCTTGACATGTTGCCAGAATTAAGGTGTAAGAAGTGATGGCGATGGTAGCAATTTGAACTTGGAAGCAATGACTTTGAGTGATTTTACCGAAGCCATTTCTATTGACTGAGTTTTTAAGACTTCAACAGCGTTACACAGAGTATTTTACTGGAGCAGTGATTCTCAGCCTGTGGGTTGCAACCCTTTTGGGGGTTGAAAGACCCTTTCACAGGGGTCGCCCTATTCATAACAGTAGCAAAATTACAGTTATGAAGTAGCAACAAAACTAATTTTATGGTTGGGAGGTCACCACAACATGAGGAACTGTATGAAAGGGTCACAGCATTAGAAAGGTTGAGAACCACTGTACTGGAAGGAAAGAATATAATAACCTGGGGCAATTCTACTTTGTTCCTTAGGGTTGGTAAGAGCTGGAAATCGACTCAACTGTAATGTGTTTATAAAAATCTCTTTTATATATGAGCCTGAAGTTCAGATCTTTTACTTTGTATGCCCATTCGCCTTTCAATATTCTCTTGGCGGTTTCATGCTTTCCCCTAGGGCAGTGGTATTGTTTAATTTTGTTAAATGTATTGAAAAAAGTTTCAATACTTTCAGTACTTTAGACAGTTATCAGGGCTTAAAAATATTATTAGCCAGATGGAATGGGTAGTTCCAGAACAGGAGACTAAACTTCTCAGTATCCTTGTTTTAAACTTTGTGGGGTCAGAAAGATGTGGGCAGATTGGTAGTGGTGCTTGGGAATCATCGTGTGACAAATCAAATAAAGCTAGTTCTTTAAGCCAGTAAACTTTATACTTCCTTTTAAGAAATAAGAAAGTTACTGACAACATGATGATATGTATTCAGCATAATATGCTCCTATGTTTTGAGCTCAGTGAAAATTCCTGAGTTCCAGCCTTAGCATCTAGCTAACTAGATGTTGGGTCTGAGTACATGGACCCCTCTATTTTGCCTGTTTTCTTATTGGGATTCTGTGTTTGTCTCTGAGTGAAGAGGGCTGAAAAGCCCAAAGGGTAGTGACTGACTACTGCTGGTTTTAAAAAATGCCTTGTTTTAACTAAAGGAGAAAAGTGGAAGGTTCTCTACTCAGAACTACCTACTTCACAATGCACCCTCCGGTGGTCCAAGTGGCCAAAATAAAATTGAACTTCAGGAGTTGCATTTAGGAGTATTTAGAATGTACAGGAGTATTTAGAACTTCAGGAGTATTTAGAATGTACAGAGGCCATTGATATCTACATTAGCTTGGAGTGGTTAGGAATTTAATTTATTTCTTGCCCTAATCATCATATAGTAACATATGCTGTAGGTCATACACCTGGTGAGTGGATATTTCTTGGTCAGTTTTAGTGCAAATTAACATTGTTACTCTATTCATCTCACAAAGAAAGTTAAGACATGTTGACAAAATGTTGATGACCCATAGAGAACTTGATTCTTCCTTGACTCTTCTTTTCCAGCAAATTAAAGTATGAAACCTGGGCATGTAGCAGAACCAGGAAAGGGAGAGCGAATTCTTCATTATTGGCGAAAATAGGGACCAAAGGAAGTCACTGAAATTTATATATAACTTAAAAACCTAACTTAATCCAGTAGTCAGTTTTACTCCAAAAATTGTCCCCCCAGAGCTATTAAAAGTAGAAAATTGGCTTGTGGTTTAATCCATTAGTGATTTTTCCTTTTCTATATATTATATACATTTGGATTTCCCTAGTTGACATTGTAAAATAACATGCCTTTGCTCATACGTATACATATACTGCTGTGTTTGATTATTTCTTTTTCTGTGGAGAAGTTAGGTTTCTTCTTGGAATTTCATTTCCTTAAAATTTTCTAATCTTATTTGTTATAGATTAAACTTGATTATGAGTAACTTAACATCTTTTACCCTGTACAAGGAAGTTATTTAGGTTCTGAATTGCCAAATTGGTTTTCCCTATTAGATGATGTATGCCCATGACCTTTACGACTCGGTGAGGACCGCATAACAATATTACTGTCTATTTTTAATTTTTTCATGGAAGATGTAAAAGTACTCAGTGTAGAGCCACATTCATTTTTTAATCTTAAGACATTTTTCAAACAGGACTTAAGCAGAAGAAATAAGAGCAGTGGGATATAGTGCTTTAGTCATGTGTTTTCAATTCTAGATCAGACTATATTACAAGTAAAACGTTTAGGAATATTGAGGGGAAAGAATGCTATACATAAATATTGTGGAATTGTGTCTTGTTAGTGGCCATTGGGTTGCTTATGACTGACGAAGACCCTGAGTGTGGGGTGTGGTGTGGTGTAGAACTTCCCCATAGGGTTTTCAAGGCTATGTTCTTTCAGAAGCAGGTTGCCAGGCATTAGACCGCCAGGCCTATTCAAGGGCCACCGAATGGGTTCAAACTACTGACCTCTCAGCTGATTGCGCGTTTGCATGACATAAGCTTAGCAAATGATAGTATTTAAGTTGGAAGAGCTATAGAGAATTAATCGCTAATTGTAGCTTTGGTAGATATTTCTGCTAATGTCCACTTATAAAGGCATTTTGCATTTTCACTGTTTAGATGTTAGCAAGACTTTTTCCTCTTGTTAGTTCCTACATGCAAGTGGTTCTACACTGCTACTTCAAATTCTTGGGATGATATAATAAAGAATGACAGGAAAATGGCAACCTAGCCTGAGAACAGTCCATGTACATGTATGTGTTCTTTCTGATAGATGTTCATAATTTTTGTCATTTTGTTACCTAGTGAATGAGCTACCTATGGTGAAGGAAAGCTGGTGAACTGCACATTGCTTATATACCATATATACTCGAGTATAAGCCGACCCGCATGTCAGCCAAGGCACCTAATTTTACCACAAACACTGCATTAAAAATGTGCTGGAAAACTCGGCTTATACGTGAGTATATATGGCAAATATGTGGTGAGATAAAAGCTTTTTGAAATTAGAGTTAACTGTTGTTACTTGCTGTTGAGTTGATTCTGAGTCTTAGTGATCCTGTGTTGAACAGAACTAAATACTACCGATTCCTGCACCATCCTCAAAATTGTTGTTTCAGCCCATTGTTGCTGCCTCTGTGTCAGTCCATCTTGTTTAGAGTCTTCCTCTTTTTCATTGACCACCTACTTTACCAAGCATGATATCCTTTTCCAGAGCATGTGACTCCTGATAACTTACCCAAAGTATGTGAGATGAAGTCTCGCCATCCTTGCTTCTAGGGAGCATTCTGCTTGTACTACTTCTGAGACTCATTTGTTTGCTTTTTTAGGCAGTCTGTGGTACTTAACAATATTCCTCTCCAATACCTTACTTCAAATGCATCACTTCTTTAATCTTCCTTTTTCATTGTCGCACTTTCAACTGCATAAGAGGCTTGGGTCAGGAACACCGCAGTCCTCAACTTGTGCAGCACATTTACCCAATGTTATATTTCATTTGAGCTGTTGACTGCTGCTTCCAAGAGCATTCATTGTGGATATAAAGAAAATTAAATCCTTGACAACTTCAGTCTTTTCTTCATTTATCAAGTTGTGTCTACTGATCGAGTTAGGGTGATTTTGGTTTTCTTTACATTAAGTGTAATCCGTATTGAAGGTGTAGGCTGAAATCTTCAGCAAGTTCTTCCAAGCCCTCCATTTTCATCAAGTGAGACTGCATCTGTGTATCACAGGTGGTGAATCTCTTCTTCAGATTATCTGCCTTCCATGATTATTTGCTCAACATATAGATTGAGGAAGTACAGTGAAAGATGCAACCCTGACTTTCTAAGGTAACTTAGAGATGATTGAGCACCATTCCCCCTTTACCTCATCAGTCATGCTTTTTAAAAAGAGGAATCTGAAACCAGAAAGATTGAACTTTGTGGCAAAGTGAGTACTAGAATATTGGCTCCTGGTCTTGTCTTCTTGCTGTTATATTTCTGAGCTTGTTTGCTAATAAATGAGTAAATTTCACCGAGGTTAACAATGGGGAATACCCAAATTGAGTTTGATTATTACCAGATAGGTTGTCCCATCTTCTATGAGTATTTAGTATTGTGTATAGAACATACTATGGTGGTGGTGTGGTTATGCATTGGTAATTATCAAACTAAAAATCATGAAGTATGTAAATAATACTAGGCCATTGAATATTAAATAATCACCTCAGATTTTCAAAATACCCTAAAGTACTGGCAAATTAGTTTGATTACCAGCTCTAACAAAGTTCTTGAATGAATTATTGGAAAAATGATTAGCCCTGAGCATTTACAAAAGAATTAAGGGATCATTGGGATCCACTGGGTTTACTGAGAAACTGGATTCAAATCTTTTTGTTAGGGTCTCCAAGTGACTATGCAAAGAAAACAATGCCATGCTATTGAGGAAATGGTGTGGATGCCCCTTCTAGCCTACAGCTACAGAAGGGAGTAGGAAAATCCAAATCCTATATCTTCCTAAGAATGATTCCTATGAGCAGAGGTCAGACGTGCCTCCACCCTCCAGTTTGACACCAATTGCCCCTCCCATGACACTCTGCTAGGTGTGATGCTCTCAGACAATTCTCACAATTATGGGGTTTATTAGGGAAGGTAACAGGTTACAAAATGTTAAGGATACAGTTCTTTTGCCCACAGTATTTTTCCCAGCCATGCTGGCAAGCATGTTTCTCTCTGGACCTTGGCCTCTGCCCTAATCTGACAAGTGTTAGAAAGCTCCTTTAGGGCTGATAAGTACCAAAAGGGCACCCTACTCTGCTAGCCAGCGTTGTGCTACAGGCAGTCAGCTTTACTTTTTCTGTGGGCCAAGGAGCCCACAGATCTATCTTAGGGTCTTGACCCCTCTGACTCACAGTCTCCACACTGCTTCTGTGCCACCCCTCCTTGCAGGTATTTATATGTGCTTCATTCTTGGCTCTTTGTGCTGGTTGTGGGATTCTCAGTTCCTGCTTTTGAAGGGACTCACTTTTATACCCAGCAGGATGGCAACACTGCCCAATCCCTGAGGTAGAGCTCTCTGCATGTTACTTGCACATGCCCACCCAGTCATTTAGTGGGGGTTGCAAAGACTGTGGCTGGAATAGCCAAGCGAAGTCATTGTACCTCACTGCAAGCAATGCATTTGGATTTCATTCTTCCTGGTCACATATCTTTAAAAGCTCATAGTTATAGTTGATTGAACAATTGTATGAAATGTGCTCTTATTAATCTTAAGAGAGGTGTCTGACATTATCATATAGTATTCTACCCTTGATTAGCAATTGTTTCCCCAAGTGTCAGATTGAAGATGGTCTACTTACTGAATTCAAGATGAGGTATTGCTAATGTAATAGGGGATAGAATGGAAAATCAGAATAATGTTAGAAGGCTTGTTGTTGTGTGCTGTTGGGTCGATGCAGATGCATAGTGACCCTGTATAACAGACAGGCCCATAAGTTTTCTAAGGCTGTAAATCAGCGGTTCTCAACCTGTGGATCACAATCCCTTTGGAGGCTGAAAGACTCACAGGGGTCGTCCAATTCATAATAGTACCAGCATGACAGTTATGAAGTAACAATGAAAATGAGTTTTTGGTTGGGGGGCATTAGAAAGGTTGAGAACCACTGCTGTAAATCTAAAGAAGCAGATTGTCATATCTTTCTAACATGGGATAGCTGGTGGGTTTGAAGCAGTGACCTTTTGCTTAGCAGTGAAGCACTTTACTGTACCACCAGGACTCTTAATAGGCTAAAATAATGGAACAAAATTAGAAAGACAAATATAACAGGTAAAACCCTCTGTTTAAAGTAGATGTTTAGAGATTGTATATTTTTACCCCACCAAACCAAAACTATTGCCATTAAGTGGATTCATATTCACATTGACCCTGTCAAATGGACTAGAACTGCTCCATATGGTTTCTGAGACTGTAAGTCTGTACAGGAGCAAACACCCGCATCTTTCTTGTACTGAGCTATTGGTGGATTGAACAGACAACTTTGTTTAGCAACTCCCAGTGCTTAACCCCCAGCGCTGTTAGGGCATTGTCATAGAACTGCTCCCCCAGATTCTCTGTTCCATCTTGGAAATAGAATTGGAACTTTACTTTTCTCTTCGTTTGTGAAGTAATCATATTAATAACTTAACCTTTTTATTTTATAGAGTTGCCAAGATCAATGAAGATAATATGTATAATAGTACTTTGAGTATTGAAAAGAAAGATACATATGGCGATGGTAACCTGGCAAAATCTGTACATAATGACACCAAAAGAATGAATTAGGAGAGTGGGAGAAGTTGCTTTAGGTATGGATATGGATATTAGATTGAGTTAAATATCAGAAATAGAGGAGGAAGGCTATGTATAAAAGGAATATCCGAAACCTTGGTGAAGTCCAATGGAGGATATTGGGGAAATTGTCTTCAAGTGGAAAGGAAACAATGTGCTTCAGTGTTATATGCTGTTGAGTTGATTCTTGGCGTTAAATTAATTGATTTTGGACTTGAGTCAAATTGATTCTTTAGTTGATTGGTAGGATGTGATCTTTACTAGCGTGAAAAACTCCAGGTCTTTACTCCCCAAAAGCCTAGTAGCTGAGAGCTTAACCATTGCACCGCCAGAACTCCCACTGTGCTGAGTCTCATGTTAAGGCCAGTACTGTTGTTAGTAGCTGTCCAGTTGATTCAGACTCAGTCACCCCACATGAGCAGTGAGTGTATAACTTCACTGAATTTTCAAGGCTGTCTTTTAAGAAGTAGAACAGCAGGTCCGAGTCACAGCTGAGTGGGTTCAAACTGCCTTTTGGATAATAGTCTAGTGCGATCTAGAAACTTGTATGATCTAGAGACTCTGAAAATACTAACCTGGCTTAAAAAAGCACTTCTGTTGGGAGCACTGGTGGGTGGTGTAGTGGTGAAAGCACTTGGCTGTCAACCGAAAGGTAGTGGTTCAGACCCATTAGCCGCCTCACTTTGTGGAAGAAAAATGTGATGGTCTGTTTCAGTAACAATTGACAACTTGGGAAACCCTCTGGGGTAGGTCTGTGTACATGCAGGGTCACTATGAGTGGAAATGACTCAATGGCAGTGGGTTTGATTTTTTTGGTTTTATTGTGCAGATAAGTCCAGCTTCGAAATCAACTGAAACAGCAAATGAGAGTTTATAATTAAGTTCTGGGTTGTGAGCTGTGGTGGAGACAGGTCTTGAAATAGGCTTTGGAGATTAATTTGTAAAGATAGTGGAAAATGGAACTCGGATCTTTGAGGATGAACAAGTGAGGAGATTGGGTGTTTTAAGCCAAGCTTGTGAACTTAGAATCAGTTTGACTGGGACCCAAGATTGGAAGAGCGTAGCCTTTCAGTGTAAGCTTACAGTTTACACAAGTAGTGGCGAGCCTGCTCTGTGTTCCCTAGCAGTACAGGGGTCTCCGATGTAGCTCCAGGTGTGCCAAGTGAGAAACCTTCCAGCACTGAGTTACCCATAGAAGTTCTGCTTATTAGACTGTTTCCTAACATTTTGTGTGAAGAAAAGATTCTGCCACAAATAATAAGTGTGAAGAATCCAAATATAGTGGTTAAAACCCAAACCACCAAATCCAGTGGGGTTTCTGAGGCTGTAAATCTTTACAGGAGCAGAAAGCCTCCCACAGAGTGGCTGGTGGGTGTGGACTGCTAAGCTTACAGTCCAGTGCTTAGCAGAGCTCCTTTGAATAGAGTGGTTATCAGGGATCAAATGGAAAGATTTGCAGTGAAATGATATTGTTAGCATGTTTCTCTATAGATCAAATTGTGGAAAAGTTAGAATTCAGGATCCAGTGTAAAGGATGTTGTTGCAGTAATCCAACCATGAATTGGCACTGGTGTCTTTTTAGTGCACAAATAGAGATGTGAAAGAAATAGTAAGGGATTAGATAAACATCAGGTGTACTTTTATTTTCACGCCTCTGTATAAGTGCGGTAATATCAAGCATTGAGAAAGTAAAGATGAAGGGAGGTTTACATGCTGCCCTCACCGTATACTTGTATTATTTGTTGAAGGAGATATCTATACTTCTTCAATATTCTAATTTTTAAAAAAATTGGGGACAGTTTATTCTCTGAAATCAAAGTGCGCTTTATAATCAATACCATGTCATAGTGTAATTGGCAACATTTTTTTCCATTTAGACTTAGTGGAATATGGTGTATGTAGAGCTAATTGAAATACAGTATGATAAGTGCTCAGTTTCTAACACTATGAATGAAATGCTGTAGAACAGAGGAAGGAGGAGCTTGTTCCACTTGGAGGATTCTTGAAAAGTTTTCATGGAGGGGCTTATAGCTGCTCTGGACCCTAAAGAACGTTTAAGAGTTTGTCAGGTAAGAGGGTGAAAAGGCCGTCTCACTTTCTGTTGGCTATCACATGTAGTTTGGGAATGCAATTTAGGAAGGAGTGTTCTAGAGATAGAGTAAATTTCAGCCACAGATAATGGTAGTAGTATATACTAGGGTTGAATGGCGTAAGCCTCTTGTAGGCAGGGACTATCTTAATTTGATCCGTGCCCTTTCCCCCCCTCCTCCCTTGCCACCACACATAATACACAAATTACACCTTGCCGAGTATTGAACTATGAGAAAGGGCTTTGTGCAGAACTTAGACTTCAGAGGAGAATTGGTTGAATAAATGCTTGGAATAGGTTCAAAATACATGTTTGAAAAGAAGTGATTATAAAAGAAGTGATGAATGAAGTGAAGCAAAGAAAATTTGCATCCGATCGTTACATACGTTTTGGTGGAAAATTACATGTGAGCATTTTAGCAGTAAGAATTTTGAGAAATTGAAGCTATTTAAAGTTTCCAGTTTGCTTCTGTCCTGAAGTTACTAGGTAGGTGCTTCAGATTGTGGCATATCAGAGAGGGTTTCATACAGTTCTGTAAATAATGAGTCAAGTCACCATAGCTTTTTGTTCACAGAAGCGGAGCTGCTTTTGCACAGGAGTATAGGAACCAGATAGTGATCTGTGCTGTGGTAAGTGGTTACCGATGACTGGTGTGGGGTTGTGGGAGGGGGTGGAAAATCTATTTGGGTGTTGTTGAGGGTGTCTAGAATAGAGAATTGGAGGGAGAAGAGCAAAGAAGAAAAAAATAAAACTTGATAAATTTGATGACATTGACTAGATTTATGCAGGAGAAAGAATATTAAAGTGGTTTATAAATGCTGCGCATGTCACTAAATAATTAAATCTCCATACAAACCAATTTGAGATATTAACATGATAGATACTTTTCACATATACTACAAGTTATGATAATGTGCTTGTTGAAGCAGAAATTTGTGTTTATTAGTACAGTTTTATAAAGTTAAAACGATATATTTTTATTTCTAGGAATTCTCCCATATTTTGTTGATGGTGGATATCAGTGCTTACCTTTATCTTAAGGCAGATTAATAGTTTCAGTAACCTCTTGATAGACTTCAGTCCATTTCATGGGCTCTACTAGTAGACTACAAATAGATATTCAGTATCTATATTTTGAGGCTTGCTGTGTTCCTTACAGGTTAATGTTCTCAAGTAAGTCATCTAGTCTTTCACAAATGGAAGGATGCATAGGGCTCTTCATTAGTCTTTTATTATTTTGCTGACATTTACTGTTATGTTTATAATATACCTGATGCTGTCTGCAACATTCGAAATATTAACTTGTTTAATCTTCACATATTCTAAAAGGTAAGTTTTGCTGTCATTCCTATTTCCAGGTGCAAAATCTGAGGCCCAGAGGGGTTAATTAACTTGTGGGTGCTGCACATTAAATGGTGGAGCCAGAAATCAGGTACTTTTTGGCTCCAGAACACTGTGCTTTGGCCGCTACCATCATGGACCATGGTTTTGTTTCCTTGGGTCATTTGTGGAATTAATTCATTGTTTGCCTGCTGTATGTCAGTCAAAAGTAAAGCACTTTTTAGTAACTCATTGATTTTTCACAATTCTATGAAAGAAGGTAATAATGGAAACCTCATTTATGCAACATGAAACCAAGGCTAACAGGGTACTGGCCATGGGTCATGCATCCCATAGGTGAGGGAACTAGTGAATGAACACACTTCCAAAGGCTGATCTAGTTGAAGAGGTCTATCCGCTGCCTTTACAGTGGAGCAGTACTTTTTCAAGTATTTTCTTGTAATTGCCGTTGCGTATTTCATAAGGCACAGGTTCCTTTATCTTTAGTTGAGTGCTCTATTCTTGTCTCCCTTTGGGGGCTTGGGACACATATCCCACAGAATGAATTTGAATTTCAGAAGCTTTTACTACTTCATGTGCCTTGGGTAGATTGGGAATTAGAGGCTAATACGAGTATATTGGCCAAATAGACATGTCCCACAAACATTACTTTGAATCTTTTAAGCAGATGAAATGACTACGAACCACATAACAGCCTTAGTGTAAATTTTCCTTAATATTTGTAAAATTAAAAACTGCATATTGTATGAAGATTCTACTTCATGACTTCTTGACCAGGATGTGATACATGTCAGCAGATTAGTATTTATGCTTATTTTCTGAAGGTGACTATGATAATAACTGACTTGAAGGGAACCTAAAGACCTGAAAAATGATGTTTTTTTGGAGTTCGAGGCTTCAGGTAGCCTGCATGCCATTTTTATGTAGCATTAGGTCACTTGGCAGGGACTTGTTTATTCAATAAACAAGTATTTGAATATCTTCCACTGTATACCAGGCATTGTTCTAAGTTAGTGGTTCTCAACCTTCCTAATGCTACTACCCTTTAATACAGTTCCTCCTGTTGTGGTGACCCCCAACCATAAAATTTTTTCCATTGCTACTTCATAACTGTAATTTTGCTACTGTTATGAATTGGGTGACCCCTATGAAAGGGTTGTTCAACCCCCAGGTTTAGAACCGCTATTCTAGGTACTTAGGAAACAGAACACCTGTTCTCAAGTCATGGGATCCACGCTTTTGTGCTAGGTGAGTTGTATCTGAGCTCAATATTAGATTGTTGCTCTTACCTTAGAGGTGAGAAAAGTCAAGTTTGGGAAAGTTAAATAGCTTAGCCAGAGTTATAGAATTAATATATAGGGATGTTGGGGAAAGGACCTAGATTTATCTGGCTTCAAAATTCTTTCTGCTTCATCATACGGCCAAGGAAATTAGTTTTAGTGAAAAATGTTACATTTTTCCTCATTTTTTTAATAACATACTACCAAAATAATTTATATTTTATAAGAGAATGTAGTGCTACAGTAAAGCACATATGTAGTATATGAGAAAGAAGTAAATTTACTTTAGTGCATATTTCCAAGAGAGTGGTTTAGTCATTTTGTGTGCACACTTAACTTAGATTGGCAAAAAACGTTAGGGGATTATAGTTTATGGATCTTTTCATCTTGTTCCTTGTTCACCTACTCTTAACAATAATTAAGAGAAATGACTCATTTTACGGTAATTCTAAGAAACACAGTTACTTACATTCCCATTCTCTTACCCTAAACCTTAGCTAAAACTTAAGTGTTGAAGCCAAGGCATTCAGACAACTTTCAGTGCTTTAAAAAAATTCTTGGGCAGCTTTTTGAATGGCAGTGATAGCTGAAACATGCATATTTTACAAAGTGGTAAAGTAAACCACTTTGATTCAAACCACTTTGGTTCAAAGTGGAAGGTAAACGTGCTTTCTTCCAGGCACAGTTTCTGGTGAGCAGAGGTCGTTGCGATAAAATTAAGAAAAGAACTCTGTGCTGAGTAGTAGGCTGTCTCTGCTATTTGACAGCTGTGTGACCTTCGGAAATGGAAGCTTCGTATGTTTGTTTTTCTTTGGTACAGTGAAATGATTTTGGGGGGAAATGAAATGTTAGGAGTAAGCATTTTAAACTCAATGTTAGTGTTAAAATTCTGTGGAAGTCAAAATTAACTTAATTTTATTTTAGTGTGCCAATCGAAAGCTCAAGGATAATACCATTGGACACTATTACTAATTTTTAAATGAAATATATTTTTGGAGTAAAACTGAACGAGGTATATCACTATTTATTAAAATGCAAAGTTCTGTGTTTTGGTAATTTAAAAGCCAAATCAAATGTGGAATCCAATCCTGTTCTCCATTTAAAAAGTTTAACTCTAGGTTTGAATAGTTATTAAGAAGTTAAGGAATTTATTTGGAGAGCAAACACATGCCCAGCCTTCAGTAATGGCATGGGTCCTAAACTTTTGAGCATTCAGATTACCATCTGTGGCCCCTTCTGACTACTACAAATGCCCTTGCCAGAGGATACAAACATTGAAAATGCCTGGTTAGAGATGCCCTCTCAATTAAAGGAGTCTGGGAGTCTGACCACGTGGGTCTGAGCATTTCTAATTTATAGGCATCACAGCCCTATGATAGCAACTATTGCCACTGTGACTTTGCAGAAAACTCTCTGGTGTTGTCTTCTAGCCTCTGTAAAAGTTAACTTGTAATCTTCACACCAAAGTTTTTCATCTTAACTTAGTACTTCATAACTTGGACTTATAGTCAGCCTCTGCCCCGGGGCCAATAACATAAAACTTAGAAATTTATAAACAGAATAGTTCAGTGTTCTTACTTTTCAAAGGCGAAAACTCCTTTTTCTGGAAGTTGAAGAATATGATAGCTGCTCTAAGAGGTGTTGTAAGAACAATGATGTTGGTGGAGGGGCGGGCCTAAAAAAAAAAGAACAACGATGTCTTCATTTGGTAGAATTTTATGCTACATAAATGTTAAAGTCAGAGAGATTGTTTTCAGCCTCGCAATTTCTGGTAACAAATGGGAGTTTAAAATCTGATTCCAGCTGCAACATTGAGAAAAAAATATATACTGGGGTGCGCTAAATTAATTTACAGAATGATTCCTTTGAAAAGTTATTTTGGAAATTATAATAAATACAAGAGTGTTAAAAGCAGTGTTTAATATGTTTTCTCGGGTTTCCTTTTGTAAGGCTAATCTAACACTAACAGCTACTAAGAAATACTGAGTTACTGAGAATTGGAATCAGTTTGTTGGCTGTGTGTGTGTGTTTTAAATAAGAAATACTGTTTTAGGAATCAAATCATAGAAAGGTTATGTGAGGTCTAATACTCTACTATTATAGAAAGGTTATGTGAGGTCTAATACTCTACTATTATACAGAAATGTGCAAAAAATAAAAAAGAATAGTGTGTAACAAATACCACTTACAAGCAACCTTAGTAAAGATTGACTATTAAGCACCCTGTGCTTTTCAGTATAATGTTAGCTCATGCTTTTTCACAGTTGTGAAAATGGAGTGGGGGCTGTATCATCTGACCTCCTCTGACTTCACAGGGAGGCAGGGCAATCAAGATGCCACATTAGCCTAAGGACGATTTCTATGAGGGCAGGGTGAGACAAGCCTTCCAGCCTTCTGACTAATTATGACTACAACCCTCTGAACATCTTTGCTTGGTTTGAGAAAACGTTATGTTGGCCACACAGAACTCATAGACAATACTCAACAATTATGGGATTCGCCAGTAGGTTGTAATTCAGGATCAGAAATGCTGAGGATACACATCTTCTGTTCAGGAGCATTTCTCCTTAGGCCTGCTCACAGCATGCGTCTCTGTCCTTTAGCTTCTGCCCTGTCCTATAATAAGGTGCATTAAGGCTGCCAGGTTATACCCAAAGGGCATGTGGTTCCACCATAAGCCTCAGCTCAAAGGCACTTAATACTAGTTCCGTGTGTCAGCAAACCTAGTTTTCCCCCAAAAGTGCCTGGAAACACAACATCCCAGAAGCCAGTCCCCTGCTTGAAAGCACTCTACTCTGCTTGCTCCATGCACTGAGATGCCCACTGCTTTCTTGTCCCCTGGCTCTTTGATTCTGCTTTTGCCACTCTTCTGCCGCTTTTCTGGTGTCACAGCATTTTGTCTCTGGAACGAGGATTTCAGGTTTAAAAAATTAAGCTCCACTGCTGAGTTGAATCTTCTGTCTCGATGGTAGTAAGACATCTGCTGAGATGGCTCATTTTATACCCAGCAGGATGGCAAAACTGACCCATCCCCACATTAGAGTCCCAAGCGTGTACTATCATAGTTAACACCATTTAACAGTCAGTCACAAGAGAATCAGATAATCCTGTCAGCACTCCCATCTCCCTTTTATCCAAACCATCAGGAAAAATTTGTTTGATGGGAATTACAGAGATAATGGCTAGAGGAGCCATATCAAGTAATTCACTGTACCACAACCCTATAAAGGGCATTGGATAACGAATTACTGATTTTGACATAATATTCCTGTAAGTTTAATTTAAAATTGAGATATTATGGTACTGCTGAAAGTAGTGGAACAAAAATCATGACCTGAATTCAATTCCCAGGTATACCAGTAATTGCATATTAGGATGGCCTTTATTTTTTCGTTACCTCACTTATAATTACCTTTAAAACAAGGATAACTACCACATAGGATTTCGTGATGATTAAATGAGACAGCATGTATGAAAATATTTTATAAATACCAAAGCACTAAATAGGTATAATGCATTATTAGAAGTTCAGTCATAATACTCTAAATTGTGTGTTTGCAGTCTCACTTTCTTGTGCATGGTCATTTTTATATCTGTAGCATATACAGTGAACCCTCGTTTATTGCGGTTAATCGGTTCTAGACCCTACCGTGATAAATGAAATTCCGCGAAGTAGGATTCCATATTTGTAAATCAAA
>NW_022103920.1:78519064-78570787 GCF_000313985.2 Echinops telfairi
GCGGAAGTCGAAGCGCGAAGTGGCGAGGGTTCACTGTAGTGTAGTTTTGGTACCGATAGTGCTCAGTAGATAGCAGAAATGAGACTTCTCAGTTACTTAGCTTAATAGAATACTAATATTTTTATTTTGGCAAAATATATGTACCACAGTTTGCCATTTTAATCATCTTACGTATACAGTTCATTTGATAATTTGTCAAACGATGTAACCATTAAATGGCAGTAAAGTTTTGTTTAAAGCTTTTTTTACAAGTAACTTAGAGATTGAGAATGGTTTTTTGAGGTATGTGTATGTACCTATAAAAATTTTAAAAACATTGGATGTCAAATTTTAGGCTCTAAAATATTTTTTAAGATCATTGTCATTGAGTTCTTTTTCTGTAGAAATGAAAATCTATGGCCCAGAGTGAAATGTGGTTTACTCAGATCATGCTTTAGTTGTTAGCAAAGTCAGGTTGACTCTTTGAAGCTTAGAATAAGCATTCTCATTCTTAAGCTTTTTAGTAGGAAGAAAATTATTAGCAAGTTTTTCTTAGTTTCTTTTCTCAAAGGAATTAATTTTGTCTATTCTCATCCCAAGTGGCAGTAGTTTGGGTGCCAAGTAATTGTTCCAAGTGATATATCTCCATCTAGCAGTACTAAAATTTAAGGTTTAACATGATTATTTACATTTTATCTCATAAACATCATAATAACATATTGCCATCAAGTCTGTTCCAACTCATGGCGACCTCATGTGTTTTATTTTATTTTATTTTTTTGTTTAATTGCATTTGAATATATTCATATTTTATTACCAGTGTCTATAGAAATTTAACACTCAAGTGTGTGCAGTAGCCTTCTGTGGCAGAGGGCACACACTATACACAAATATCACACACTAAGATACAGTACCACATGTGACAAGACGGTTTCTTGATTCAGTCAAACTAGGCTAGACAAAGCAGCAAACTCAAGGTGAATGATTTCCATTTTAGAATGCAAGTGAACATAACATTTTGTGAATGTTACAAATAACAGGCAGACTTCACCAAACTCAGACTTTTCCCCAAAGACTATACATAGACAGGTTCACAATATAGAAGCCTATACTTTACCGCCATTGGGGGTTTTGTTTTAGCACAGCATACATTACAGACACACTTGCCTACAGTGCAATTTTGTATAAGAAGTGAGTAATAGTGCACGACCTCATGTGTTTTAGAATAGAACCATGCTTCGTGGGGTTTTCCTTAAATGACCACCAGGCTCTCCTCAGAGATAGCTCTGTGTTATCTGAAACCTTCAAGCTTTCAGTTAGCAGCTGGGCAGTTTACCTCCCAGGGACTACTTTTATTATGCAGTTTAAAAAAATAATAGATCCCAGGTATGTTATGCCTTAAATCCACCCATTTGGATCTCAGTTCTTTTTTCTAATTTGTTTATCTTAGAGATATTTTTCACAAGCTTAGAAACATGTTACAGCCTCCTTACAGTTAAGTACATTCTTTTAAACACTTTGGATATTTGTACTTTCATGATAAATTTGAATCAAATGAAAATAATATCCACAGAGATACTATATGTGACAATGTTGACTAGAAAATCTAAAATGGATTGTCTTGAACCAAAAAAAAAAAAGATTAGTAATATTAGTTTTTTCTAAGTACTTTGGGGAGTACAAGAGGCTACATCATAAAGGGTGGATATATAAAATTTATGGTGAAATAACCTGCTTTGTTCTGTATTACTGGGCCCTTTATAAATAATGGATCCAGACCTTCTACAATTAAGAAGAGAGAAAGGAAGTCCCTGACCAAATCCACTGCCATCAAGTTGATTCCTACTATTAGCCACCCAGTCATACAGAGTAGACTTTGTCATTAACAGCCCAGTGGGTAATCCACTGCACCCCAGGGCCCCTATGAGAGCCTGAAGGGAATAGTCTGCCATACATATGCTGGTGGTGGTTCGTCATTTCTTCAGATAACTTCTGAACAAAGTACAATGTAATTTAACTGGAAGAAGAATTTTAAATTAAAAAAAAACACATGTTCTTAGCAATACCGACAATTAAGGAGAATATAACTTAATGGGAAAGTAAGTTACGTTTTTGCCCATGAAAATCTTTCCAATACTATATTAGTTTGTTCTAGACTTTCATATAAGTGGTTGTGCAGGCTGCCTATAAATTTCCAGAGTAAGAGAAATTATCTTTTTAAAAATTGTAGTGAATAAAACACTTAGCAGCTTTGTTTTATAGTACAGCCTTAAATCATGGGGATATATTGGGGAAATCATGGAATTTCTTTTTTTTTTTTTTTATCTTCTATTTCCTCCCAGATTTCCCATCAACCTTATTCTTATCACCTTTTTACATTCAGTTTGCTTAAGGACTGAGATACTTATTGCGACAACTTTTAGTTTTTGTAATAGTAATAGAAAACAGACCAAAAATGAGAACTAATTAATGATTCACTGTATTTTCTTGTTTCCTTTAATATACTACATAGACTGTGCCTCATATGTGGTTGATGCTTACTATATATTTGATAAGTAGATGTAACTCCTGAAAAAAATTCTTTTAAATTTCATTTTCTGTGAGTGTGTGGGTGTTTTTCTAAAATTAACAAATATTTTAAGGAATAATAGTTGCTTCACCTCTAGTAACATATAGAAACTGGGTTTTATCTTTTGAAATGTTTTGTCTTTTTTGTTAAATGAATAAAAGAATGTTATTTGCCTAGCAATGTGAAAAATCTTATTCTGTATTGCTATGAAATCGTATGCTTTTTTAATGGTATGCATTTGTTTTGTATTGTCTTTGTGATTTATAACTGCTAATAAAAGTTATATTAAACAATTAAGCTTTTCTTGTGTTTTAGTATTGTCATTCCTTTTCATAAGGAAGCATTATGATATTTAACCTGGACAACTATACTCCAGGTAGTATGAATGTGCCTACTTTTTTTTTAATGCCTTAGGATTTAAAACTCATTCACAACATTTTGATTAGTTAAAAAAGAAAATACTCATGGGATACAAATCAGTAGCTTCCTTTGGAAAAATGTAAGTTAGTAACTTTTCAGGTTCATGAGGGACCACTGTATAGTTTTTTATTTCATTAAGCTGATAGTACGTCAAGAAGAGTAGAAACGTGTATTTTCCCTTCCTTTCCTTTTGAGAATCATCAAGTATAAACCAATAAGAGTATAATCTTTGTAATGACTATATATATCATTGTGAGTCCAAGCTCAATAAAAAAGCATATTGAGTTTTTCCAATAGACAACAAAATTGAACTAGAAAGTAACAATTAAATCCCCCAATGTGACAGAGAAGAACGGGGCTTGTAATCCATAGTTGATGCTTTCCTTCATTAGTTCTTATGCTTTATACCATTCATTTCTTCTTCGCTTTATATAAAATATAAAATAATTTTGAGATACGTTTGCTATGAACAGTCAAATTAATCACTATAAAATGATAGTTTAGATAATTGCAAAATCATAATCTTTGGGTAATTTTTGTGATGAGCTTAAAATGACAAAATGCAAAAACTTGAGTTTTTATAACTTTTGAAGGGTAAGTCAAAATATTTGTTTAAAAGAATTGGGCTTTGTCATTCCTTGATGATAATTTAAAGTGAGGCGGTAGTCATTTTTTCTTCTAAACAAATATGTTAAACATAATTTTAAAAAAGGCATTGTAATAAAAGTTAATCTGCCTTTCCCACCACATTTATGCTCATACTAATATCATTTTAACTGCAAGAAAGATGACAGTTGCAGAATTCCTCCCAACTGAAGATGAGTTTTGATCCTGTGGTAGAGTATGTAGGGTGATTCTTAGATAGACTGATCCCTGCTACAACAAGGGTATAAGATATAAGAACAGACTAAGCCTGTCAGATAAAGTTTGTATAATGATGCACCTGGAGACTACAGTAGAAGGGGGTGAGGGAGGAGAAGCGAAGCAGGAATAGAGTTTTAGAATTTTAATGTTACTTGTTTTTATGTTAAATGATGGCAGCAAGCTGAAATAAGTTGTAATGTTTGTGATGTAACTCTTAAGAAAAGTACATAGAAGGGGGAAGAAATAAAAAAGACTCAATACAAAATAATCAGCTAAACAAAAATAATGGACTGAGAAGATATAAGGCACAATTAGCAAGCTGAATAAAGTAGGTACATAATTTTCAATAAATGTAACTGGTCTAAACCCCACATTCAGAAGACAGTGACAGAATCAATTAAAAACAAATATGATTCATCCTCAAATTGATTTCAAGAGACACATCTTAGACAAGTACAAATAGACAAAGAGAAAGGATAGAAAAGAGCATTTCATGTAATTAATAACTAGAAAATGACCAGGATGTCGTAACAAGTAAAATGTACTGTAAATCAATCTATTATACAAGATAAAGAAGGACACTACATAATAACAGGGTCCACTCCTCAGGAAGACATAACAGTTATAAATTAACACTTAAATAACAGTGCTCTAAAATAGATGAAACAAGAACTGATAAGAGTAATACACAATTCTATAATAGTAATTGGAGACTTTAATACATCATTTTCAATTCTGAACAACTAAACTCAGTAAGGACATATAAAACCCACTTTCTGCCAAATGGATTCTGACTCATATGACCCCTGTAGCACAAAGAGGAATTGCCCCATATAGGGTTTCTAAGGCTGTGACTCTTATAGAATCAAACCGCTACATCTTTCTAGTGGGTTTGTATTTTAGCACCTAAGGCGTCACATATAGTGGATATACTTAGAACATTCCATTCACCATCACCATCATTTTTCTTCTTTGCACATGGATCATTTTTCAAAGTAGTCCATATGCCACAAAACAAGTTTCAGCAAATACAAAAAGACTGAAATGATAGAGTATTTTGTGAAAGACTAACCTAGGGGTGTCAAGTATTGCTACAAAAGCATAGAAACCAAAGTTACCACAATGTGATTGTTTTCCACATATGCTCCACCCAGATGTATACATTTCTCAAGGTGCTGTTAATGCTGCACTCTTCAGTAGACTTCATGTTAAAGTGGCAATTGGGTATCCATCGAGGGAACCAAATTGTGTCTCTTTTAAATAGCCCATGAGTTTGGGCAACAAAAAGATGCCTGAGGGGGCAAGATCAGGACTCTTAAGGGGGCTAGGCTAAGATTTCACAGCACAATTCTGCGAAGACTACTGTTGCCCTGACAAAATTTCATGCATGAATATAGAAAAGGACAACAGTTTAAGGGTAATTCTTGAGAGTCTGCCAAGATGTCCATGTAAATGGTTGTATCATTAAGAGAAATCACATTCAGATAAATAGGTACTAAAGCTAATAGATATTTGTTAAGTTAGAGCTAATAGTGGGTCTACAGTTGGAGTTTGGGTCTGAGAAGAAGGAAAAAAGATATGAAATTCTTGTGAATTAAAGAGATAGTTCAAATATAGCATTGCATGAACTTAATGAGGGTGGTATTTTTCAGTTTGAAGTGCAGGAGGTAGTGAGATGAGGACTTAGAATTTACACCTAGTCTTTTGGGACCAAAAGGAGAAAGGAACGAGGAGGAAGAGAGTAGGGTAATGTGTTATCAGAGCAGCAGTTCTCAACCTGTGGGTCGCGACCCCTTTGAAGGTCTAGTGATCCTCTCACAGGGGTTGCCTGATTCATAACTAGCAAAATTGCAGTTATGAAGTAGCAAAGAAAATAATTATATGGTTTGGGGTCACCACAACATGAGGAAGGTTGAGAACCACTGAGTTAGAGGAACTTCTGGGCAGTGTGTCTTAACGATGTCTTGGAGAAGTAATGTTGAGGGAAATTCTTTGGATTTTCTGTTTGAATTGTATTATAACTCTGAATTCTTTTTTTATTATGGAAGCCACTAGCCACATATGGCTTAAATTAAAATTTAAAATTCAGTTCCTTCATGGCACTAGCCACATTTCAATGTAGCTAGAAGCTACCAGATTAGAAGCACAGGTAGAGCACATATTAGTATTACAGAAGTTCTATAGACAGTAATAGTTACTTTTAGAAAGATTAGGGGATGCGATAGGGAAACTACAAGCATTTAAATGGCTGAGAGGCAAAAATACATAGCAAGTGTAGGCTATGCTTTGGAAAAAAAATATAAAGAGGGGAAGCAGAATCTTGAAAGTTTGCATTTAGAAAGGTTTTATTAGGACTGACTGCGTTTACTAAGTTGGTAAATATTTATTGAAAGCCTCTTTCGTATCAAGGTTAAGTATTAGAGACCATAGTGCTAATGGAGGCATTAAAGATTAGAATTGGAGCAGGAATTTGGGGAGCAAGGATTAATCAGATTGGTTATAATATATGCAATGCTTTAACTAGGATCCATCTTCTGTGGAAAATACAGTTTAGAGGAGAACTTGGAGATTTGTGGCGCAGTTTTCCTGAAGGAGGCAAAAAATAGTGTAGCTCAAGGAGCACTGGGAATTACCTAGGTTGGGAGAGAAGGACATTGCCCGCAGCAGGTCAGAGTCATGTAATAACATCATGATTAAGGAACTGCTGCAGGTAGTTTCATGTGTTTAGAGCAAGAGTATGTTTGCTAATCATGATGGCAAGGATCATGTCATGAAGGTTCTCCTTTTATTACATAAGGAATTTAAACTATCCTGAGAACTACAGCATCTTCAAGACCTCACAGGAATGGAACACTATGGTCACTTTTACATATTTTATCACACAGTATGAGGAGTTAATCTAGTTCCAAGGAAACGGATTCTGTAGGAAAATGGAACTAGTAGGGAGAGAAGGACTGCAGAGAGAATGAGGAGTAAGGGAATAACTGAGTATGTTGCTGGGGAGGTTGTAAAAGATGAAATCATAAGTGCTTCTAAGATGAGACCAAAAAATGACACAGCACTTGGAGAAATAGATGCTATAGAAAGGGACAAGGATCACTTTAACCTCAGTAAACTAGAAGGCGGTCTTCTGTTTATAAGGTTCAAGGGAAAGGGAATGAGGGCTTCAGGATGGATGAGGGGAAAAAAGGAACAGCCAACGAATAGAAATTATATATATCCCGAACAATATTCTATAGAATAAAATTTAAAGGCTCAGACAACTTTTAGGAAGCCCTGATGGTGCAGTGTGTTAAGCATTGGGCTGTTAACTGGAAGGTTAAAACCCACCAACCACTCTGGAAGAAAGATGAGGCTGTCTGCTCCTGTATAGTCTTGCAAATCCTAAAGAACAGTTCCTTTCGGTCCTATAGAGTCATTGTACATTGCAATCAATTCAATGGCAATTGGTTTTAGATCAGCTATTTAAGGGACCCAGGTGGCACACTGGTTAAATTTCTTGCCAGTTGACTAAAAGGTTAGCAATTCAAACCTACCTACTGTTCAGCAGCAGAAAACTGAGTCTGCTTCTGTAACGATTACAGCCTTGGAGATCTCATGAGCCAGTTCTACTTTGCCCTACAGATCACTGTGCATTGATATCAACTCCATGGCAACAGGAATAGCTCTTTTGGAGTCTATTCCGTTTGATGTTTGTCAGTCTAAGAACAAGAGAAAGTGGATGGTGGTAATTACCACCAGAGTTGGGCAGACTATCAAAGAGGCAAGAGATTAACCTAGATGCCAAATGAAGCCAGGGTAAGGTTCTGGGATTAACCTAGATGCCAGATGAAGCCAGGGTAAGGTTCTGAGATTAACCTAGATGCCAGATGAAGCCAGGGTAAGGTTCTGGGATTGGGCGTGTGTCCTGCCACATAATCAGAACCAGGTAAGGATGAAGGCGAAGTGGAAACGTTGGCGCTGGTAGAAAGTTATTGAGAGTGGTCAGAGGGCACCGTACCAAGCTTGACTTGTTGGGAGATGCAGCTGTTGCCATTGCTGATGAGAACTGAGCTAGTTAGGCTTGTAGGAAACATCTAGAATAATAGAATCCCTATTTGATCATCGAAGTTTGTAGTTTTATGTCTGAGCCTTGGAAGTAGACTATGATTCAAGCCTTGGTTTTGCCACTTACATCTTGATGAGTTGTTTCATCTAGGTCTGAGTATCATCATCTGTAAAATGGTAATAACAGTGTTACTTTCATGAGAAAAATTGTGCCAAGTGTTTGCAGTTCTTAGAACACTGTTTATATTAAGTGCCAGTGAGTATTATATAATTATTATTTATTTTTATCTCCAATTTTTCCGTTTGGTTGTCATTGCTCTTTAAGGGACTTGTTGCCTGAAAAGTAAAATCCTTTAACTACCTGTGTTTCTAGCTTTTCACATCTTTCGGAAAAGTAGAATTAAATGATAATGGAAGTTTTCCATGAACTTTCTGAAGCCCTCTCATATATTTGGCATACCAGAGTTTTTTTTTTCTAAAACCCAGGTCTCTATGCATTTCTGTTGCTTCCTGAAAGAAAACCTCCTAGCATTTCCAGTTATATTCTCTCAAGTTATTTAGTACTTTAGTACATTTCTTTTTTAGGAATTGATAAATTAATATAGAAAAAAAAGAGCCTTGGTGGGTAGTGTGATGAACTTGGGAATGCCAGTCACAAGATCAGCATATTGAACCCTCTGGTGGCTTACTGGTTATGTGTTAGGTAAGCAGTTCAAAACTACACTCCTTTCTATGCCCATAAAGAGTTCCAATCTTGGAAACACAGGGACAATTCTACCTTGTCCTAGATTAGCGGTTTTCAACCTGGGGGTCATGACCTCTCTGGGGGGTCAAATGACCCATTCACAGGGGTTGCCTGATTCATAACAGTAGCAAAATTACAGTTATGAAATAGTAATGACAATAATTTTATGTTTGGGGTTTTTTTACCATAACATGAGGAACTGTGTTAAAGGGTTGCATCACTAGGAAGGTGGAGAACCACTGTTCTAGGGCATCATTAATTTGTTGGTCTCTACCACTGTTTTTCCAGAATTCTTTTTCATTCACATTAAATCATCATAATGTGTATTTTGTATATGTTTTCACGTAATTTGCAAACTCTTTATATCTGCTTATGTTGTTGCTACCAACTGTCAAATTGGCCCCTGACTCCTGGCAACCCATGCACAACAGCACAACAAGATGAAGCCAGCTCTATGGTCAGTTGGAAACAGGACCATTGTGCGTCCTAGGATTTTTGTGGGTTGATTTTTTGGAAGATCACCAGGTCTTGATTCACAGTTCATTTTCCAGTGGGAGCTAACCTGTTCAGCCTTATAGCAGCACACTCCACTGAAGACAGGTAGTGCTTATGTTTGAGGTACATCGGCTGGGTATCAAATCCAGGTCTCAAGTGAAAACTAGGAATTCTTTTTTTATCAGTGCCCCTATGTATTTGCACATATAAATTCTAAACATTGGCAACTGATTTCAAAGTAGACTATTATTACTGCCTTCACCTCCTCCCAGATGTTTTATCTCCTTCATGAAGTCGATATGTAAATAACCCTGAGTGTTCACCTTTACTTAGAAGTGGAGGGAGTACCCACTTGTTCCATAATCTCAAATTATGTAGTTCATCTATTTTTTTTCTTAAGAATAAATTAATTTCCTTGGTACTATTTATATATCTTATTCATGCTTTGCTATTATACATATTTTAAATTATTTTCATTTGCATCCCCTCCAGGTGAAAATTTCAAGCCAGGTCTTACCTATCTTTATTTCCTCATCAATGCTTAGAACATAGTATGTGCTCAAGAAATGTTTGAAGAATGATTAAGTCTCAGTTGTGTAGTTCTCATACAAAGATCAAGGACTTAATGGAAGTCGGAATGTCTTATTAAGTAGTTGTATTTAATAAGTTGTACAATTTCAGATGTATTGGAGTTAAGATTTGTCTCCATTGTTTACTTTATTCCAAATATTGCACTAAGTGTGCTACATATCTCAATTCCCACTGTTCTATTATATCCACAAAGGAAGAAACCGAGGAACGCAATCGAAGCCAGGACCAACTGTCCCCCAAAGGCCTGTGTATAATCTGCAGGCACTGCTGAGCAGTCTGTTGTACAAATGACATTAATCACAATATGAAAATAACCCTGGACGTTCAGCTTTATTGAGAAGTGTAGGGAGCACCCGCTTGTTCTATAATCTCAAATTATGTAGCTCATCTATTATTGTAATATTGTAATAATGTACAAGTAGTTACAATTATTGAATAAAACAGGAATGTCTTATAATTAGTAAGCATAATTCCCAACTCAGGATAATATTACTACAGTTAACTATTGGAACTACTCAGTCATGTGTCTATCAAACACGGTTCCTTTAATTCAGGGTGGTATAGTTCTGTGTGTGTGGGTTTTTTTAATTAATTTTTTTTTTATGGAGACTTGTGCATAGCTTTTTAGGTATCATACAAATTACCATATTTTAAATTTTAACATTTTTGATTTTTTATGGTTGTTTACAGTAATATGCATAAATTAGTTAAGATATTTATATATAATTTTAAGCAGGCCTACTGAACCTTAATACTGCTGTCATTTGTTGCTGAATAATTCTTTACTTGGGGGACTGGTTTTGTTCATTGAAGAGCCCTGAGATGGCTCAAATGGTAAATTGCTAGACTACTTAATGAAGGTTTGGTGGGTTAGACCCACCTGGGCAGACCAGAGAGGATAGGCATGGTGATCTGCTTCTATAAGAAAACTTTGTTTCTGGTTTCTCCTCCCCATCTCTGAGAACTGGATATAATTTGGTGATCTTTTAAAAAAAATAATATAATCTTGTTATGAGTCACATTGTAATGCATACCAAATTCTCTTTCAAGTAATTTTTTGAAAATTGTTTGCAATATAAGAAAACATTAGTGGTCTATCCTTTCTATACCTGCAGAGCTCTTTAGACTTTGCCCCTTTTTTAAAAGGCAGATTCCAAATGTAAAATATAAACGAAATATGAAGCATTTTATTATTCAGAATAATATTCCATCCTTGGTGGTAATAGGGTTAACTTATTTATTTTAAATCATTTTATTGGGGGCTCGTACAACTCTTACACAATCCATACATCCATCCAATGTGTCAAGCACATTTGTACGTTGTTATCATCATCATTCTCAAAACATTTACTTTCTGCTTGAGCCCTTGGTCTCAGCTCCTCATTTTTTCCCCCTCTCTACCCCCACCATGAACCCTTGATAATTTATACATTATTATTATTTTGTCATGTCTTATACTGTCCAATGTCTCCCTTCTCCCACTTTTCTGTTGTCTGGCCCCCAAGGAGGGGTTAATATGTAGATCCTGGTGATTGGTTCCCCCTTTTTACCCACCTTTCCTTTCCCCTCCTGGTATCACTACTTCATTACGGGTCCTGAGGGGTTTATATGTCCTGGATTCCCTATGTTCCCAGCTCTGATCTGTACCAGTGTACATGCTATGGTCTAGCTGGATTTGTAAGGAAGAATTGGGATCTTGACAGTGGGGGGATGAAGCATTAAAGAACTAGAGGAAAGTTGTATGTTTCATCAGTGCTACACTGCACCCTGACTGGCTCGTCTCTTCCCTGCGACCCTTCTGTAAGGGGACGTCCTGTTGCCTACAGATGGGCTTTGGGAGGGTTAACTTGTTTACTGCTACAGTTACACGGAGTTACATGTTCTGTTTTATTAATTTGTGGGTCTGCTTATGTGATCATGCTACTTATTACTCAGTATAAAAAATTGCAAGTGATTTTTTTCAACAAAAATAAATAAGATCCAGTGGATTATCTCAGGTTTATTTCCTGAATTTTATTGGTAATATATATCCTACTTAACCTCAAAAGGGTTCATGTGAAATCTAAAATAATAAATTAGTAAGAACCTAAAGAAATTGACAATAGTTATTTCATATTACAGTATTTCTACTTTTGACTCTGTGGTCCCTTATTTTTAAATTTTAATAAAGTGCCAGGATTTTTTAAAAGTCAATTAGAACTGACTTCTACCACCCATCTACTAATTGGTCCTGTTGTGGTATCTCATTTATTCATATGATTCATGAAGCAGCTATGCCAACACTTTAATATATCAGCAGGGTCCCCATAGTTGACACATTTTAGCAGAGCTTCCAGACAAAGACAGACTAGGAAGGAATGCGTGGTAATCTACTTCTAAAGTAAACCAGTGAAAATCATATGGCCCACAGCAGAACATTATCCTTCAGCTAGCTTTGGACACATTAGCAGTGCTCGATTGTTAGCACAGTCTGTCGTGTTTCATCATGTGAGGGGAAAAGGCATTGGTGATATGGATTGACACTCTGACACAATCATAGAATTGATTGACTATATAGGCGATTGTGAGGATTAGGTAGGACTGCAAGATGTTTTGTTCTGTTGTACATAAGTTCATGATTTGGCATCTATTGGAAAGCAGTTAAGAACAATAATAATGACTTCACAGGGGTTGATGAAGTTATGTTTACTTTGATTTTAGTATATAGTTAAAATTTATGTAGCACATAAAATATTTTAACAGTTAAAAAAACTCTGGATATGTAGAGTTACATAAACGAGAAAACTTTCAATATATAAATTAACACAGTCACAAAAATACATTTCATAAAGAATATTCAAGGAGCCAATAAATATTAGAAAATGTTGGTATTAGTGCAAATAAAAACAATAAGTAAATGGTCTATATTTTTTAAAGCTTTATTGGTGTATATTTTACATAACTACGCAATTTAATTATTGAATCATATTAAGAGTTGTGCAGTCATCACCGCAATCAATTTCAGAACGTTTTCTTCTATTTGTTGTTAGTGCTTCATTCCCCCTCCCCCTCATCCTAATGTCATGTCCCTAGGTAATTATTAATCCAGTTTCTGTCTCTATAGATTTACCTATCTTGTGTTCCATTTATAGAAAATTATACAAACACAAACAGAAAGCAAGCAAACAAAAGCCAGCAAAAATGACTAGACAAAACAAAAGCATCTATAGGAAAGAAAGCAGAAAATACTAAAAACTGAAGCAACTTTAAAATGGGCTAAAGGGCCAATTAAATTATAATGTATTGCATTTTATCTTAACAGCATCCTGCTCTAAATAACTTTACAAACCTCTCTGTCTGATAGCTAGTATATTCACATCCCTGGACTGTGTTCAAAGGGATTTCACCAGTTTTACTCCACATGGAGACCGTGCATATTGAATTTGTGCTTCTACTGTCATCCACAACCTTCTGCAAACTATTTACAGTTTAAGTTCTGATAGCCTTCCCTCCTTCAGATTTAGATTTTATTATTCAAAATCTTTGGATGGCACAGGCTGGTGTACTTCTTCCATGTGGGCTTAGTTGATGCCTCACTTAAATGGCTGCTTGTTTTAAGATTTGCCTTTAAGACCCCAGATACTATTTTTTCTGATAACTGGGCATCATCTGATTTTTCAACACACTTTACTATTGCACACATATCTTCATTGATCTCTTCATGAGGGCAAGTATTGAGTAGGGCCATGTCATATAGAACTAATTATTCTTTTATTGGGGTAAGAATTAAGTGCCAGCCCAAAATCTGTTCATAAGATTATAGTTTATAAATGTCTCTTCACTTTAGTGATAATATTTTAGGATAGAGAACATTATAAATCATCCTCCTGTGTTAAGGTAATTCGATTGATATTGTCATTAATGTAGCCAATGGTGTGGAATTTAAAATACTATTGAGAAAAGGAAATTATATAAATATAGACCACAATACATGAATTATTGACATGTACAGACTTAACTAAGTGACTGGATATTATTACAGTAATACTGGGGATTGGTGATAGGGCAAAACTTTCAATAACACCCATTTACAAAGGCAGAACCATGCCTACTAGACTAGTACATGTCATTAAAAGCAAGGAGGGTATTAAAATAGTGAATATACGGTAATCCTCAGCCACTATTCATTGGGCACCCTCAAAGCAAGACAATGAAACTAAGTCCAACAACTGTCAATTCCATAACATTGGGATAACAGTCATCTTCTCAGATTAAGTTGTTTGAACCTTAAGTCCAAGGGAGTATGTCAGTTCTTTAAATCAGCTGCAAGTAAGTTTGAGATAAAGTCCAGTTCTTTTAGCAGAGTTGCCACATTCATTCTTTCTGGTGTTGTCTATGAAGGACAGCAACTAAATTCCCAGTTTTTTTAAGCACATGGGCTGGGTAGAAACTAGGTCAAAAGTGTCTAGCTAGCAACATAGTACCAAGCTCTTTCCCCCCTTGGGTTCTATAAAAGTATTGTTAAGCACCTTTTTTCCAAATGAGGTAGTGTCAACAACAGAAATGTAATTGCCTTCTCTGAGACATACATGCCTCCCTCCCCCACATCTTTGACTTGAATTTCCTTTAAGGGTTGCTTATAAATCTAGTAGGAGTGTGATGGCTTGTGGTGACCTTAGCACACTGTTGTATGGCAATAACTGAATGATCACTCTCTCTCTCCCCATCTTAAAAAAATAGACTTAATAAAAATAATATGAACGATTTTTTTGTCAGGCATGGTGGTAAGGTATTTTTATAATTTAACTTATTTAATCTTAAGTATCTTAATTCTGTTTTTTAATTTTTTATGCTCACATATTTACTGTTCTTTTTGCCCATTCAAAGTTTTACTATTGCTGGAGAGAAAGTAGGACTATGTCAAGTAAAAGAGAAGGAGGCAATAGCAACTTCATGTGTCCTTCAATAAAGTCAAGTCATGATTAGGTATTCTTTTTATCATATTGTGCATTATTGATCACACTTTCTCATAGTAAAGAAGCCACCTTTATGTATATACTAATTGAGAGGTGAGGCCCATGAGTGAAGAAAGTAATGATATTTTAAATGTCTTATTGTTATAGTGACTGTATATATTAGTCACGGGTGGTTTTGCATTTAAATAAAATACTTCATCTATGTATTAAAAATGACTCATTAATGAAGAAGTGTATAATTTAAACTTTAAAAGTGAGAAATGTTGCTTTTGTGCATGAATAAATATTTGAAAATAGAAATAATGATACTTTGTGTTTATATAACATCTTTCATCTGAGGATCCCAAATTGCCCTCTTGACTACTCCCCACACTTGGTGAGTTAAGTAGATGACCAGTATTATTATGTTTGTTTTGCAAATGGAGAAAGTAAGATACCAAGAGGGTTAAATGCATTATGTAGTCACAAAGACTTTGCTACAAAGGCAACCTAAGCTACTAAAGTATGAATATATCTTAGAGAGATTGACATAGTATGTAAGTCATCAACTCCTTTTGCTTGTATACTTTACATACTTTTTAAAGAACAAATACGTTACCTTTAAAATACTCACATGGACTTTAAAAAAAAACCCTTTCTGGAAGAATAGAACATATAATACTCTTTCTCCCCCCCTTTCCAGGTCAACAGCAAGGACAGGATGGAGTGAAAGTCCAACAAGCTACTATAGCTCCTGTAACGGTAGCGGTTGGAGGAATTGCTAATGCAACGATAGGTGCTGTTAGTCCTGACCAACTCACTCAAGTGCATTTGCAGCAGGGCCAGCAAACTTCTGATCAAGAGGTGCAACCTGGCAAGAGGCTTCGAAGAGTTGCATGCTCCTGTCCTAATTGTAGGGAAGGAGAAGGAAGGTAAATGCACCATTATTCACTGTCTCTCTGGAAGGCATAAAATAGTACTGAAAACCGGATTCTTTGATCACTAGGAACTCACTGGTATCATTGCCCAGAAGTTAAATTATATTTGTATAGAAGGGGATTACTAATCCAAGAGTAGAATTTGACTGATCCTCTCCCTTGTGACTAATATGTTTCTTACTGTTTTCTTTTAAAATTTATTGTGTCAATTTTAGAAACAATTTTATTGAGATATTTTACATACTTGAATTCATCCTTTTAAAGTGTAAAGTTCAAAGGCTTTTAATAAACCGTAAATTACATCACCATCACCACAATGAATTTTAGAATATTTTCATCACCTCACAAAGAAATGTAATACCTTGTACTTACCAACCTCTTTTATTCCCATCCTCCCCTTAATCCTAAGAAATGATGAATCTAATTTCTGCCCCCATAGTTTTTCTTGTACTGGACATTTTTATAAATGAAGTCATATAGTGTGTGTGTGTGTGTGTGTGTGTGTTTTCACGTAAGTGTTTTTAGAATTTATGTTGTAACGTATCAGGATTTCATTTGTTTTTATGATAAACAATGTTCCATTATATGGATATGTAGTGTTTTTTTAATCAATTCATCAGGTAATAGCCATTTGAATTCTTACCACCTTTGGCTTTTTTGAATAATGATATTGTAAATAATTGTGTACACCCCTTTTCCTGGTCTTAATTTTTAGTTCTCTTTGATAGATAACAAAGAATGGACTTGTTGGATCATATGGTAACTGAGTAATTGCCCGGCTGTTTTTCAAAGTGACTACTATGTTTTACATTCTTTACAGCCATATATGAAGGATCTAATTTTTCCACAGTGTTACCAACACTTATTATTGGACTTTTTTCTTATAACTTTAATAATGGTATAGTTTTGTAGTTTTCATTTGCGTTTTCTTATTGTGTTTCTTACGTTGGTGAGCTTTGGTTATTTGTAAATATTTGGGGAATGTACCTATTGAAATAATTTTTAATAAAATATTGTAAAAATTATTTTTATTGTACAAATGTATATAACAAAACAAATTCAACATTTTTATATGTATAATTCAGTTACACTAATTTTAATAACCTGCTGTTCAACTATTATCACTATCCATTTCCTAAATTGTTCCATTGCAATTAATAGAAATTCATGGCCTCTGAGCAAAGACGACAACTTTTCCCTCCTCACAGCCCCAGGAACCACTAATAACTTTAGTCTACATAAATTTGCGTGCTTCATATAAGTGGGATCATAAACTATTTGTCTCTTTGTGACTGACTTATTTCATTCAGCATGTATTTAAGGTTCATCCACCATAGTTTAGCTTATATCAAGGCTTCATTTATGTTATGCTTGTACCTTTTTTTTTAACCCATTCAGCTGTTGATAGGC
Organism: Echinops telfairi; assembly: GCF_000313985.2. NCBI lineage: Eukaryota > Metazoa > Chordata > Mammalia > Afrosoricida > Tenrecidae > Echinops > Echinops telfairi. The sequence goes on from NW_022103920.1 coordinate 78,536,057, forward strand.
CATTGGCAAAGATCTGGCATAGTTAGATTTTAAGAGTTCTTCATACATTCAAAACACAATTTCCTTTTTACCTTTGCAAATATTTTCTCCCATTCTTTGGGTTACTTTTTCATATTCTGGATAGTTTCATTTTGAAGCACAAAAGTTTTCAGTCCTAATGAAGTCTGATTGGTCCTGTTTTTCTTTGCTTATGCTTTTGGTGTCCTATCTTGAATCCATTGCCAAATTATAGGTCATGTTGATTCCTTGTTTTCTTGTGAGAATTTAAAAGTTTTTGCTCATATATACGTAGTTATCCATTTTGAGTTATTTGTATATAATGTGAGGTAAGTGTCTAACCTCTTTTTATACCACTTGTGTAAAGCATGTCTTCCCTCTGTTGTATTGTCTCTTGACACCTTGTTAAAAGTCATTTGATCATAGGCACCTGAGTTTGTCTCTGGAATCTCAATTCTATTCTATTACTTTATATGTATATACCACACCTGTGCCAGGAAGAAATAAAAAGCATCTAGATTGGAAAAGATGATATGAAATTGTCTCTATGTATAGTTGCTATAATTGTGTATTTAGGAAATCCTAAGGAATCCACTAAAAACTTATAAGTGAGTTTTTCAGAGTACTGGATATAAGTAAATACACAGAAATCGACTGTATCCATTATTCACTTGTAATGAGCAATCTGGAACTAAAATTTTAAAAAGTTATTTACCAAAGTATCAAAAAGGGTTGAATACAGAGCAGTATCTTAAACAAAACAAAGATAAAACATTGTTAAAGAAGTTTTTTTTAAAAAAGCTAAATAGAAGAACATTACATGTTCATATATTAGAAGATTTGATATTGTTAAATGTTATACTACTAAAATTAATCTGCAGATTCAACATCAACACAGTCCATATCAGATTTTCTTTTTACTTCTGTGTAGAAACTGACAAGCCAGTTTTCAATTTTATATCAAATTAGAAGTCCTAGACTAGAACCATCCTGAAAACAAGTAATGAAGTTGGAAACCTTGAATTCAAAAGTTACTACAAAGATATAATTGTGGTATCAATGGTTTTATTATAAACTATGTTGGATGCTGTCTGAATACTTATTCTGTGTCTATGGACATGATTATGTGGAGACTTTATTTTGTTTGAATTTTAATCCATTGATACAATGTGTTCTATTGATATACAAACCACCTTTGCACTGCTTCAATAATCCCACTTGGTCATGGCAATAAATGTTTTTATATGTCGTTGGATTCACTTTGATTAGTAGTTTACTGGTATTTAATCTGTACTTAAAGCATTCATTTTTAGTTTACTTGTTAGATCTATCTGATTTTGTTATCAGGGCAATACTGAACTCAAAATGAATTTTGCAAAGTGTTCTTTTCAAAATTTGGGGGAATATTTTGTGAACTATTTTAATTCTTCTTTAAATATTTGGAAGAATTCTCCATGAGGTCCTCTGATCCCACTATCCTTTTGTGTGTATGTGGAGGGGGAGGAGAGGAGTGGGCAGTAGATTATTTTTATTGCTAGTTCTATCTCTGTTCTTTATAAATGTGTTAATATTTTATATTTTTCCTTTTTGTTTGTTATCACTTTTTCTATTTCATCCATTTTTCCATCTCATCTAAGTTATTTAATTGTCAGACAATTGTTAATAGTATTCCTTTATAATCTCATTTTTTATTTCAATAAGTAAACTTATCCTCTTTTGTTTTTTTTATTCTAGTAATTTGAGTCTCTTTTTCCTTTTTTAAAAATGTATTTATTTTTGCTTACTTTATTATAAAATGCCTTCATTTCTAATAAAAAATTTTTTTGTTGCAAGTCTATTTTGTCTGATACTATTATAGCAACTCCAACCTTTTTATGGTCACAATTGACATAATATTTTTTTCCCCATTCTTTTCATTTCAGTCTGTTTAGATCACTGTATCTAAAGTGTGTTGCCTATAGACAAATACAGTTGGGTGGTCTTAAATCCAGTTAGATGACCTCTGCCTTTTGATTAGGTTGCCATTCAGATTTGTTGTTATGATTAATATACTTATACTTACGGGTGCCATTTTTCCTTCTTGTTTCTGTATGTTTCATGGGTTTTTTTGTTCCTGTAGTCTGCCTTTACTGCCTGTTTTTATATTTTAGTGGATATTTTCTAGTGCACTATTTTCTTTTTTTTCTTACTTATTGTTTTCGTAGCATTTGTTTTAGGGGTTAGCATGTATGAAGGTTGTTAAGTTTGGAAATTTTTCTTTATTTAAATTTATTACTGTATATACTTGAGTATACACCGACCCGAATATTAGCCAAGGCATCTAATTTTACCACAAAAACTGCATTAAAAATGTGCTGAAAAACCCGGCTTATTCACGAGTATATACGGTAGTTAACTTGTGAATTGGGTAAACGTTTGCAGAGAACAGCAGCAGTTTTACATGTAACAACTCACCACGTGTTTTTCTTTTTCATTGCAGTCCTGTCAGTCCATTTATCCCATCTCCTCCCTGTGTTTCCTGCTTCTATTCTGCCGCCTCGCTTAATTCTTCTGCACTTTGTCCTTGGTTAAATGATCTCATGTGGTTGATTATTCTAAGTTGTACATAATTTAGAAATGTTACTGTTCCCCTTATAGACCTGTCTACAGCTTGTCTGAAAATTGAGTCAATGGGGATGAGTTCATTTTTAGACCTGAAGGGTGACTAGGGTTCTTAGTGTTGGGACTTCTACCTGTCTCCCTCTGACCAGTAACCATGATGTCTTTTACGATCTGGAGCTTAGTTCCACATTTTCTCACTCTCTATCCAGGAAAATCTAGTGCGCGCCCTTTCAGAGAGTTGGTAGTGGTAGCCAGGCACTGTGTTGTTCTTCTGGTCTTAAGGGTGTGGCGACCCATGTTTATGCGGTTCATTGGTCCAGTGGACTAGCTCTTTCTCTGTCTTCTTTGATTTTCATCACATTTATTTCTTCAGACAAGGAGAGACCAATACTTGCTCCCTAGATGACTACTCATAAGTCTTTAAGACCCAGTTGCTACCAAAGTAAAACATTGTCTTTGTAGATTAATGCCAGTCGACATTGGTATCTCCCCTGATATTATGGTCCTACACCCAGAGATCCAGCAACTTATTCCTTAAAAGTTTTTGGTTATGTCTAAGAAGTTTTCTTAACTCTGCCCCTGCTCCACCATTTTATGCAGTAAAAGTGAGTACACATACACATACATACATACATACATACATACGCAGGTACACTTTCATTTTCCCTCTCATATCTGTTCAGTTTGTATGTCTACCTAAGCATCCCTTCGTAGATCACCACTTTCAGGATTGTGTTTATAATATTTACCTTCAATGATTTTTAACTCTTTAAAACTTTCAGTGCCTTCCCATGCCTGGATCATTTTTTGGCCCCTCTCTCGTTGTATTATTGCTTTTCTTTTCACCCAGTGATAGCATGCTCTCTAGCCAGTGACTTTTCACTTCCCTTCCATCCTAGGTAACCATAAAATATTGTTTATGTGTGAAGACCGTTCTTGACTTTTTAATAATAGTGGTTTGATAAAGTATTTCCCCATTTGTGATTGACTAATTTCATTTAGTATAATGTTCTCCAGGTTTATCTATGTTATGAGGTCTTGTGCAGTTTCCTTTAATTTTATATTTTTCATGAACTTTTTGACATTTCTAGGTACATCTTTTCAAAATCAATTTAAATGTTTGCTAAGTCCCAATGATATATAACAGTGTTATTCCTTTTTGTGGTATTATTATTATGTATATTAAATGCATGTAGAAATGCTATGAACCCAGCAATACATTGTTAAAATGACTTTATATAATTTTAAGTATTTTGTGAAATTCTAAGAAAGGGGGGGGGGTCTCCAAAACTTTGTGAAAAATGAAAAGATAAAGGAAATTTTCTCCTGAATTTTTGAGGCTTGACACATACACAAGGAGGGTGAGAGATTGTGTTTTTATTATAATGTCCTCCTTACTTTATTACTTTTGGATTTCTTCATTTGGTTTTATGGATTCAACTGGAATAATTTCCTTAGCTCAGTACAACCTTGCACCCATCCATATCCTTTGCTGTTAATGACAAATGTACCCCATTTATATATGTAATATATCTAATAGCACATTATATACATACTGTTCTATATTATTGCTTTGTAAAATCAGTTAAGAAAAGACAGAAAAATATGTATTTATATTGCTCACAACAAATTCTCTTTAAGTTTTGATTTATCTGGGGATATCATTATTTTGCCCAAAGTTTTAAAAGATAGTTTTATGGACAAGGAATTCTTAATTGGCATTTTTTTTTCACCCAGCGTTTAAATACATTTGGACTATTACATATGTTACACTACTGTTTTCTGAGCTTCATTATTATCGATGTGATGACATCTGTTAACCTTGTTGGGGTTCACTTGTAACTGTTGAACAACTTTTCTCTTGCTGTTTTCAACATTTTCTCTTTGTTTTTGTTGGTTAGAATTTTAAGTGATGTACTTAGAAGTAGTTTTATTGGCCTTTTGGAGTTTGTTGATCATCCTGGATTTTGTAGATCAATGTTACAAAGAAAATTAGTGTGCCTAATACTCACTGCCATGGGGTTGCCTCCAGTTCATAGCAGCTCTGGACAGGGTAGGTCTGCCCTGTGGGACTCTAAGACTAACTCTTTAAGGGAATAGAAAGCCCCATCTCTATGCCTTGGAGCTGCTGGTGGTTTCAAACTGCTGATCTTTCTCTTAGTAACCCAATGGGTAACATACCCACTGTGCCACCAGGGCCCCGTCTTTCATTTCTTTGGAGGCTTTGTTTATTTTTCTTCATTCCTTTTCCTATGTTCTTAGGTTGCATAAGCTGTTAACCTATTCACCATTCACTTTTCTATTTTGTTCCTCTAGGGAGCTTTTCTTTCAATTACTGTACTTCTCAACTCCAGAATTTTCACATTAAAAATTTTTTTTATATCTTTATTGATAATCTCACAGTGTCATCATGCCTTCCTTTGCTTTTAAAATCTAAGTTTCCTTTAGTTTAATTTTGGGGCTTAGGGAGGGAGACCATGTTGAACCTGGTTAAAGTGCTTGACTCATACCCAAAAGTGCACACTTCAAGCTCATTAGCCAGCAGTGTAGAAGCAAGCTGTGGCACACTCTGCATCCATAAAGATTCATAACCAGGAGACTCCGTGGCACCCTTCCACTCTGTAGGGTTGCCATGAGTCAGAATCATCTCGATGGCATTTGTTTTCATTTTTGTAATGTATATAATGGTTTTACTTGGAAGCCTTTGTTAAATCTAGCATGTCTTTAAAAAAATAACCATTATTTCTAATATTTTATTATGTTTATACAGCAGATAAGGTTTCCATTTAACAATATCTATACAGTTTATTAGAGGAGCCCTGGTTATGTAGTAGCTACATGTTGGGCTGTGATGTGCAAGGTCGTCGTTAGTTTAAAACCACAAGCCGTAACAGTTGTATGAGCCCCTAATAAAATGTTAATAAATAAATAAAACCACAAGCTGCTCCGAGGGAGAGAGACAGGGCTTTCTACTCCTGTAAACAGTTACCGTCTCAGAAACTCACGGGGCAGTTCTCTCCTGCCCTGTACGTCTGCTCTGAGTTGGCATCAACTGGAGGAAAGTGAGTTTGGTTTTCATACAAGTTATTCAGTGACATGTGTTATATTCTTCACAGTGTGCCACCATTGCCATTCAATTCCATTCTGGTTGTACTGTTTTAGTATTCAAGTTTCCCAGCACTTTAACCTTCTCCTCTGTGAACAATGTTATTTTTTGACCATTTGGGTACCTATAGTTGATTTCTTTATTTTTAATAAGCTCATTACTCATGGGTGCTTTTCTTTTCTTTGTGATCCACTGTTACCTCAAGGAATAATTTAGGTTCAAGGATTGAAGTGTTGCTGGTCATTAGTCCTGGAGAGCCCTCTAGTCTCAACTAGTCCTGTAAGTCTGGACTTGGTAATAATTTGAATTTTATAAGAATCCCTTTTAATGTAGCCCTGACGAAACAGCCAGACACCATCTAGTTCTGGTGTGAGGGTCGATGAGGTTTGGACTGTGTCCATTATTAATCCTGTAGACTACCTGATTCCCTCCCTAAGTCTTATCTTCTTTTCCTTTTGTTCTCAGATGAGTAGAAACCTGTAGTATATACCCCTGTAGATGACCACTCACAAGCTTTGAGGCTTAGATTGTAGAATGTGCTGTATGCAGTATATTATTCCATTTAACTTGACTATCTCTTGAGGCTTTGCTCTTAAGTCTTCAAACCCCAAAAACTAATCTTGTAAGGTATTTGTTTGTATCGAAGAAGTATCCTTCTCAGGGTCCCTGATTTGGTTTATTTTATATATATATATATGTTTATGTCTGTGCATGCACCCACATACCTGTATGCATACAGCTATAAATACTTCTACCTGTGCTTGCGGAGAAGGACTTCAAAAAGTTCGTGGAAAAACAATTAAAAGATGATGGAATTGTTCTTATATTTCTTGAAGTTTTCTTATATTTCTCCACATATTCATATGCTTATATGCCTGTGTGTTACCATACCTATATATTTTTAGTTGTTTTGAAATTACATGTGTCATATCCTTTACCAAAGACTTTTTCCTCTTGTACACTTAATTGTGACCTCATCTACTTTGGTCAAGATCCGTGCAGCTCACCCATTTGAAGCTATTTGATGCTATGTTTCCCATCACCCAAACTAACAAGTGTCTACTATCTTGAGAGTACTTGCCATTTGCCAGCCTCAACTTCCATCTCTTGTAGCCACCAGTGAACATTATTCTCTGTATATGTATGGGGGCATAAAAAAGTTTGTAGGAAAATGGAATTAAACGTAATTGAATTTTTTTCATGGACTATTTAAAGTCCCTTCATATCCATTCGTTTCTTATAAAAGTGCAGTCATAATATCTGTTCTTTTGTTATTTAATTATTTTACTTAGTACAACACTCTCCAGATTCATCTACTTTACCATTGTATGTATGTACCACATTTAAAAAAAATTAATCATTTTATATCAACCCACCATTCAATAGTATTGAGCACTCTTGTACATATATTGCCATCAACATTTCCAAAATAATTTCTTTCTACTTGAGCTTTTGGTATCCATCAGCTGATGAGTATTTAGATTGTCCTAATCTGTTTGTCATGTCACTAATCTTAGAGCTGTGGAGTCGTATGATAGTTCTATTTCTAGCTTTGTGAGGAAGGAAGTGCCATACCATTTTCCCTAGTGGTTGTACCAGGTGATCCCTTTCACACTCCCATTTATTCCACTGTATAACCTGTTGGATAATACAGCTAGTTTAGGTCCTTACCTTCTCCCTATCCTTTTTCCCTAGTAGAGTCACCATGAGTTGAAATAGACTCGATGGCAATTGGGTTGAGTTTGTTTTCTATTTGTCTGTTTTCCTTTCTCTGATCCCTGGCTTATTAATGTTGCTTGGTTGTTCACTTGTTTATTTAGAAGCTGGACTATTTCAATGAAATAAATTCTCACACACTCAAGCATTTGATGTTGCATAGACTTTTGGTATACTCACTGTCTTCCTTGGAATGATAGTAGTTTTGGCAAGTCTTTGATAGTCTCTTTCTCTAACCACAATAATTACTAGCTGGTTGCTCTATTGCTTTACACAAGCCATGATGCATATGTTGCTCCTCAGGCTAAACCAATTGAATTGGTAGCAGAATGACCGCAATAATATTTAGTCAATTTTAAAGGAATGATTTCTTAAGTTGGGGTTTGAGATTTGTTCTGATTGTAGGATGAGCTTACAGCTTCCTCTTTCCCTGGGTGTCTGTGGCCACAGGTTATCTTCTCCAGTCATCTATCTTGCCTCTTCCAATTGCCTGATACCCTTTTGTTTTGAAAAGGGTTTATAGGCTTGCATTTCCCCATACTCGGTTGCAAATGAAGGCAGTTCTTTTGGGAAGAAATTTGGACCTCTCGTCTTATGGCCTGCAAGGCCAGCAGTTTACCTGGTTCTCCCCTTCAGCTTCTCCAGTAGAATTCTACAACAGGGAGGGAATGCCATGAAAATATCACACAGCCCAATATCCTATAACCCTTCCCTTCACCTGTCCTGAGGTAAACAAATGGGTGATAGGGAAATAAAAAATGCCAGCCCATTTCTTGCCCTTTACAGTTTCTAATTTCTGAGTCACACATTGGGCAGTTCAAACCCACCAGTGTCTCCCAGGGAGAAAGATGAGGCTTTCTGCTTCCATAAAGATTCACAGTCTCCGAAACCCAAAGGGGCAGTTCTACCCTGTTCTGTACAGTTGTTAATGAGTCAGAATTGACTTCATTGGAGCTTGATTTGGTTTTGGTTTTAGTTTTCTCCACCTATGCAGAAATCTCTGAGCCATGACGTTAGAGCTGGGGAGTGAGATAATGAAGCATTTCTCCGTGTGACAACAGTCTCATGAGATGAATGCTTGTTAGATGCCTCAGATGCTTTTGGTTTGCCTTTCCTGGCTTGAAACTTCTGATTTATGAACTATTCATGAGCGAGAAAGTATCCTAGTGGGAAAGTATCTATCTGCTATCTGAAAGGGCAGCCATTCAAATCCACCAGCTTCTCCAACGGAGAAAACACCTGAGAAACTGTCTAGAAGACTTTACAGGGCAGTTCTACTCTGTCCTTAAAGGTCACTATGAACTGCAGTCTACTCAACAGCCCACAACAGTAATGGAGATGATCTAAGTTCTAGTAGTCTCAGGGCACCACATCCAAGATTGACCTTCCTTACCATTACCGAAGGCTGGATGAAAGAAACGTTTGACCTCACTGCTCCAGAACTTGACCTCAGGAACAGGTAGCTAGAGTTAGGATGCAGAAATGCCGACATTATGCCCCTCCTGGGAAGGTAGCACTCCAACTGGGAACTTGGAGAAGGGAGCCTAGTGATTTTGGAGCACGGTACAGGTTGTATCTCAGGAAGCTGGAAGGGAGGGGTGGTGTCTTGGTTCAAATAACCACAGATTTGCTGGTTTCACTAAATATTCATTTTTATATATTTTTATTGGCACATAATTCATGTATCATACAATTTAATAGTTCAAGCATATTAATAAGAGTTGCACCCTTGTTAACACAATGAATTGCAAAAGTTTCTTCTCATACTCATTGTTGTTAGCTCCCCGTTTCTTCCCAACCTCCCCTGCCATGCCTCTAGGTAATTATTAATCCAGTTATTGTATCTATAGATGTACCTATTCTGGATTTCATATACAGAAAAAAATTCAAAATGGAATAAACACTTCCTTACTTGCCATATCCTTTAAGATCATTTCCAAAGGGGGGGGATATATATATGATTTCTTATACATATGTAAGATTTCACATATATTTGGTATATGTACGTAATGTATGTATGTGTGTGTTTAAATTTCCACCCACCGTTTTCTGTGGATAGTAGGTTCGTGGAATACCTCAAACTGGAATGTAAAAAATTAAACTTTATACCCTTTGCATTTAACTGGGGATTAATATGCTTTTGGTGATTTCAAACATAATTTTGAAAACTTTTTATTGTGAATTGGGTGAAGATTTACAGGGCAAATTAGTTTTCCACTCAATTCATACACACATTGTCATACCTCATCTCATTGATTGCAATTCCCACAATGTAAAATTTACTTTTCCCATCTTTTCCCTGTGTTTCCAGTTTCTATTTCTGTCTTTCTTAACTGTTATGAATGTTGTTCTCATATAAATGCTGCCCTTTTAATCTCACAGGATTGATTATTCTAAGGTGAGCGTACCTCACTACTGTTACTGTTCCTTTTATGACTGAAAATTAAGCTGTGGAGCTGAGATCAGTTCCAGACTGAAGGGTCACTAAGGGCCATAAACTCAAGAGTTTCACAGGTTTCCATCTGTAAGCCTGGTCTTTTGTATGATTATGATATTTATTGTCCCATTACTTTTCCCATGACCTTCTAATTGTGATCCCTTTGAAAGCTATGGGTAGTTACAGCATCTGTAACATCTGGTTCTTCTGATTGCAGAGTCTCGAGAACCTGACCCTCACGTGGCTCTTTAGGCCATTGAACTAATTATTTCCATGTGTCTTCAATTGTCATTATTCTGTTTTCCTCCAGACAGAGACCTGTAATTACACATTAGAAAACACCTCACAAACTCTTAAGACCACAAGTGCTACACAGCAAAGCAAATGTAAAACATTTTGTTTATGGATTATGGTATACCAGTTAGACTTAGTGTCTGTCCTCCAAGACTAATGTCTTTAGCCCCAGACTCCGTGGTTCACTCCCTCAGGGTGTTTATGTCTAAAAAGTTTTCATAGCGTTACCCTCTATATGCTCCACCATGTTTGTGGATATATTTTCAGCAAAAGTAAAAGATCTGTGTGTCTTCTGTCAAACGTACATATTCGATCAATCTGTGTGTCTGTCCAAGCATTTTCCCATATATCACTCTTAGTGCAGGATTGTATATACAGCAATATTCATCAGAAAGGAATTTTTGAGGTCTTGAATACCATATATATTCGAGTATAAGCTGAGCTTTTCAGCACGTTTTAATGCCGTTTTTGTGGTAAAATTAGGTGCCTTGGCTGATAATCAGGTTGGCTTATACTACTAGAGAACGAAATTGACTTTACAGGGTAGATAATGAACTCCCTAAGATTTAACATATTTTCATGACAGTTTTATTATTGAAAAAGTTTCTTTTATTTATATTTGGGCAACATTTTTAAATAGTTACCTAGAAAAGTATCTTTAGCTACCTTGATAACATATTTTTCCATATTTATAGCTTGGTATTTGAGAATGTAATTAATGTTTCATTTTGGTTTTTATTAGAGGCAGTAATGAACCAGGAAAAAAGAAACAACATATTTGTCATATTGAAGGATGTGGAAAAGTGTATGGCAAAACATCTCACCTACGAGCACACCTTCGCTGGCATACTGGAGAAAGGCCTTTTGTATGCAACTGGATGTTTTGTGGCAAAAGATTCACAAGGAGTGATGAGCTTCAGAGACATAGGAGAACACATACAGGTTAGTTGGTTTATTTTAGGAGTTGTACATTTTATTTATTCACTATATATGTTAGAAATGAACGAATTAAAGGAAATAATCCACTGTCGTAGTTATATGGGAAATGTTTATGATAAATACTTTGTTAGCTTAATTCTCAAAGATAACAGCTACCCTGAATTTAATGCTTATGTTTTTTAATACATTTTGAGTACCTTCACTATGTTGTTCAGAGATATGTATGAAGGAGATTAAAAGAGTTCATGGAAAATGGAATTAAGAGATATGGGATTTTTTTCCCCCCCATGAACTTTTTGAAGCTCCTGTAAATAAAATATTTTCTGTATATTGGGAGCATATATATAAATGATACTTAACAATATTCTATCACTATTATGCTTTGAAATCTACCCAAGTGACATATATATTTTTTAATTACTGCAATAGTATTTTATTATGACATTATTGCATTGCTTTTATTCATTTCCCAAATCCCGTTCATTATTGCTAGTTTTTAATTTTTTTCTTTATTGAAAACTTCACTGGGGCATCATAGAGTGAATATCTATGAGAAATGAAATTATTGAGTGTTAAAATTCTAGGGGGTACCCCCCCAAAACCAGAATTGCACTGGGTAAAGCATAGCTTTTATAGTTTGCATTTTTCCCGCCAGGCAGGCATCTAGCAACGCGCTCTGAGTTAGTGCACCCAGTGGCTTGCCTGGGAAGGTTCTCGCTGGTCACTGAATTTTTGTAAAAGCAGCTTCTCTCAAACCTGGTTTTTTATGATGGCTGTTTTAAGGAAACTGTGTATAGCTGTGAAATTTTGTTTCCTCCTCCTGAAAAATGCCACAGAAACTATTGTGATGTTGAACACAGCTTACAAGTACAGTGCTATGGGAAAACTCAAGTGTACAGTGGTTTTCTCATTTCATAAAAGGTGAAATGTCACTCGATGGCAAACCTCATTCTGGATATCCATCAACTTCCAAATGGGCGAAATGTTGACAAAATTAATGCACTTGTGCCCAAAGACCAGCAACAGATCATTGAAGAGGTGGGAAGGTTATCAGGGACTAGCTTGAAGCTTGGTTCAACAAATTTTCATGGAAAATTTGGGAATGACAAGGGTTGCTATAAAATTTGTGCCTCGGGTTCTGACTGACCAGGAAAAAGAGCGTCAAGTGGAAACATGCCATGCATGGAAAGAAAAGCTCAGAAGTGACCGAGACTTTTTCCCCAAGGTTATTACTGGTGACAAGACATGGTGCTATTCTTACAAGCCTGAAAGCAAACATTAATCCAGCCAAACGCCATCATCACTTCGCCCAAAAAATCTCATCAAATGAAATCAAAGATCAAGATGATACTCATTTATTTTTTTGACGTGAGGGGTAGAGTGCGTTTGGAGTTTCGTCTACTAGGTCAGACTATTAATCAAGCTTTCTACTTAGAGGTTCTGAAAATATTGCATAACAGTGTGCAACACAAAAGTCCTAGTTTGTGGCAGACAGGGGGACTGGTTTTACTATCAAGACAATGCACCTGTTCATGCCACCATCTTAGTGTGCCAGTTTTTGGCAAAAAACAGCATGCCTCTCTTTCCCCATGCACCTTACTCACCCGACCTCATTTGGAACAACTTCTTTTTGTTTCCGTGAATGAAGAGGGACATGAAAGGACTGCCATTTGATAATGTAGAAAAGGTGACTTTGAAAAATGTTTCCAAGAATGGAATCGCATATTTGACAAATGTATTAAGTGTAATGGAGAGTACTTTGAAGGTGATAAGCCTGTTTTATAAAACAAATTTTAATACATAGCTTTGAAAAAAAAGTCTGGGTTTTTTTGGGGGGTACCCCCTCATATATATTTGGCTTGATAATGGCCACATAGCCTCTACAGTGGTTGTTACGGTCTTTACATGATAGTGTTTAAAGTTTCCATTTCATGATTGGTCATCAATACTTAACTCTAGCATAAGATTTCAAAAATTTTCATCAATTTAATATATAAAGAACATTTATATTCTAAAATGCTACCAAGTAATATTGAAAGATTCTGTGGTCTAAATATTGAATAACAGAAATATGAAAAGAAGATAGAAAAAGAAATACCTAGAGTCACTATACCCAGAAGAATTGGCCATCGTTCAATCATTTCAGGTTGTAGTACATAAGTAAAAACTGTCCCAAAGGAAGAAATCTTAAGTTGCTCTGAAGGCGTTGATGAGAAACAAGACCACTCCAGGAGCTGACAGAACACCAGTGGAAGTGTTCCAAGTAACAGATGAAGCACTGGAAGCATTCACGCATCTCAGCCAAGAAACTTGGAAGGCAGCTTAACCTGACCAACTCACATGGAAAAGTTCCATAGTGGTGCTAATGCCAAGGAAAGGGGGTACAACAGACTGCAGAAAGTATTAAACAGTATCACTAATACCTCATGCAAGTAAAATGTTGCTGAAGATTTTCAAAAAGTTATTTCAGCAGTACATCAATAGGAAGCCGCCAGATATTCAAGCTGGATTCAGAAGAGGACATGGCAATGAGGGATATCATTGTTAACATCAGATGACTCTTGTCTGAAAGCAGAAAATACCATAAAGGTGTTTACTTTCATTAACTATGCCAAGGCATTGGATTGTATGGATCATAATAAACTATGGATAGAATCGAGATGAATGGGAATTACGGAACACTTCAGTATGCTTATGTAGAAATTGTACATAGACTATGAGGCATTTGTTTCAGCAGATCGAGAGGGGATTGCACCAGCTGCTTGGTCAACTGTCTGGAAGAGTTCCATATTTGTACTCATTCTAAGGAAAGCTAATCCAATAGAATGCTCACATTATATCATTGATATCACATGCAGTGAAACTTTGCTGAAGATCATCCAACAACAGTGGTAGCAGTACATTTATAGGGAGCTGCCTGAGGTTCAGGCTGGATTCAGAAAAGGCAGTAGAACGAGATACCATGGCTGGCTTCAGATGGATCTTGGCTGAAACCAGAGAATACCAGAAAGATATTTACTTTAGTTTTATTGACTATACAAAGGCATTCAACTATATAGATCACACAAATTATGGATAGCCTTTAGAAGAATTCTAAAGGGATTCCAGTCCACTTCATTGTGACTTATGTGGAAATTGTATACGGATCAATAGACAGTTGTGTGAACAGAAGAAGGGCACACTGTGGTTTTCAATCAGGAAAGGTATGCATCAGGGTTGTATCTCACCATGTTTATTCAATCTATGCTGAGCAAATAGAGAAACTGGACTTTATGAAGAAGAATATGGCATCAGGATTGGAGGATTTACAACCTACGATGGACAGATGACCAACCTTGCTTGCTAAATGTGAGTAGGACTTGAAGTACCTGCTGGGAAAGAGCAAGGATTGCAGCATTTCAATGGAGTGCAAGTCACTGTAAACAAAACAAAACAAAAATAACCTTTCACAGCTGGACAAGTAGCATCATGATAAGCAGAGAAAATATTAAAGTCATCAAGGATTTTGTCTCCCTTCGGCCCACAATCAATGCTTATGGTAGCAGCAGTCAAGAAATCAAATGACACATTGCATTGGGTAAAACTGCTGCCCCGGACATTTTAAGAGGATTGAAAAGCAGGGATGTTAACTTTAAGGACTAATGTGCACTTGACCCTAGCCGTGGTGTTTTCAGTTGCCTCATATGTATGTGTAAATTGGACATTGAATAAGGAAGACTGAAGAAGAATTGATGTATTTGAATCCTGGAGAACAGTACTGAAAGCACCCTGGACTGCCCAATGGACAAATAAATCTGTCTTGGGAGAATTATAGCCAGAGTGCTCCTTTGAGGCAAGGATGGTGAGGTTTCGCCTAGCATACTTCGGACATGTCAGGAGAGCCGTGTCCCTAGAGGACCCCATGCTTGGTAAAGTAGAGCAGCAAAAAAGAGGACGGGTCCTGAGGAGATGGGTTGACAAGTAGCTGCAAGCATGGACTCAAGTACAGAAACAATTGCTAGGATGGGCCACTGCTTTCATTCTTCTGTGTGCGAACAGTATTTAGCAGCAAGATGGAACTTAGCAACAAGAAACAGTCTAAAAGCTCCTAAGATGTTCCTTATATGTACCTCTATATTGGTTTTTGTGTACTATATGATGACTTTTATTAGTATGTGTAAGTGTAATTTCATGCACATTTATATGTATTTATAATTATATAACTATACTTTTAAGTGGAAATGAAACATCATGTTTGTTTGAAACTGAAACTTCACCACTTTTTATAAAATAAGGAAATTTTCTATGCAGAAATATGAAATGAGAAACCTCATCATTTATCCCCCCAGAATTTTCTCTATAGATAGTTCAGTTACTATATTAAATGATCAAAACTCTTCATTTTGTTTCTCATGTCAGCTATGACGAATGAGCTCACTATAGTCTCTCACTGATTACGTTAAATCACTAGACAAGAATTTTTAAAATATAGAAGCGTGTAAATGAGTACCCTGGAAAGTAAACAACACAGCCAGCAACTGAGAACGGAAATAAAAACATGGGTAATAATATGTAACCAAGATGAATTTCACAGGGTTTTTTCCCTCTTCTGTGCTCTAGCTTTGACGTAAGGGCAGACTGATCCTCGGTCTTGCTGTGAAGCAAAGCAAAACAACTACAGAGAGCAGCCTAAAAAAATAGTCCTCCGTGTTCCTAGGCCGGCCTCATTCAGATTGCACTCCTTGGTTACCTAAAAACATGAGAAAATACCTGAATTTCTGGACAGAGAAACCAGGAAACGAGACCCCTGTTTCTATAAAGTGTAAAAGGAAACAGCATTATTTTTCTTTTGTCACTCTATAAACTAGAGAGACCAGGTTTTCAGGGGGGGTGGGGGGATGATGAATAAACAAGTCCCCAGGTGCCGAGCATGGAGAGAATCTTTCATTACATTATGTGTGTGAAAAAAACAAATTCTCGGCTCACCTCTGCGCTACACATGAATAGGACACACCCATAGAACCACGACAGTGGTCTCAGGAATAAAGTGTGACATCAAGCTCCACCCAATTCATAGCATGTCTGCAGTACACAAATATTAACACAACAGTGCTTTAAGTACTGAACTAATTTGGAATTGCTACCCAGTGAAGGCAAGACAGAACTTTTCATTTGAATTTACACACATTGGCTGCCTGCTAAAGCACAAAGTTAAATATCCTCCTGAAAATTTTTAAAATAGTACTCCTTTTTTAAAGTATATTTTATTGTGTTTTGATGAGGGTTTACATGGCAAATTAGGTTCCCATTAAACAATTTCTATACATACTGGTCAGTCATATTGGCTACATTTTTCACATTATATCAAGATTCTTTTTTTTTTAGTGGTTTTCTTGATATAGTATTCACAAATCATACACCTTCATGGTTAAATCGCTTTTAAAATGATTAGTATATACGTAATCACAGTTGGTTCCAGTGCTTCCTCCCCTCTCCCGTATAGGATTTCGTTTTCTACAACGTAATAGTCAATGATCAGCATTTAAGCCAAAATTAACTCAAGATCCTTTGAACCTTGTGGATATCCAGAGAAAAGGCAATCAACAAATGTCAATATGATTCAGATGCTGGAATTAATTTAAAGCAACTATTATAACTATCTGTGAGGTGAAGGATAGAAAATTCAACAGAGAAATTGAAGCTTTTTTCTTTCTTTTTAAAAAAATACTTTTATTGGGGCTCTTACAGCTCTTATCACAATCCATAACATACATCCATTGTGTCGAGCACATTTGTACATATGCTGCCATCATCATTTTCAAAGTATTTTCTTCCTACTTGAGCCCTTGATAACAGTTCATTTTTTTCCTTCCTCCCCTCCCCTCCCTCTCTCATGAACCCTTGATATATTATAAATTATTATCTTCATAGCTTACATCATCTGCTGTCTCCCTTCTTCCACTTTTCTGTGGTTCATCCCCCTGAGAAGGATTATAAGTCGATCTTTGTAATTGATTTTTCCTTTCTTCTGCCACCTTCCCCTACCCTCCTGGTATCTCTAATCTCATCATTGGTCCTGAGGGGTTTATCTGTCCTGGATTCCCTGTGGGGGGCTCTTCTCTGTAGCAGTTTACATGCTCTGGTCTAGTCAGATTTGTAAGGTAGAATTGAGGTCTTGATAGGCAAGTGGTGCATGAGGAAGCATTAAAGAACTAGAGGAAAGTTGATTGTTTCATCGGTGCTATACTGCACCCTGACTGGCTCGTCTCTTCCTCGTGACCCTTCTGTAATGGATGTCCAATTGTGTACAGATAGGCTTTGGGTCTCCACTCCACGCAGCACTCTCCTTCCCCCTCCCCTCCCCATTTCACATTGGTATGATTTTTGTTCCGGGTCTTTGATGCTGATACCTGATCTCATTGACACCTCATGATCACTCAGGCTGGTATGCTTCTTCCATGTGGGCTTTGTTACTTCTCAGCTAGATGGCCGCTTGTTTATCTTCAAGCCTTTAAGACCCAAGATACTATATCTTTTGATAGCCAAGCATCATCAGCTTTCTTTACCACATTTGCTTATGTATGCTGTCTTCAGCAATCTTGTCAGGAAGGTCACAGAATGCCAGATTATTAGAACAACGTGTTCTTGTTTTGAGGGAGTACTTGAGACTGAGGCCCAATGCCCATCTGCTACCTTAATACTTAACATACAAATATAAGTACATAGATCTATTTCCCTATCATTATATAAAAATATATTTACATATGTACATGCCTGTATTTAGACCTCTATAAATTTCCCTTGCCTCCTAGTTCTTTCATCTATTTCCTTTTACTTTCCTCTTGTCCCACTATCATGTTCAGCCTTCATTCGGGTTGCAGCAATTCCTCAATGTTACATTGCCCTTGATTAAGCCCCACTAGGCAGGCACCCTATGCCCTTCTCTCCATCGATTTTAGTTCACTTGTTGTTCCTTTGTCCCTGGGTTGGTTGACCACCTCCTTCCTTTCTCCCACTTCCCCTTATCCTGTGTGCCCCCGAAACTGTCAGTCCCATTGTTTTCTTCTCCGAATTGTTTATCCCGCCTATCTTATCTAGATAGACATGCAGAGACATTAATAAGCGCAAAAAACAAGGTAAAGTCAAACAGAACAACAAAGGTAGACAAAAACAAAATAACAAAAAGAAAGCCAGTGACAAAAAAGGAAGTCTATAAATAGTTCCAGGTCTGTTTTTTAACCTTTAGGAGTGTTTTCCAGTCGAGTCTGATGGGGTGCCACACTCTGTCCCCAAAGTCTATTTTTGGTATTCCCCAGGGACTTCATTGCTTTTCTCCTTGCTGCTCTCTTGCATGCCCTTAGTGTTTTGCCCCACTGTGATGGGGTCACATCGGGCACAACTTCCATACTGTGTCTCCAGTGTTGTCCCCATAGCACTATGGTTCATTGAGGGACGTTGTGTCTCGTGATGGGGAAGCTTTTTTATTTCAATGAAAATTTAAGACCTGAGAAAAATGTTCAGAGTAAAATTTTTACTAAATACACTAGTTGCTAAATGGAAGTAATAGAAATAAGAGTCAGCAGAAGAAAAAGAAGTAGAAATTATAGAGTCAGAATGAGAAAGAGAGAATGTTAAGGAAAAAGGACTTAGGCCACAGGGACCTGTAAAAATATTCCAGAAGTGGAGGGAAAGGATTGATCTAGAACTACTTTTAAGAATAATATGAAACTAAAAATTCCGTATTAGGTAATAGACAAAGTACCAAATCAAGAAGGTTATGTAATCCCAAATAGGAACTGGTAGGAAAACTACGGCCAAACATGCCATAATGAATTTCCTGGTAATCATTTGTTGTTCGGTGCTACTAAGCCAGTTCTGACTCATCATGATCCTATGTACAACAAAACACTGCCAGGTTTTACGTCATCAGTTGTTATGTTTCCGCCCATTGCTATTGCCACTGTGTCAGTCCATCTTGTTGAAGTTCTTCCTTTTTTCACTGACCCTCTATTGTACCAAGCTTGATGTCCTTCTCCAGGGACTGGTCTCCTGACAACGTGTACAAAGTATGTGAGACGAAGTCTCCTCATCCTTGCCTCTGAAGGAGCGTTATGACTGTTAGTCTCCAAAGCAGATTTGTTTGTTCTTCTGACAATCAATCTATAGTACTGTCAACATTCAACACCAATACCATAATTCAATTGCATACATTCTTCTGTGATTTCCTTACTTATTGTCAAACTTTAATATGCATGCGAGGCGATTGAAAAATACTGTGGCTTGGGCCAGGTGCACCTTAGTCTTCAAAAGTGACATCCTTGATCTTCAGCTCTTCAAAGAGCTCTTCTTCCTCATGTTTGCCCTATGCTCCATGTTGTTTGATTCTTGATAACTATTTCTATGAGCATTGATCATGGATCTAAGCAAGATGAAGTCCTTGACAACTTCGGTCCTTCCTCCTTTTAGCGTGATGTTAGTCATTGGTCCAGTTGTAAGGATTTTTGTTTTATCTACATTTAGTTGTAACCCATACTGAAGGCTGTACAGCCCTTGACCTTCGTAAGTAATTGCTCTCTCTTACGTTTCATCTGACTAGGTTGTGTCGTCTACATATCACAGCTTATTAATGAATCTTTCTCCAGTCCAGAGTCATCTTCATGCAGTCGAAGTTCTTGGATCCTTTGCTCAGCATATAGATTAAAGTTTGGTGAAAAGACACACCTTTCCTGATTTTAAACCAAGTAGTATTCATTTATTGTGTTTGAACTACTGCTTCTTGGTCCATGTATACATGTTTCTCGTGAGCACAATGAAGTATACGGTATTCCTACTCGTTTCATAGTTTGTTATGATCCACACAGTTGAATGTTTTTGCATCCTCAATAAAACCTAAGTAAGCATCTTTCTGGTATTCTCTATTTTGAGCAAGATCCATGATGTCTTAATGATACCCCTCATCCATGTCATCTGAATCTGTCTTGAATTTCTGGCAATTCCTTGTTGTTGTAACTGCTGAATTATCTTCAGCAAAATTTTACTTCTATGCAATATTAATGACACTGTTCAGTAATTTCAGCCTTATTCTAGGTTACCCTTCTTTGGAATGGGCTCAGCAATGGATCTTATCGAATTGACTTGCCAGGTAGCTGTCCCCCAGATTTTCTGGTATAGATGTACGAGAGCTTCCAGTGTTTCATCAGGTTGTTCATATATTTCAAATATTCTGTCAATTTTTGGAGCCTTGTTTCTCACCAATGCCTTCAGTGCAGCTTGGACTTTTTCTTCATTACCATTGGTTCTTGATTATATACTGCTGTTTCAAATTGTTGGATGCCTGTCAATTCACGTTAATACAGTGATTCTGTGTATTTCTTCCATTTTCTTTTGATCCTTCCTACATTGTTCAGTATTTTGCCCATGGAATCCTTCAGTATTGCAGCTCTAGGCTTAAAGTTTTACTTCAATTCTTTGAATGTGAAATATGATGAGTGTGTTCTTACTTTTTTGGCTTTCTAATTCCAGGTCTTTGGACATTTTATTAAAATATTCTACTATGTCTTCTGGGGCTGCCCTTAGAAATGTTTTTACTTCATCATTTCTTTCATTTGCTTTAGCCTGCTCCAAGATCAAGAGCAAGTTTCAGAGTCTCTTCAGACATCTACTTTGATCTTTTATGTCTTATCTTTTTAAGGACCTCTGTGTCTTCATGTGTGTTTTTGATGTCATACACAGGTCACGACATCTTCTGTCAGTAGTGTCCAATGTGTCACATAAGTTCTCAAGATGTTAGAGAAATTGGGTGGGAGATACTCAAGATCATTAAAATTTTTCTTCAATTTTTACGTGAATGTCCATGTGAGCATTTGATAATCTATTCCACAGTTAGCTTCTGGCTGATGATATTGAGCTTCTTCATGATCTCTTTCCAAATATGTAGTCAACTTGATTTCTGTGTATTACATCTGGAGGAAGTCCACATTTATAGTTGGCTGTTTATGTGGTTGAAAAATAGATATATTTGCAATAAAAAAGTTTTGGGTCTTGCAAATTTTTAACAATAATTTTATCCCTAGCTTCATTTATATCACGAAGACCATATTTACCGGCTACTGTCCATTCCTCTTTGTTTCTGACTTTTGTATTCCAGTCACCAATAAGTATCAAAACATCTTGATGGCTTTATCAATTTCAGACTGAAGAAATTGGTAGAATTCTTTTATTTCTTCACTTGCTTTAGTGGTTGGTGCTTACCCTATGACTTACAGTGTCATACTTAACAATAGATCTTGAAATGTTCTTTTTGTCCAAAAATGTGACTCCATTCCGCTTGATTTTTGTCATTCCCTGCTTAGTAAATCATAGGATTATAGGACTCGAAATGGCCATATTAGTTCATTCCAGCTCACTAATGTCTAGGCGATAGATTTTCACATATTCAATCTCATTACTAACTTCTAGTATTCATAGATTCTTATTTCATATGTTCTGTTTTTTTATTGTTAATGGATACTTACAGTTAATTTTTTCTCATTCTTGAGTCATGCTCCATTACCGGATGAAGGTACCAAAAGCTTTATTCCATCCCTATCATCAAGGTAGACTCTACTTTGAAGAGGCAACTCTTCCCTAATTGTGTATTAAGTGCCTTCTGATCTAAAGAGCTCATCTATTGGCACTCTATCTGACAGTGTTCTACTGCTGTTCATAAAATGTTCAGTGGCAAATCTTTCATTAGATAACCCTTCTTTTTACTCTGATCTTAATCTAGATGCTCTGCTGAAATCTGTTTACCATGGGTGTCCTGCTGGTATTTGTAATACCAGTGGCATAGCTTCTAACATTACAGCACCATGTAAACAGCATAGTAGGAAACACTGACAGAAGAATGGTAGTCTGCTAATTGTAAATAAAGAAAAATCTTGAAAAGGAGCAAAAATAAAATGGCACGTTACAGATAGGTTCACAGCATTTCAAATAGTAGCAAATTTTTACTCAGAAGTCACGGAGACCATAAAGAGTAGAACTTAACAGCACAACGCTAAAAGTAAAGAACTAGCAACTCCAGTTTTTTTTGTTCCAAGTTTTATATTTAATGAAAATATCCTTCAGGAACAAGAGCAAAATAAAGATATTCTAACATGGAGGAAAAACTAAGAATTTGTTGTGAGAATAAATACATGCTAAAGAATTTTTTTTCAGGCTGACTAGACATGGTTCCAAAGAAAAACCTTGAATTAAGAGCAGAAGAAATGTGATGTAGGGTAGGTAAATAAACATATAGTTGAAAAGTTTCTTTTTGTTACTGTGAAATTATGGAAGTGTGTTGTTACTTATATTGTGAAAAGTGAGATATGTATATTCTAATCTCTAGAACATCTACTAAAGTTAATAATACAAAATATTTGGGTGGGTGGGGAGGATAAATTGAAATAGAATACTAGAAAGTATTAAAAGGATACAAAATAAGAAATTAGGAAAAAGATATGGAAATTGGTACACAAGCAGTAAAATGTAAGTCTTAAATCCATAATTACCTTAAATAAAAATTATTTAAAATATATTTTCAAATTGCATCATAAAAATGACCCAACTATGTACTATTAAGATTTAAATATCTAATAAATATGTAAAAAGGAAGGGGTGGGCTTAATATTATTATACAAAGACTAATCAAAGGAAATTCATTATTAATCATAGTTGGTATATAAATAACAATTATAGACTTCAGAAAGCTAAAGAAAATTGCCAGGGTTAGGGGAGTAATCTATAAGATGAAAATCAATTCACCAACAAAACATAATAATCCTATATATATCAATGTAACCAGTAAAACCAAACCAAATCTCATTGTTGTTGTCGAATCTGACTCAAAAAGCGATCCTGTAGGACAGAATTAAACCGGGGTGTGGGTTTTCTAAGGCTGTAAATATTTACAAAAGCGGACTACCACATCTTTCTCCAATGAAGTATGCAGTGAGTTCAAAGTGCCAACCTTTTTGGCTAGGAGCAGGTGTTTTAACTATCATGTAAATGGGGCTCCTATAACATAACAGCAGCTCTAAAATATTTACAGCAAAAATTGCTAGAGCTGAAAAACAAAGTAGACAAATTCATAATTATGCTTGGAGACCTAATCACTCTTCTCTTAGTAATTGACATGAAATCAGAACAGATATCGAAGATCTCAGTTGTGTTAAATAACTCGTTAGAATTGACATTTATTGTATACTCCAGCCAATCGCAGCAGAATTCTATCCTGGAACACATGAACCACACCTTAACACATTCAAAAGAACAGATATTACATGTTTGTTCTCAGATTATATATTATTAAAGTAGAGATAAATCGCAAAAATACTTTAAAAAATCTTTATACATTTGGAACTTAATCAGTGTACATCTACATGTTGTACCAACAGTCTCATGCTTTGGGTCAAAATGAAATTATAAGAGAAATTAGAAAATATTTTGAACTGAAAAGAAATAAAGATAAAAATTTTATATACCAAAATGTGTAGAATACATGTAAAGGAATTCTTACAGTGCATTTATATTGCTAAATGTTGTTAATAGTAAAGAAGAAAAATATCACAAGTCAATAAGCATCTACTTTAGGAAGTTAGAAGATGAAAAGCAAATTAAACCAAAAACAAAGAAGAAGGAAGGAAATAAAGTAGAAATCAATAAAATTGATAAAACAAAATAAGAAAAAACAGATCGATAAATGAAAAAACTGGTTCAGTGAAAAGATAAAATTGATGTGCTCTAACCAAAGTGGACTAGAAAATTTACCAACATATCAGTACAGATTGTAAAACATAAAGAGCAAAAAAAAAACAAACATTAAGAGCAAAATAAAGAAATGCTCTGAATAACTCCAGAGTGGTGTAATGGTTAACACGCTTGTTTGTTAGTCAATAGACGGCTTGAATTCACCCAT
This sequence comes from Echinops telfairi, assembly GCF_000313985.2. Taxonomy (NCBI): domain Eukaryota; kingdom Metazoa; phylum Chordata; class Mammalia; order Afrosoricida; family Tenrecidae; genus Echinops; species Echinops telfairi. Next base: position 78,560,066 of record NW_022103920.1, read on the forward strand.
AGGCACGTATGAAAAAAGGCATAGTATTATGCTTCTGAAGTGGCCTTAAGAGTTAGAATTGACTCAGGAACCTTTTTACTGGCTATGAAGAACTCAGTGCTCATTTGTAAATCACAGTAAAATATACTAATTCCTTGGAAGATATGAATTGGCAATGTTAAAAAAAGGTAATATGGATATTACGAAATCTATTTAGAAAAAAAATTAGGTAAAAATGTGTCTTTGAAAGCTTAGGCGGTTTTACAATCTCTTGCCAATTCATTGCAGTCAAGAAGCATTGATGATTACTGGTTATTGGAATATACAAGTTTAAAATGAATAATGATCAGCAGTAGGAAACTAGCCTTGGAGTTACAGTCAACTCTAGAGATCGCATGATAGACTTGTGCAAGACCAAGGACTTTCTCATTACTAATACCTTTTTTCGACATTATAAGTGGCAGCTGTGCACATGAACCTTGCTGACTGGAATACACAGGAATTAGAGTGACTATGTCTGTGGAGACGGTGGAGAAACCAATATCATCAGTCAGTGCAATGTTACAGGCAAACTGGAAACATGGGAGTCAACATATACCCTTGAGTCTATCCCGCCTGAATTTAGAGACCATCTCAGAGATATACTTGGCACATTGAACACTAATGACCAACGACCTGATAATTTGTGGAATGACTTCAAGGACATCAAAGATGGAGAAAGCATGATTACAAATTTTTTGTTTGAGCATCCAGAAAATCAAAGTTACATTACTAAAACTGAAAACTGCCTTCATTTTTAATGTCTTTAAGGATTTTGTCTAAAATATCTTAAGTTTATGTGAAAGAAAGTTCTCAAGATACTGCAAATATAATTTTTAAAAAGTAAAGACAAACATGGAAGGGAAAGTTCTCTAATGTGGACAAACTTTATAGTCAATAGAGTTTCTTTAAGTCTAAAGCAGAACCTAGAAAAAGAAATCACCCATATTGAATTTCCCTGCCCAGAATCTGTTATTAGAGTGGAGAAGCATTTATTTTATCCCCTTAAAAAGTAGATTAAGGAAGGACTGAAGACTGATTCATTGTGAATGTCAGATAATAACGCTTAACCACGTTTTCATGGTCCTCAGCCATTGTGCACAAAGATGAACTGGCTCTTTAAATGATTTCATTATCATCACAAGGGGCTAGTTTTTATTCCAAAGCATATAAGTAGTTAGTTCCACTAGAATTGTTACATCTTAAGGATGTACTGTACCAGCAGTCTTAGTCTATGAAACCACAAGCTCTATTAAATTTGAAATAATAGCTTGTGCCTGCATCCCATTTTTACCTTCAGAAGAAACTCAATACACTGTTAAATTACTATATTATTTTATTTCAAATAGTTATAAGCTACTTTTCTCCTTTAGGGATTAAAACTAAAACCTATGTAATTAGTTTTAAGGAAGGGAATATATATACCCTGAACGTTACATGTTTTATGCTTGGAAAAGATGTTTGAGATCTTCTCTTAGAAACACTTCTTTTTTGCAGAAAAGGAAACTGAGGCCCAGACAGATCATTTTACTTGTTCTACCCTTAACTTTACGCATCTAGCAGAACCAGGACTTTAACCAAGATCTTTTATTTCCAACCAGCAAATAATAAAGTATTAACCAGAAGAGATATTATTTAAAATTAGAATCTTATGTAGACTAAATATTTATCTTTTTGTTTACTGTTTTTCTGTTTAGGTGAAAAGCGATTTGAGTGTCCGGAATGTTCGAAAAGGTTTATGCGGAGTGATCACCTCTCTAAGCATGTCAAAACGCACCAGAATAAGAAAGGTGGTGGGACAGCTCTTGCCATCGTTACCTCTGGAGAACTGGACTCCTCCGTAACAGAGGTGCTGGGCTCCCCGAGAATTGTCACAGTTGCAGCCATTTCTCAAGATTCAAATCCAGCAACTCCTAACGTTTCAACCAATATGGAAGAATTCTGAAAGGTTATTTATACAGAGACCTCTAGTGCTGCCCTTACGTTTACACACCTTTGAAAATCTGGAAATGGGCTGGCCAAGTGGATTACAGAGTACGGAATCATGTTTTCATTCTTGGCTTCTTTATGTATTCCAAGGTTTGGGGTCAACACATGAAATGTTGAATTTTAAAAATTACAAAAAGCAACTGATGTACTGGAAACAGATGGACAAGTATTTCCTCCAAACTATAAGTTGTAGTTATGTGGAACTATATCATAGAACCTTTAAACAGAATCCTCCCCTCTCAATATCATGTGTTAACATGTTTAAAAAGACAGACCTCAGTGGTTTGCAGGCTAGACAGACCTTAGACTTTTTTCATTGAAAGTATTCTTTATTATAAATTCATTCAGTAACAATTTACCTCTTTTCTTTTTCTCTAGCACAGGAAAACAGGTAGTTAACTGATGATAGGGATAATGCTGTATTTCTTTAGCCTGATTTTTGGAAAATCAATTGGAAACTGTTTTGGCCGTCTTTTCTAAATGTTAGGAATTCTTCACCCGCTGAATTAGGTAAGTTCCAAAAAAGTAATCTGAGATGCACCTCAGATCTTTATTACCACTACATTGTAGTAGTGTGTATGCAGACAATCAGTGAAGCCCAATTTATTTTCTCCATTTGGAGACACAGTGGAATTTAGAACTAAGTCTTAGATTAAATTTTAGATGGTTAAAACAGAACTCATAATAGCTTCAGAAAAAAATTACACGAGACAGTGTAAGAGGAAAAGTTTTAAAAGTTAGGAGTGACCATATTCCTAAATAGGTTGAGCCACAAAATTCAATTTAAATGTTTATATTGGAAATATTTGAATAGAGTATACATCCTTCTGTAGTTTCATATTCTGTAAATATGAGTTATGTTGACAGACTTTGTAGCCAAAGAAAGAGTTATCACACTTGTTTTAAGGCCAACAGAAAATTGTCCTTTGACTCCATTATAATTTTCTTTTTATTCTCTATTGAAAATTGGCCAACTCCATTTTATTTATAGCCCTGTGTTAGAAGGTTGATAGGTATTTATAAGAGTACTATAATGTTGTTATCTGAGTAACAGAATTTTCCATTAATAAAAAACCTAACATTATAATAGATCTGCTATTATGAAGCAAAAATTATTTTTAAAAGGCCAGAATAATTTTCAGTCAAATAAGTGATTAAAGAAAAAAATTAATTTACTTATTTATGCAAGGGTCTTATAGGAGAGAGCCTTAGGAAAGATGGCCAAAAGTTTAATGTGAAAAAAAATTAGGCACTTACCAATTACTGAAACATTATTAGCAAAATAGTTCATGTTTAGAAAAAATATTTATACAGAATCAATTCATGAAATTAACCATTAGAAAGCTAAAATTTTTAACCTACTTGATTTATTAATTTGTAACATCACCAGTTTGGGAATTTTGTGATTATAGGTCCAATTTTCTTGTGCTTTCTTCATTATTTCAGGAAAACTAGTACTCATGCAAATTCTCTTCCAAAATTGTGATGTTTTGTGTACTTTTGTTGAAGGAGAAATACTGTAATGATCACTGTTTACACTATGTACACTTTAGGCCAGCCCTTTGTAGCGTTATATATAACTGAAGGCCTTTTGTGCTCTCAGTTTGTATAAAAAAGCTTTGAGATTAACGGGAAAAAAAATTTTACACTGTGGTTATAGATTTCAAGTTTCTTAAAGCTTTTGTAGACTTGTAACAGAGTCTTTAAATTTTAGTTGGATTTTGTAAATTGTTTTGTATATTTTATTTAATGTACTCTAACAACTGATGTATCTGGCTATAAAACATCAGAATCAATTCGTTGTTTTGTTTGGTACAGAGGAGCATTTGATAGTGTTAATTTTAATTTTATCATATAGCTGAAACGTCAAATATATATTTTATCTGCCATTATGCTACACAATCAGTGCTATAAATTTTTTTATGTAAAGAAACTTTCTTAATATTTTAATCATGTTTCCTCAGAGTGACCTTTTGTTGTTGTTAAAACCAAGTATGAACACTCTGTACCATTATCCCAGGAGCCACTTTTAATGCATACCTGTGTGTGCTGATGAGAAATAAAAGTTATCTTTTAATCAACAATGAGGCCTATTATAAATTTATCAAGTGGAATCTGGATAGCTTTATGGCATATACTATTAATTTGGTTTAGCAGGTGCACATTTCACCACTGGAATTAGAAATATTTTGACAGTCTGTTCTGCATACCATTCTGAGTCCACTTTCCTGTCTTATAAGAATCGTAAATTTCAGTGTCCTTTATTTGACTCAGTGGGATCTAGCTGTTAGAAGTAATAGGACACAGATGTGCAGTAGAGTCTTTAATGGCATTTCACTGTTCATTCCCTTTGCCGCCATTATAAAACTTTTCTTTATTGTAATTATCAGTGCAAAGCTATGTATTTATCATGGTAGAACTCCAGTGTTAGAATAGTTTTTTCTTATAGTATACTTTCTTTCGTTAGGTTTGTGTATGTGTTGCTGATTACATTAGAACTTGATGTTAAGTCATTATTTATCACACTCTCATGAGAGCAGTAATAAAAGTGTGTAATCTAGGAGAAAAAGTTAATTTGTCAAACTTAGATAAGCATGATGTTTAGGTCCTATTTTTCAATTTTATAACTGTTTTATTGCAACAATATTTGTATTTAAGTCTTCATTTTAATGCCTTGTGGTGTTTTTTTATGCATGTCACTAAGTTGTCATCCCACATAAATTGATGTGCAGCATAGGGTATTAAATCTACATAATGATTTTAAAACAGAAATAGTTGATGGTAAAATGTAAATGTTTTGCAAAAATTCCTTATAAAAAGTTTTGTAGTAACATTTCACTTGTAAATTTTTTTTGTAAAAAAATTTTAAAAAGATGATTCCAGGAAAAAAAAAAAAACCTGTTTCCCATATTCTAGAATTTAGACAATTATTCTGCCAGCAAAGCCTCTGGGGCTGTAATTGACATTTTTACAGTGCTGATTTGTATAACATTTGTTTTTTGTGGATTTGGAAATAAAATCATGTACAAGTTGTTGCCTGCAATAACAATTGCAAGTAACCTATTAAAAATTCCCTTGAGTTTAACATGTTTCTTCATTTAATTATGTACAATATGAAGCAGCAATAAATTGTTTGAACTATCAACCTTCTTATCATGATGAACACTGGAAAGCAAATGTTTCTCAGTAGAAAATGTATTGGCACCTCTTCATAATTTTGTGGTCTAAAGATTTGGTCACCATTTTTCTGAACATGCCGCCAAAGAACACCAATTCAAGTTTAATGTTAATTTGCAGCCATTGCTGTCGACATTTATGGAAATTAAAATTTGATTTACAGACTTTTCAGCTTAAATATTTTTAAGTAATAAATGTTAGGAAATTGTAGGAAGATCTGGAAATGAAAGCATGATTTAAATATTGTTTAATCTCACAGACCCTAAGAAGCAATATAGGCCTCATAGATGCCACAAAGTCTATAAAGCAAAAGCTGTTGCCTTGTTCTCCTGGGAGAGCCCTGCAGTTCTCTTGCAGAACCTTGCTGACATAATGGATACATTACTGTAACAACTTTGCTTATCAGATTTCCCAGCCTTTACCACATAACAAGATTAGATACAGCAAAGCATGTGCATATGTGAGCGCACACAAGAATGTTAGTGGGGGGAGACAGCAAATATATAGTAGTCTACAAGGAAAATATACTGATCCACTGACAAAAGGCCATAAACAAGACCTGTTCCTTAGTGGTCTGTAAGTCAAATTTGTGAATAAGAACAAATAAATATGGTTCATGTTAACCCTTAGTGCAAGAAAACGCAGCCTTTTCAAGTTTTAAAATTAGCACGTACCACAAATGATGGCGATTGTGATGAAAATATTGCCCCAAATAGAGGTTGATTTGGTTATTTCTAAATTAGGGTAAATTTACATAATATTAAAGGCAAAGTATGCGTTGTCAAACATCAAACATTCATAACCTGGAATTTAACTACAGTTTGTAGCCTAAGTTTGTAGTTTTGTACAGCCAAGTCCTAAGGGTCTGGTTATAGGAGTGTTGCCACTTATTATAATAATGATTACTCTGATTCAAAAAAGTTAAGTTTATACAACTATGCCAATTAAGATTAGAGCACAATATTCAGAAAATTTATGTTAAAAATGGAGTTGTATGTTTCTGTCACCTGAACATCTGGAAGCATCAAAAAGGTATATGTAAAGTGGTAATGCAACTACAAAACTTAGTTGTGTTTTGTGAATTTTTCAGTGATAGTACCAGTCTGTCTGGTCCTTGGACTTCTAGGAGCTTCAACCACTAACGAGACACATGGCTACAAAAGCCAGGCTTTTTACTCTATCACAGATTGTTGACAAAAAAGTGTTGGTGTAGTAATTTAGGAAATAATTGCACTGAGAAGCAACTCTAAAATTTATATGGTGTAGTATTTAATGATGTTTTCTGGCTTCAGGATGATTCCAGGAAAAGTATAAAGTATATTTAGTCTAATTATTTGTATTTTAAATGTTCAGATGTAATTGGAGGCATACAGAGGCTGCGGGTCTCGCTATAAAATATGCAGTGCTTTATTCCTCAATGAGTCTGAATAACATGTTTATTGCTGAAGGTGTAAATGCACACAACCACCTTGTAATTGTGTTCCAGGATTTTTAATGGATTTTAATGTTTTTAAAAGAATGACTGAGTATTGGCTTAGGCCGTGTTCTTAGTAGCAGTTGGCAATGAAATTATTATATTTGGATATATAAGGGTCATCTCACATGGAAATGGTTTTTAAAAAGAAACAAACTTTAATTTCTGTTCAAAGTAATAGTTTTGTAAATATTAGGATAATTTCTCCAGGAAGGAGAAATGTTCCAATTAGGAAGATTTCAGAATAAAGCTTCATTTTCATACCTAAAAAACATTTTAATGTAATACATTGTTCAGAAAAACTAGTTTCCCATAAAATAAGGTTTTGAATTGACAATGCTTATGTTGTCAAATCTGTTTAGGAAGAAAAAGCATTTTCTTGCAAATCATATTACTCTGCTTAGTGAAGTATAGTTACACTCTCAAACCTGAAGTATGTTGTGTAGTTATGTCAACCAAAAATTTATGATGACAAAGTTTTCAGCTTATAACATTAAAAATGCTGTGTATGCTTGAATTGTAGCTGTGTTTCTCCTCCTCACCTGACTAGTAACCATATCCCTTTGCATAATCATAGCATTATTTAAAATTCTTACTCAATTGAAAAATCTATAGAGATTTTTGTTCCTATATTTTACTGAAAGGTATTTTATAGATAAGTATTTGTGCTTTGTCTAATATTTGAGACATATCAAATAAAAAATATTTGAAATGCAAACGTCAAAATGGTATAAAACTATTTCCATAGTTGCTGAAGAAAAGCTGCCAAGAAACTATGCATGCCTAGATGTATAGATAAAGGTAAGTCAAGAAGTATTGCTGCTAGAGACCCAGTTCCTGTATGAACAGGCTTAGTCCCACAAGTCGTGCATAAGTGTGTTTCTGTGATCAGTGGATGGCCACAGACAAATTCTCTCAGTAATACACTTATCACCAGAAGAAACTCACTGCCCTGGAGTCCATATTCTCATTAAGGTGACTTATAAAAGAATACTTCGTGGCATGGGGGAAAGAAAATGATTTTTAGGTGAGGGCTAATAAAGTTTTTTTTAAATTCAAATGATATAACCTCCAATTATTGAAGCTTTACAGAAGTTTATCAGAATGCTTTCCCCATATAAGACAACATATTTTATACCTTGGATTGAGCCTTTTGTTAGGAAGACAAAGATGAGCCAGGAGAGAAAAGACCATCAACTTCAATGAATGAAGAAAGTGATGCAAGTGAGAAGCTGGTGGGAGACAATAGAATGACCATTGGTGCCATAGCTACCAAAGTTGGGATCGCACATGGTTGGGCATTTAACGTTTTCAATTAGCATCTTCGCCTCGGCAAGCTTTTGGCTTGGTGGGTGCCAAAAGCATTGTTTGAAGATTAGCTAACTCAACTGTTGTTTCTTTTAGTTTTTAAAGCAAGATCAAAGCTAGTGACACCTTTATGGAATGACTCGTCACTGGGACAAGTCTTGAGTTTATCAATGTGATCCAGAGTACGGTCACATGGAAGCTGGCTTTCTAAGGGATCTGCTGGCCCCGTAATTCAAGGCACACAAGTCAGTTCAGCAGGTTACGACAGCTGTATTTTGGGACCCCAAAGGTGTCACCTTGGTCGATTTTTCTCAACACAGAACAATTACGGAGGCTGAGGAAGAATTTTTCTAAGAAAATGAAATGTGTTGGTGATGGAAATGCCAAGTAAGTTTTTATTTTTCTATTACAATGCACCTCTCCCTCAGCACCCTTGAACTTGGATCTTACCCCTTCAGTCTCCTCTTTTCAAAACTCAAAACGTTTAACATTGAAAAGGAAATTTACTGTTTGAAATTACCAAAACTGCTTTGACTTGGTATATATCAAAGAAACCAGAATTCTTTGGGAAAGGGTTACTCAGAAGTTAATAGGCTTAAGATGGAGGATATGTCAAGAAACAATAACTTTACATTTTGATACTTTTGTCTAATCAAGGTTCCTATGATCTGAAGCAGTACTTCATGACTTAGTGGCATATATGGAGGCCTAAAATGAATATTATGTTTCCTATTTGGGCAAATCTGGACATTGATTTATTCCAGAACTTAAATAACAGCAATAACTTGTGGGCTTGTGTTTTGAGCCACCATTCATTCAACAAATCATTGTCTACTTTCTGCCAGTCATTTTTCCAGGTGGTTAGAGATACTCCAAGAAAAGAGGAAAAATAGTCTGTCTTCATAAGTTCACACTTAATAGAATGTATTAGGTAATATTTTCCTGGTTCTTGGCAAAATTTAAATTTAAAATCTGTTATTTCTTAATGTTTAAGTGTTACTACTTTATTTTGATTCTTCAAAGGTAGAGCAGACAAGCTAACCAGTCAACTAGAAGCAAATAAATAGTAACTGAGAGACTGTTGATCGTGGATTGTTCAGTAACTGTGAGAAAATAGATGTGAATGATTGGCTTTATTTGAAAGTGGTTCCTTGTGTTTAGTGTTACATTTATTAAATGGATAAAATAAGCTAAAAATTAATGGGCAAAATGCTCCCTGCCAAGAGAAAATTTGGTGTACAAAAGTTTGCCTACCCGAGGCCATTTTCTTTCATACTTGATTCAGAAAAGAAAAATATGCTCTCCACATTACTTTTGGTTAGCTTCTCAGATAGTTGCGGAAGAAGATATAAATAAGTTAATCAAACTGGCTAAATGCCCTTCGAGGCTCAGGTGGGCAGACCTACAGCTAGAGCTTCTCTTTGTTAATAGCCTTCCTGCCCATTTCTCCTCTTACATGACCTCCATCGAGGCACATCCTTTGCTTTAGAGCCTGTTCATCTGACCGCCCGTTCCATTCCCAAGCTCACGTCTGTGGAGATCTTTACCAAGCAGTCAGTACTTCAGCCCAGTCATTCATTGAGTACCTGTGCGTGCTAGCCTCCAGCAGAAGTGGTACTGTTCTTTCCCACGGTGTTCTTGACTCCTTGCATCTCTTTCAGGTAGGTTTATAAAGTGCTTCCACTTGCCCTTATCTGCTCCTAGGGACTGGGCTGGCCAGCACTTGCAGAGAGGTACTAGTGTCCTAAGTCAGCACCTTATAACGTGAGGCTCATGTTATGTTGGGTTAAATTAACCAGGTTTCAAGTGGGGAGAACCCAAAAGTCAGAGATTAGAGCTAAGACCAGACAGAAGCAAACTGGGGGAAGAGGAGATGAAACTTGGGCGGTCATCTCACATACCAATTCAACTCTGACGCATGCGTTTCTAGGCATGGTTCAAATTGCATTATTATCCTGCTATGAAATGTGTGTTTAATAAACATTTTATGTGTAGTATCATTATTATTGAGATGTGAAAGTCATAATAAAGTTATATTTTATGCTGGTAAATCATTCCTACCATGTATAATTTTATACTGGCATTAAAATGCATAAGTAATTCATGGTGCTATATAAAGAGCATCCTGACTTCAAGTGTTTGATCACCTTAACAAGTCTGAAAACCACTACTGAGAAAAGAATGTAGACACAATAAGCTAACTGAAAAAAAATAGTCCAATTTAATTCAGGAACATTGTAAGCACACATATAGTTTACTTTATCTCTGTAGTGTTATATGTCAAGTTCATATGTGTATATATAAAATATATATATATATACAATTTTTACCTATGCTTCTATTACAGTTCATGAGTCAGATTTAAATTTCTAAATTGCTGTGCTTTTGTGATATAGTTGCTTCCTTTCACTTTAATGAAAGGAACAAATAGCATTGTTAAAAAATTAAGCTCAGTCAGTATAAAACCTTATTTTAATTCAAACTTTCATATAGTAAATCATGTTTATAAGAGGATTTGGTCCAGTAGAGAGGTCTGCGGGGCTGGGCCCAATCCCAACTACGTGGACAGTTTGCCCTAACCACAGAAGAATTTACTTCAGAGGACAGCACTGAAGCTACAGCTCAGGGAGAGGGACATGTCTGATCAGACCATATGGGAGCAAATGAAGGGGGAGGAAGAGAGAGTGGAGCACATCCTGGCCCAGCAAGCCTTGAGGACAATATCCCCGCTCAGAGCAGCCAGTGCACAGAGAGGA
>NW_022103920.1:78571914-78573459 GCF_000313985.2 Echinops telfairi
CAGGGAGGAGATGAGCCAGTCAGGGTGCAGTGTAGGAAAGATGAAACATACAACTTTCCTCTAGTTCTTAAATGCTTCCTTCCCCCACTATCATGATCCCAATTCTACCTTACAAATCTGGCTAGTCCAGAGGATGTACACTGGCACAGATAGGAACTGGAAACACAGGGAATCCAGGACAGATGAACCCTTTAAGACCAGTGGTTAGAGTAGCAATACTGAGAGGGTGGAGGGAAGGTGGAGTAGAACTGGTTGCAAGGATCTACATACAATCCCCTCCCTGGGGGTTGGACAACAGAAAAGCAGGTGAAGGGAGATGTCGGAAAGTGTAAGACAACAAAATAATAATTTATAAATTATCAAGGGTTCATGAGGCAGGGGGGGGAATGAGGAGGGAGGGGGAAAAGGAGGAGCTGATGCCAGGGGCCTAAGTGGAGAGCTAATGTTCTGAGAATGATGAGGGCAATGAATATACACATGTGCTTTACAAAATTGATGTATGCATGGATTGTGGTAAGAGTTGTATGTGCCCCTAATAAAATGATTTGTTTTAAAAAGAATGTATTTAAGTAAAGTTTTTTTAACTTTACACATTTTTCTAATAGAAATATTGATCAGGTTTATGATTTCAGAACTGTAATTTCTCTTACTAAGGAAAATAGTGATGTTGTTTTATGGTAGCATTGTTCAGAATATTCCCTGAATTAGAAATAATCTTTCCAAAATATAAAATACTTCTCTTGCTGTGATAGTTAAAGGTTTTGCGCCAACTTGACTAGGCCAGGACCTTCGGTGGTTTGCCAGTTAAGATGTAGTAATCAGTGCTCGATTGGGTAACATATACTAAAATTGTGACAATACAGATAATATGAGCATGGAAATGACACACAATTCTTGAGGCGTTCTTAATTTTTAAAAATGTAGAAATGATTAATGAGATCTAATAATGTAATCGATAAGCTCTAACTATGTAGTCTCCATGAAGCCAATCAATTGAAGGGTAGTTTACCGGGGTGTGTGCCCTGCTTCCTATAGAAATGTTTGCTCTGAGGAAGCTCGCTCACCTTTTGCTGGGCCTGTAGCCTGCCTGCCTTTAACTTATCATCCAACCTCCAGTTTTTTAGACTTGAGCCACCAGTCTGCTGCTATATTGTCTGTCAATCCTGGGAATCATCAGCTGCCTGCTATCTTTCCTGCCAATTTCGAATTCATTTACCTCTGCAGCCAGACGTCTATGGTCTGATCTGCCAATCTTGGGTTCATCAGTCCCAGCAGCTATGAGAGTTAGTGAATCCTCCAGCCTGACATTCGACCCATGGACTTAGAACTTTAACCTTGTGAGCCAATTCCTTGATATAAACCTCTGTGTGTGTGTGTATATATATTGCTTCTCTAGAAATTATATATATATATATAAATAATTGCTTCTTTTGAAAATCCAGCCTCTTAAGATACCCGCTTTATTTATTTTTTTTATTAAGAGATCATTTTATTAGGGGCTCTTACAGGTCTTATAACAATCCATACATCAGTTGTATCAAGGAT
>NW_022103920.1:78574324-78575754 GCF_000313985.2 Echinops telfairi
GCTATATCTTTTGATATCAGGCACCATCAGCTTTCTTCACCACATTTACTTATGCACCCATTTGTCTTCAGCGATCGTATCAGGGAGGTGAGCACATGATCCGCTTTATTTTTTGTGCCGCTGAACTGTAACTAGAACTCAGACATATCCAGTTTGTGGAGCCAGAGGACATTATTTCTCAAGAAAATGCAATACTGAATGAAAACTCAGATATATTTGATAGCACCCTGGTTCTCTATCCTAAGATTAGTTAATACCTCCAAAGAATACATTTTACACCATGCTCATTGTTTCTATTTCCATGAACTTCCTTCTGTAAAACCTTGATCTTGCCAACTGCAGTTTTTTCCTGCTTTTGTTTGGTTTGGGGGTTTATTTATTTATTTATTTTGCCTCTTCAGGACAAATCTGAGGTTGACAAAGAGTTACTGAGCTTGCATCCTCTGTTTTATATGGGAAGTGAAGAGTTTGGGTGGCCGGTAGAGACAAAGCTGTTGGTGTGAACTGAGAGGCTGTTTCATTCACTAACATTCCCCAGCCTAGCAGCCCTCACTATGAAGATCACAGAGGGAAGTAGCCCTGGTGTATGCTGTCTAATGACTCCGTGTGACAGAATAGAATTGCCCCCTAAATCTGCCTAAGGTGTGAGATTTATAGGAGTGGACCTCCATGTCTTTTTCCTGCCAAACCACAGGATGAATCTGAGCTACTATCCTTTCTTTTAGCAGGCCTGGAATTGTTAGGTAAGTGGTAGGAGCTTGTTAATGTCGGTCAACATTGGACATGGAAGAAAGTATGTTAAGCCTTAGAGACAGGAAGGTTTAGGGATATTTCATTATGTGTACTATTTTGCATCCTGAATAATTCATTAGCAACATACTAGGAATATATTAGGAAGAAAAACAAGAATTAAAACAATGCTTAACAAACTGATTTGTGAATCTTTGTAGTTTTGCTCTGAGAGTATAGCCAATGTAAATATAAAATAGATTTACTAGATAACCACACAATTCTCAGAATGTCTCTTTGCTGCATGATATCAAATGTGAAAGGGCATTATACATTGAGCAAAGACAAGTGCAAGGGTTAGTTGCCTATGTGTGTTGTTTCCATGAAATGAGGACTCTCCAATCTGTTTAAATTCCCACCTGTACCTGGCTCTGGGCGCTTTCTCTGGCCTTGCCCCTTATTTCTCATTTCAAGAAGGGGCATAGCAAACAAGAATAGAAATGATGTTTGAGATTATTTAGGAGACATTCAAATAATTGTGCTTGTGTTTCCTTGAACTTTTTTTTTACTTTTATGCTCTTTATTTTATTAGCCAAGTTTTAATTTATTGAATCTCTATTCCATAGACATTAAATAGATATGAAAAGGGTTGCTTACCTGGAAGACATAGATGGTATCAAGATTTAATATATCTTAACTTT
>NW_022103920.1:78576573-78583921 GCF_000313985.2 Echinops telfairi
TTAACTCGTGTTCTTTTGATGGGTTTGTTTAACCTCTAAAGTGTCCTCCTCTGGAAGTAGTAACAATTGTCATTGAGTAGATTCGAACTCAGTGGCAAACTTACGTGTGCCAGAGATGAACTGTATTTCACAGGATGTTCAATGGATGATTTTTTTTTAAGTAGATCACCAAGTCTGGGGTAGATTCAAACCCCGAACCTTTCTGTTGGAAGCCAGACTTATGAACTGCACCACCCTTGGACTGAACTACTAGTACTTGTGAAGCCATGCGTCTTGGTTTGAGCACCTCAACTATTAGTTAAAAATTTTGTTGTTGTTTATTGTTTTTTGCTTTGTTTTAACATTTATTTCCCCTCTTCTCTCTCCAGGAGCCCTTTCTCTCACAGCATTTTTTTGGTGATCATTTAGATCCAAATGATATTTGAACAATAGTCTTGCTAGAGGCAGGACCTATGCTAGATGTTTCGGGAATTAAGCAAGCAGGAATCAGTCACTGACAGTGCCTGCCTTTGAAAAGGCTTTGTTTCTAATAGGGGAAAGTGAGAAGACTATACAAATCACCATAATGCAAGGTGGAGTGGAACTGGAATAGGGCAAGGTGATTCCCATTAAGGGTTTCTTCTGAGATTTGTGGCAGTGAATTGCAATGCTTTTTCCATTCCAACGCACCTGTTTTCTCTCTCTAAATACTACATTTTGTCCCCTGACACTTCATCAGTTTTTGAGCACCTCCCCACAACCCCCCTTAATCAACTCTTCAACGTATGCCTCTACTCTACACTAAACTGGTTCCGGTTTCTAGTGGTGTCTCATCAGGAAATAACGGACCCTTTTAAAAGCTTGACTCCAGCCACACCATGAAATCAACTCTGCTTTGAGCAGGGTGCCTTCCCCGTGTATTCTGAGCGCTGTGGACTTGAGGGTCCCATCTTCCCGCGTTATGGCCTGTGTCTCACTGCTCACCAGGAAGATTCCCTTAGCCAGCGCTTCCAGAAGCAGACCAGTTGGTTCGCCTTTCTAGTCTGTCTCAGTCTAGAAGCTCCACTGAAAACTGCCCACCATGGGAGGGCCCTGCTGGGATTTGTAATACTGAGGACATAGCTTTCAACATCACAGCTGTACCCAATAGGACTAACTGAGGGCGTGTGTTTTCACACTCTTCGAGCTTGGATTTTCGGCCTTACTCCACAGATACAAAGGTGTAGTGGCAGGTGGTCTCATTTGAGCAAAGAAGCTAAACACCCCTGGCTTAGCACGGAATCTTGGTCCACCCCCACCTCCTTTTAGCTACCTTGTGATTTAGTTTTCTCGCATAAAACGAAGACTGGCCAGACACGATCCTGCCCTCTTAGAGATTCCATGAAATAATCCAGGTAAAGATTTTACTACATAGGATGGCAAAAGGCCACACCATTTCACCCGCAACAGTTCATCAATGCTGCGCAACTACCCCAGCCTAGACAGGTGTGCCCCCAATGGGTTGCACCTGGCCCGGCCGGGGCACGCCCATTCCCGGCTCGGGTTTGCTTCCTGCAGCCCAAAGGCCGGTCTCCGGGGCCACTGCCTCGCTGTGACTGGGCGGCGGCCACCGCGCGGTCACTCCCCCCCCCAGCAGCCCCGGGACGCCGTTCCCCGGGCAACGGGACGCGCCACTGCCCTGGGCCAGCTCCTCGGCCAAGAGGCTCGCGCTGAGTCCCCACAGGTGGGAGACGGGCCGCGCTCGAGGCTGGAGGGTGGGCGTTTCCCAGGGCTCGTGCGAGGGGTTTCCTGCTCGCCCAGCGCCGACGCAGGGGTGCGCCCGAATAGCCTGCCCGCTGCGCGTCCCTTCGGACGTGCCTGATGGCTGCGTCGGGGGCAGCTCCAGGTTTCCGGGAAGTCCGGATCTTTCGGTTAACCCCGGGCGCCAGCCTGGAGGCGGAGAGCCCGATGGACATGGAGTTGGAGGAGGAGGAGGAGGAGACCAGGCGAGCCCGGAGTTTCGTGCGGGACCCGCGGGTGCGCTTTCTCGGCGGTCGCCTGGGGCAGATGCTGCGGCTCCCGGAGGAGAAATGGAGTCAGTATCTGGAGAGCCCCAGCCACCGGCGGGACCTGGGCGAGTTTCTGGAGCGCGCCGGCCCCGCCTGCCTTCTCTTCCGCACCGCCGCCGCTGGGGGGCTGGCCGCCTCCCACCAGGTAAGGAAGGGGGGACGTCGGGCCAACCCGCTTCCGTCCACGGGGAGCGCTCTGGGGCGCTGAGAGACAAACCAAACCCCAAAGCACCACCTCGCGTTAAGGACCGGGCCTGAACTCCCGGAGCTGCCCACCTGCGCCTACTTCGCCGTCAACGCAGGTGGATAAAAAGCCAACTCCTCCCACGGAGGCAGCTCTCCTGGGGTAATGCAAGAAGAGCAACGCTTCGCCCAACTCCCCGAGTGGTTTCTGTGTTTAGTAATTGTGTGTCAGCCCCGTTGAATGTCTTGTCTGTCTGTCTCTCTCTCTCTCTCCCCCTCCCCTCTTTTTCTTCCTCCTCTCTCTCCTCCTCTCCCCCATTCTCTCCTCCTCCTCCTCTACTCTCCATCTCTTCTCCTTTCCTTCTCTCAAGTTGGGTCACTCTGGAGCTATCTTCTTAAAACTGTGGTTTTTGGAAGAGTCGAAATGACTTGTCCTGTATTCGGTGTGAACTGCCATCAATATCGGGAAACCCACAGCCCTACGGCACAGGTTACAACTTCCCCACCGGGTTTCCAAGACCGCAATCTTCAAGGAAGCCAGCTGCCACATCGTTCTTCTGCCGCTGGAGCAGGGCGCAGTCCAATGCAGCACCCCTAGGGGTCCGAGGACCGCCAGTTCTTAAAGGAATGTGGGGGCATCAGCAGCCCCTACACCTGTAATGGTCCTCATGAACCAGTTAACCCAAACCTGCTGCTCTGGAATTGGATATAACCCTACAGCCATAAACCCTTCTCCTCCTCCTCACTGCGACCCTGTCCGCATAGGGTTTCTGAGGCTGTGGGAGCAGCCGGTGAGTGAGCCCTATGCATTCCCTGTATATGCGGGGGTGGGGTGGGGGGTAGTGTTAAGCGTATTGCACAACTTCATGCCTGGTTCATTTTGAGATGTTTTGTCTTCCCAGAGTCCCAATTGTAACTTGGAGGGAAAGCTTGTCAGTAGAAAAAGAGAAAGAACACGCACCTCTAGTATTACCTAAAGTAGGCATTACAGTGCCTACAGAAATGATCCAGTACTTGTGGAAATACTAATATATCTTAAGTGTTACTGTCCTGGGCCTTGAAGATAGGCACACAATCAACCTCTTTTGCCTGTCTTTATAATCAAACTCTCTTCCCATCTTTACATCAGTCTACCTTAATCCTAAACAAGAAAAGAATATAAAAGGTTGAAACTTTCTGCATTCCCCTTTATCTTTACATATGAGATGTCATGGTACAGATTGTATAATGGACATCCCTTTTAAAAGTGACATTTTTTCAAACCAGCCATGTGACATTAGTATTATAAAAGAAGAAAACTGCCTATGCTTTGTGGTGTTTAGGAGAATAGTGGAACAGCCTTGTTTGTAAATAGAAAGAAGGTGCCAATTGTTTTTCTTCTGCTACCAGTCCATCAGCTGTAAAAATTGGAGACAGTAAATTCTGTTTGCTAGCAACTGCATAGTGAATTTGAAGAACTAATTATCTTGCTCTACTTCAGGTCCCAAGGAATGCAAAACAAAAGCTTGTTTATATTGCCAAGAAGATCTCTGAACACGCTGGACCAGAGGAGCACACTCGAACGTTTCTCTTTGGAGAGTTACCGGCGCCGTCACTTGGACATGTAACTGCATTCCTAGATGAGGTACCACTTTGCCTTTCATATTTGAATCTTTGATTTAGCTTCAGGGCACTTGAGTTTATTGGAGGACAACTCTGGCTAATAAAAAGGGACAGAGAAACTACTAACCTCTTTTGTCAGATGGATGGAATGATAGCCTTTAGATTGTTTCCCTGAAGTGAGTTGACGCTTGCTGACACTAGTATTTGATAGAGGGCAGTGAGGGGGTGAGGTTTGCCTTTCAGTTCCCTCCTTCACTTCCTCCCTCCCTCCCTCCCTTCAGTCGTAGAAACAAATGATTGAATCTTGAGTAGGCACTTAGGTTTTAAAGTTTGAGATCAGATTAGAGACAAACATACTTTGAAAATTAGTATTCCATTTTCAGATTCCTGTTGTTTCTAGTGTCACTCCTCTGTCAGATGGGAAAAGATAATGGGAAGAAAGGTGATAAGAAATGACTGCCTTTCAATGTGTCTTTTTCTCCTTTTAAATCAGAAATGTTCTCTAAACTCAAGTTACTTGCCTTCTAATGTGCATAAGAACCTTCGGGATTTTGTTAAAGGCAGATTGGTTTGGCCAGCGGGAGGTGAGGCCCCGGAGTCTGACCGGCTCTGTGAGGGGAGGGCATTGCTGCTGCTTTAAGGATCAGCTTCTACAAGGGACTGCAACGAGAGCTGTGGCTTCCAAACCTTGTTGAACGTTAGCATCACCTGGGAGAATTCTGTAACCTGGCAATGAAATCAACATGGTGGGGTGGGAGAAGCACCAGTCATCAATAATGCTTAATGATCCTCAGGTGGTTGTAAGTTTGGAAACCACTCAGAAAATCCGTCTTTCGGTCTCATCTGATTTCCTCTTACTAAATCAGCCTGGCAATCAATGCAGTCCTGCCAAAGACAATCTAGGAGCTAGCAGTAATCACCAACATTTACTGTTGATTTCTCAGTCCTCTTCACACACAGCAGTGCCAGGTCCTACTTGAAACGTGAGTTAGAGTGTGTATCTCCTGACTGGTTCCCATTTCACTCAAAACGAAGGCTGAGGGATCCCTGTGGTCCAGGCTCAGCTTTATCACTCATCCTGCAGTAACCGTCTCTGGAAGCTTGTTAGCCATACAGAAGTGGAGGCCCTACCCAGACCCAATGAGCCAGGTTTGTGTGATGAGGGCTACATCTACTGAAAGGGGACAAGTGTTGACCCAACTCCCTGCCTGCCTCCTATTACTCCTCTCAAGGTGTCCTACGCTCTCACCTGGGAACTCTGGGTCTCTGTGCTATACTTCAGCCAATCAGGCACAGTCTTGCCTGGGGTTCTGTTCATGCTCTTACCCTTGTCTGCAGTCCTCTCCTCCTCAGCTAACCTCTTCACAACCGTCCCGCAAGTCTTCCGCCCAAAGATCTTTCAGTGAAGCCTCTCCAGGAGAGCCCTGGTGGCCTAGTAGGTTATGCGCCGAAGTCTGCAGTTTGAAACTACGAACAGCTCTTTGGGAGAAAGATGAGGCTTTCTACTGCCATAAAGATTTACAGGGCCAAATTTTGTCCTGTAGGATCACATGAGTCAGAAACAGCATGATGGCTTTGAGAGGCATTTTATGCCCTTCATTTTTTTCCCTCCAGGAGAGTGGGATGAGGGGCAGGCATTCACTGGAGGAACAAAATTTAAAGGGTAAAAACAAACCTCAATAATCAACCCCAAATGCCCCCCAAAACCAAACTCACTGCCACTGAGTCTATTCCAGTGCTTAGCAACCCTGTGGGACTGTAACTCTCTGCCGGAGTAGAAAGCCGCAGTGAGTGGCCCACGAATAACTACACCGCTAGGGCCCCTTCTCGGTAGTCAAGGTAGAGCCTATGTTAAGAACATCAAAATTAATAAACGTTTCTAAAAGTAGTCTTGTGCTTTGCCAAATCGTATTGGAGTCTGACAAAAAGGGAAAAAGTTGTAATTTGACTCCTGTAATTTGACTTCATTACAGATTCTTATATTTTGTTCATTGTGGAGATTTGGGATATTAGTTTTGATTTTTGAGAAAAAAAATCTAAATATTATTTTATTTGATGTTTACTTAAATTCTAAAGACTAGAGTCTCCCTTGCCACCTTTCGTTAAAGTCTGATTCTTTGTCTTGTTCATAAATATATTACAAACACCTAACAATACATTATCCAACACCTGAGAGAAGCTCAGAAAATATTTGTCCAGTGAACGAAGGTCAGCTGAAAGCCAAGTACTATCCAGCTCTTATTAAGGACAAAAACCTGAAACTCAAAGTATTTCTTTAGAGAAAAGAGATTTTGGTGCATGATACAAAGTTGATTTCTGATACTTCCATTTAAATCCTTGACAATTTTTTTAACACCATTGGCACATTTTATGCTAACATGCGGATGATTGTCATTTGTTCGCTCAATCAGCATTTATTCCACATCTTTTGGGTGCCAGTGATTGGGACCTGGAGATAAGTGTTGCAGCTTCTTCTTTCACAAAGTGTACAAATTACTCCTTGGTGGCACTGCAGTTAAGTTCTTCGCTATTAACCAAAAGGTTGACAGTTCAAATTCACCCAAAGGCTCCTTGGAAGAAAGGTCTGCAGATCTATTTCTGAAAGATTTTACTCTCTCTCTCTCTCTCTCTCTCACACACACACACACACACACACACACACTCACACTGTCTACTGCAAGATTGTTAATTCAGAACCACCAACTGCTCCAAAGGAGAAAAATGAGACCAGTCCTAGTAGTGGTGTGTGTTGTGGTTATGCATTAGACTGCTAACCCCAAGGTCAGCAGTTCAAAACCACCAGCCTCTCTGAAGGAGAAGGAAAGTCTCTCTGCTCTTGGAAACTCACTGCAACCGTCCTGCTCCATTGTATACTTCTCCCTGTTCTATCGGGTCACGATGAGTCAGAATTGACTGGATGGCAGTCAGGAGTTAGAATCAACTCTATGGCAGTGGGCTGGCTTGGGTGTGATCAAGGAGACAAACAGCTGACCCAGTCGGGGAGCCAGGGCCATGAGCAGATGTTGCTGGATTCTGTGGGTACCTAAAAGAGCATCTACGCATGTAGAGGGCATCAAGGAAGGAAGGGAATCTAAAAGAGGGCATTTGTAGATCTTGGGGACAGTTACCATCTTAGGCTTCTTGTATTCAAGGGCAACCGGGAGACAGCTACATATAGGAGCTGGAGGAAAGGACGTATATAGAGGCCTCAGGAAAGACAAAGGCACGGAGGTAGCAAAGTTTAGGTCACAGCTTTACAATCGGAAAAACATAGGTTAACAGAATGTGGAGAGGCAAGTGTGGTCAGAACAAAGGCTGGAGAAGCTGATTAGAAAGTAAATAGCCATACAATGTTCTCTTCAGACGGTTCTAGCACAGCCAATCACCAGAGCCAAATCCATGTACTGTATACACTCGTGTATAAGCCAAGGTTTTTGGGTTTTTTTAATCGTTTTATTAGGGGCTCATACAACTCTTATCACAATCCATACATACATCAATTGTGTAAAGCACATTTGTACTTTCATTGCCCTCAT
>NW_022103920.1:78585041-78629038 GCF_000313985.2 Echinops telfairi
TTTTCAGTACACTTTTAATGCAGTTTTTGTGGTAAACTTAGGTGCCTTGGCTGAGATTCGGGTCGGCTTACACTCGAGTATAAACGGTATACTGGAAGATAGTACTAGGAATACATGCTCTCTGAGTGTTTTTTATCAGGGGGGCTAAGTTTGGAGGTGGTGGTGTTACACAGAATGTTAGTGGTCCTTTCTGATTTGCATTCCCAGTTTATTAATGCCCAACTTTCTAGTGATTTGTTCATGAAAAAGAAGCAAAACACATTAATATAAGATGTGGGTTGGTGACTCGGGGGATAGAGGAGGGATCACGTGACTGAGAGAGTACTGGAGTTAGAAAGGACTGAGGAGGTCTTCCAGTGTTAGGGTTTGTGAGTGGCATGGAGTCGAGGACTGGATAGACCAAGTATGTGTTTTGAACTGAAAACAGAACTCACTGACAATGAATTACTTCCAACTCATAGTGACTGTATAGGAACGTGTACAACGGCCCTTGTGGGTTTCTAAGATGGTTTCAAGCGTCTGACCTTGTAGTTGACCCAGTGTGTAGCCCACTCTACCAACAAGGCTCCTTATTTTGAACAGTGAAGGGAGAAAACCCTCACTGCCATCGAGTTGATGTCGACTCCTGGTGACCCTTTCGGACAGGGTCTAACGGAGCCTGTGCATTTCTACGCCTGTAACTGTCTATGGGGTAGAAAGCCCCGTCTTTCTCGAGAGAGCAGCTGGGGGGTTCTAACTGCTGACCTTGTGGTTAGCAGCCCTGTGCATCAGCACTGTGCCACCAAGGCTCCTACTTTGAACGGAAGGGAGAGTACATGCCACTTTTAATTATCCCCCTCTCATTTAAATGACTTGTTATAATCATCATTACTATTCAGTATTATGTAGTCGTTGAATCTGACTCAGATATGCAGTAATTAACAGTTTGGTGCTGATCAAGAATTCCCAAGCTCTCTTTTCCATCCTAAGCCTTTGTCCCACATTTTGAGCTCAGGCATCCCTTGCCCTGCTGACATCTCTCAATATGTAATGGACATCTCAAACCCAACTGGCCCCGAATTGAGTTCACCATCTGCCCCTGGACAGCTGAACATCTGCCTATATGTCCCTATAGATTATAATCATATTTAGCAAAGTGTGTAACTGGCATGTGGTTATTTCAGCACATGTTATGCTGGCCTCAATAACCGTGACTGTTTACCCAGCTGAAAGGAAGTATTGTGTTGCTGTTTGGCGCATCTGGAGATTCCAATTGTAAGGGTCTTGGAGGGGCCCAGATCCCTGTGTTTCCCAAGTGTTTTCCAAGTGGTGATGTGGACTTATTTAAGCACCGTTGCAATGAGAGCCCACCCCCTGTACCCCATTTACAAACAGTGACGCGAGGAACAGAAATAAGGAGAAACAAAGTGAGCAGGCACTTGTTGCTCTTTATTTTTACTTGCTTAGCTTCTTGGTTCATGGCAAAAATTTGGGAGTTTTTTTCATAAACCACAGACACGAAACACAAAGTTCCCATGAAAGCTCAGCTTCATTGAATGATTTTGCATAGAGTTTTTGGAAAACAGACTGTCCTGTCGTGGAGAAATACATCCTGGAACTGTGGTGGTACAAACCATATTTACTGGTCCAGCTGTTTGCCTGGCTAATGACTTCCCTCAGCCTGTGGCACGGGGTTTCACGACAGCATTATCTATGCGTGGTGACACACACAGTGGCGTTTGTGAGGAAGCCGGCTCGATCACAGGTCAGTAAACAGGGCCCAAGTGGGAAACAGAAGCCAGTAACTCACATCAGCCAGAACTGTCCTTGCTCTCGATATTGCAGAAGAGCTATCAGTATCGGGTTGATTAAAGAGGCCCCGTGGTGTAAGGGGTTTGCACTTGACTACTAACTTAAAGGTTGGCAGTTCAAACCCGCCTGCCAGCATCGTGGCAGAAAGTCCTCTGTAGCTTGATGGAGCAATTCTGCGCAGCTGCACATGGGGTCATCATGAGTCTGCATAGACTTGACGGAAATGGGCTTGGTTTTCATTTTGGTGTGATCTACAAAGGAGCTGCTTCGTGGATCTGTACATAATGGCTCCAGCCAGCCTAACCTTTGCAGTCAGCTTTTCCAAACCCTTCCTAGGCTTGCCCCTGCCTTTCCCCTCCGAATCCACCTTGTTCCTTTCTGCTTACTAGTGCTGGCCCTGGCACAAACACCAGACCAGGAGCAGTTTCCCGTAAGCACCGTGCTGCCTAAGCTGCCTGTGACTCTTGTGTACTGCTCTTCAGTTTTCTGGAATGCCTGCTTGCTCTAACCTTACACCCTCAGGATTGAAAACAAGTCTAGCCCCTTTTCTGGAAAGTCAGCCCTGGCCCCTCACCCTCCCAGAGGCAGGCACGGCTCCTATGTTGTCACCTGCCTCTGAACCATCACCTCTAAGGGCATTCCTTCCACTGAGGGTTCCACTTTCTTGGTCCTAACTCGCTGGGCCCAGGCGAGCAGCAGCCCTTTGCATTTCCGTGTTCCTGGCTTTGCATGCAGTGGGCGGGGAGCACGGACACGTCATCAGGCAGCTGTCTCAGTGCCCTGCTGCTGCTGTACCACGTCTCTTCTTTAGCATTCACCACAAGTGGGAGATTTTAAAGAACAGAAATATTTTCCCTCGCAGTTCGCAGGACTGCAAGTCCACATCAGAGTCGCGGATTGGTTGACTCCTGCTTTGTCAGTTGCCCTCTTGCTCCTTTTGGGGATCCTCGCTGAGCATCTCTTCTCTGTGTGTGTACTTGCCTCCCTCTGTGTCTGAAGAACAGTCTCCTCCGGCACAGGGATGGCCTCACGACCCCAGCCTCCCTTACCTGAAGGCAGGTGATGGCATGGCATTGGGTGCACGGGCTACGAGGGCTGGGATTGTAACATGTTCAGGGGAGTCACAAGTCACAACAGTTTGGAGGTTTGCTGCCACACCAGGAGGAAACAAAAATGCATTTTCTGGTGTGTTTTTATCTAGAACATCGTATTGTCAGCATCAATTCTTTTAAAGGTGCATTAGGATTCTTCTGAGCATATTTCTTCTTGGTATAACACTGATAAACTTGATAGATTTGATCCAGAAAAATGATTAAAAGTGCTTGATGTTGGAAGCGGATTAGAAGGATGAGATCGGCTTTGTGTACTCAACCAACTCATTTTATCTAACATGTGAGACTGAGAGTATTTTTAAAATTTTAATAAATAAATTTATTGGGGGCTCGTATAATAATCCACACATCAATTGTATCAAGCACGTTTGTATGTATGTTGCCATTTATTTTCTAGTTGAGCCTTTGGTATCAGCTCCTCTTTTTAACCCTCCTCCTCCCACTCTTCTACCCTCGTGTGCCCTTGACAATTTACAAATTATTTTTACTTTCATATTTTATACCATCCGCTGTCTCCCTTCACCCACCAAAAAATCCCACAATTTCTAAGTTTTTTTCCACATGGATCCCACATATGGCTTTATTTGATCTCAATTTAATAGAAGTTCTGAAAAAAAGTTTGGTTGAATTGAAATCTTTCTCACTACCCAAACTTTAATTCACAGCGATGCCACCAGGGCTTGAGAAGATGAATTCCCTCCTCCTTGCCATGTGATTCAGAGGGTTTTCATTCACACGCCTGACACTGTGTTCTGTTTGCATTTTAAAACTCAGCCTGCCCACTTGAATGGATTTCTTCTTATTTCTTGCAACTTTGGGCTCACTGGAAGCCTCTGCAAATGCTTGATAAATGGGAAAATGAGTAGCAAGCAGTACATAGAGCACCTCCTTCTTTGAAAGAATGTCTGTCTAATTGGCCAAGTCTAATTGGCTCACTGGCATGATCCTCTCTTTGCAAATATGGTATACCATGAGGATCTTTATGAAATGGATGGGCTTTGCTGCTGACTTTGTATGGCAATATCTTTGAGTCGAGTGACAATTCATTGACGTGCCGCGTATAATGCTTCTCTCTCTAGGTTTTAGTGCCGATTTTATCTAATAAGAGCAACCACAAATCCTGGTCCTGTTTTATTTCGCAAGATATGGACAGTCACATAGAAGTCATGAAATACAAAATGCATATTTTTAGGGGAAAAATGTCAGGAAGAATACTTCTACCGATTCCCACTATTGCAAGAAGGATTGAACTGGATCAGAATTCTCCAGAGACCAAGTAGGTAACCATCTGACATATAAACCTCACTGAAACCAGTTGCCATCAAGTCGGTTCTGACTCCCGGGGATCGCCTTGTGTGCAGAGGAGACCTTTGGGAAGCGGCCCTCTAGCACTCCCTTATGAGGGGCCCCTGGGTGGACTTGAACTGCCAACCTTTCATTTTGTAGCCCGTGCTTAACTGATTGCATCACCCGGGGATTCTGGCTTATGGTGCAGGCAAAGTATTAAAATGGAGAGCCACCATATCTAGTTGATATCATGCCCCCAGCAAAGCGTTAGCAGAATACAGAATTGGCATAACTCACCATGCTTTTAAAATAATGTTCAAAAATACGATATGAGTTACTTCTTCCAAAGCAGGCTTTGAAAAAGCAAGCTTCAATAATCACTATGATGTCAATGACCATGTAAGAGGTTTGAGGATGTGGTAATTCTTTAACAAAGTATCTTCATTTTAAAGACAGATCATTGACAATCCCCTATGGCCACAGCGCATATCAAGGCCATAGAATAACTGATATCTATCTGATTTCAAAGTATCTGTACTACTTCAGTTTGTAGGTCCATAAAACAACTCATTAAACTCCAAGTCCTGCCTTCTTGGGGATCAAATTATTAATATTTGAGCTATTTTTTAATTATTTCAATGTCCATAGGCTAGAGGCAAATGAAAGGCTCATACTTCATGCGATTGAGTCTGTGGTTATTCACTGGTCACATCAGATTCAAGAAACTGTCGACCAAGACTCGGCGAAGCCTTTGCGGAATGGTCTTCCCCTGAAGCCTGAGGCCGAGTTAGCATTCTGGAAGACGAGGAGCGAGAATCTAGTGTGCATTTACCAACAAGTAAGTAGATCGTCCTGGAAATTACTTCCAAAGAGAATCAGCCATGTCAAGTGTGGGATTTGGCCCCCAGAGCAGTGATTTCCAAGGTCTCTGGGGTCTATTTTGACAGCATGTGAATCACTGGAATGCTTGGTGACCACAGGAAAGGAGCAGTTCCCCTGGGTGACACTGAGGGAGGATTGTGAGCTTTAATTAATGTTGTCAGTTTAATTGGTTTGGGGCGGAGGGTCTTGCCGAGTAGAGAGAGAAGCAGCTTTGCAAGAGCTAACTTCGCTCTCTCAGTTGGGGCTTGCCATACAAGTAAGTTACTTAATGTCCCCCAAACTCAGACATTCATTCATATGCCTCTTAGTTATTTTGGGGAAACAGTAAGCATTTTTATATCGAAAGTTAATGTTTTCCAAACATATTAATACGTCCATTGACTATGATGTGTTTTTTGAAATTTTAAGAAAACTAGAAGCAAAAGAATATAAGTTTAAGGCAAAATATATCTAGAAAAATGTTTCCAACTTGAAACCAGATATGCCTTTGAGTATTACATACTGTGTATTGTGTATGAGTGGAATGTACTTGAAGTATTTTATTACCAAATGCATTGATTTAGCAATTAATTCCGCACATATTGCTTTAAAAAAATAATAGCTCCAGACTCCAATTGTCTTCAAAATGGCTAAGATCCTGAAGACCAAGCGGAGCAGTTATTTTCCAGCTCTGGAAGAGATTTTTGCAACTGTGACACATGGTGAGTGAGACCCTCTTGCTTGCGTTGGCATCTGCGCCCCTCCTGATCTGGCTCCAGCCTGCTCGGCTGAACCAGCTGCCCCACCATCGGTGTGCTCATGCTCAGGACAAGGCTGCTCTCAGGTCTACGAAGACTACACTCACGTTCTCTCACAGCGAGACTAACCTGTCGTGAGCACGCCAGCAATATAGCAGGTTCATACCAAAAATGTGGCATCCGAGAACTGTTGTTGTTAGCATAGGTATGAGGCGACTTTAAAACGCTCGTGGGGAAATTCCACTCCCTTGTCATTTCATTTCGTCATGAGCTTTTAGAGCCCTTTTGTACCTGCATACTGGTGTGGGTGTGGGTGTGTGGTGAGGGGGATTCAAAAATATGCAGAATGTCCCATTATCTTTTAATTTCATCTATGAATTTTTGAAGCTCCCTCATATACATTATACACAAGTATATATTAACATAATGTATATATTAACATATATAACACAGATCTGACCATTTATTAATTTTAAGTGTATATTTCAATGGCTCTAGTTATATTCATAGTGTGGTGTAACTACTATTTATTTTGAAAACCCACTTATTTCCCCAAATAGAAACTCTGTCCATAGTATTCAATAACTCCCCATTTTTCCTACCTCCCCCAGCCTCTACTAACCACTTGTCTACTTTCTGTCTCTCTGCATTATCCTCACTAGATTATTCATGTAAGTTGAGTCATCCAGTCTGTCCTTTTGTGTCTGCCTTATTTTACTCTGCTTAATCTTTTCAGGGTTCATTCATGTTATAGGAGGCAGCAGGACTCCCTGTCTCTTGATGGTTGAGTAGAAATCCATTGTGTGTGTTTGTCCTGTTTGGTTTATCTAGTCGTAGTGCTCCCTACTGTTGGCTGGCCTGGTGCTGTGGTGCTGGACACTAAGCCACCACTCCTTCAAATGCCAGTAGGGTCACTGATGGTGAGCGGCTTTCAGCAGAGCCTCCAGATTAAGAAGGAATAGGGGGTCCATTTCTGAGGGCTGAGCCACTGCATATCTTACATAATTTCTGATGTAGTCCCAAAAGATTCGCCCCTCTGGTTGGACTAAATAAAACCCCAAACTCACTGCCATCGAGTCGATGCTGACTCACAGCAACCCTAGAAGACAGGGTAGAATTGTCCCTGTGAGTTCCCACGACTGGAACGCTTTATGGGAGTAGAAAGCCGATCTTTCTTCCTGATTGCTGCTGGAGTTGGATACTGCTGGCCTTGCAGATGGCAGCCCAACCTGTACTCACTCCTACCCCAGGGCTCCGCCCTCAGGTTGAAAAGTGCCCGAAATACAGTGGAGGATGGCAACTCCTCCGTACAGTCAACCTTCACAACGTGGAGGGAGCCGAGCTTTCAACGCCTCTTTGCTTATGTTGCACGACCCAGAGGGAGGAGACAGAGCTGCACGCATGCTGGAATAACCAGAACACGGAAGGTAGGGAGTAGGGCGCTAGGAAAATTGAGCCATCGGAATTGACCTAGGATGCATACAGATTGACATCTACATACTAGTGAGCCGGAAAGGACAGTATTGTACTCACTACATACTAGTGAGCCGGAAAGGACTGAATTGTACAGTCATGTGGTTTGCTACGGCAGGAGGGACCACCTGGACAGGAAGGCTATCACCTGTCTCCAAAAAGAACATTTTAAGATCTATCTTGCAGTAAAACGCTGCCTATCATAGGAGCATATGTATGCACTGACAGCATGGTCAGTGTGAACAGGTTTCAGCAGAGCTTCCACATTCAGAAGGAGCTAGAAAGAATAGGTGTTTCATTTCTGAGGGTTTAGCTCAGTGGTTCTCAACCTCCCTAATGCTGCGACCCTTTAATACAGTTCCTGCTGTTGTGGTGACCCCAACCAGAAAATTATTTTTGTTGCTACATCATAACTGTAATGCTGCTAGTATTATGAACCATAATATAAATATCTGATATGCAGGATGTGTTTTCATTGTTACAAATTGAACATAATTAAAACATAGTGATTAATCACAAAAACAATATGTACCAGTAATTATATATTATGAAATATTTATTTCTAATTACAAATAAATGAAATTTTCTCTTGAAGCATGGTGTGGTATGGGTATCAGTCTCAATATAACAACAGTAAAGTACATGGCTACATTTTGTGACAATGTGCGTAAAAAGTCAACGTCAGTGCAAAGGTTGAGATCACTTCTTTCTCACCAGATCAACTTCTCTGCTTGTGGGCAGACCTGCCGGGAGATGGATAGAGGAGCGGTGTCTCAGTTCCTAAGACCATCGGAAATACGTTTTCCAACGGTCTTAGGGGACCCCTGTGAAAGGGCCAACTCAACTGGAGAAGAAACAGCTGCAAGCAGTCGATAATAACCAGAACGTGGAATGTAGGAAGTATGAATCTAGGGAAACTGAAAGTCATCAGTACTGACATGGGATGCATAAAGATTGCTCATCCTACATATTAGTGAGCCGAAATGGACTGGCTTGGACAGCCAAATGATTTACTATGCTGGGAATGACAAATGGAACCGGAGGGATACCAAGATCTGTCTTGAAGTATAACATGTTGCACGTAACAGGATAATATCTCTCCACTTACTCTAGGTGGATAGGTTTCAGAAGCGCGTCCAAATGAAAGTCAATTAGGAAGAAAGGTCTGGTGATCTACTTCTAAAAAATAGCCAACGAAGCTCCTGGGATCACAAGAGAATACTGTTTGACATGGTGTCGGAAGGGGGAACCTTCTAGGTTGCCAGGCACTAAAAAGAGACAGCAGTGAACATCAGCAGACCAAGGGTCAGAAAGGTGGCATGTTCCCAGGACTGCTTTGTTCTGTTGTTCATGAGGTCACGGAGCGAGAGCCTATTGGATGGCAACTGACAATACTCTTGTGATGGTTGAATTACAGGTGGACAAAGTCCTGCAAACTGATCAGATGTACAGTGATCAATAATGCACAAAGAAACATGCCGGTGTTTTAAGTATTTCACTTTGTGGAAGTGCGTGCATATAATACCATTTCACCTTCATGAAAGGGTTTACCCTCAGGCCTGTTTTCATTAATGGAAAGAAATCTAAGGAGGATTTTTGCTTTTAGAAGCGGAACTAGTGTTTAGATAAACCAAACCTAATAAACCAAGCATGATAAACCAAATTTGACCACCCCCACCCCCACCCCAGACACCAAAAGGCATATAAAAGGGGTATCATGAAAGAGGCATTGCACATCAGTGCGTGCAGAGAGGGGCATTGCCAGGTTCTTTCCCTGGGAACTACATTGGGTGTCTTGGCATCAGGCTGCCATAGCTTTGAGCCGTGTCTGTGAAGACCCTTCTGTTAGTGTTATGTTAGCTTTCTGCGGTACTTGGTTTGATTTGGTAAGTTGTTTTTGGGTCCAGGAACACTAAAAAGCTTCCTTTTGTTTAATGGTAACTGCTTCGTTGCTTAATCCCATATCTGCTTACCCACTGTTTCATAGGAACTTGACTTTTGGATAGCGGGAGAGCCTTATAGAAGCATCTTGCTTTACATTGCTCTTTGAAGTCCTGGGCCATCCTCAACTGGGTTCTCCTTCATTTCAGCTCTCCTGGAAGCCCAAGATGTAGACGTTTACCTGAGACCCCTGAGGAGGCACATTCAGCGTCTCCAGGAGACAGAATTCCCACAGTCACACCTGTTGATTGCCCCACTGTTTCATACCATCTGCCTGATCTGGAGTCATTCCAGTTTTTATAATACCCCGGCTCGGATTATAGTATTACTACAGGAGTTTGGTAATCTCTTCATTGACCAGGTATGTTGTATTAAACATAAAGGAACAAGAGAAATCCTTGTCACGTACTAGGCTTTATGAAACCAGTGATAAACATGTAATCTTGGCATACAGCCCTGGTGGCATAGTGGTTACGCATGGGGCTATGATCCACAAGGTCAGCAGTTCAACACCACCAGCTGCTGCTCAGGTGGAAGATGGGGCTTTCAACTCAGGAACAGTTAGTTGTCTATACTCACAGGGGCGGGTCCACCCTGTCCTATAGGGTAGGTATGAGTCGGCATCAATTTGATGGCAGTGAGTTTGTTTGTTTTTGGTATAATTAGAACATCTTTTTTTTGAAGAACATCTTTTCCTTTTGTCAGAAAGAACTTTTGTGGTACCAAAAGCTAGATAACGTTTTGTCCTAAATGACAAGGTAGAAGAACTCCAAAAATAACTCGGGTCCCGTCACAGACACGTTGTTGCTGGATTTTGTTTAACACACTATCTTTCTTTAAAGTGACTTTAGGGTTTCTTTTTCTTTTCCAATTCAATCATTGGCTCAATCCAATCATTCAGTTACAGCAAGGGGAATTGTGCAATCACCACATCTAATTTAGAGCCTCCCCCACCCCACCCCCATGGTCACATCGCCTTCAAACCAAGCTGTGAAATAGCCAACTGTTCTAGTGCTCCCTCCTCTGACCCTCTCTGTTCACTCCCCACACCCCCCTTTCCTCCCCAGCACCCCACCCCCCCTTGCATTCCCTACACCACCTTGTCTCAATTGTCCTCCCAGGAGACAGGATCTGAATTAGTACTGGGTGCAAGTGTCTCTTAGCTGTCCCATGACAGAAATCTCTTCCCTGGCTTTTTCAACGTTGATGGGGCCATCTCCTTCTTACTCATCATTCTGTATTTTTGCCTTTCTACTAATATGATGTTACCCTTGACCACCTTAGTGCAGTTTGTCTTGCACTGTTTTCTGTTGGGTGTCCCAGTGGTGAAGCACAAGAGAAACGGACCTAGGATGCTAATAGATACTAGGCGGTTTCTGACAAAAAGCAGATATGCACAAACCCCCCTGTAGCGGCCCTTTTGCTTTCCCCTAGAAACCCTAGCTGATAAGACTTCCAGAAAGTGAAGAAAATGTTTCCTCTGTCCCCAAAAGGCCTGTACAAAGGATGTCAAAAAAGTCAGGGAAAAATGCAATTATGTTTTCATTCTCTTTTCCATGAAGTTTTTGTTGCTTCTTGAGATATACTAAGGGGAAAAAAGTTTAAAATAGAAGTGGAGTTGTATAGACAGAATGTCTTGAAATACTCTGATTCCTGGTTGATGCTTAAGTATCTTTATCTGCAATCATTTTCCGGACTCATTGTCTCACTCCGAGAATAACCCAACTGGTTTTACTGCAAAGCCCTGTTCAGAGAATTCGCCCTGGCTGTGGCCATTCCTGGGTGTAAGTGGTTTACAAAGGAGTCTTGGTTACCATGAGCCCATAAACCTATTATTCCCAGGCCTTTGCCAAGTGCCAGAGTTTGCCAAGCACTGGAGGCAATAATGTAGCTTCTCTGGTGCCTTAGTTACGATTTCAAACGTCTGTCCAAAACTTCTGTTGACCTGGTGTCTTGAATTCTTCAGGGGGCAGATTCAAGACCTTGTAGCTTTAATGAATCAAAAGTCAACAATGAGCCACCTTTTATACCTGGGAAGTCCCCTCCTTTTACATTGTCATCTCGTTTTACTTATTTATTCGATGTGGTTAGTAAGTAGTAGTGACCACTTGTAGAATGTCTATGGTTTGCCAGGTGCTTTTCTCAGTGCTTTCCCGGAGTTGGTGAACTTAATCCTCTCACCGCCACCCCCTGGCATAGGCACACTTAGCAACGTCAGTTATAATGAAACAAGCGCTACCTTTCTCCGCAGCACCCAGCTGATGGTAGTAAGCAGCAGACTCTTAACTACTCTGCTGTGCTCCTGATTTTAAAATAAGGCGTTAGTAGGTTGATTATAACATAACAAATAATATGCTAATGGTAAAAGTATTCTTATTGCATCACATCTCTAAAAATGGTAATAGCCCTGCAATTCTATCACCCTAAAATGCAGCGTCTGATATTTCTCCTCCCCTGAAACATTTACACATGTTTCTAAAATGTTATCAAACAAACACTTTTTTTAACTTGCATCTTCAAAGGTGATTTTATGATTGTGGGATATTTTGGTCATTTCCAGGCTCCTCTATTACAAACAACTCTTCAGAAAACTATTTCTTACCCAAATCTTGTTTTTCATCTCTTACATCGTTTGTTTAATAGGAATTCCTGCTGTTATTCCAAGGGTACAATCACCACTCTTGGGCAATGTTTAGTATTAACCAATGGCTTTCAAAATAACTATGCTACGTAGATTGCCACAAGCAATGCAGAATAAGTTTTGCTATACCTTACCAGGTTGGAGCATTATCATTTAAAACAAAATTTGGATGGATATCTGATGGTACCATGTGACTTCTTAATTTGTACCTTGTTTCATCACAGTTTAAAAAATTATATTTGCGATTGATTTCAATGTTTTAACTAAACCTTTGAGTTGTTCCCGTGTTAGACCTCAGAGCCCCTAAGATGCCATTCTAGCAGATGTGTTCGACCCCAAGCCAATGCAGTCATTCTTTTGCACGCTCTTTTGAAAATCTTTTTTTAAAAAGTTGTCAATACACAAATTTGGAAAGCTTCATCTAACGTCCAGAATGCCAGGCACCAATGAAAAGTTAGAGACCACAGGAAACTGGCTTGGCCATCCGAATGGGTGCGATGAGGTGCCAGCGCTCCGGAGGTCGCTGCTCAGGTGACTGCATTGCCACCACTGGCTGCTCTGAAGTGGGGGCTCCAAGTGGTTAAGATCCATGAGAGCAAAGACAGAGAACTTGGAGGAACCCAGAGGATGCCCCGCGAGAATCTGAACAGGACTCCGCGGGTCAGCTAGTCAGTGTCTGCAGGTCGGGCGGTTCTCGTGCTCCCAGCCTTCTTCCCCTCCCTTTTAATCAAAAGTAGCTCCTGTGGCATAGCTTCATGAGCTTTATGTCCTCTACTGCTTAAGCCACCAAAACAGCTTGCTCACCTGACAGGTACGGTGAGCAGATGGTCAAGAGTGGCTGATCTAATAGATCCTCTCCTCCCGGGATTGTGTCTGTCCTTGTATTCAGAGTGAGTTGTACAGAACTGTTGCTTGCGGGGACATCTATGCCCATTCTGAGGACACAGTTGTAGCGATGGGGCTTAGTGAAAAATTAGTTATCGCTACAATGGATAAATTCAGAAAAAGCCGTTTCCTACAACTCAGTGTGACACATACATGTCCATTACTGAAACCCAAGTTTCCTGTCGCACAGCAGGGCTGGCCTCATTCTCGACATTGTCTTAGACGTTTCAAATCAGCTCATTGAAACTGAGGCAGTTACAAGAAAAACTGTTAAATGTTTTGTTTGTGTTGTAATTCCTTTTACTCAATCCTAGGCAATAGCTTACCTTGCCCCCGAAGACCTGCTGAAGGGAGAGGTGGAAGACTCCCTGGAAAAGGTGCAGATCGCCACGCACGTCTTACGGACTTTCAGAAGCTCTTTCTTCAACTCTCAGAAAGGCCTGGAAGGCTATTTCACAGGAAGCAGAGAGCTGACGCCATGGGACTTCCAGTCTCACCTGGTGTTTCACAGATTTGACAAGTTTCTCGGCCGTTTAATGAAACTAGAGGTACTTGTCTGCTGGCTTGCTGTACGCGCATCATGTGGGTGCTTTCTGAAACCTTTCCGCTTCTCGTGTGTCCTAGGGAACACGCCATTCTGCTCGGGAGTGATTCTAGCAGAGCTGTAAGTACCCTTTTACAAGCTCTAGGTGGACTCCCTTCGCCCTGGCTGGATTCCAGTGTCAGGCTGAGTCTAGGTGGCCTCTCCAGGTCCCAGGGTGCTTCGTGACCACAGCTTGTGGAAGACAGTTGCAAATCGGGCTCGGCTGCAAATGACTCTCCTTTTCCCCTCAGGTTTCAAATTGGAATCTTATCCCTGCAGACCCATTTGATAATAAAAACACACTATCTTTTAGTTTATCAACAGTATAAACTATTAAAATTATTTATGCATATTAAGAAAAGGAATAAGTACTCTGGAACTATTTTAACAGTTCTTAAACATTGAATAAAAACACCCACATGTTGTATACACGCATGCACACACGCACACCCGTTGATGGGATAAGCCAGCTAAGGGTTTTTATTTTTGTAAAGCAGCAAGCTTAGGCTTTTCCATCAAAAATAAGGTTTTTTTGAAATTTCATTTAAAATTGGAATTTTATGTTTTGAAAACTCTCCTTCCTACGTAATCAGCCTAAATACCGCTTGAAAGTCCCCGCCACGTGGCATTCATAGCAACCCGAAGGCACCCTCCGAGTTGGTGGGCTGATGCCCTGCGACGCGTAGCCAGCTGAACGTAGGACGCTTGGATGCTACTGGAAGATCCGGCGTCTCATCGGTAGGTTGCAGACTTCAGGGGATGTGCAGCTAGCTAGGGTAAGTTAGGAAGTTGCCCGGGCTGAGAGAATTTGCAGTAACCTGAAAAAGAGTCTTCCAGGTTAAGACCGAGCCGTCTTCGTCTTCCATTAGTTCAGCCATAGTTTCCATCCCGTTCAGTGCCCGTGCACTCAGTGTACAAGTCTGAAATGCTCTGCCTTTGACATGTGAAAAGTTCTCTCACTGTGTTTTCACGAAGGACATATTTGTCACCATACTGGAATTTGAAAAGCTGGAGCGACTGGAATTCGGCGGTTCCAGGGGAGCTGTGTTCAATGGGCAGATCTGCGAGATGAATGAAGAGTTTTCGGAACTCTGTAAAGTATTCGTGCAGAGCACGTACGACCCCACGGACGACAGGAACACGGTAATTTCGCACCTTGCCTTTCCAGTCTGTAGACTTCTGCCGGTGGAAGCTGGAGACAAGCAGAGGCCCCAGGGATACGAGGCGGCACAGAGTCCAGCCTCTAGGGCCTGGGGAGATGAGCGGCCTTGCCTGAAGCCTCTTGGCTAGGGAATGGTCCGTCCGAGCCAGGATTGAGCCCTTGCATTTTCAGTTAAGAACTGCCTCTCATGCAACAGCGGATTGGGTCTGGATTTGTTTCTTGGTTACATCTGTTGAAAAGGAACTTGCCGTCCTAACGGGCCGTGACCTGACTGTTTGATACCCATGTGACTCAAGTGGTCGTACTTCAGCCTTTCCCAGAATCACTTGATAATTGTTTGAAATCTGTTTGAACCTTTCATTTTACCTTAGTCATTTACATACTTGCATATTGTTAAGATGCATGTTGTCACTACAATACTTTTCTGCTATGCTTTAGAGCTAATTGCAGTTTCACATTTGCAACCTCGGAAAGTAGCCGGAAGCACTCAGACGTCTTGGTTCCTGTGCTGTGTCGCTTCGCGCAAAAGTGTGAGGTCATGGCCAGGGAGCTGCGGGCAAGCATCCTGCCGCTCCAGGATAAAAATAGCTTCATTGTGGTGGGTTTGCAAGAACAGTGCCATGCGACTGTCAGAAGCAAAATTTAACTCCTGTTCTCGTGTGTTGTGTTGAATTTGTCCCTACTGTGTTGATACTTAGATAAATATATTTGTTTTTTTGAAATATACAAGGAGAGTATGCTAATTATGCAAGGACAGGGTTAGCAAACTTGGAAAAAACAGAGTTGCTCTCAAGTTGACTGACTGCTGGTAGTGTGTTTGATGGTAGAACTGTGGCTCTCAGGGCTTCAATGGCTGGTTTTTTCAGGTCTGTGAGTAAACTTGA
The DNA here is from genome assembly GCF_000313985.2 of Echinops telfairi. Lineage (NCBI taxonomy): Eukaryota > Metazoa > Chordata > Mammalia > Afrosoricida > Tenrecidae > Echinops > Echinops telfairi. The sequence goes on from NW_022103920.1 coordinate 78,600,420, forward strand.
ATGCCATCCCAGCACATAACTGCTTGTACCAACCAGGGACTCCCTGCAAGCAAAACCATCTGAATTGTAGCCAACTCTGAGGAAATGAAGTTAATGGCAAAGGACGCTGACATTGTCTGGAACTCCCTGATTAACTGACAACCTGTAATTTGTGTGAAAGTAGGAGGGCCCTAGGTGTGGAGCAATCTTGAGCTCCTTCCCAGCACCTTGTAAGGTGTCTGGTCCTTGATAGGCGCGCCACAGATGTATACTGAATGATCCTCGGCGGGAAGGCTGTCTCCTGACCACATGAGCCCCCAAGAGAGAAGAATTGGAGACAGAGCCTTCATGAGAAGCACAGACCCCGCCCAGGGAAGGGGGGGTTTCAGTAGCAGAAGAATCGTGGATTTCCTCGCAGGCACTTACTCTCAGGAAGTGTTAAGAGCACAGGAGTCAGAGAAAGGAGTCTACGTTTAGCTCATGCCACTGTGGTACCACTACCAGCCGGTGAGCTGGTTCTGGCTCACAGTGACTCCATTGTGTCAGCTGAATTCTTCTCTGTAATGTTCTGTGTGTCCTGGTGGGCCTCCCAGTCTGTGGGAAATGGAGGGGGAAGATCATGGAACCTCTCCGTGAACTTGCTGGAAGCTCCCTCCAATGGACGTGGGCATGTGTGCAAACTGTGGCTTCACTTTTTATGGGAGTGGTCTCGTGTTTGTTCTTTGGTAATGGGCTAATTCCACTCAGCATTATGTTGTCTAAGTTCACCCATTGATGAGATGCTTCATACACACACCACTAGTCTTGAACATTGTGCAGTGGTCCATTGTGTGTACACACCATAGATTTTTATCCATTCATCTGCTGATGGGTAACTTACATTGTTTTCATCATTTCTTTCTTGTGAATACTACATCAGTGAGCGTGGGTGTGCATAGGTCTGTAGTACCATGGTTCTTGTTTTTCTAGGATATATGCCTAGTAGTAGAATTGTTGAATCATACAGTTCTAACTTTCTTGGAAAGATTACCAAGTGACTCTGGGTGGGTTTGAACTTCCAACCTTTATGTTTGCATCTGAGCATATCAACTACTGAGGGACGTTGCTGTCTTGGCAGTACCAAAAGTTCTGAGTGCAACCCCATTTCTACTCAAAGCCTGCACAGTCACAAGTACAAGAACAGAAAATGTATTTGCTTTCACCACATGCAACTACTTAGTATTTCTTTGGAAAGATTTGAGGGGCCCTATTTTAGTTTGTGCAGGTGCCCTGATGGCATAGTGATTACATGTTGGGCTGCTAACAGCAAGATTAGCAGTTCAAAACCACCAATCACTGAGTGGGTGGGGGAAAGGAAGCTTTCCAATTCTGTAAAGAGTTGCAGTCTCAGAAATCCACAGGGGCAGTTATATACCCTGTCCTATAGGGTTGCCTTGAGTTAGAATTGAATTGAGGGAAGTGAGTTCTTTTTAAATTTAAAATTTTTACTTTGCAAATTTCAAGGCTTACCTCTGAATCCCAGAGGTTTGGATACCTGGATTGGATACAGTAATAACTTGCCGTGGGGGCTCTTCTTAATCCTCCCATATGAAGGGTCTTCAAAAAGTTCATGGAAAATGTGCTTGTAAAAAAACAACAATCATGCATGTGTTTCAATTATTTTGTGCCACAGTAAACTTACATTAACTGGTTATCACATGTCTTAGCCAAGTTTGGCTAAAAGCACTAACAGGGATAAGGCACCAATGTGAAAAGATTCCCTACCAGAGCAATATGAATTCTGCTAAAATTGAAGCAAGAACAAACATGAAAGTTATGCTAAAGTCTTGCCACAAGAAAATGGCAAAATCATTGATGCTTTATGAAAGGTTTATGGGAACAATGGTCCAGAGAAACTGACACTTTACAAATGGATAGCTCATTTTAGGAAGGAATGAGAAGATGCAGGAGATAGAACGTGGCCTTTCCAGGATGATCCTGAAGACAAAGAACGATCAAAGCAACGACTACCAAGAGTTGGAAGTCATCCAGCAAAGCAAAGCAAACTGGTTAAGAGCAAAGGTCATGGCAACAGTTTTGGGGGGATGCTCAAAGCATTTTTCTCATTAGCTTTTTGGAGCACCAACGAATGATAACATCTGCTTATTAGGACAGTGTTTTGAGAAGGACAAAGCTTTAGCAGAAAAGTGCTCAGGAAAGCTTCACCCAAGAGTCTTTTTCTCCACAAGACAATGCTTCTGATCATTCCTCTCTTCAAAAGAGCTCAATGGTGTCAGAGTTTTGATGTGAAATAATTAAGCATCCACCTTACAGTCATGATTTGACTCCTCTGACTTGTTTCCTGATTTTAAAAAAATCTTCAAAAACACATAAAAAGATAAGGGAACAACAAGTGATCAATGGTGAGGAGGGGACAGGTGCCTGGTGGGCTTGATAAAGGGCAATGTAACAGAGGAATTACTGAAACCGTAATGAAGGCTGAACATGAAAGTGGAACAAGAGGAAAGTAAAAGGAAATAAAGGAAAGAGCTAGGAGGGAAAGGGCATTTATAAAGGTCTGAATACAGGCATGTACATATGTAAATATATTTATAATGATAGGGAAGTAGATCTATGTACATATATTTATATGTTAAGTGTCAAGGTAGCAGATGGACATTGGGCCTCTACTTAAGTACTCCCTCAACACAAAAATACTTTGTTCTAATAACCTGGCATTCTGTGATGCTCACCTTCCCGACAGGATCGCTCAAGATGAAGACAAAATGGGTGCATAGCAAATGTAAAGTCCACATGGAGGAAACACACCAGTCTATGTGATCATGAGGTTTCGATGGGATTAGGTATCAGGCATCAAAGACCCAGAACCAAAAATATCATTGTGAATGAGGGGGAGTGCGGAGTGGAGACCCAAAGCCTATCGGTAGACAATTGGACATCCCCTCACAGAAGGGTCACCAGGAAGAGACGAGCCAGTCAGGGTGCAATGTAGTACTGATGAAACATGCAACTTTCCTCTAAGTTTTTAATGCTTCCTGCCCCCCACTATCACCCCAATTCTACCTTACAAATCTGGCTGGACCAGAGCAGGAACATGTACATGGGTACAGATAAGAGCTGGAAACACAGGCAATCCAGGACAGATAAAGCCCTAAGGACCAATAATGAGAGCAGTGATATAGCAGAGAGGAAGGGGAAGGTGGGGGTAGAAAGGGGGAACCGATCACGTGATCTACCTATAACCCCCTCCTTGGGGGATGGACAATAGAAAAGTGGGTGAAGGGAGACATCAGTCCGTGTAAGACATGAAAAAATAATTTATTAAATATCAAGGGTTAGGGAGGGAGGAGGAAAAAATGAACTGATACCAAGGGCTCAAATAGAAAGAAAATGTTCTGAGAATGATGATGGCAACCAATGTATAAATGTGCTTGACACGATGGATGGATGGATTGTGATAAGAGCTGTAGGAGCCCCCAATAAAATTATTTTTATAAACACACAAACTCACTGCCATTAATTTGATGTCAACTGATAGCAGCCCTAAGACAGGGTAGAAGTGTCCTGGTGAGTTTCTGAGACTGTAACTCTTTAGGGGAGAAAAAGCCCTGTCTTTCTCCTACGGAGTGACTGGTTTCAAACCGCTGACCTTGCAGTGAGCAGCCCAAACTGTAATCACTGTGCTACCAGGGAGAGGAAAAAAAAGTCTTAAAGAGCACCATTTTTCCTTTAATCATGTAAAAAGAACTGCATTGACATGGGTGAAGTCGCGGGATCATTAAGTCTGGGGATGGACTGATGGGCTACCACCATAATGGGCAAGGGTCTTGAACGTGATGGACTCTAGAGAATGCTTTGACTTTCCCCCCTCTTCCACTTTTTATAAATTGTTTGAAGATTCTTCATATGGTCAATCATCTTACTGTAGAGATTCTAGAAGTTCCTTGTGTTTGGCCCTTGCTTAAAATTAAACATGACTTCTCAAGACGTTTACTCAATTGGTATACTTAAGTTGAAGAAGTGGTAGATCTCTGGGAGAGAAAATACCTCGGTCCTTGGCTCCGCGCGAGCAAGAATTCGCACTGAATCCTGGCTTGTGATCCAAGTGAGTTTATAGAGAAAAGCAGTTTCAGGAATTCCAGCCAGACAGAGTCTGTCAGTTGCGGGACTGCGACCGCAGCCCGGCTGTGCTACATTGTGTAGCTGCCTCTGGGAAAGAGGCTTCAGGGGCTCTGTTGGGAGGCGTGGTCAACAATACTGGCTGACCCAATTGGCTGAATCAAATTCACCTGGCTTGGATGGGCCAATCCAGGTGTAACGCCCACCTGGCTGTACCACCCCTTCCTGGCCAGAAGCTAGAACCTCTGAGCATGCGTGATGGATGCCCCAGTCCCTATGCTAGCTACTAACAAATGCTTGCTGTTTTTTTTTTTTAGGTTGCCTGAGAACATTGCAATCACTTTTACTTAATTATTCATTTTGTTGTGGATGAGTTTATTGAACTTTGATTTTGTGATGAAATCCAGTTGGTAATTTTTGAGATTATGGTAAATTCATTCCAGATTAGTAGTATAGTCACTGTGCACATACATATACATACCCACCTGCTGAGTGTATTCTCCCACACTCCCCCAGACCCACACAATACATACTAGTGCTTGCATATCTGTTTACTGTGATCAATGTTCCATTGCTCTGTTGCAGAGATGGATGGAATGTGGGCCAGTAAACTAGATAATTTTAAAATCCGTTTCCATTAAATTTTAAAACATCCCCAAACAGAAGTGTTTACACCCTGGTAGTTTCACCATACATTGTACCAAGCATTTAAAAAGAATTAACATCAATTGTGTACAATCTCTTTCAGAAAATGGAAGAAGAGGGAATACTTCTCATTTACTTTATGAAAGTAGTATTACTCTGATACCAAAGCAAAAAGCAACAGAAAATATACCAAAAGATAAAACTGCGGACCAAATGTCCCTCATGAATCTAGGTACTGAACTTTCAAACAAATTAGTAGTCTTGGAAACTCACGGGGCAGGTCTACCCTGCCCTATGGGGTTGCTCACATTCAACTCAATGGCGTGAGAGAGACAGACTGACTCTAATAAAGGGATTCTACACTGAAATCCAATGTGGCTTTTTCCCCAGGATCTCAAGGCTGGTTTAATATTTGAAAATCATTGTAACTCACTGATTGATCAAAGATTTCCGTTTAGTTAGTGTAAATACATAAGTAGCAAAATACTTGCCACTTTCCCTTTAGTTATTGTAAATACATAAGTAGCAAAATACTTGCCATCTCAGCAGTCATCACAGGCACAGTTCAGTCACATCACTTAGGTCCGTCACGTTGTGCAACTTTCACCTTAACCGGTCCCCAAACTCCCGATCACCTTGGCAGAAGCTCAGAAGAGGAGCAGCGTTGTAGAGACCCTGGGCTCAGACTTGGGCGAAAAAGACCTGCATTTCCTATGGGACAGCCCAGGGACGAAGTTCCAGATGTTCTTAATTTAGGTTTCAGGGATTGGTGAGTGAGGCAGGCCAAGTATCTGGGAGGAAGGTTGGTATTTTTACCTCGCTGAGTTAATATTTACTAAGCATTCAAGTACTGTTTGCAGGTCTTAAGTTGTCTGTCCTTTGTTAGCATGTATCAAGAGAGGAGAGATGTTAGGCTTGTTAAAACCTGTTGGGAAGTTTTGATTACTTTTGAAAGTCAGTGATCCTAGACTGAAGAGACTGCTTGGCTCTAATTCCGGCGAAGTGAGACTTCCTCTTGATGCTAAATATAGCATCGTCTGGTAGGGTGTATAATGCTCTGGACCGTGGCTGTTGTACTTGTTTGTCAGCGTATGTTAAATTCCAGATAATGTGAGTTCTTAGAAACTGAGCTTATAGTTAGGGACATGGAGTGAGGTTGCCTGGCTCTGAATTCTGGCCCTGCCATTTACCCATGGTGTGACCTTGCATAATTATTTAACCTGTCTGAGTCTGTTTTCTCACACATACAATGCAAAGAATGTTACCTGTGGTATATGTTGGGGGCATTGGTAGATCAGTGGTACGATTCTTACCTTTGTGCTGAAGGCCCAGGTTCAATCCTGGCTACTGAACCTTCCGTGCGGCCCTCTGCTCACCAGTGAAGGCTTGCACAATGCCACAATGCTAAACAGGTCTAAGCAGAACTTTAGACTCCGACTAGGAGGAAAGATCCCACGATCCACTTCTGAGATCAGCCGAATGAAAACCCTGTGGGTCACAACCAGTCACGGGGATGGCTCTCGGAGGACTTCATGCCATTGTGTCCCCAGGAATTGGGAAACCACCTTGATGGCACCTAACAGCTCCATATAATGTGTATTTATTAGCACTGAGTTAACAGTGTAAAGCATTTAAATCTCGACTAAATGGATGCTGTCCATCACCATCATTACTGTCACTAATAGAAGCTTCGTTCATAGGGTAGCATAAGATTGTGAGGCTGAATCTGTGGCATGAACTCCAGGGGAGGCTTGGCAACAAAGCATCCGTGTGCTTCTGAATTTCTGGGCCTTCTTCACGAAAGACTGTGAGCGTGATAGTTATTCCTTCACTGTTTCATGCTTTCTAATTATGGAGTGGGTGGATATGTATTAGGAGGAAACCGGGGGTTGTAAACGGCATATTAATAAGTGACTGGGAAAATGTCAAAGTATTCTGTCTCCTCTGTTGGCTAATGATGCTTTCTCACAGATCTGTGGCTTTTAGTTTCCACTTGAAGAAATAGAGAGAGACTCCCATTTAGGTTTCTTGCTCATGTTAAAAACAAAAACGCACAGCATTTCTGTTTAATCTCACAGATGTGCTAAAGTTTTAATGAGGGTAAGTTTTGCTGTGTTTTTTCCCCCTGAAAAATGATTTCTCCCTTTATAATCATGGAGGGTTAGTGGAAGAGGGCAGGCTCATGCTCCTAGGCGAGTGTATGGGCTACAGCAGTGACATGATGCACGGGGGCTGAGCCATTGTTTAGGATTCTGAACATGTGGGCGGATCGTGCTAGATGGTCAGTGTTCCTGCCGGGAGTGGCTGCTGGGAAATTCAGTCCAGTATAGCTCCTTCCCAATGCTCCAGAGGTTTAAATTACTAGTGTGTGTGTGTGGGGGAAAGTTCTTGCAAATGTGAGGATTCTGTCCTAACAACAAATATTTTTGTTTGTTTATCTTATAGGAATTTGAAGGTGATTATACTGTGTTCAAATCCAAAATTTTGGATTTTGACAGAAGGCTCGGGACAATTCTAAGTGAAGGTTTCCTTAACTGCAATGGTTTAGAGGCTGCATTTAAGGTTAGTTCTGGGGGGAGAAAACTATCATAAACATGTTTCACTAATGAATAATTTACCTTGTTAGATGAAAGGGTCGAATCCATTCCTTTGTCATCCAGGTGAAGCATTGACTGGTCACCTAGACTCTCAAATCAAAGGCACTGCCAATGAATCGATTCTGACTCAGTGACCCAATAGCACAGGGTGGAGCGGTTTCCAAGACTGTAACTCATTGTCAAGACTCAGATTTCTCCCTCAGATCATTTGGTGGTTCGAACTGCCAACCTTGTGTTTGGCAGCCCAGGGCATAACCCTATAACCCCACCTCACAGGCTCCCCAAATTCCACTCACTAAGATAGAAACTTTCAATATTGCACTAATGAGTATTGGTGCTTATTTATTTTGGACAAAGTAGTTTTAAGGATGTTTAAGTATTGGTATTTTCTTATATTCACATTATTTTCAACTCTCAGTACTATTAGAATCTGATGTAGCCTGTGAGATACTGATTCAAAATTAAGTCCCGGTGAAAAGTAAAAAGTATGTGAACCCAGGAATTTCTTTTCTTTACATATGTTGGATTTACATAGTATTTGCATATGATGGGTTCACTTGCCTGTTGATTACTCTGACTGGAACTATAGCGATTTATAGACCAGGAATCCCTGACTTAGGATGGGACTCTCTTTCTGATAACGTTGTCATACATGGGTTCTGACATGTGTCACTCATTCATATGTATTCATCATTATTGTCTTATTATCAATGTGGTCTTTACTGTTGGCGGGTGGAGACATTACATATCTAAACTTACTCAAGGAAGCAAAAACCAGGCTTGGACAATGATGAGAAATACAATCTTCCTCTAGTTCCTAAAGGTTTCCTCCCCGCTCCCACTACCATGACTCGAATTCTACCTTGCAAGTCTGGCTAGACCAGAGGAGGTACACTGGTACAGATAGGAACTGAAAATACAGGGAATCCAGGACGGATGAGCCCTATAGGACCAGTGGTGTGAGTGGCAAAACAGGGAGGGTAAAGGGAGAATGGGTAGGAAAGAGGGAACCGATTACATGGAACTGTGTGTGACCTCCTCCCTGGGGGACAGACAACCGAAAAGTGGATGAAGGGAGACGTCGGACAGGGCAAGATATGACAAAATACCCATTTATAAACTATCAAGGGCTCATGCGGGAGCGGGGAGCGGGAAGGGAGGGGAATAATGAGGACCTAATGTCGGGGGTTTAAATGGAGAGAAAATGTTTTGAGAAACGATGTACAAATGCGCTTTACACAATTGATGTGTGTATGGATTGGGATAACAGTTGTGTGAGCCCCTAATAAAATGTTAAAAAAGAAAAAAAAAAAAACCAGGCTTGGAGTCTCCGAGTGGGTGCTAGCTCAGGGTGACCATGTAGGACGAGGTAGACCTGCCCCTGTGGGCTTCTGAGGCTGTAAGTCCTTGCAGGAGTAGAAAGCCTCGTCTTTCTCCTTCATGGCTGTTAATTGCATACCTTATAGTTTTCTGCCCAATTCATAACCACGACATCACCAGAGCTCTTTATAGAAATGTATAGCTATATTTTAATACACAAAAAATATTTAAACATGTAAGAGCTGGCCAACATTAGCATTTTCTTTTTCTGGTGAAGCTATTAACTCCACGTGTGGAAGGTTCTGGATCATCTTGATTTCCCTGGGGATGAGGAATGGTGCTTCTAGTCGGAAAATTGGCATGACTTGTTAGGTCTTTTTCCCCCCTTTCCTCTCAAACACTTCACAGTAATATTTCACAGCTTCATGAATCTTCCTCTCAACTTTCTAACAAAGCCCCTGGCTCTTCAGTTTCAAGCAGCGGAAGACCCGACTTAGTTTAGAAAGCGCTCATTCTTTCTCTCTCTGAAAATTTGGACAATTTTTTCCCGTTAACTTCCTCATTATTTGTCAGTCTTCCTCGAAATCCATTGTCTTGATCTGTCACGTTTCCTTCATGATCTGTAAGCTATCCCACATCTCCCTGTCAAGTTGTAAATTTAGCATTATTGCTGTATGGACAAATTGTCCACCAGTCTCTCCATCAGATGGTTATTGCCCACTGCTTGGAGTATGTTCACGGAGTTCAGCAGGTTCGGATACAGAGACTATGCAAGATCCTCTGCATCTTCCTACAGCCTCCAGGAAGATACAATGTGCAGACTCCCTAGGCTGTAAGTGCTGTCCCTTGGAAGTCTAAGGCATCATGGTCAGGGACTGCTTCACGTATTTGATCGCATATAGGGTACGGATTTCCAAACACAGTTGTTTAGATCACTAAGGAAAAAATGCTACCAATTGTACCAAAAGTAATGTACAATCCATTCCAATTTCAGAGATTCCACAACACACAGCATTCTGAAAAGTGGATGTAATACACAGTGTGTAAGTATTCCTAGTTGCATAGAAGGAAAGCAAAATCCCTCGAAAGCAGTGATTCTCAACCTTCCCAATGGCACAACCCTTTCATATAGTTCCTCATGTTGTAGTGACCCCTCCCCCCCACCCAACCATAACATTATTTTCATTGCTACTTCATAACTGTACTTTTGCTACTGTTATGAATTGGGCAACCCCTGCGAAAGGGTGGTTTGATCTCCCAAAGGGGTCTCGACCCACAGATTGAGAACCACTGCCCTAAAAGAAAACCTAAGATATGGGAGATAAGGATGTCATCTAACACATGCTGTCAAAGAACATTTGACGTCAAGTATAAGGTAGTAATTCAGTGACCCTCCCCTGCAAAGAAGACTCTCATGCACATTTGTTGAAAATGACAATGAAAATGGATGCAGCGGACACAGGCTCTAGAAGATCCTTGCCCGACTGTTCAGGTGGGTTGGTTGGATAGCGGTAAAGACACTAGGGTGCTCTAGCTCCAGAGAAGCATTTTAACGTGAAGAATATGTAAGGGCCAAATAGTTATTTGATTTTTTTCAGAATGCTTCAGGCAAACTGTGATGCTGCAGGCCAAAATGTCTAAAATACATTTTGTCACCTGTAATCCCATTTCTTAGAAATTCCCATTAACAATTTCTTACTGCCAGTATTTTTGTTTGAAGAGATGATACATGCGTGCTCCTCTTCAGCATCCTATCTTTAGACTCTTTGTCATCTTCACCACTTAGCAATAATGCTGTTAGATGCCCTTGTGTGGGTTCCAACTCGGAACGAAATCCTGCCTGGTCCTGAGCCCCTGCCACATGGTTCCGATGCCCGAACCCACTGTTGCAGCCCCGGTGTCAGTCCTTCTCCGCGGAGTCTTCCTCTTTCTCACTGGTCTTCCGTTTAACTAGCATGATGTCCTTTTGAGGGACTGGTCTCTTCTGATAACATGTCCAAAGCATGTCTCAACATTCTTGCTTCTGAGGAACGTTCCGGCTGCTCTCCCGAGACAGATCTGCTGTTTTTTTGGCAGTCAGTAGTACTTCCAATACTGTTTGCCAGCACCACAATTCAATGCATTAATTCTATAGTCCTCTTTAGTAAGTGTCCAACTTTCACATATAGGTGAGGTGATTGAAAATGCCCTGGTTTGAGTCAGGCACACCCAGTCCTCGGGGTAACATCCCTGCTTTTTCCGTCCACACTTGACAGAGGTCTTCTGCGGCAGACTGCCCCCCAAGCAGCGCATTTGGTGAGCTCATCGCTGCTGTTCCGTGATTGTGGATCCAACCTAGACAAAACTCCGTGACCGTCTCAATCTTTTCTTGGTTTATCATGAGGTTACCTAGTGGTCCAGCAGTGAGGATTTTGGTTTTCTTTACATCGAATTGTACTCCATACTGGACACTGTAATTCTGAATTTTATCAGCACGTTCTTCAGGCTCGACTCACTTCCCGCGAGAACGGAGGTGTCATCTGCGTGTTGCAGTGCGCTGATAAGCCTTTCTCCAATCCTGACACCCGTTCTTCTTCACCTAGGGCTGGCATTTTGATGATTTGCGCAGCATACAGATTGAATTAAGTATGGTGAGAGGCTACAACCTCAGTGCACACCCTTCTTGCTTTTAAATCATGCAGTCTTCCCTTGTTCTGTCCACACTTAGAAATAGACCATAGATATTTTTTCTTCGTTTCATAATAATTCAAAGTACATATTTTTAGTGGCTGCACTGTACTCTTTGATAATCTGTCGCTGTAGTTTGTGTTCTTTGCTCTGTTTACAACTAACTAGAAGAAAGAATGTAGAGTGAAATCTCAATTGTAGAAGCCTTTGACATTTCCCATCCACTTCTCTCTTCTTCCACGAAGCCTTCTCAGATGTCACTGAGACCCCCTTCTGTAACCATCCGTGTGCATTCCATAAGGGGGATTCAAAAAGTTTGTATCACAATCAAATGAAAAGATAATACGTTTTTTCCACACAAACTTTTTGAACCATCCTGTTAGAGCACATATCAATTTATTATCAATCATCTTATTGTATACTTCATTTTAATTTATGCCTGTTTGTACCTTGTCTGAAGAAAAACATAAGATTCTGCCTACATAAACTCCATGAAGGCAGGGCATTATCTTTAGTAGCTCCTTGTACAAATCAGTTGTTTAATAACTCTTTGAGGTTAGGGGGGCTGTTAGAAGCCAGGATTCAAATAACACCTTGTTGAGTTGGTCTTAATGTACCAGGACCCTCTGCATATGGGTCACACAGAATATAACATTGCTGCTTCTTGCATTGCTTTTGGAATTGCTGCCATGTTTGAGTGCACCGTGGCACCCGCACTATCCACCGTATGGTAGAGGAGCTTCCTCTTTTCCACCGATCCTCTACCTAGCATGACTGACGTCATTTTCCAGAGACTGGTCCCTCCTCACAACTGGGGAGACAAAAAACAGGAGGACCACATATGATTTCTTCTGACTTCCACAGGCAGAAACAGAATTTAACTACCCACCAGCCCTGGGCCCTTTGCTGCTGGGCAGAGGTCAGGCATACTTCTTCCACTCTGCATCTCTGTCTGTCCTGTACTGACATTCTCCCATGGCACTGGGCTTCTCTGCCAGGCTCGATGACCAGTAAAATGACTACACAGAACTCACAGATGATGGGGCTTTCTTAGGGAAGTACTCACAATTATGGGGGGTTATCAGGGAAGTTAACAGGCAATCACAAGTGCGGATCAGAAAATATTAAGGATACAGTTTGTTGTTCTCGCTCTTAAGCCAATAGTCATCTCTCTCTTTGATCTGTTGCCTCCTAGCCACATGAGCCTTTGGCCTTTACCTTGTTCCATGGCTGAGGGAGCCAGTTCCTCTCCCTCGTGGTCTCCATGAGGCTGTGCCATGGTCTTGGCATGGCACAACCTCTAGCGTCTCTGCTGTGCCCACCACGTTAGGCAGAGATACCTCATACGTGCTCTGCTGGTGGCACTTTTTAGTAGACGATCACCAGATTCTCCCTCTGCGAGATCCAAGGTGGCAGCCAGCAGGAGGATGATGAAGCATCGGATGCCTGCCTCGCGCTCCTGCTCCCCAAATTCCTCTTCCTGGTCTCAGGCGGCATCTGAGGCCAGGTCAGTGGGTGCAAGACATCAGGCTCCATCCCCCGCCCCAAGCAGGAGCTTGAAGAACTCTGCAAATGTGAAATGAAAAACTGCCTTAACATCCAGGTTGATGAAGCTAATTTATTGACTTGGCAAGGGCTTATTGTTCCTGACAACCCTCCATATGACAAGGGGGGGCTTCAGAATTGAAATCAACTTTCCAGCAGAGTCCCCCTTCAAATCACCGAAGATCACTTTTCAAACAAAGATCTACCACCCGAACATCGACGAGAAGGGGCAGGTCTGCCTGCCTGTGATTAGCGCTGAACACTGGAAACCAGCCACCCAAACTGACCCAGTCATCCAGCGACCCCCAGCCTGAACACCCACTCCGGGCCGACCTAGCCAAAGGATACTCTAAGGACCGTAAAACATTCTGTAAGAACGATGAAGAGTTTACAAAGAAATATGGGAAAAGCGACCTGTGGACTAAAATCTGCCACAACTGAGTCAGGGAGTGTGAGCGGAGACCCCAGCAGTGCGTTCAGACCCCGTTCCCGCAAAGCAGGATTCCGTGCAGAAGTGACGACGCACGTGCCACCGCCCGGCGTCGGCTTGTGGCAGTCACTACCCTCCTACAGTTGTCTTAATCAAAAGGGGTCTAGACAACCTGTAAAGAAAGGATTAAAATTTAAATTCTCCCTCTGCTTTAGAAATGGCACTCTTCACCAACATGTGTGATCATGAAGGGCCAAAGGGACCAGGCTTCAAACACCAAAGGCGGGGAGAAAAATCATATCCTCGTCAATGAGGGTGGCGTGTGATGGGGACCCAATGCCCATCTCTAGACAACTGGACATACCTTGCAGAGGGGTAGTGGGGAGATGAGTCACTTAGGGTTCAGTATAGCAATAATGAAACCCACAACCTTCCTCTGGTTCTTAAACGCTTCCTCCCCCCAACTACCAGGACCCCAATTCTGCCTTGTAGACCTGGCTAGACCAGATGATGCACAGCGGTACAGATGGGAATTGGAAACGCAGGGAATCTAGGACAGATGAACCCCTCAGGTCCAGGGGTGACAGTGGCGATACCAGGAGGGAAGGGGGGTGTAGGAAGGGGGAATTGATCACAGAGAACTACATATAACCTCCTCCTCTCTGGGGGATGGGCAGCAGAGGGGTGGGTGAAGGGAGACGCCAGGCAGTGTAATATAAGATAAAATAATTTATAAATTATCAAGGGTGCATGGGAGAGGGGGGGGGGGAAAGGAAAATGAGCTGATTCCGGGAACCCAAGAGGCAAGCGAATTTTGGGAATGATGAGGGCAACAAATGTATAGATGTGCTTTACACAATTGGTCTATATATTGTGATGAATTGTATGAGCCCCAATAAATTGATTTAAGAAAAAAAGAAATGGTGCTCTTATGCCCAAGGACTGGCAAACTGGATGGGGACACCCTCTTTGTGTTTTTACACACCCTGATGGCATGGTCTCACCTAATCTTTTAGCGCATAAACCACAACACCACAAGGAGAATTATTTAAGTAAAAAGTGAAGGGGTCTGGAAGCAGCTAAGAGTAATATATTTTGGAAATAAAAATTAAGACTCATGTGACTAAGATGTCACCAATTCTTTAAAAATCTTCTGTAGAGACAAACTTAGGGAAAATAGAAGAGTATAATGTCAAACTATGGCCACAACAATGAAAAGCTGTATTTCCTAATGAAACTGAGAAGGGGAAGAAATGGAGATAAACCTGGCAGATCTCAAATAGGATATTTAGGGGAAGAAAATAGTCAAAATCCATTTTCACCCTTTGGAATCCATTTGGGGCTGGTAGGAAGAAACCAGAAAAACTAAAAGGACCTGCTTTGAGTAGATTGTGACTCACAGTGACCTTATAGGACAGAGTAGAACTGCCCTTTGGATTTCCAAGGCTGGAGCCCCCAAGGAGCTGTCAGGGAATATCCTCATCTTCTGTTGTCTTGAATATACTTTATTTTGAAGAGACATCTACTTATTTTTAATATATATATATATTAAATACACACATACAGGCCTAAAACTATCACATCCTAGAGTCCGTACGGGCTAAACAACTAAATAAAGACTGTAACTTGTATGGCACTTTGGCCAATGAGAGACCACACAAGGAGGCAAAGACCCTGGTGTCCAGTGCCCTCACTTCAAACGACTGCCACTAGCTGTATAATGGTGGGTAAGTTGCTTCCTCTGCAGACCTCCATTTCCTCCTTGGGAGGATGCGAGCATTATACCATGCTTAAAGTCCTAAATATATAGTGCCTGGCACACAATCCCCTATCCACATATAAAACACATGTTTTACTTGCCTTAATTCGTTGCCAGGAGAGGCGTCTCTCAAGCTAGTCGGCACAAGTGTGCACATGGAGGAGTAAACAAAGCAGAGCTCCTGAGAACCGGTGGTTGGGTTCACTGACTAGCGCTGCTTGTTGGGAGAAATTAGTTGAAATTGGGGCAGCTCCGTTGACCAAACAAGAGGAGTGTGTGGACCTTCCCTCTTCAGCGCTGCTGCTGAAGCGATGCTGTTGCTGTCCTTGCTTTTTGTCGACCCCCCTGCTCCCTGCTGGTAGTCCTCTCATTCACAACTTCAGTCTTCGTGGATTATTTACCCTCTACTGAAGAAGATTCTCGTTAGCTCGTGGCATTTAAGCCAGGACGTTCACATCAGAGGAACTGTCACTGGATCCTGTGATCAGGAACATGGGTGAGGGAGCAGCCAGGACCCCCGAGCAAGGCAGCCATTGTGACTGGTCCAGTTAGTATGATTATTGATGGTGTGACCTAGAGGCTGTGTATGGGAGCAGCAACTCTAAAGTTTAGATGCATGGAAGAAAAGGGGGAAAAAAGTGAACTAATCTTGATTCTGTTTTTATATCTGCAAAGTGTTTTCTATAATGTTCCTTGGTACCCAGCAGGAAGCATCAACTATGGGCAGGAACAGTCTGACACCTCTAGCTCTCTACTAAGGAAGAGAAACTACACCAGAATTTCATTTGCTGGATGAACAGAGATTTTAGGAAATTTCAACAGTATGTTTAAAATTTTAAGACAATCCCAGATAGTTTTAGGGCTCTAGATATTTTTTCTCACTTTTTAGTCATGTAACCAGTTTAAGCAATGAAAGATGAACTGAGTATTTGTTAAAAGCTTCTCACTGTTAACCTTTCTTTAACTTTGATTTTTATAGCTTTTGACCGTATTTGGGAATTTTCTAGAGAAACCAGTTGTCATGGAAATTTTCAGCCCACATTACAGCACACTAATACACATGTTTGATGTAGAGTTGGATATGTGTAAGCACTTGTATAATGAACACACAAAGCAGGTAAGTGGTGGATAAAGTTGAGCACATCCATGATATCATTTTTCAAAATTAGATTTTATTTTGGGTTAATGAAGACATTGTATGGAAAATACAGACAACCCCCATTTCTTTCTCCCCGGCATATTTTTACTCCTGTTAACTTCTTGCATCCATGTGGCACATTTGTTACAATTGATGAACCCATATTGATCAATTATTGTTAACAGATGGCCGTAGTTTACATCAGGGTTCTAATATGTGTGGTCCTGTACGGTTTTGACAAATGTGCGATGCATGTGTCTACCAGCACAGAATCACTGTCTTCAGAGTGCCATGTGCTGCCCTATTGCAGTGGTTTTTTAAATGTGGGCAATAATTACCAATCGGAACTCTATTTGATCATAAATAAAGAGTAGGCGTTGGAACTATAAACATCTAGCTTTTATCTCATTGGGCTCCTTTTGGGGATGGAGAAACGTAGAGGTCCGTCAGTTTTTCTAATAACCAACTCACGTGTGCCTCATAGAGTTCTACTGTCAAAATATCAAAGTGCACAATTGCTACACGGCTCGAAAGCACTCTGATGACCTTCTTTCCTTTTCACCACATATCAACTTGCAGATTGAACACGGAGATGTAATTCTTCACAAGAACATGCCATTTACCTCCGGAAACATCAAGTGGGCCAACGAGGTTCTCGAACGACTTCATATATTTTGGTCAAACTTCACATCTCTTCGTAATCTGTAAGCACCTTGGCTTATTTCATGGTAAAATGATCCTTGTTGATAAGAGTTTCTGTATTTAATGCAGTGGTGAGGCGTATATACTAGCACAGAGCATTAAGACTCAACTCAGGGATTTACCATATATACTGGAGTATAAGCCGACCTGAATATTAGCCGTGGCACCTAATTTTACCACAAAAACTGCACTAAAAATGTGCTGAAAAAACTGCTTATCCATGAGTATATACGTGGCCTGATGGTGTTAGAATATTTTAAATGCAGTCGTTATAACTTCTTATGTTTCCATGCTTCCAGATCCTTGTCTTCTCATTTTTATTTTCCTTGTCACAATGTGTTCATAGATTTTTTCTTTCTCTAATGATTAATACTCCTTTTATTATGCAGATCCTTGTCTCCTTGTAAAAATTGGTAAAGTGATGCTTCAGTTTATTCAGTAATATCACAGTGGTTCCATTTCTTTCGTAACTGGTTTTTGAAATGAAAATTCACGATTATTTGGTAGTTCTCTTTCAGTTTATATTACATAATATGTGTCAATATGTATTGTGTTACTGAACATAAGCTGAAATCTAGGAAAATGGAAAAACCCTATTTCTGCAGATTCTTGGAAAGTCCTGACGATGCCTTCATTCATCAAAAGTATGTTGAGATGACAACGTTGCTCAACCAATTTGAAAATCGCATTTATAATGAATGGAAGAGTGATGTGGATGAAACCTGTGAGTTCAATTTGAACCAACCTTTGATTAAATCCAGTGCCGTAGATGGTCTTCTCAGTGTCAACTTTGACCCAAAGGTAGGGATTTGATTCTTGTAAGATGTCTTACAGGTGTCATTTTTATTACTTGTTTATTTCTAAGACTTCCATTAAGTTCAAATTGTCAACTGTGAAGAACAGTGCTGTGAATAGCTTCTCACAGAGCTTTGTTCCCCATAGTCTATATTACTCTTTATTATTTTGTTTTCTAATTATTGACTGAGCTCGTCCTTTTTAGAAAGAAGCTACTGAGGGTAGAGTGTGTGTTGTTTCATCTTTATATTTTGTTTTCTAGCAGTGTTTCCAGCACATGGTAGCTCAAGTTAATTGAATCATTAGTCTAATACCAGATACTTTCAGGTTTGAACTATTATTATAACCCATATACCAGTACATCATTAAAATGTCATCATGTAAGTTAAGATTTAGAGAATCCACAGAACATACAGAATAAGAGACCATCTGTCAAATTTTGATTTGTTATAATTTCTTTCAAAGGGAAAGCCAGTTTAACTGTTGATTAAATAGGTGGTAACTTTCATCAAACCCATTTTATATAAAACAACATAGTAAGACAAAAAAAATACTAACAGTTAAGTAATGTCCAAGAGGGAGATAACTTTAATTGGCTATATCTTTGTTGTTCCATAATAAGCCATATAAAAGAAAAATTTTGTGTATATTCTGAATTTCATTTTCTTGTAATTTTATTGTTGTACAATAACAAAACTAGAGCAACTTTATTAACAAGTATGTGAATGTGCCGATTGATATGTTACATTATAAAACATATGCATATAACAAGCATAGCGAGTATGTTTCTATGTTTTAAACATCTTGTCTCCAAGTCTCTCAACAAGAAGGACTGACACAGTCGCTGCTGTGGGCCACATAGGGGCCCGAACATAACTGTGGGGATGGCCGAGGAGCGCTGGCACTCCACTCTGTTGTACATAGTGGGGCGACTAGTGGGACCCGATTCGACACCATCTGATGACAACAATCTCCAGGTCTGGTGTCTTGCTAGGTGCCAACACTAAGCACTAAGTCCATCTCAACTCAGGGTGACCCTGTGGGACAAAACAAGTCTATCCCTGGAGGGTTTCCAAGGCTGTACATCGGTATGGAAACAGCACCGCTCCCTTTCTCTCACCGAGAGGCTCGTGGGGTTGAGCTGCTGAGCCGTGGAGTTGGCACCCAACTCAGGACCCACGACACCACCAAGACTCCTGATAAGAGGCACAGAATAAGTCATCTTTTATTTACCTGGTGTGATGTGCTTGTGCACTAAAGAACCACTAAATATAAGAATTCATATTTAAACATTTTCATGACAAAAGTATGTGTAAATATTTGAACATCTGATTGAATGTTTGGAGGGGGTATATTATATAATATAGAATTAATTATTAGCAATTACCTATAGCTTTTCAGAGCAGTGAAGTATATGCCGGCTAAGTTGGAAAGCAAGCTTCACTGAGTGGGATAGTCATGATCTATACCCTTACTCAATATCGATAGATATGCGCACACAGAGATTAATAGCAGCATTTCATTTTATAAAATCTAGCACCCATCAGCAAATGTATGAGCTAGAGAATGAAAGATGATTTTTGCATCCTGACTTTAGAAAAACCATGGATCACATCTAAGGTCCTGAGATCGAAGGTCTGCTGTTGTTGTTGTTGTTGTTGTTGTCAGGTGCCACTGAGTCAGTCCCCACCCTTAGCAACCTGTGCACAACAGAATGAAACGCTGCCCAGGCCTGTGCCCCTTCCCGATTGTTCCTCTGATTGACCCCATTGTTGCGGCCACTGTGTCAGCCCACCTCCTTGGCCTTCCTCTCCTTCCCTGCCCCTTACCCTATAAGGGGCTGGCCTTCTCCGGGGTCTGCTCCCTCCTGATAACTGGTTTCTCCCGACAGCATGTCCAAAGAATGTAAGGTGAAGTTTTGCCATCCTTGCCTCTAAGGAGCACTCTGGCCGTATTTCTTCTAAGACAGATCAGTTATCCTCTCTAGAAAAAGTGTATCATTCTACCTGAAGGCATTAAAAATACACGTAATATTTTATACCAGTTAACCTATGGAGCTAACCTATAGAGCTGTGACCCAAAGGTCTCAACTTGTTTAGCCTCTTAAGGATGTTGTATGGTTTTCCACCAGAACCTAGGGTGCAGGGTGGCCAGTTCTGCTGCAAAGCAGCGTAGTCATTTATTAAGAAGGATTGCATAGTCAGTGACCGAAGATTGTTGGTGAAATGACCAAGGGCTCATCTGCTAATCAAAAGATTGGTGCTTTGAACCTGCCAGCGAATCCACGGGGGAAGATGCAGTAGTGAGCTTCCGTTAAGTTTGTGACATCATTGTTCTGTAGCAGCGGTTCTCAACCTGTGGGTCATGACCCCTTTGGGGGTCAACCCCTTTCACAGGGGTCACCCAATTCATAACAGTAGCAAAATGACAGCGATGAAGTAGCAACAAAAATATTGTTCTGGTTGGGGGGTCACCACCGCATGAGGCACTGTATGAAAGGGTCGCGGCATTCGGAAGGCTGAGAACCACTGCTCTAGGGGGTTGTTGTGAGGCCGAATCTACTCGAGAACAGTGGTTTGCTTTGCTCTGTTTTTGTAATGAAGGGATTGTTCAGTGAAAGTATGAGAGTTACGGGGGAACAAGGACTAGGGACATAACAGTAGGCTCAAATGCAACAGCACTTGTGAGAATGGCACAGTACAGGGTGCCCGGAATGAACACCGGGGCACTTTACCTTGGCAAAGACATGATGTATACGTGTGCAAGGGGGTGATGGAGTGGCCTCAGCTATGACAAGGTGGAGCCGAAGGTGTTCTGAAATCAGAATTTTGTGAAATCCAGTGTGCGTGGGTGTGCCCCCGACCATCGGGTGAACTAACTAGCTGCTGGAGGGTGCTCGAGGTGGACATTCGAGCCTGGTGTGTACTCCTAAGCTTTTGGGTTCACTTCACAGGTTTTGGCATTTCTAATGTTTCTTGCTGATGAAATTTGATGGCTGGTCAAAGTGTCTTATACATCACCAGGCTGCATGGAAGTTTTGTTTCCAAAGCAAGCTTTATAAGAAAGTGCACGACACTGGGGAAACAGAAGTCTACTGCGAGCCCTGGTGGCATGGTGCTTACGCATTAGGCTGCGATCTGAAAAGGCAGCAGTTTGAAACCACTAGCTGCTTCTCGGGAGAAAAATGGGGCTTTCTGCTCCCATGAGCCGTGACAGTCCCCCAGGGGGCACTTCTACCCGGTCATATGGGGTCACTATGTGTTGGCTTCGACTCCATGATATTGAGCTTTTTCGGTGATGCATTTGAAAAATGTCTGAGCTTGATTCTTCAAGAACATCTGAAACAAAAAGCTTCTTTGCCTTGATGGTTTCAAATACAGCAATCACTGGATGAACGTTTAAGTGTTTGACATGAAACTTGGGTTCAGTGAGAAGGTATTCTCGAAGTACATAACACCCCTTGCTTCTGTTCCCATAGCTAGTAGCTGTGTTGAGAGAAGTGAAATACCTTCTGATGTTGAAGAAGTCAGACATACCGGCTTCAGCCTTAGCCATCTTCAAGAAGAGGAACACGATTTTAAAGGTTTGTGGTTTGCATGGTGCCTAGGGCATGCTTCAAATAAATTCTGCACCGTTCACATGCAGGCAGGTGGCACTGGGATGGCTTTACAGCAGAGAAAGTATAGCTGGCCCTGGAACATCCCAGGCCTGTTTTTCACCGGGGGTTTTCCTTTGCTTTTGGCAGTACATTGGAAGTCTGGACCTCCTCGTGCAAGGGTACAACACGCTGAAACAGACCCTCCTGGAAGTTGAATACCCGCTGGTTGAAGATGAGCTGAGGGCTGTGGATGACCAGCTGAAGGACGCAGCGACGTCACTCACCTGGCGGGATGCCTGCTGGGAATACATCGAGAGGGTGAAGAGGACCACCTTGGAGCTGGAGCGCCGGGTGCTGCAGACTCAGAGCAACGTCAAAGCCATCCAGCAAACAATGAGAGCCTGGGCCGACTGCACGCTCCTGCCCAGGAGGGAGCACCGGAGGGAGACCCTCTTCCCTTCCGAGGACAAGGGTGATGTCTTCGCTAAAAAATACAAGTTAATCCAGGAAGATGGCTGCAAGATACACGACTTGGTAGAGGTGATTTCTTTTCGCAGTTTCAGTAGTGGTAGACGATTGCTTTATTAAATTCGGAGAGAGGGAAAGCTAATGATGTAGTTGTACTATTTATTGGGCCTAAAAAATGCCTTACGTATCTTTTTGTTGTTGTAAAAAAAAACATCTACCACAGGGCTGTGCGTGTGGTTTTGTTAGGCACTGTTAAGTGATGACATTTACCTCGTTTAAGATTTCCGTAGGCCTCCCTGAGAGAAGTGATTGGAATAGGCTGTTGTTGATCGGGGCCATCAAGGCAGTTCGAATTCAGAGCGACCCCGTGTAGCAATGAGAAACACACCAAAGTGGTTTGAAGATCATTCCCATTAGTCTTTCCTGTAGCTTAAGAACATTGGAATGGGTGACAATCTTAATTATTAAGACCCTGACTCTTCTTACAGTTGTATCTTCTTTTAAGATGCTACTAACAGTGACCACTGTTTGTTGAATGTCCAGTATGTGTTAACTATCTTACATACATCATCTCATGTAGCACCCACAACCCTCTTCTAAGGAGGCCATAGTTGCTCTCCTTTGAACAAATATTTGAATTATTTAGAACAATATAAGGCACTATTCTAAGAGGAGCAGTTTAAGGGAATTAGAAATTGAAGCAGAACCGAAATATCAAACTAAACCAAGTCCCTTGTCTTATGGAGCTTAAATCTAGTCAGGGAAGATAGTAAGAAAAAAATAACCAATATATACTATATCAGCTGGTGATAAGAAAAATGACCACAACAATGGAAACTAGAGCTAGTACACAGGATGGGCAGTGAGGGGAGTTGGTGTTTTATTTGGGGGGCCTTAGGCAGAGCTATCTACAAAGGTGGCAATGGTGCAGAGACCTGCAAGAAGAAGATGAGTCAGGTGGACTTCAGGAGAGGGGTGTGTTCTAGATGGAGAAAAGGGCAAAGGCGTTGAGGAGGCCAGCTGGAGAGCCATGGCTGAAGCAGCACGAAAAGGGGGAGCGTAGGTGGACTGGAGTTGGGAAGGACTAAGGTCCTATCACATGGTCGGTCCTTGGAAGGATGTCGGCTATTACTCTGGGTGAAACAGCGACCAGAGACTGTTGAAAGACTCCCCGATTGAGTGTAGGCCACAAGGAAGCAAGGGGCTGGAGAGGGAGACCCTTAAGAGGTTAGGTATGTATTCATCGTGGCCAATGAAGAAAGAGCCTTATAGTCAGCTCTCATTCCAGTGTCTCTGTTTCTCTGTTCCAGTGTCTGCCTTGGCCTCTGCCCTGTATAGCGGCCTTTATCCACCAGATGGTCTCTGGAATCTCCCATGCTACCCCTGACCTTTTCCAATTCGGTGTCTCTAGGCCGGGCCCATTGTACACCCTGCTCATAGCCGTCCGTGACCAGATCTCAGCTCATGTAAAACCCCACCCTGCTCCACCGATTTGTCCTTTATTCCACCCACACTCTTGGAAGATGCTGAGGCAGAAGAACCTTGCTTTTTGATGGGGCGTTAAGAGAACGCAGACTTCACTTGGGCCAGTGTTCCCCCAAATGAAGGATCATTTCAAAGGCTGCTCTTGGGGAGTTCACAGAAAGTAGTTCTGGGTACTTGAATAAGATTTGGGGAAACTTTTCGTTAAACCAAGGTTAGCAGATTTTGATACCATAGGTGCACTTTGAGTCTCTCAGAGGAATACATAGTTAGACTTTCCCTGACATAGTTCTATCCAGCTAACTCGAAGTACCCAGAGAAGTGTTCTAGGGTCCTGTAAAGGATGAGTTTGTTTATTGCATGGCCCTAGAAGGCCATGGTCAAGGCTACATACCATTAGGGTCAGAACAGAAGCTGTAGGCAAGGGTCAGTGTATGTGAATTCATTGAAAACTAGTACATTTCTTGCCCGTAGTTGAAGATAATAATCTTCATATTGATTTTCCCTTTAAAAATGGCTTTGATTATATTACATAAATAAACTTTAGGCCTTAAAGCCTTGTGTAGTTCTTTGTCGTCTGGCTTATGACACCACGGCCTCATCTTTGAGTGCCCTGTGTTGTGCACACAGATGCAGTCTTTCTCTAAGGAAACTAAGCGGAAAGCTTTCATGTTTGTATTCTTTCCGGTGTTATTTTAACAGTTTTATTGTCATATGATTCGTATACCATACAGTTCAGTGGTTTAAATACCGTCTATACTTGAGAGTAAGCAGACCCGAATATCCACTGAGGCACCTAATTTTACCACAAAAACTACATTAAAAATGTGCTGAAAAACTTGGCTTATACTTGAGTATATACGGTATATCCAAGAGTTGTGCAATCATCTCCACAATCAATTTTAGAACATCTTTTTCATTCTTGCACTCGTTAGTATTAGCTCCTCATTGCCCCCAACCTCCTCTGCCATAACCCTAAGGAACTATTAATGTAGTTACTGTCTCTATGGAGTACTTATCCTAGACTCATATAAAGACAATCATACAACCCCCCCACGACAATGACAACATAATAAAATGCACACAAAAAACCCTCAAAAGAAAGAAGATAATAGAAATGAAAAATGGGTCAAAGGGAAAACAATGCATTGAATTTTAGCTTTCCTGTATCTTCAGTAATCTACTTCCCAGTGCACTCTTGAGGCCGAGACTCGCTGGTTTGAGGTTGTTCAATGTAGCCTTAACCTGAACTGGGGGCTCTGTAAATGGATTTTCTCAGCCTTCTGAGAACCATCTGCTTAGAATGTATGCTCTACTACAATTCGTTCCTCTGATTTTGGTCAATATTATTAATATGCAACTACTAATACTTGCTTCTAGGAAAACAGGAAACTCTTCAAAGCCAGTCCTCTGGACACGTGGAAGATGTATGTGGAATTCATTGACGACATCGTGGTAGAAGGCTTTTTTCAAGCTATAATGCACGACTTGGATTTCTTTCTGATAAATACGGAGAAACAATTGAAACCTGCACCCTTTTTTCAAGCACAGATGATCCTCATGCCCCCTGAGGTTGTGTTCAAGCCGCCTTTAGAAAGAGAGGCTGGTGATAGCTTCTACGACCTGGTAGAAGAAATGCTTTGTGGTAGTTTTAGAATGTCTGCCCAGATGCGACGAGTAGCTTCCCATCTGGAAGTCGCAAATTATCAGGTATATTTCTAAATAGACATTAACCTTGCTTTTAAATTGTGGTGAAATGCGTATAACAAAACACTTGCCAGCCCAGCAGGTTTACATGGTACCATGCAGTGGCACTAATTACATCCGTTGTGTTGTGCAACCAACATCACTGCCCTTGCTGGAATTGTTCCCCTGCCGTTAACGTAAACCATGCCCTATGTCAGAGCACCTCCTCTCGCCACCCTTCCACCTCAGATAGCCCCTGGGAGCTCTGCTTTCTATATAGTTGTGTAAAGTAGGTACTAGCCTTTATTTATTCAACAACAAACTGGGGTTATGGAGAGCTCATCACAAGGAGAAGCTGGGGGAAAAAGCTTAACGTTTTGATTTTGTTCAAAGGATTTTCCCCTCGAACAATTGCCTAGATTCTGTTAACTGTCAAATAATTGGTAGAGAAAGGCTGGTTTTAGTAATATGTGGCTTGCCTCTCATTTAGATTGATATGGAAAACATGTTAGGCCTGGCGGAGGTCCGGCAGGAGATAATGAACAGAGTGGCAGATGTCATCAAAAAAGTCTTAGACTTCAGGAACACCCTGGAGACCTACGCATACCTCTGGGTGGATGAGCGAGCGGAATTCCTGAAGCACTTTCTCCTGCATGGCCACACTTTAACGACTGAGGAGATGGACGCTCGTGCAAACGACGAAATTCCAGAACAGCCACCAACTATTGAGCAATTCAAAGAACAGGTAAGGGAACACCTTAGCATTTGACATAGCTGTTGGCTTTGGGTTAAGTTGTTACCATTGTTTCCTCCCCTTTCTAATTGTAGATTGACACGTATGAGGCCTTGTATGTTCAGATGAGCCAGTTTGACGACTTCCGAGTCTTTGACAGTTGGTTCAAGGTAGACATGAAGCCTTTCAAGGTGAGCTTGCTGAGCACTATCAAGAGATGGAGCTGGATGTTTCAGGAGCACCTTTTGAGATTTGTCATCGACAGGTAGCCTTTTGTACTTTGGTACTTGGATGGGATGCTTAATTTTAAAACTTGATTGTTTCCTAAAGTTGTTACATTTTAAGAGCATTAGAACTGCCAATTTTGGAATAGAATTAACAAATGTTGGGTTTTTTTTCAGTGCACTTGACAAATTTATTTGACCAGAGAGGATATTTTTACAACATAGCACTGTCAAACATTGTGCAGAACTTCTATCCTGTAGAACACACTTTCAGAAAAGCACAGCTGTGTTAAGATCTATCCTACCTGAGAATCCAGTGGTCTTGGGAAGGGTATTGAAAAAATAGGTTTAGAACTAGAGAGATTTGCACGTTAAGATATCTCTAATTAAGCTGATGGTGCCCGGCTATCAAAAAGTATAGCGTCTGGGGTCTTAAAGGCTTGAAGGTAATCAAGCGGCCATCAAGCTCAGAAGCAACAAAGCTCACATGGAAGAAGCACACCAGCCTATGCAACCACGAGGTGTTGAAGGGATCAGGTGTAAGGCATCATCAGAACAAAAAATCTTACCATAGTGAATGATGGGGGGAGTGCGGAATGGAGATCCAAAGCCCATTAGTAGGCCACTGGAGATCCCCTTGCAGAGGGGTCTCGGGGAGGAGATGAGCCAATCAGGGTGCGATGTAACAATGATGAGAAATACAACTTTCCTCTAGTTCCTAAATGTTTCCTCCCCGCTCCCACTACCATGACTCGAATTCGATCTTGCAAGTCTGGCTAGACCAGAGGAGGTACACTGGTACAGATAGGAACTTAAAATACAGGGAATCCAGGATGGATGAGCCCTATAGGACCAGTGGTGTGAGTGGCAAAACAGGGAGGGTAAAGGGAGAATGGGTAGGAAAGAGGGAACCGATTACATGGAACTGTGTGTGACCTCCTCCCTGGGGGACAGACAACCGAAAAGTGGGTGAAGGGAGACGTTGGACAGGGCAAGATATGACAAAATATACCCATTTATAAACTATCAAGGGCTCATGAGGGAGAGGGGAGCGGGGAGGGAAGGGAAAATGAGGACCTGCCGGGGGTTTAAGTGGAGAGAAAATGTTTTGAGAAACGATGTACAAATGCGCTTTACACAATTGATGTGTGTATGGATTGGGATAACAGTTGTATGAGCCCCTAATAAAATGTTAAAAAAAATCTCTAATTAATTCACTTATATATGTTTTTTAAAAATTTAAATCATTTTATTGGGGGCTCATACAACTCTTATCACAATCCATCCATCCATTGTGACAAGCATATTTGTACATTGGTTGCCATCATCCTTTTCAAAACTTTTTCTTTCTACTTGAGCCCTTGGTATCAGCTAACAAATCATGTTGAAGCCAGGTGTATAGGAAAAATAAATTCCAGTCAAGCATTATAGTAAAGTTTTAGTGTGTTTAATTTGTGTCTGTACCTATAATGTGTGTACACACACACACTTATGTTTTTTAATAGTTTGAATGAGCTACAAGAATTTATAAAGGAGACAGATGCAGGACTTCAAAGAGAATTAAATGAAGGTGATCACAGTGGTTTAATTGACATCATGGGGCATCTTCTGGCTGTGAGGAGCCGACAGAGAGCTACTGATGAACTCTTTGAACCACTAAAAGAAACCATCAACCTCTTGGAAAGCTATGGCCAGAAGATGCCTGAACAAGTCTATATTCAGCTGGAGGTAAGAATAGAGGTGAATGATGATAATCACTATATACGGAGCATCTCCTTTTGCCAAGCCCTATACATGTATACACTCATTATATTTTTATAACATCTTATACCGTAAACACTAATGTTTTCATTTTATGGGTTAGGAATCTAAAACGTAAAGAGATTTAATAACTTTGTCAAGGACACACAAGTAGCACAGCCAGCCAACACTCCCATCGAGGTGTGTTACATGCCAGCATCCAGGGCCACTGCCACAGTGATCATGACTCACAGTGACTCTATCTCAGTTTCTGAAACTGTAAATCTTGCAATCAGACAGCCTTGCTCTTCCCCTGAGGAATGGCTATAGTGAATTTGAACCACTGACCTTGTAGTAAGCAGTCGGACACCTAACTCACAGACCCACCAGGGCTCCTTTTATGCCAACATACTTCCCGGTAATCACTGTCCTCTTTTGTCTGCTGGTTTGATTGAGAGGATATAGAAATAGCCTCTAAGCTGCTTTCTGGGGGTCTATTTTATCATCACATTTGCACATGCAATATATCAGAGCTCCTTTACACCGAGCACTGCATGTCTGTTGAGGAGGATGCTGATCTTTGGATGTACACCATGGACATGCTAATACAGAAAACCTAACTTGGATGACAAAATCACTAGATCCCTAAACAGGGTCTCTAGCCCATCATCCTGCTTCCATGCTTTGCAAAGACTTGCTGATTGGTGGGAGCCAACTGTAAACCAAACACGTTTAAAACAATTGAAAACATTGACACAGATCCCGCAGTTGAGGATCTGTTTCCACACGCAGATTGAACTGGAACCATAGTTGTAATGCATTTTTTTTTTTTTGCCTGCAATAAATTTTAGAACATTTTCTTCATTCTTGCACACATTTTTTAATTAAATACCTTTATTGGCAGCTCTTACATCTCTTATCACAATCCATACATTCCTCCAGTGTGTCAAGCACATTTGCACATATGCTGCCATCATCATTTTCAAAGCATT
>NW_022103920.1:78629905-78644174 GCF_000313985.2 Echinops telfairi
CCCCTCTCATTATATATATTTACATATGTACATGCCTGTATTTAGGCCTCAATAAATGTCCTTTGCCTCCTGGTTCTTTCCTCTATTTCCTTTTACTTTCTTCTTGTCCCACCATCATGTTTGGCCTTCATTTGGGTTTAGTAATTCCTCGCTGCTACATTGCCCTTAATTAAGCCTCACTAGGCATCCTACACCCTTCTCTCCATTGATTTTAGTTCATTTGTTGTTCCCTTGTCCCTGGCTTGGTTTTACCACTGCCTACCCCTCTTCCTTTCTCCCACCTCCCCCTTTGCTCTATTCCCCCGGAACCATTGGACCCATTCTTTCCATCTTCTAATTATTTATTCCACTTATCTTATCTAGATATACATGCAGATACATTAATAAGCGCCAAAAAAAAAACCCAGGCAAAGCCAAATAAAACAAAGGAAGTCAGGACCAACAAAACAATAACAACAACAACAAAAAGAAAGCCACTGACAAAAATGGAAAAGCCTATAGATAGTTCCAGGTCTGTTTGTTGGCCTTTATGAGTGTTTTCCAGTCCAGTCTGATGGGGTGCCACACTCTGTCTCCAAAGTTTATTTTTGGTATTCCCGGGGACTTTATCACTTTGCTCCCCTTGCTGCTCTGTTGCATGCCCTTAGTGTTTCGCCCCAGCATGATGGGGTCAGATTGTGCACAATCCCCGCACTGTGTCTCCAGTGTTGTCCTCACAGTGCTATGGTTTAGTGAGGGACATTGTGTCTCGTGGTGGAGCTGGCCCTATGGTCTTCTCTCTGCGTTGTTTGCTCTGAGCAGGAATGTCGTCCTTGGGGCTCGGCTCGGTGGGTCAGGACGTCCCTCCCTCAGTCTCCATCCGTTTTCGTTTCCCCTGTGTGCTGTAATCAGACACACCCCTCTCCCCAAGTTGTGGCCCCAGTGCTGCCCTCTGAAGTGCATTCTTCTGGTGGTGGGGGCGGGGGTGGGGTCGGTGTCCACATAGTTGATATTAGGGCCGGCCCCGCAGATCTGCCTATTGGCTCCCTGGTACATGCCGGTATGTTGTATTCACGTCTTGGAGCATCAGGTTAAAGCCTAGTCTCTCTCTCCCTCTCCTGTGGGGATTTAAACAATACCCTCCCCTTGGGTGGGTTAATGCCCTGCTCCCCACCCCCCTACACCCATGTCTTTTTTTTTTTCTCTTTCCCCCTCTTATTAGTTGGCTGCCGTATGTATCCCTAGATTGGGTTTGGCCCCTGCCATCGTGCTGGACATCACCCCAGGGAAGTCGCAATACCTTTTGACTGACGTTCATATCTCTTTGGAGAAATGTCTTAATAAGCCCCTTGCCCATTGAAAAATATCGGTTAATTTCCCCTTTTATTATTCAGTTCCATGAACTTTTTCATACATTCTTGAAATTGGACCCATGTCAAATACATGCTTTACAAACAGTTTCTCCCTTTCTGTGGATTTCTTTCCACTACCCTGAGAGCAAGCATCCTTTGATGCACAGACGTTTTTTTGTTTTGTTTTGTTTTTAATTTATTTAATGTATTTTTTTGCACAGAGTTTTTAATGATAATGAAACCCAATTTATTTTTCTGTGCTTTTGGTGTTGTATTTGCAAAACCAATGGCAAATCTAAGATCACTGAGATTATTTTGTTTTAATGAAAGCAACTTGTGATGTTACCACCAGTTTCTGTAATATTGGGTGTCATGAGGGTTTCCACATATATATCTGTGCTGGGTTCTGTGCCAAGCCTTCACTTAGGTGGGGCTGTGCCTACTAAGAGTTGAGCATTTCCACAAAGCTGTGGGAGTTTTCCACCAGCAAGATGGTCTGTCGATGCAATGTTTCTTTACTCGGTTGTCTCCTTTCTATTCCTGAAACTCATGGCCACTGAATCTATTCCAACTCACAGTGACCCTAGGGGACAGAGTAAAACTGCCTCTGGGGGGTTCTGAGACTGCAAATCTTTATGGACATTGAACTGTTGACCTTGTAATTAGCAGTCCAGTGTACAACTCACTATACCAACAGAGTTCCTTTTCTACTCTTCTTACACCCATTTTAATTCACTGCTTGTCTCTTCTTTCCCCAGCCACCAACAGTAACTCCTTATCTCACGCTTCCTCATATCTACCAGATGCTCTGAAGCAAAAGGAAACTTCCTAATTGATTGATTTTACAAGAGTCTTTTGTGCTCAAAAAAGCCATTAGGACCTGCCCCTGTCCTTCTAATACTGACCAATATTTTTAACACCCAACATGCCTGCCTCATCTGTAACTAACTCACACAAGTGGGAAGGGCTTTTCCTTTTGGAAATTGGTCACTCCACTTTCCACAGATTCAGTTGATTCCTCTTGAATCGATTCTATCCATTAGACTTTGGAGATCATATAATTTTTTTGGTCTTTGTGATTATTATTTTCTTTTGAATAGCTTTTGTAATCCCCAACCATAGAGCAAGTGTTGATGTGGTTGACTTGGATCAAGAGGATGAGCCCCCTTGGGTGACATCTCATTGGCTTCTTAGTAATGGCCCCTGAAGGAATTCTATGGGAGATGTAGGTGCCCTGGGTTGGAATTGGAAACCCAAAGTGACACTCTTTCCAGAGGAGGATGCAGATGTTTGAGATGAGAGGTGAAACTCAAAGATGGACAAGCAGATGGGCTTTGAGAGCCGATCCCAGGTCCCTGGCCTGGTTAGGTGTCCTGTAGTGGCACCGGGGTGGTTTCCAGGGTTCGTGGTTCAGTAACAGGTGGGTTCCTGGCGGAAGCTCAAGTGCTCTCTCAGGGAAGTTGCAGCGTGTGCCTCTCATGTACCCTGGCCGATGACACCCATTTGAGTCAAAGAATATGCTTTCCCTCTGTAGCACGTCCGCTGCCACTCGTAGGAGTACAATTTGTACTTTGTACAGTGCACTCTTCATAATGAGCATTTACTGAATCAGTCATCAAATATTTATTGTGCGTTACAAAATCATCTTTGGGACCTTTGATTCTGCACTACAGCTACCCAGGCAGGGACCTGTGGTGTTATATGACAAAGCCCGCTCAGTGTCCCAGAGATGACCCAGAGAAACAATGATTTGTTAGTCTGGATACCAGGAATGCTTTTCAACAGTAATCAGACTCAACTGTTCTTCAAAAGAAATTATTTGCTTTTTCAGTGTAGGCTGGGAGAACAGAGTGGAGTTGCTCCCTGGACTTGACTTATTGCTTCTTTTGTCCTTTATCAAGTAGGAATTAACCTTCACTTCCCTTTGCCCTTCTCACTTCAAACATCTGAGTCATCTAAGTCAACCCAGCCGGAACACAGACTCTCCGTTGAGAAGGTACACACACTCAGAGATATGAGAGCTAGAGGAAAACAGGAAAGTGAGATTGAGTCACATATTCATTCCTGTCCCACCAGATCCAAAGCATCTCTTTCTACCCTGGGATGAATTATTAGCCCTGGCTCTTTTCTGCTTCTGTTTACTGCTGTTGCACAGTTAGTTCTGAATCATACTGAGTTCACGGAGTGAAACTGCAGCACAGGGTTTTTGAGGCTGGGGCCGTTCAGAAGCAGAGTGCCAGGCCTTTCTGCTGAGCGGCACCTGGGACGGCTTCAGCCCAATCTTTTGACCAGTCATTGAGCGCGCTTAACTGCTTGCACCACCAAGGGACTCTCTTCTGGTTCCTAGAGGCCCTCACAGTGTTTCCAAGTGTTTCAACGTTACTTCCTCCACAGCAAAACTATTTGGAAATGCACAATCCTTAGTTTGAAAGAATCTTCATCTAATCTGAGATGAAAAAATGCCTCTGGTGTATGATTAGAGATATGAAAACTGTGGTGCCAGGGGGTCAGTCTGAACTTTAGCCTAGCTCTAAGCCTTGGTATAATGAGCCCTGGTTAGAAGTTGGGCTGCTAACCATAAGGTCAGCAGTTCAAAACCAGTCGCTACTCCTCCGGAGAAAAAGAAGCTTTCTATTCTCATTAAGATTCAGTCTCACACTGACCGATGTCTCCCTTCACCCACTTTTCTGTTTTTCTGGCCCCTAGGGAGGGGATTATATGTAGATCATTGTGATGGGTTCTACCTTTCATTGGTCAGTGTAAAACATTAAAAAAAATAATTTATACATTATCAAGGGTTTGTGAGGGGGGGAGAGAGGGGGAAAATGAACAAGTATCAAGTAGAAAAAAATGTTTTGAAAATGATGGCAATCAATGTACAAATTTGACACAATGTATGTATGCATGTATTATGATAAGAGCTGTATGAGCCCCTAATAAAATGATTTTTTTTTAAAGGTTCACACTCTCAGAAACCCACAGGGGCAGTTCTGCTCTGTCCGCTAGTGTAGAAATGTCTCGCTGGCAGTGATTGAATCTTCTAATCCTAAATCTCTCCAATCTTTTCTAAATTAACACCTTATGTTATGAACTGACATCATGAGTTAATATTAAGACAGAAATTCTTTAATCAGATGGAGTGGTTTTGCTTGAGAAATTGTTGTAATTCCTATTTCACGTGTTTGTTTTCCTAGGAATTGCCTGAAAGGTGGGAAACTACTAAAAAGATGGCAGCAGCCGTCAGGCATGACGTTTCGCCTCTCCAAAACGCAGAGGTCGCACTTCTGCGACAGAAGTGTGTTTTATTTGATGTACGTGAGCTGCCGTGTTGTTTTTATCTTGTTCTTTAGAGAAAAGTTTTACAAGTGCACCGAGGGATTTGTTTGTGTTTCACTGTCTGCTCTTCTCTTCCTGCTCAGGCAAAGCAGGCTGAGTTCAGAGAAAGATTCAGGTGCTGCGCCCCTCTTGAGCTCACTGCGGAAAACCCATATGCAATGCTGGACAAGGTATTGGGGATCATCCTGAGTCCCTTGTGTTTGGATTGCTACGTTTTACCATTGGTTTGGGGAACTGAAAATGAACTATTTAGATCCAAATGCACACAGTTTCCTCTAATTGAATTCTATTTGAAAAGAGAGGATAAACCAAGTACTTACTCTGAACCTCAGACCCACTGCCCTTGAGGCAAGTCTGGCTCCTGGTGACCCTCTGGAGCAGGGTAGACCTGCCCTGGCCGGCTGCCAAGACTGTAACTTTATGGAAGGAGAAAGGTGCATCTTTCACCTATGGAGTGGCTACTAGTTTTGAACAAGTGACCCTACTGTTAGCAGCCCAGTGAGGAATCCTTTGCACTGGCAAGGCTCCGTAATACTGTGAGTCTGGATTTTATTGAGCACATTTATCTAACGTCTATCTATCTATCTATCTATCTATCTATCTATCTATCTATCTATCTATCTATCATCTCCTCATTTAGATGTTGGAATAAGTAAGTAACTCATTGGGCTTTGCACCGTTTGTACGTGACAGAACGCAGGCTGTCTATGCAGACTGCCTAATCCGTTTTCAGTCAGGATTTTTCAAAAGTTTAACCATCGTACTTCTTTCCACCTGATACTTTGCAAGTAACTTTCAACCAAAGTAAGGAAAGCTCATAATCTATCATTAACTCTGGACCTACAAATATTATTGTCATTCTATCTTGGGCTAGAATAAATTGCTTTATTATATGAGCATGCATATCAACCCACTGCCCTACGGCCAATTCTGACTCACAGTGACCCTATATAGCAGGGGTCCTCAAACTATGGCCCGCGGGCCACATGCGGCCTGCCGAGGATATTTATCTGGCCTGCGGGGTGTTTTTGCCTTGTTTGTTTTTTTACTTCAAAATAAGATATGTGCAGTGTGCATAGGAATTTATTCATACTTTTTTTTTAAAACTATAGTCTGGCCCTCCAACAGTCTGAGGGACAGTGAACTGGCCTCCTGTATTTAAAAAGTTTGAGGACCACTGCATAGTTTCTAAGGTGTGTTAGTCTGGGTACTTTAGAGAGACAAATCCACAGAAACTCATAAGAGAGAGTTTT
This sequence comes from Echinops telfairi, assembly GCF_000313985.2. Taxonomy (NCBI): domain Eukaryota; kingdom Metazoa; phylum Chordata; class Mammalia; order Afrosoricida; family Tenrecidae; genus Echinops; species Echinops telfairi. The sequence goes on from NW_022103920.1 coordinate 78,635,826, forward strand.
ATAGAAAGGGTAAGTGCACATCAAGAAAACATCCCAACCCAGTGCTGCCCAAGCCCACAAGTCCAGCATTAACCCATATGTCTGACACCAATCCACAAAGCCCTCCTCCATCTCACAAAACACACACTATGAAGCCTACTGCAGGAGGAAAGCTGAGTCTGAACATGTAAGCATCTCGGCACTGGCAGGGGTCTCCATAGGGCTGCTCCAGCACCCAGGGCTGCATGGGGTAGGTCCATGAGGCTTTTCCTTGGGGATGTCTTACAGGAAGTGAGCCTTGCCAGTTGAAGCAGGGAAGTGGCCAACGCAGCTGTATCCTGGTCCAACCATCACAGAGCAAGAGACCCCGAGAACTAGAAAGTCGAGAGTCACAGCCATTTATCTCTCTGCCCTTCAATTAACCCCACATGTATTTATCGGCCAGGTTGGCACAATAAACTGTCTCATGAGCCTACAAACCTTTAAGGGAGCAGACAGCTTCATTTTTCTATCGTGGTCCAGCTGGTGGGTTCAAACTGCTAATCTTGATGTTAGCGGCCCAACACTTAACTGGACAGTGCCAGGAAGGCTCCTTTGAGAAGATACGTAAGTGGGTAGATAATACGAAATCATGAGTAAAATGTAATTTACATTAGACTTTAAACGTTATTTTGAGCTTTTATTAGAAAAACCGTGTGTTTTTTTCTCTAAGAGTTATTCACATTGAAGCCACCATGAAAAGAGAAAAAGACTTTCTGAAGATTAGACTCAGGAGCTGGGAAATCTGTCTGATTCCCTCATCTAGGCTCCACAAACTTCTTCCTGCTTCTACTCTGTGCTGGAAACAGTCTTTACTCCTCAGGCTGATACGAAACATCTGACACAGAGCTGGGCTCTCTAAAATTCGAAGCATCTTTCTGTAGCACAAAGCTTTCTTTGAACTTGGTTAAAGGACTGGTGTAAGTGTTTCATACATAGGCACAAGAGGAATACCGTGGATTATGCTGATTGGATTATTTCAGGTCACAACGAAATTGCTCAGGGAGATAGGTTTTCGTGCCTAGCCTTAGTGCTACAGTGGTTACATGTTGGGCTGTTTACTGCAAGTCAGCAGTTGGAAACCACCAGCCTACGTGGGAGAAAGTAAGAGAAGGTTTTCTTGGAAACTTTGGAAACCCACAGGGGCAGTGAGACCCTGTCCTATGTAGGGTCACTATGATTCAGACACGACTCGGTAGTGAGGCCTTATTTTTTAACCCACATGCTGTTTATTGTCAACCTTGCCTATAGTTATCATTTATTTACTGAATCTTCCCATTTGTATTCCATGCAGTGACAACATAATTTACACATGTAACAGAGATATTTATCCTTACACCTCTTCAAAATATAAGAAGATGGGGTTGACTTTTTCTTGAATTCATTTCCTAAGTGCGCTTGTTCAGCAGGCCTAGCTAATGAATATCTCTTTCTCCCTCCCTCACTGCTGTCTGTTGATTCAGGCACATATGAGCATCTTCTTCCATCAACCAAAATCATGTGCTTGTTTCGTCTGGGCTGGTAGGGTAGGTCCTCGTAATCAAGCCAAGTCACTGTACCCAAAAGAAACCATGGAAGTGTGGTGTCCAAGGCAAGTGGGTTGTGCATCTCGTCTTTCAAACTGAGATTACTTGTACCATGTGCTGCTGCTCCTTGATAGCCAGAGATGCAACCATCCATTGAATAAACACACACACACACACACACACACACACAAAAGAGCTCTTGTGATTTAATAGTTAAGCATTCAACGCTAACCAAAGGGTTGGCTGTTGAGACCCCCCAGTCTCTTCACAGCAGAGGGGGCAGTCAGTCTGCAGCTGTGAGGATGACAGACCTGGGAACTCTTTGCAGCAGTTTTCTTAGCTCCTCTCGGCTCACACTCAGTCAGAACTTACTCAGTTGCCATGGGTTTGAGTTTGTATTTTCGTTTGAGCACATATTTCTAGAAATAATGGCATTAGTATGTGATAGGAATAATGATTTAAAAACAAATGAAAAGAATGTTGACTTTGGTGAGTACGGAGATTATTTTGAAAGTTCCTCTTTTGTAAAGGTTATTGAATATATACACAAGTGAAAATTTTTATTCATTATTTCTTTGGGGGTGAAAGTTTTCAGAGCAGATTATTCGTTTTACCTTAAAGAGTTCATACACATTTTGCTTCATCTCATTGATTGCAAGTCTCATAATGAAATATCATCTGTGTTTCCGGTTGCCATTCCTTCTACTTTCCTAACTCCTGAACTTTGCCCTTGGGTAAATGCTGTTCTTTTGATCTCAAATGATGGATTATCCTAAGGTATTGTGTGCCTCACTAAGTTATTGTTCTCATTATAGACCTACTTGTTATTTGGCTGAAAATTGAGCCATGGGGTGAGTTCATTGCCTGGCCTGAAAGGTAACTGAAGGCTGTAATTTCTCAAGGGCTCCACCAATCTCTATGTGACCAGGAAGCTTAGCCTCTTTTATGATTTTGAGTTTGGTTCTACATTTTCCTTTTACTCTTCTCCGGGGCTTTCTAATGCATGATCTTTTGGTGCAGGCAGCAGTGGTAGCCTGGCACCCTGCACTTCTTCTGGTCTCAGGATCATGGAGAGACTGACATTGGTGTGGCCCATTGGCCCTGTGGACAAATTGTTTCCTTGTCTCCGATTTTCAAAGGCGCCCTAGTGGTGTAGTTGTTACAGGTTGGACTGCAAACCACAAGCTCAGCAGTTCAGAACCACCAGCCTTGCTGTGGGAGAAAGACAAGGCTTTCTGCTCCCATGAAGATTTGCAGCCTTGCAAACCCACGGGCCAGTTCTACCCTCTCTTGTAGGAATGCTATGCGTTGGAATCGACTTGCACTGAGTTTGGGTTTAGGTCTTTGATTTTTCATTCCTTTTCATTCCACCGGATAGGGAGGGACCAATAGTTTCTGTAAGCTTTTAAGACCCCACTTGCTACTGGCCAAAAAAAGATGTAGAACTCCATGGACTCTATTAAGCCACTGATGTCTGTGTCCCCTGAGATTGTGGTCCTGAGCAAAAAAAAAAGAATGCAGTTTAAAATGTAGTGCTGAGATCTGAAGAAAATAAGTGAAATCTCTAAAGGTCAGAAAAAAGATAAACAAAACAACCAGAGTGGCTGGAATTAGGAAAACAGAACCCTGTGCTTCCCTGAGATGCTCATGAAAATGCCAGCAGGTCGAATTTTATCATCACCTCTTCCCAGGGGAGACGGGCATGTTCTTAGAAACTATACAGTCAGGTGAGGCGCAGCTTGGAAAACGCTGCAGCGGTGAAGAAAACTCTGGTTTACCTGTCAGCTCTCGCTAAGGCTCATGGTCATGGAGGAAAAGGGGGCAAATCTTCTAGGAATTTGAAACACAGCCCTGTTCTGAGAGGTGTCTCTGATTCAATTGTAGAGTACCCCTGTAGTTAGGGAGTCTGGAGGTCAGGGAATTATAATGGTTATAGGTGCTTCTTCTCAGTACCTGATAGAAGGAAACTCAAATATTTTATGGGGAAAAATGATTGCTATCCAGCAGTCTTTATGTCTAAAGGATTAAATTCAATTGAATATAGTTCACCTTAAAAAACAAAACAAAAAACCCCACCCATACTGTCATGATTAAGACTCAGCAGAAAGAACCTCACAGAGAGACCCAGAGCTATATCAAGCATCAGGTCTTAGAAGACTTCTTAAAAGGCAATTAAAGACAATATTGAAATCTTAGCATCTTCATTTTTTAAGATTTATATAAAATGATCAACTAAATATGAGAAAGAGCCAGCTGCTTGTAGACATGAGAAAAAATGGAGCTGGTACGTAAAGAAACCACACCATTCATTAGATGAGTTGAAGAGGTAACTAAACAATGCTAAAGAGAATTGGTGAACTGCAAACAAAATAGAAGAAATCAAGTATAACTGAATGCAGTCCTGGGTTGCAAAAGGGTAGAAAATAAGTAAACGGGCTCAGAGAAATGAAGGGAAAAAGATGATTACCTTATTTCTATTCAGACTCTTTGGGAGGTAGAATGAACCTCAGTCATTACATAAGCAGTCGTTGAAGAAAAACGAGCTCACACTTTGCTAGGACTGTTAAAACATGAATCAAAAGACCGGGGAAGTTCACCGAACCCCAAACAGGAGAGATGCAAAGAACACAACACCTAGACACATCACAGTGAACTGTAGTTAAAAGGAAAATCAAAAGAGCCAACACAATAGATGGCAGGGAGAAAACGGGCGTGGGGGGTGGAAATCACAACCCTCCTTGTGCAAAGCAGGTGGGTACATGCAACGTCTGGACTTGATAAATCGAGGAGCAGCAGTTGAAGACCAAAGTTGCGGCCGAAGAGAAAATAGCAGAGGGTGAGGCTGAGGGGCACTTGTCCTGCATGCCAAGCTCTGCTCGGCTGCTCACTTTCCGGCCCTATAAATGTACAGCTTTCTTCATGAAAATGAAAACCAAGAGCCGATGAATCAAAGGAAAAACTTTGTCCGTTTAGTGTAAAATGTAAACTGTTGTATGCAGATGTGATGGTAGATTAGCTTTAATATAAAGGGATTGTGCTGTGAAATTTCCTACAGTGTGCTGTTTTGGTTTGGGGCTCCAGAGAGTTGTATAATGTATTCCCTTGAGTACGTAGTAGCATTATTCTTAATCTGTAGGGTAATTTCTTCTCAATCTGAAAGTTCTTTTTAATAAGTGGTTATCAAAGGGGTTGCTGTATTCTGAAGTCTCTAGAGCCTGGCCCTTATCAGCTGAACACAGTTCTCCCGAGGACAGTGAAACAATCAGGTTGGAAACCGGTATTAAGAGAAATCTGCTAGCAGAACGACTTTGGCTGGATGATGTGAACAGGGGAGTGTCGACGACATTCATGACTCAGTGCCCTCTCTCTGTTCTCTACTCAGACCTTCAGGAAGAGAGATCAACAGAGCATTAGTTAAGCAGTTAGACAACTAGCCAGTAGTTGGGAAAGGGATTAAGAGAAACCTTTGACAGACAATTGTTGCTGGATGATGTGCACAGGAGAGCATTGATAAAACCTTACTCAAGTTCATTTACTTGTCATCTGTTTTCCCTTTTTGAGAGGCTTTCAGTTTGCTAGCCTAAAGCCATCCACATTTAAAATGTTTCTCTCTTAAAATCAGAGTTTTCACGGTTGAACAAGCCAGAGTACAAAGAGCTGCGTGACCCTTGCTTCTCTGACAGTTCATTGGTGCTAACGGTGTGTGTGTGCGCGCGCACTTGTGTGCTTTCTCCGCAGGCAAACCAAGAGCTGGAGGCATTAGAAGAAGAAATGTTGCAGATGCAAGAATCTACTCACCTTTTTGAGGTGGCTCTTCCAGAGTACAAACAGATGAAGCAGTGTCGCAGAGAGATCAAATTGCTCAAGGGACTCTGGGATGTCATTGTTTATGTTAGAGTAAGAGGGTGCTTTTTGAAAGCACACTGTTCTTTTTCTCTTACTAGTGTTTTTGTATAAATACACAATTTTAGAGTCAATGGTGTCCTACTTGGATTTTATAACGCCTTGAAATATGTGGACATCAGACTTTATTTTCCTCAGAATGTGAGTCCACCTCTATGCTGGCAGAAGGTTCTTCCCTGATCAACAGATTTTGTTTATTAGTTTAAGGTCAGACTTTGTTTAGTGAATTAACAACTTCATGGTCCTTTTGGGAAATTATGTAGAATAAGTAGACATTTGTTTATATGTATATATCATATACATTGATAACACATTCATGGTCACCTGCACATACAAACTCATGTCTACACCCATACGGATACATATGTAAACACCCTTACTCAAAATGATAATTTGATTGTAGTTCATTAAGTTAAAAACTTAGGTGTACTAATAGGTCTGGTGAGCTAGGCATACTGCAACAAGTAATATAATTATGTGTGTTTGGTTGAAAGTCATATAGAAGTATATTAACAAAATGATTTGGTTAAAAAAATAGTTCATGAAAGTTTTGTTAATGGATGCAGATTGTCTTGAGAAAGCCTATCTGTAGAATTATAAACCAATATTTTAACTAGTAACCGCTACTAATATACTCAAAGTGCATAGGCTTAAATGTTGATGGTGTGTCATGGAATTTATCATTGTGACTAGAAATTAATGTAGAATCATGTTTTAGCCTTAAATCTGACATGCTCTGACAGCGTTCTTGCTTCGGTGATAGGGAAGCTCTGCGAGTGCAGTTAATATTTAAGTAATTGACTTCCCTCTGGAGGAGAGAGACACTGTGTATCATCAGTTTACATATTTTGCTGTGGAGACTTGCTTTCACCAAATGTTGCTGACACTTTTATCTGCTTGTGCGGTTTCAGAGCAGCATCGATAATTGGACTCAAACCCAGTGGAGACAGATTAATGTGGAACAGATGGACGCAGCACTCCGAAGGTTTGCCAAGGCAAGCGCCCTAACTGTCTGTCACAACCATTTCTCTTTCTCAGCGCCGCCTCCTTCCATCTTCCCGTGCCTGGTGTCTGGAGCGTGGGGCTGCTGTCCTTATTTACTGCCAAGAGAATGATATGAGACCATACATACATGCATACAGACATAAATACACACACACACACACACACACATATATTTCACACTCAGCCAGTAGCACTTCTAATCAAGTCTGCCTTTCTGTGAATGAGTTGATAAGAACATACTAGGGCTAATCAATTTATGAGTCGCAACTCTAATTGGGAGCTTCTTAAGACTCGAATGGGGGTCGGGAATATCAGGGATGAGGAGTTAGGCATATGAAAGCTTTTGGATTCTTTTCTTAGGGACCATGAGCATTTTCCATTTGAAAAGGTAACACTGGCTCTGCAAATTTGAGCAACGAGTAGGGTAGCCACCACTAGTCCGTCAGCTTGAACCATTTGAACTCTGGTGCTGGGGAAGAATATGGACGGTACCGTGGACTGCCAAGAACCAACAGGTCTGTCTGGGAAGAAGGACAGCAGAATGCGCCTGAGAGGCAAGGATGGTGAGACTATGTCTCACGTACTTTGGCCATGTCATCAGGAAAGGCCAGTCCCTTGAGAAGGACATAATCCTTGGGTAAGAGGAGGGGCAGCAGAAAGGATTGCCACAGTGGCTGCACCAATGGCCTTGAACATGAAAACAACGGTGCCGATGGCGCAGGACCCAGCGGTGCTCCGTTCTGCTGTACGTAGACTCACTGTGAGTCAGCACTGACTCGGGGGCACCCAGCAATGTAACAACACAAGAGGAGTAGGCTAGATGGGCTCTGTGAAATATTGTTATCTTATGTTTGATTACTCCAATATCTCGAAGAGACGCAATACAAAACAGAATTAAGCTTATGTGAATTTAGGGTTTGATATCTAGCCCCCATCGCTATATGCCTTCTGAAGAGACATGAGCTCCTTTGGAAAAAGTCACAATGCTTCCCCGTGAAAGGCAGTTAAGAAGTTGCAGGGCCTCTTACTGTCATTCTTCCCCAGAACCATCAACGCTGACGTGTTCCTCAGTCCTGTACCCAGCTCCTACCAAATCTGCTCAGAGCTTCCCACCATGTTACCCTAGTCTCAAAGACTCCAAACGTGCTTCCTTCCTGTGCTCACGTCTGTCTGTCCTCACCGCGCCGTTTATCTCTGCACCACTCAGTTACTACAGATTGAGAGCTTCATGTGCACTTTCAACTGCAGGTCTATTAGCTTTCAAACCAGTGGTTCTCAACCTGTGGGTTGTGACCCCTTAGGGGCGTTGAATGACCCTTTCACAGGGTTCACCTAAGACCATCAGAAAACTTATTACGATTTACATGATGATTCATAACAGTAGCAAAATTACAGTTATGAAGTAGTAATGAAATAATCTTATGGTTTTGGGTTACCACAGCATGAGGAACTGTATTAAAGGGTCACAGCATTAGGAAGGTTGAGAATCACTGTTTTAAACAATTGGTATAATCATGTGTGTGTGTCCCCCAAGAGCCAGTTGTTTTATATTGGGTTTTCTTATTCACAATGGGTGATGATGTTCCATGGACCAAGAGGCCAGACAAATCAAGGATCCTATTCTACATGTCTTAGGAACATAAGATACTTAAGTTCCTAGGAGTTAAACCCTCAAAGGTAGCCAACAAGTCAAGGCTACCATGTCAATGAATCACGTACTTAGAGGAAGATCTTAGTAGTCTAGACAAAAATCTGTTTTCCCTGTACTTAGCATTTCTATAGGAAACTCTCTGCGTTGGGCATGTCCTACGAACATCATCACTGATGGTTATACACCGTGAATAAGAACTTCTTGTATCCTAACTGGCTTCCATAATGACCAAAGAAAACATCAATA
>NW_022103920.1:78644401-78649898 GCF_000313985.2 Echinops telfairi
TTATATCCGGCAGGGTTTTAATATTCCCCCTCTTCTTTAGGAAATCTGGTCACTAGACAAGGAAGTGCGAGCCTGGGATGCTTACTCAAGCCTGGAAGGCATAGTGAAGGATATGGCAGCGTCATTGAGGGCTGTCACCGAGCTGCAGAGCCCTGCCCTCAGGGACAGGCATTGGCACCAGCTGATGAAGGCCATTGGGGTGTGTATTTTGGGTCTCATTAACTGACTATTTTTATGACTCCTATTCATAATCAAGGACTCATTCCTCGATATCCATCATCCAGGATGAAGTGGGATCTGTCAAGAGCTCTGTGTTGGTCAAAGGCAAGAGGCCAGTCTCCTGGAGAAAAGAACAATGGTGTGGAAATATCTGAAGGACCAGCTCTCCTCCTCTTTTTACCCTTTACTCAAACAAAGCTCTTACCTCCTGCGATTTTATTGTTTTAATTAAATCGCTAGCAAGGGAACGGTAGCTGCTCTCCTAAAGCAGGAGGATCTCGTAAGACCCGAGGGAGGTAACGTGAAGGTACTTACATGACATGGCAGTAAAAATGCGACGGGAGCAGGTCCAAAGGGAGAGGAGTGGAGGTTCAAAATGCTCTGCTGTCAAGCCCATTCTGCCTCGTGGGAATCCTGTGGGGCAGGGTCACATGGCCCCTTGAGATTTCCAAGGATGCAAACCTTTTCCAGAAGCAGAAAGCCTCCGCTGTCTCTTGTGACGCTCCCAGGAGGTGGGAGCTGCTGACCTTGCAGTTAGCAGCCCAACACATAGTCCACTACACCTGCAGTGCCCCCCCAGTGATTCTGGGGGAGCGGAAATTCTGAAATTGTGAACCCCTCATGCCCTCATAGTTGTACTCAATATTGAAGTCTCTTTTGTGGATCTATACCCGGAGTGCTCATTCTGGACATTTGTAAATGGATAATTCAGAACTACAGATGACTTTCTCAATGAGAAATAATCACCCCATTACTTCCAATTTTTTATCAGCCCACCTGACAATCTCTACCCATTCCTCATGCCCTTGGCCATGGTACCTAATAACACTTTATCTCATTTGACTAGTCTAGAGATCCCATCTAAGTGGGATCATGTGCTTGTCCTTTTGTGTCTGACTTATAATGTTTTCAAGTTTTATCATCTTATAGTATATAATCAGGAGCCCAGGGGATGGCATAGTGGTTATGTGTGGGACTGAGATTTGCAAGGTCAGCAGTTCAAAACCATCAATCACTCCTCAGGAGAAAACAGGGCTTTCTACTCTTGTAAACAGAGTCTCAGAAACCAGGGTAGCTGTGAATTGGGAGTTGGCATTGGCTTGAGGACAGAGAATTTAGTTTTTTTGGTTTTATAGCATATAGCAGAACTTAATTTTTCTTTGACTGAATAATATTCCATTGTATGAATATACTACTTTGTTTATTCATTGATGGACACTTTGCTTGTCCCCATCTTTTGTCTATTGTGAGCAAAGCTATAATGAGCATTGGTATACAAGTACCTGTTTGGATCACTGCTTTCCATTACTTTGAGAATTTCCCTAGGAGTAGAATTGCTGGATCCTAGGGCAATTCTGTTTGTAACTTTTTTGTTTTTAAAATTTCACCATTTTTTCAGTAATGTCCACAATTCAGTGACATTACTTACTTTCACCATGTTGTGAATCATCACCACTATGTATTTCCTAACATTTTTCATCTCCTATGTTTAACTTTTTGAGAAGCCACCAAAGGCCACACTGTCTCACACTGGCACCATCCCTGGCTGAGGGTTCCAGTTTCCTCACATCTTTACCAGGACTTATTCTCATCCGTTCTCTCTCTCTCTCTCTCTCATCGCAGTTTGGTTGGGTTGGGTTTTCTTTTGTCAGGGACAGGGACAAGCTTGGTTGTTGAGGAAGAACTAGGAGCTTCTTAATAAATATTGAAAGAGGGACAGAAAGGTAAGCAAGATGATCTGAGTACAGGAAAATTTTTTTTTCATGACAAATATGAAAAATGACACTTTGGAGAAGAGCCGTTTTTGAAAAGGACCTAAGATTAAATTAGTGATAAAACTAGATCAAATCAAAGAAACAACTGGGGATTAGTTCAGTCACTAAAGGACTTCGGGGGGGGAGAAAGGTAAATGAGCTGCTTCCAGATTCTTGGGATCTCATCCAAATTAAAATAAATGACCAATATGGTTCTCTTTAAAACTGGGTTTTATGGGCAAAGAAGATAAGAAACGAGCTGGCAAGAGAAGAATATGGAAACAAAAGTCAGTGGTATAGGGTGAACATGGCTTAAAGGCTGGGCCTAATTTTCTGTGAGTGAGACCCTGGGGCCTATGTGAGCTACTCGGAAAACCTTTTAATTGACTTCATCATTCTTAACTAAGGATGCCCTGAACATCTTCATACACTAGAGTATTATTTCAGCAATAGTTTATTTGGCAATTGGAGAAAAGCAACCATTAATTCAAGCGCAATTTAAATTCTGCCTATTTTTCGTTTGTTTAAATAACCAGGTCCACTTTTCCATCCATGAAGACACGACATTGGCCGATCTGTTGGCCTTGCAGTTGCACAAAGTGGAAGATGAGGTCCAAAGTATCGTGGACAAAGCAGTGAAGGAACTGGGCACAGAGAAGGTAGAGCATTCCTTTTTGTGCCAGGCAAATGGTGTGGGTCAGAGGAAGGGTGTGCTTCTGGGGTGGCATCATTCGGTGGTAGAATCAGCTGCTCTACATCCTTGAGATCTAGGTTCTATTCCTGCCATGTGCAGTCTCCACTCATCGGGTGGTGGACACTTGAATGTTGCTTTCATGCTGAACAGGTTTTGGGAGAACCTCCAAATTGAAGACAGAAAGAAAGGCTTGGCTGGGTGCTTCTAAAACTTCAGCCGATGAAATCGTGCTGGTTCAATCCCCAACCAATCGGGGCTGAATCAAGACCAGTCAGCATTTCGTTAAGTTGCGAATGGTGGAGTCTCCGTGAATTGGACCCGACTCAACAACAGCTAGGGTTGTGTCTGTTCCCCAAGCCGACTCAAAGATGCCGTGGAGGGGTGGAGACACGAGTCTGACTTCACTCTTTGCTGCTAGTTTAGTGTGATGTGGGCAGGGAAAGTACCCAGTCTGAGTCACAGCAAATCTCTGAAATAAGGGGGTTGGTCCAGACAATGATGAAAGCACACACACTTGTATAACCTTTCATTTATAACAAGCACCATTGTACATGTTGACTTTATATTAATTTGATTTCTTCCTTAAGGTAGCTAATATTGTTATCCGATAATGCAGATGAGGAAACTGAGGTATACACAAGGAATGGGATTTACATTCGAGCACTCCAAGCACTACATAGCCCTGCTGAGTAATTTGTCAATAATAGCTACCAGATATTTAGGTACCTCTTAAATACCTTTCTATGCTAATACTTTGTACAGAACGTAAAACGCACATCCAATAGACATTTATATTGGTGGTGTGCTTGTTTCTTTTGGGTGATGGAGTTCACTTCTATAAACCTCCTCCTCATGAATTGTTTGTAGGAAAAAAAATGAAATCAGTATTTTATATCAGCTTGCTTACTGGGAAATAATTAGGTAGTAACCTAAATCATTATCCTAAATTAAATTATCCTAAATTGAATAAAATTATCCTGTAATTTAATGTACTGTTCCTAGGTTATTACCGAAATCAGCTACACCTGGGCAACTATGGAATTTTCTTATGACGTCCACCATCAGACTGGCATTCCATTACTAAAGTCTGATGAACAACTTTTTGAAACTCTAGAGCACAACCAAGTAAGATGGATATTTTTATTACAGATTATTTTTCTTCATATTTTGGTTTTAGTCTTTTTGCAATTTCTACACTTACTTATTTATCCACTGAATAACAGATAATAGGATCAGGTCTGGGTCCAATGGTATGGACTCTTTCTCAATGAACTTGCATTCAAGTCGACAAACATGTAGAAAGGGCCCCACCGAAGGGCCTGGGGAAATATCAGGAGGCTATCTAATGGGGCCAGTGCAGGACAAAGGGGTGGGCCTTGCTCTGCCATGGTGCTTATGCTGAAGGTTGCAGGCTGGACTGGAATGAAAATAAACAAACAGCCATGATCAGAAAAGGGTGTTACAACAGAATATTTTAGGAACATCTTGGTTTGCCAGAGAACACCTGCATTCAGAGGCAACTTTAAGACTTTGGCTTCCTTGAACTATATGAAGGGACTTCAAAAGAATCTTGGAGAAAATAGAATGAGAAGATAGTGAAGCTTCCCCATGAATTTTTGGAACCCCACCCCACCCCCACCCCCCATAGATTCCCTTGATGAGACTAATGCAGGATACTGTGAGAGAGGTGAGATCACACATAGTGTATGTGGTTTTAAATTCTAAGGGAATGGGGCACTATTCTCTTTGGCATCTCTTTGGACACTAGCAGTGGAAAGGTAGAGGAGCGAAATGACCAGAGTAACAAAGTTGGGTTCTTATTACTAGAATAGGCTCTTAGGAAAAGAAGCGAGAGAGACCGCATGCTCCACGGATTTGTGTGTGGGGGATGAGGGCCATGTGTGGAAAGATGGGGAGTTTGAGAAGCAGCTCTCATAAAGCTTGGTAGTGAGTTGAAAGGGGAGGAAAATGGAAGCGAGAGAGCTTGGCAGGCTAGAGGGAAATCTCCCTCCCTCCCTCCCTCCCTTCCCCCCTCCTCTCCTCCCTCTCTCCACCTGTCCACCTGCCCACTCCTCCATCCTTTTCTGTCCTCCTTCCCTTCCTTCCTATGCTTCACTTTCCCTCCTCCTCCTCCTCCGCTGAGCTCCCCTGCCTCAGTGCCTGCCTGCCTTCCTTTTCCTTCGGCATCTCTTCCTTTCATCTCATCACATCACATCTCTTTGTGATTGGAATGAATGGTTTTAATGGGCTGGGGAAATGTGAGAGGAAAAAGAAAAGGTTTAATTCCGAAAGTTGTATCTCAGTGCACGTTTCTTCCTCCTGGTTGTAACAGATACATACAAGATCTTCTGGTAGAAGTCACACTAAATGCACTTACTTATTAATTCATTTATCTGATTATTGTTACTTAGTGTATGCATGTCCAGATATTGCTTGCTAGGTCCTAGCAATAAACAGAAGATATTCTTTCCTCGTGGGACGCGTGCTACCTATCAAATGAGCTACTTAACAATGTTTCTGCCTTTCCTTTAGGTTCAGTTACAGAGTCTTCTTCAAAGCAAGTATGTAGAGTATTTCATTGAGCAAGTCTTAAGCTGGCAAATTAAATTGAACGTAGCAGACTCTGTCATCTTTACTTGGATGGAAGTACAGCGAACGTGGTCGCACCTGGAAAGCATCTTTGTCTGCTCAGAAGATATTCGAATCCAGCTTGTGGAAGATGCCAGAAGATTTGATGAGCTAGACGCTGAATTTAAGGTCCATAGAGAGCTGTCCTAGCAGTTATCAAAAACAGTATGACAGTCTTGTAAAGAAGCATGATCCAGGGTGT
>NW_022103920.1:78651104-78676488 GCF_000313985.2 Echinops telfairi
ACAAAATCACAGAAAGATTTATGAGGCAAAAATAATCTCACACAGAAAAATCAGGATGTGAAGCTCGTGTCTCCTCACCTCTCCTCCATCTAGATCCACACGTTTCTGAAGGCGGTGCTTCTAGCTCTCTCACCCTCCCCCTGTGGTGATGCGCATCAGTCATGGGGCAGTGTGGAGCCCCCCAGGGGGGACTCAAGTTGTATTGCTTTCAAATGCCTTTTGCATTTGGGAAACAAGAAGATCTGAGGGTCAAGATCAGGGCTGTTGGGTGGATGGGGACAGATTTCCCAGGGAAATGCTCACAGAACGCCGGGCTCTCCTTGTAGAATGAGCGGCGGCATGGTTGTCCTGGAAGAAATCCCTTGGTGCGTCTTTGCTGGCCTTTTTCTCACCAATGAAGTTTCAATTTTCGTCAAACTTCTTCCTATTGAGCCGCTGGGATCATCTTGTGAGAAAATCCATTCGGATTACCCTTCGCAGTTCCCAAACACAGTCACCATCCCTCTCTGAGCCGACCTCTCCTCCTGGACTTTACATAACCTGGCCTCACAGATCTCAGCCAAAGGCACTGTCTTGATCAGACCTTTCTATAAGGCCCCTAAGGAGACTAAGTCAAGGACCGCTCTGTGAGAACCCGTCTGCACCTTCCACCGATTGCAGAGCCGTGCGCAAACACGTTTTGTTTGGAATAAATCCGTGCATGTATGACCTGGAAGCCTGGCAGCAATATTTGTGACTTCCTCTCATGTTAGGGGATGCATATATATCATGAGTACATATAACTAAACCAAAACATGTTTCTGCTTTCCAAAAGGCCTATTCTGTCCATTAGAAGACCTTATTAACAAGAGAATGGGCATGATTGATTCATTCACTAATCTGCCCTGCAAGTATTGATTTGACTACCTTCTTCTACATCAGAAACTGGGATTGGACACAATTATTTTTAAGTCCTTCATTTTGTATATAGTATTATGTTATTGGAAGTCACCCTTAGAGAACACTTAGTGCTTTAAAAATACCTGTTCTAAGGGTCATTTGGAAAATAAACCTCACCAATAATTGTAGAGCAGCCAGTGGTGATAGAAGATTCTTTTGATTAAACATGGGCAGACCAGCTTATAAAAGATGTCAATGTTGGATTGTAAAGAATTTGTATTATGAAATGAGAAAAGTATGTAGGTATAAATATATACTACTTAAATAAAATTGTTTATTTCCAGAGGCAAAGTGGACCAACATTTGAAAAGGGTGAATTTTTTCTGCAAGTTATTTCTGGCAGGGATCTCTGGGGCTTGTGGGGTCTGCTCTGAGCCATCTCTGCTCTGCTCAGAATGTGTAAAGTGGAAACAAGCCCACATCTTAGCACTGCTCCAGGGCCCTGGGCAGGTTGAAGCCACTTGTGTTTTGTAGAATTCTCACTGATGATGCCTTTTGTGCTCAGGCTGGGAAGTGGCCAATCAGTCTTGTCCCAGTGCCTATTTGGAGTGTCATTGAGAAGATAAATAAGGGGCATAAACCTCATGAGACTTTTGCGTGACTGTTGGACTGATAACTGCAATGTCAGTAGTTCAAACCCTTCAGCTGCTCTGGAGGAGAAAAATGAGGCTATTTGCTCCCATAAAGATTTATAGTCTCCTAAAGCCTATATAGGGTTGGTATGAGTTGGAATTGGCTTGATGGCAGTGAGTTTGGTCTGGTCTGGTCTGGTCTGGTTGAGAGAGAGAGAGACAGAGAGAGAGATTGTGTCCCCTCTGTCCATCTGTCCTACTACTGGCATGATTTGTAAGTCAGCCTTAAGGAAATGATGGTGTCAAAGAGAAGAGGGTGAGCTATATGTTCATGGACAGGTGGTAAGGAGCTGGGATGTATTATGTGGTACTTTCAATGACTGGGCAAGATATGCTTAAAAAGGATTTTCCTTTGTACAGACTTTCTCTTTGTGAAAAAGCTCTCGCTGCATACCTGGAAACCAAGCGAATCGTGTTCCCTCGCTTCTACTTCATCTCCTCTGCTGACTTACTCGACATTCTCTCACAGGGAGCTCAGCCTAAACAGGTAATGCTTTTTCTTAGTCTCATGATATGTTAGGTAAGGAATGTCTCATTGTCTCTTATTGTCAAATGCCACCTACTCTTGTCACACATGCCGGGAATTAGAACATCTTCAGGTAAAAGCCTTATTGCAGCAAAAGGGGACAGCAGAGACTGTCAGAGGGCCTGCTGGGTCTCAGTAAAGAGGCCAGTCAAAAGCTGTTGGGCTGCACGGTGGGCAATGGCGGGGGGTGGTGGTTTCACTATGGGTCAGCATTGCTCCATGGCAGCGAGCTTGGTTTCCTTTTCCTTTGATTGTCCCTCTCTCCAGTCAACTGTGACTCAGGCTCCCCAGGTGGAGGCGGGGCGGGGCAGGGAGAACCGCGCCACCTGGGTTTCAGGGGCTGCGTTTTCAGGGGAAGGTTGCCAGGGCTTGCTTCTGAGGGACCTCTGGGTGGACTTGGACTCAGTAACCTTCCAGTTAGCAGCTGAGTGTGTTTACAATGTACACCACCCAGCACCTCAAATGTGCACGCCTTACCTCTTGGGAGAAGTTGGGGAAGAAGCACTGGTTCCTGTATGTCCCTGAACTCCAGAACCAGGGCCTGAAACAACCTTGGCCTGCCTGACCCCTTTCGGAGGGGGAGGATGGGCCACTGACTGGTCCCTTCTTACCTCCGGGCACACCTCAGTTGGGTGCACTTCCCTTCATTGAGCTTCGTAGAGAATGTGTTTTACTGATGGAATGTTTGTGGCGACCGCAGGCGGCCCGCGGGTCTGTTGGTGCTGGGTTTTCAACAGTAGGTGCCCACATTGCACGTGTGTCACATGTTGGTAATTCTTGCAATATTTCACACTCTTTCAGAGTGCTCTTGCACACTCAGAAGTCTATAGCATGGTGTGCGCATACTTGTTCCATGCACTGGGACACCGAGCGGTGTGAATTCTTTTGTCACGACACTTGCTTTATGGCAGTAGTCTGGACCGAACTCAGAGTAGCACTGAAGGCAGGGCTGCCTGTTCCTTTCTTTCTTTCTTTCCTTTTCTTTTCTTTTCGTTTCTTTCTTTCTTTCTTTCCTTTTCTTTTCGTTTCTTTCTTTCTTTCTTTCTTTCTTTTCTTTTCTTTCTTTCTTTCTTTCCTTTCTTTCCTTTCTTTCCTTTCTTTCTTTCTGTATTCAACTCCAGAATCCAAAAGTAGACTCACTGCCGTTGAGTCAATGCTGACTCATATCAACCTCCTGTGGGTTCCCAAAAATGCAACTGTTTACAGGAATAGAAAGCTCTGTTACAGGAGTAGAAAGTCTTTCTCCCTCAGAGCTGCTGGTGGTTTCGAACTGTCAACCAAGAGAATCATAGCCCAACATGCAACCAATACACCACCAGGGCTCCCACTCAACCAGAGTAACCTTAATAATTCTGCTGGGCTAGCCTTCAGGGCTCTCAAAGTATCTTGGACATGACTGTGTTGTTGCAAGTTTGTGATCCGTGGTTGGACAGTATTAATTTCACAGATCACAAACGTGAAACAGCAGTCATTGGGCCCACATGTGCCCTGCTTTCTCTGTGCTGGGGAGTGGATCATTCCATCACACCTTGGGAGGTATTCTAGCTTCTCGGGTCCTTTTTCTTTTTAAAAAACGAAAATGACTCAACTCTACATAGTTCAAAATCCCAGTCTCATTCCCATGTAGAGTCTAGGCCTTCAAGTGATGACCCTGGAATTGGGCGGGAGACATGGAACCTTTATTTCCTCTTCCTCTACCCACGGACTTTGGAGTGGGCTGCCAATGCTCTTGTTCCGTAGTGTCCTTTGCTGGCTTTACCCCGCAGTGAGTATCACCCTCACCTGGCATTGATAGCCATTAGAGGACAAGCCTTAGGGGACAAGGAAACACCCCCATCTCTCTTCTAACCACCAGAGCCCTATTCATGGCCAAGCTAACTCCAGTTCAGCTTTCCAGTTCTTTCCTGGGCAATCCAACCTCTTCCTTCTCTTCCTCCTGGCATATTTTCCACCTAAGCAGATAATACACCAGGGACAGCATTTCCAGATTCAGTTCCATGAGGGATTATCCGAATTCTCTCCCTTGATCTTAGGGTTGGGGGTGGGGTGGGGAACACATCCTTCCCCACGTGGAATGAAGGGAAAGCCAAGGTTTTCCTCTCTGGGTAGACAACTCACAGCTGTGTGGATGCCTTCCTCTCTTCCTCCTCCGTCCAGTGCCTAGTTATCCTAGAGGGAACCTATGGAGGTAGTCGGGTAGGATGCTGGGAGATGGTACCTGGTCCAGTTTTATGTTCTCATTTCTTTTAACACTTTTGATGGTCAACTAGGTGAAGATTTTCAGAACTCATATCAGGTTGCCTTCAAGAATCCATACAACTTGTGCTTCCAGCTCATTCGTTGCAGTTCCCTCACCTGCCATCACTTATCCCACTTCCTCCCCGTGTTTCCTATCTCCCTTCCTTCCTCTTTCCCTCCGAACATTTCCCTTGGAAAATACTGCCCTTTTCATCTTCAATAGTTGATTATTCTACCATGTAGGCGAGCTCAGTTCCAGATGTGGAGGGTGACTAGGAGCCCCAGTATTGGGGGTTCCACTAGGCTCTATCCAGCCCCCTCTGCTCTCTTCATGTGTATCATCAGTACTTCTTTGTCCTTGACTTCACTCCTAGCAGGTGCTAGAGATCATTCAACATATTCTCATCACCGACTCTTGTAACCCCTTTAAATAGTTTTTAAAAAAATGCTTCATGCCTTAGCTAGACACTATGTGGAATCACAGGTATATATGCATATCTGAGCTAAACTAATGCCAGCTTCTTTTCCCTCATTAGTCTTGTAAGATTGCACATTTCTTAGTGTGTGTCAGTAACCTTAAAGGTGCATTTTTTTCAAATTCTCACTGCATTATTTCTACTACTTTATAGATTATTGTCATATTATCAGTACAGCTTAGAATTTATTTCATGTACGTCATTCATTTTAGCCATACCCCAATTATAAGTTCTGATTTCTTGAATGTTAAATATGTTGTTCAGTAGCAATACTAGTACCCCAGCTAATGAATGACTAGATTCATATATGGCACTATAATATATTAAACTCTAATGGAGATGGATGTTAGTATAGCAATACAGTGATTTCTACAATCAAGCAACTCTGATGAATATCAGCAGTAATATTTTTCACACCATACTAATCAGAGGTGGTGGGTAGACCTACTCACCTGCTAACATGTTCTGGTCATTAGGCAATAGTGTAAATTTGGTTACAATTCTCCTAGCCTGCCAACTCTGAAATTATCAGATTTTTGTATGCTCACTAATAGACATGGCTAGATTCCAAACACCAAACCATGGTATGAAAATCCATATTTGCCAAAACGGAGGATGATCACATCATATCACTATATCGTGGATGACTACATCATTCAGACCACCTTATTCACTGCTACTATGTTGACTTCGACTTATAGCCACCCGATAGGACAGAGTAGAACCACCCCCTTGGGTCTCCAACACTGTAACTCTTCACAGAGCAGCTGGTGATTTCAAACTGCTGACCTTGTGATTAGAAGCTCAGTGTAACCCACGAAACCACCAGGGCGCCTTGACTTCATCATATGTAATGATGATGACAATTACATCATTGTATCATCACATATCTGCCAGAACATGTCATTTCATAACTGCCAAAGTACCGAGGATCATGATCCAACCAAGTAGACATAATACTTCAACCATCACAGTCACCATTATTCTCACCTTGCACATCGGCATGTGTTTCTGCCAGACAGACATCATTAAAATGGTCAGATAGTAAAATTTTTACTGTGGTCATAAATGTGAACTCTTGGCTCATGAGACAGTCAATAAGTGAGTAGGTATATACATTTTGAAATTTACTTAAAATGTGATCATATTATTACTAAAGATCTTTATTAGAAAAAAAATGTCTGGCTCCTTTTGTGCTGTGAATAACATCTTGAAGTGATTTGTTGTGTCAGAAATAGTCAAAAGAAGTGAGACTAATACAGGAGTCACTGGGGTGTGCAAATAGTGAATGCACTGAGCTGCTAACTGAAAGATTGAAGGTTCAAGTCCACCCACAGGTGTCCCGAAAGAAAAGCTTGTCGATCTACTTTAGAAAACTCAGCCACTGGAAGCCCTCTGGATCACAGTTCTGCTCTGACACGCATGGGTTCACTATGAGTCAACTGACATGATGGCTACTAGGTTTCTTTGGTTGGTTGGTTGCTTTATCTTATTATTATTATTATTATTTTGGTTCAGGACAATCTGAACCACAACAAGGCCCTGAGTGACTCCAAGGGGTAATGGGTTGAGCTGCTAATTAAAAGATTGGCAGGTCAAGCCCACCCAGAGGCAAGCAGAAGGCCTGGTGATCGGCCTTTGAAAAATCAGCCATTGAAAACCCTATGGGTCAGAGCTGTACCCTGACACACTGGGTCCCCACGAGTGGTGGCTGCTGGCGGTTGGTTGGATGACTGCCTCCTTTCCTGAAATGGTTTTATGACATCAGTGTACTTTCGGCATTCTTGGTCACTTACTGTAGAAATCTGGGTAGTGCTTCCCTAAGATCTGCCATTCAAACCTTCCAGGAGCTTCATGGGGAAAAGATGTGCCAGTCTGCCTCTGTAAAGAGTCCAGCCATGGACGTTTCATGAGGCACGTCTACCCTGTCCCATAGGGTGTCTGAGTGGGAAGTGACCGGATGGCAGGGGGTTACTATGGAGGACGTCATGCTTGGGCAGTTATGCTGGAGCATCTAGCCCCAATCTACTCGCTTTTCAACATCAGAAAGGGCTTCAGACCGCCACACAGAGCTTTCTGGTCTCTGCCTTTTGTGCTGCCCTCCCTGAATGTGCTCCCTGTAGTGTGACGGAGATAACATGACAAGTGCAGCCTGTGGAGCCACAATGCCACTTCCCCGTAAAAGGCCCCCTGTGTGGCCAGATAACTCATGTTGACATCTTGTGAATGCATTGAATACTTCCGGCCCTACTCAGTTTAAGAGAGTTGGTCAGCACAAGAGCTTCAGCAGTTAATTGTGGAATTTGGTCAGCCTGAAAATAATCAACCAGGGAGGTCTGATACCACCCAGCCTCCATTCTGCACACAGATGTCCCATTTAAGGTACTTGTGTTGGAATGCCAGAGTGGTGGACTTTAGGATGCCTGCAATGAGGACTAACTGCTGGGTCATTTTGGTTCGGATCAAGTTCTGCCGAAGTTTTTCCTGCCAGCATTCCCACTGACCTCCCAAGGGTCAGGATTGGTAGACGTGGGCTCTGTAAAGCACTGCAGATATGGGTGCTCTTAGCTTCAGGGGTCAAAAGTGTCAGTAGGTGCTATACAAATACACATTTAAAGATACAATTGAAGGGTACCTTGGTATGGGCCAATGGTTATGTGCAACTGGTTTGAAGTCTATAGGATTCACTATGGAAATTGTTTGCATTCTTCTCTATTGGAAAATGGTCTATTTGTGTTTTAAAAAGAGAACAAAAGCAATCCCAGCCCACTGCCACCAAGTCAATTCTGGCTCACAGTGGCCTATAGGACAGAATGGAACTGCCACTTGGGGTTTTCGAGCCTGTAACTAATTACAGGAGCCGGGAGCTTCCTCTTTGGAGGAATAGTAGCTGGTGGGTTTGAACCTCTGACCTTGTAGTTAGCAGCCCAATACATAACCCACTTTATCGCCAGGGCTCTAGTCCACTTAAGGTTGGATGAAACAACCTGTTCACCCATTATATTACAAGGACTTTGAATAACTCACACCTTTGTGTAGTCAGGATGTTGCTAGAAACAACTTGCCTGTCGCTGTTTCAGCCTAAGATAGAGACCAGGTTGATAAGAGAAACAAAGCTCATTCTGCAAGTGTGACAGAAGAAAGAGTGAAGCGTGCTACCTCCAATCTGCTTTTTTTAAATCCAGAGAAAACCAAGCAAGTTATATGCTATACCAAACTGTGAGACAAAAATCAGGTTTTGCCATGATCATAGGAAACAGTCATGTGTACCTTCCCATGAAACATCATACTCCGTTGCTTATGTAAATGAGGAATGCTTCATGCTTGGTTACCTATCTTATTGACTTTATTTGCCCTCTTCCTGACTTATTCCCTATTGATTAGGCTTAAAAGGAATTTTTACTTACAAGAGAGTGTTTTGGATTTTCAACCAACTAAATCTTAAAATTTGATATATGTCTAGTATTTTGGTTTAACCCGCTCTATCAAGGAGACCTGGTGGCATAGCAGGATATGAGTCAGGTCAGCAGTTCAAACCCACCAGCTGCTCCTAGGGAGAAAGCTTGGGTTCCCTGCTCCCCTACAGCCTCAGAAACCCACAGGGGCAGATCTACCCTGTCCCATATGGTTGCTACGTGTTGAAATTGACTTGGTGACTGTGAGTGTGAGGAGGGTGTGTGTGTGTGTGTGTGTGTGCAACATATTTTAGACATGAATTGCAAGTGGCCTGGAAGACTTTTTATTGTTTTTTTTCCTAGCAGAGCTGTCACCTTTTCTCTTCCCTGACTCCATATGTAGTCGTCAGGGAAGCTCGTCCATGATGGAGCTCTGTCAAGAAAAACAAAAGGACACATCTTGCTGTGTGATCCGCTGGGGCTCTGTGGCCGCATAGTGGTACCCAAAGGCAAAGGGCTAGTGAGCATCCGAAATGCGGTGTCTAAAGCAACGGGTCCTTTAGTTCAATCAATGTGAATGGATTTGAAGTTAAATCTAAAGGCTGGTGCCTGGTTCCACCTTTCGCATATCCCATGAAATCTGAATCCAGAGGAAATATTTCTGATGAAAATTACAAACTGAGATAGGCTGTGAATATAAAATACACACCTAGCTGCAAAGACAGAGTACAGAGAAAAATGTAGAACAATTCATTAATTTTTAGTTTAATTAAAAGCAGAAATAATACTTTGGCTATGTCAGGTTAAATAAACTAGATGAAGATTAATTTCATCTGGTTTTGTTTTTATTTGCCCTACTATTAGAAGAAATTAACCTTATAAGGAATGTTTATGGCATGGGATGGGGCTGTTATATTTTGAATCTTGAATTATGTTTCTAGTATATAGCCTCTGCTATTGCAGTGGAGGCCACAATGCCTTTTCCAACATTCCACCAGGAACATGTGTACTTAGAAAACCCCAGACTCACTGCCGTTGTGCCATTCAGTCAATTCTGACTCATGGTGACCCTGCAGGGTGACAGAGAACCACAGCCTGTGTGTTTCCAAGGCTGTAAATCTTTAGGAGAGCAGAAAGTAACATGTGTGCAATCTGCCAGGCCACCAGAGAACATGTATTCCATTTGCATTCAGAAATGCCCTTCAAGGGCACAAGCACAAATTCTACGTAAAAGGAGATCTGCCAACTTGGCCTTTGAGAAATCTCCTAAATTGCAGTGGTGAGACAGATGGTACTCAACGGATACCTATAATACACTGTGCATATTGGCATTCAGAATGGTATTTGTGAGCGGTGGGTTTAATGAGGTGAGAAAAAGCCCTGCTGGATCTGAAAGGGGCCTTTATTGGACCCCCCCCCCCATTCCCCAAAGTCTAGCATGTTTCTGTATACTAGTGTGCCCTTGAACCTCATGATGGGTGGAAGCGTTTCAGTAGATAATGGAGCTCAAGAATGACTTACAGTCCACCCTGGCCTACGCTGGTACAGGCATTGCCATCAAGTCTCTTCTGAGTCATAGACCCTCTAGAGCAGCAGTTCTCATCCTGTGGGTCGCGACCCCTTTGGGGCTCAAACAACCCTTTCACAGGGGTTGCCTGATTCATAACAGTAGCAAAATTACAGTTATGAAGTAGCAACAAAACTAATTTTATGGTTGGTGGGGGTGGTCACCACAACAAGAGGAACTGTATTAAAGGATCGTGGCATTCAGAAGGTTGAAAACCACTGCTCTAGAGGGTTTCTGAAACTGTAGGTCTTTATTGGAAGCAGATTCAACTTTCTCCTTCAGAGGGCGATGGTGGATATGAACTGCCCCCGCATTCTAGCCACCAGGGCTCCTGGTAAAAGTGTGTGTGTGTGTGTGTGTGTGTGTGTGTGTATGTGTGTATGTATGTATGTAGTGTATGTATATATTATATATAGTGTGTGTATATTGTGTATGCATATATTATATATAATATTCACATATACCATATATACATACATATACACCGCACACATATACATTACGGTGACCAGACGTCCCGCTTTTTAACAATTTGTCCCACATCCTGGGGTGTTTTACAAAAGTCCCGATTTTTTGGAAAGAATGCACAAGCTAGGGTATACAGTTTTTGGCTGCCATGTGGCTATTTTGCCAGGATATGAGTTTTATCAATGGTGTCCCGCTTTTGTCCCGCTTTACCAATGTTAAAATCTGGTCACCTTAATATACATATTATATATACAGTAGAACCCCAGTACTCAACAGCATCAGTACTCAGCATAATTGGGTTTCGACGCAAAATGTCAAGAAAATTTTGCATCGGGGCTCGAACAAAACATCAGAATCCGACCCAACGCATGTGATTCTTGCAAACAAAAGCAATTTGTGTTTCGGTCACTTGGCGTTAGTTGGCATTGTTAGTACGCATTGTTTAAACCTTTTGCGGCTGTGTTCCAAGTGTTTTACTATAATTTTCTTAGTTTTTGTGGCTTTTGGTACTGTTTTTAGATAAAAAACATGGGCCCTAAGAAAGAGTTTTTTGGAACGAATCATCATGACAAGGAACTGGTTAACTGAGTTGTCTATATTGTTGATGATCATTTTGTAAACCCTTGTAGAAAACACTTAAGGAAACGCCCACAGCAGACCACGTTAGACAGATTTTTTTGTTTTTTTTTAAGAAAAAGCCAGCCAGGTCCTAGTGAAAAGGGCAAAGGAAAAAATGGGATTTCCCCTTCCAAACAATGACTCTCTCTCCATCCCTCCTCTCCACATCCGTGTCCACAGATCCAGATCCTCATCAACCCATGGTAGGGCCATGCTGTAGTTGTTTTTAAAAAAAACATTTTAAATTTGTGTTTCTTATTTAAATTATATGATTTCACTCTGAACGTATTTACTTTGAAATTTCTGTGTGATGTTTAGTGTAAAAAGGCAAGGTTAGGGTAAAAGCTTGGTGGTTGAGAATGGATTAATCTGTTTTCAGTTATTTCTTAGGGAAAAAAATCAATTCAGAACTTGACTGAATCTTATCTTGACACTCCTTCTAGAACAGATTAGTGTCAAGGTCTGGGGTTCTACTCTACATACATATACGTGTACACACACACACACACACACACACACACTGCTATTGAGTCACACTGCTTTATAAATACCATAGTGAGGGGATTCTGGCTCACACTAACCCAAGCGGTCGAGTGGAGAACCCTCATGTAGTTTCCAAACCAGGAAACTTGGTGGCAGGGAGGTTACACATTGGGTTCAAAACCACCAGACAAACCTGGGAGAAAGATGGGGCTTTCTACTCCTGTAAACAGAGCCTGGAAAACTCATGGGGTAGCCCTACCCTGTCCTAGACTAGCATTGCTATGAGTCAGTACTGACTTGATGGCAGTGGGTGTTTTTTGGAATCTCTGCTAGAGTGGCCTGCCTTGGTTTCTCTCAGAGAGCGGGCGGGGCGTTTGAACCCCTGGCGTTGCAGCGATGTGTTAGCAGCTGAGCATAAGCACCAGGGCTACAGCAACAAGAGGGGAGGCACAGCCTGTGAGCGGTCAGTTGCGGGCATGCATGCATGAGACGTCAGAAGCTGAGTTTGACAGGAGGTTGTAGAAGCAGTGGAGAAAAAGGCACAGAGAGCAGTACTCCAGGATCTGACCTCTTGACTCTGATTGCCCCCGTTGACTCTCTCCATCTTCAGCAGAGCCAGGGGGACTAGAAGCAGCTAACAAATGTGTCACTTCTTCCAGAAACTACAAAATGAGAGCATTTAGGAATATTTCATATTTTAACATGGTAGCCAAAGGTAGCCTAATAACTGGAGAATTCAGGTGTGTCACAAGGAAATAGTCTAATTAAAAAAATATTTCATAGATTTGATATCAAACAGGGATTATCCTTTCAAAATAGTTGACATCAGGTTCATTATGCACAAAATGATAAGCATGTGCTTTTCTTTTGTCCACTCGGAATATATATTGCAATTGCTTAGAATTCTATTGTAGCTCCTCCTCCTCCATTTGAATTCTCCCCACAACTAATTTACACACACACACACACACACACACACACACACACACACACACGACACTACAAAATCAGGATTGTTTCAGTGTAGGTTGAAAAGAAAAATATTACTGCACTGCTATCACTGAGACTCCAAAATTAAACCACGAAAAGCAGTGTGAGTGAGTCGTGTCAGCTAGGAGTTCTATGGTTGATTCTGGCTTCTGAAAGGACCCGGCTGTAGCCGGAGTTTTGTGTCACTTAATGCAAGTTGTTCTGTTTGAGCTAAAATAAATAGGTAGAGCTCCCAGCTGTGGCCATTTATACTTTAAGGTAAAGTATTTAAATCTGTTCAAATGCATAAAAAAAAACAAAACCTAAACTCCATCGCTGTTGAGCCCATTCCAGCTCACAGAGCCCCACATGACTAGCGGAATGCGCTCCGCAGGTTCCCAAGACCGGAACTCTGTCTGAAAGCGGAAAGCCTCATCTTTCTCCCTCGAAGTGGCTGGTGTGTCACCCACTGCGCCAGCAGGGCTCCGCAGCTCTCTGAAAAGTACCTGGCACTCGGGCCCAGATGGGCACAGAAGGAAAGCACGGAGCGATGTGCCTGACTGCTTTTCCTCTCGAACCAAGCAGCGCACCGCGGTGGAGTTGATTCTGGAGCATAGTGGCCCTGTAGGACGGCCGGAGTAGAAGTGCCCGATAGGGTTTCTGAGCCTGCCTCCTCTTTCTCCGGTGGAGTGGCTGAGGGGTTCAAACCTCTGACCTTTGCTTAGCAGCCCCTGGCTTCCCTCACTGTGATGTCAGGGCGCCTTTTCCCCCTTGAGGATTTGACAGTTGGCAGGAGGACAGGAGCTTTGTGTCAGTCCCTTGGAATGTGAGAGAAGGACAAATAAATCAGTCCTGCAGTTCAGGTCACCCACTGCTCCTCCACGACATCAGAAAAGACACGACTGTTAGTTGTGTTAGTTAATTATTTTCCACACATACTGCTATTCTGAACAGTATCACCATTATAAATGACTGCATTACTACATGCATCCCAAGGTGCTTACTGGGTCAAATTTGCTCCTAGGCCTTTGGGTTAATCAGTTAATTTTTGTTAATCAGTAGCAGTACATTAAAGAGATGGACAAAGATGAAATTAGGAATAGGCAAAGATCGGGTATTAAGACTGGAGAATATAATTGTAAATTTTATGATAGCATCTTTATTCCCTTTGTTTTCTACATGAACAGTTGCTATGGTCTAAGTAGCAGATTAGTTGATGACTGTTAATTTGCATTTTAAATAATTAGATGAGTCAATGTTTTCTACTTTATTTAGTGGTCGGCAAATATAAGGTTTTATACAAGAAGTCTTGCTGGGTATAATTCTAATATTAAGGAACTTTAGTTAGCAAAGTCTGGTTACATAGCACCAGTCCACTGACAACATGGTTCAAATTTCAGCTCTCCTGGTATATTAACTGTCACTGTATAAATATCAATGCTCTTGATTCAGAAACCGCCAGGTAAATTACCAACATGCATCACGATCAGTGCCCAATTGGATCACCGCTTTCCAAGTGTATATTCCGTTCGTGCATCAACAGCAGAGAGTGTCGTTGAGTTGCTCCCTTTCTCTCTCAGTAATGGAACCACATGGCATCTTACAGAACCAACTGACAGAGGATATGCCGCAACGGCATGAGTGCCATGCCCCTTTATGGCTCCACAGGAGCGGAGGAGAATCAACCCACACCTGCCGTCCACAGAGGATGGTTCCTGTGGGGCACAGGCAGACCTGCCCGCCTCCTCCAGCTTTCTTTGCCCTATTCTGACATGAGTCACCCAGCTCCTGACCCCCTGCCAGCCTAGGTTCAACAACCCATTGCAGTGTTCCCCCAGACCATGTGATTTTGGGGGGTTATTTTAGGGAAGTTGACAGGCTACCACAAGTCAGAATCCCAAGCCATTAAGGATAGAGTCCTTTTGTCTCTAGCACCTCTTCTCAGCCAAGCCAGCAAGCACATCTCTCTGGCTCTCAGCCTTTCAGCTCTGTAACCCCTTGGCCACTGCATGGCTTTAGCAAGTGTTACAAAGCTCCTCCAGTGCTGATAGGTTTCAGAAAGGCACCCCATTCTTCCAGCCATCCTCATGCCCAAAGGCACTTAGACTGCCTCATCCTGTGGGCAAGAAACTGTCTGTCTCGTGGTCTCTGCTGCCCCCCATGGCTACTTCCTTCTCCATGCTGTCTGTGCCGCTTCTCCACACACAATCCCGACCAGTGTGGCTCCTCCTCTCCTAGGCAGGGGTTTCTCGCTTACGGTTTGTGAGATAGCTCCTGTTATGCCCCGAGGAACGGTGAGACGGGCCAATCCCCTCCTTTGAGACCTTTATACCTTATTTGCATGCTCTGACCAAGGCATTTGATAGGAGAGAGAAGAACCATGCCAAGTTATTTCACTTCACCACAGGAACTAAGCAGTAAGGACAAAAGAGCAGGGAAAAACACGGAACAGTAAAAATGCCAGCAGTTAAAATTTAAATCTAGCATAAAAACAAATATCAGTATAGAAGACAAGAAGCCAGAGGAATTTAGTAAAATTATGGTTATCAAGTTAGATGAGGAGTGGTTGTGATTATTAAAAAACGGATTATATTTTTTTTAAAGTGTCCCAGAGAAAATGGCGTTGGCAGAAGACCTTCACAATAAAGAAGTGCTCGACATTGAAAGGTTAAAGTACAAAATGTTGGAAGCTGACCCAGAAATAGAAATAAAACAGTTGTCATCAAGTTGGTTCTTAAACGTGGGGACCTCATTCGCAGAGTAGAGCTATCTAAAGAGGGTTTTCAAGAACTGATGTTTCAGAGGGAGATCTCCAAGCCTTTCCTCCAAGGCACCTCAGGCGTTGTTCAAACTACTCTTGTGATATGTTTTCTACAAGGAGATAAGATATTTTAATTCTGAATATTCCTATGTTCTTAATGACAGTGCACTAAATAAGTAACTGCAGGAGCCCCTGGAGCAATAGTGGTTGGGCTGCAGGCTGCAAGTCCACCAGCTGCTCCTGGGGAGAAAGACCTAGGAATTCTTGTTGAGTCTCAGACACACACAGGGTCAAGTTCTACCCCACCCTATAGGGATGTCTATGAGTCGGCATTGACTCAATAGCAGTGAGTTGAGTGAGTAAATATTAGTTTTACTACTTTTTTTCATTTCCCTATACATATACAACCAAAGAAGGAGCATGGTTGTATAATGGATTACATTTCAGGGTGCTAACTGCGAAGCCAGTAGTTAAAAACTACCAACTGCTTCACAAGGGAGAGAGAAGGCTTTTTACTGACTTAACGATTTACAGGGCCAGAAACTCACCGGGATAGCTCTACTCGGTCCTATAAGGTCATTAGGAGTCAGGATCAACTCAGTGATAGTACGTTTTGTATACAGTCAAGGGAAGAAAATTTTAAATATTTCAATGAAGAAATTTACAACTGTTGGAAGAAGTTTGAAATATTTTAACGAAACATTTAAAAATTCATGGCATTATCCTAATGATCTTCATTGATTGTTAGGACACTTAACCCGATTTTAGCTTCAAGAGCCGTTTTCGAAATCTGCTCACTGGTGAGTGGACATACCTAATTTATTGTAAATGGAGGCAGCAGCTTTTCCATTTTCATTGCTAACTTCATAAACTCAAAACCTGAAGTGATTTGCTCTTTAAAAATGATTAGAAGCATTTGAATCCTTCCTCACCCTTGACAGAGAAATAAGAAAGAAAGGGAGTGGTCCTGAAGTAGGAATCAGAAAGAAGACTCTTTCATGTTCAGGAACCCTGGTGGTCCGACAGCTGGGCATGCAGCTGCTGGTGGGTGGTTTGAAGCCACCCAACGACTCCACGGGAGAAAGAATTGGCAATCTGCTCTCGTAAAGATTACAGCCCAGAAAACCCCCTGGATGGATTCTGCTCTAGCACATGCATGGCTCTGCACTGACATTGATAGACAGCACTTAACAACATGCCGAGGTGTTAGTGTTTAACATATCCCTCTGAGCCATCAAATAAAACTATATCCAAATAGCTCACAAAGAAGGACTTTTAATTTCATGTTAATATATACAAAGAGACCCAATTAGGAATGAAATAACTCAGAGGGCAGCAGGGTTCCATATTCAATAAAAAACAGGCCCAGCCAGCAGGAGCTTTAAATAGGAAAAGGAGTGTGTGACCACATGTGACTTCAGACACGCAGTGTCTAAGTGATGGGAGAGCTCCCAGCCCCGGGTTTGCCTCTTCTGAGCACTGACTGACTGACTGTAGAGTCAGAGGCTCTTTTTGAAGCGATTTTCTCACCAAAGCAATAATGTGTGAGGGTGGATGGTGGTCGTGGCCTCATTTACACTGCGGCTTTTTCATCGGAATATTATCTAGGCCTGTTAACGCAGTGGAAGCCATTCAACATCTGTGCCCCTCCTGGCCACTTCAGCAGTGACAGGGAATAGCTAGATTATTGGGAGTACTTTCTGCGATGAAAGCCTTGCGGATAATGTACGGGGATGGAGGAGAACATGAAAAGCCAGACGACGATTAGTCTGCTACCCCTCGATGTGTAAAGAAAGTGAGAGGCTCGACATTTCTATTTCAAACTCGGAAGGGTTCGTGCTGTGATTTTCTTTAATACGGAAACTGCAAATTCAGCAAAAAAGCTAAAAACTTCGCAGATGGAATCTCCCCAAAAGAGTTGCTAGGGATCCCTGGTGGTTCTGTGGAATCAACATTGTGCAGCTGCCTGCAAGGTGAGACGTTCAAGCCCACCAGCGCTCTGTGGAGGAAAGGCGAAGCTGTCTGCTCCCATCATGAAAGCCTTAGGTAGAGTTGTTAGGAGTTGCGACTGACTGGTTTTCGGGAGGAAATGAATTCCTTAGCCATGTTGACATTGGTCTTACCGGGCAGGAAATTCTGGCAGGTCACCATTGTTTCTGCCTTAGGTTTATTTTTCTCAGAAATCAACTCTAGAAGCAGCTGTCCCCTTATTTCCAGTTCAGTTGCACGGCATGTCAAGAAAGAATGTGTTAGCAGAGAAAGACCCCCTAAGCTGGATGTAGACACTACACATCGTCTCCAGGTTACCAGCTATTGTGATGTGCGCAATGTGTGAGGAGGGAAGGCAGGCCTGCTGATCCACTGTTGAGAGCTCTGACATAGAAACCTCCGTAAAGAGCAGTTCTACGCTGATCCGTGCAGGGCGGCGTGAGTCAACGTCTAGTGGACACCTGCTTTTTGTCTTGCCTTGGCTAAAGAGGGAATGTTACGTCAGCTGCAGATGCTTCCTCAGGCCACCGTCTGTTGGCTTGGTCAAGGACGCCCTCTTTCTCTTCTTCCTCAGGTGGCCTCCACCTACCGAAAGCATGTCCACTCCTCCTTTGCTTCTGGCCCAGCTTTGTGCAAGTCTGCTAGATGGGGAGGCGTGCCATTGTGTGTGCAGACGGAACTTATCAGAATGGGTGGGTCAAGGGTTCCAGAGTGAATGCAAAGGCTTCATCCTTCAGCTTTGCTGTTGGTTTTGTGGCGTTCGCTGGAAGGGGGGTGGAGCGCAGTGTACTGCATCCTGGGGATTCCTTTCATAAATCCAGTCCTTGGAAGGTGAGATGAGAAAGTGGCAGAACAATTCAAACATGGTAGATATGCTCTGGAGCTGCAGGTTCAAAATCCAGATGCCACTTACTTTCAGTGATGTCAGCCTAGGAAAAGTCACCTCTAATATATTAGCTTTAATTTCTATATTGATGAAAACTGGAAAATCCGATTTCCCTTCCTTATGTAACAGGATTATTGTGGGGGGCTCATGTCTTATCAAAGCAAGACCCAACAAAAGGGTAAGATTATATTTAACTTATAATTGTTAGTTATTTTAACAAAGCTTTTAATAAGCATAAATTAACGATGTAAACCTGATTTTTTTTTTTAAAAAAGAACTTGACTGGAAAATTCCGACAGACTACCATATATTTGCTATTTTATGACACCTCTTAGTCTAGCAGGCATGGCTCTGCTTTTGTGAATGCTTGTTATTGAAAGTTTTGCCCTCTCTCCAGCCCTGTCCAATGACTTGAGTTTTTATCTGTACAGATCTGCATGTATTTTGGTCTAAAAATCTGTCCTACACATACATGTGTACTTTCCTTTTCTAAATGGTATTTGAAATTCTAGAACATTGGTTAAATTAATATAACTATTAATAGAATTACCATCTTCCCCGTGAGGATGAATTATAATGTTCCCCAAGAAAATGATAAGATGTCTCTGAATTGGACATTAAATACATGAATGGATTTTGAGCTCACACTTAATTAAGCGCTAATCTAAAGAACGATGGGTTCTTATGGCATGGCCCCACCCAATGCCTGCCGTCATGAAGAGATCATAAAGTTATGGATGCTATATCAACATATGGTGAAGAAACAGATGGTGCCCAGCTATGAGAAAGAATAGTGTCTGGAGCACTAAAGGCTTGTCTCCAAGCAAGCAGCCATCAAAGAGGTGGCAGCTAAGTCACTATGGAAGAAGCACGTGAGCCTCTGTGATCCAAGGAGAGTAAGTAATAAAAGCTAGGTGAGTCCCCTCTGGCCATGGGTAAGGGATGTGAATTGCCTTACTATCAGAGCAAGTGCCCTGGAAAGGGAACTAATGTGGGTGTAGTTAGGTTACAGTCAAACACCTTATCATTTGCTTTCTCTCTCTCTTTTTTTGCTGATAATGAAATTTATGTATTTATTTTTTTAGTTTATTTCATTTGTTTATTTTTTAATCATTTTATTAGGGGCTCATACAACTCTTATCACAATCCATACATACATCAATTGTGAAAAGCACATTTGTACATTCGTTGCCCTCATCATTCTCAAAACATTTGATCTCCACTTAAGTCTCCGGCATCAGGTCCTCTTTTTTACCCCCTCCCTTCCCGCTCCCCCCTCCCTCATGAGCCCTTGATAATTTATAAATGATTATTTTGTCATATCTTGCCCTGTCCAATGTCTCCCTTCACCCACTTTTCTGTTGTCCATCCCCCAGGGAAGAGGTCACATGTAGATCCTTGTAATCAGTCTCGCCTTTCCAACCCACTCTCCCTCTATGCTCCCAGTATCGCCACTCACACCACTGGTCCTGAAGGGATCATGCGCCCTGGATTCCCTGTGTTTCCAGTTCCTAACTGTACCAGTGTACATCCTCTGGTCTAGCCAGACTTGCAAGGTAGAAGGGATCATGATAGTGGGGGTTGGGCGGAGGAAGCATTTAGGAACTAGAGGAAAGTTCTTTTGACCCACTCTAATTTGTAGTTTCTATTATTTATCTTTTCAACTGAGGTTCTCCTGTGTTTTATTTTGTTACCAATACTGGAATTGTTTTTTTTTTTTTATTTATTTGGGGCTCATACAATTCATCACAATACATAGATCAATTGTGTAAAGCACATCTATACATTTGTTGCCCTCATCATTCTCAAAACATTTGATCTCCACTTAAGTCTCCGGCATCAGGTCCTCTTTTTTACCCCCTCCCTTCCCGTTCCCCCCTCCCTCATGAGCCCTTGATAATTTATAAATTATTATTATATCTTATATATGTTTGTTTTTATATGTATTTTTCTCTATATGAAATCCTCAAATAGGTAAATCTATAGAGACAGTAACTAGATTAGTAGTTTCTTGGGCTTATGGGGGGGGGGAGCTAATAATAAGTACAAGGAAGAAAATGTTCTAAAATTGATTATAGTGACTGCACAACTCTTTCTAATATATTTAAAATATTTAACTGTATTATATGTGAGTTACATGTCAATAAAACTGTTAAGAAAAAGACAATTTCCAGGAGGAGGATTATCCATGGGAATATGGAAAGCCTACAATCATGTAGCAGAACACAGGGAACTTGGTGAACGTATGGTAAACATACGGTACCAGAGCACCTGGCCACTTCTCCATCAAGGTCATCTCAAATTCTGGAATTTGAAAAGTGATCCATTTTGAGGGAAAACACTTAGAGACAACACGATAATTCTACAAAGAACATTTTATGAATTCATATGCCACCATCCCTAGAGTCCCAGAAAGCATCTACAGTGAGAAATGCCTTTATCTTATTTCATTGGTGTGCCCTAGGTAACACGCCACCTTGCCAAACTCTTCGACAGCATCGCAGATCTGCAGTTTGAAGACCATCAGCATGATGTAGCGGCGCACAGAGCAGTTGGGATGTACAGCAAGGAAAAGGAATATGTCTCATTCCAAGGCGCACAGGAATGCACAGGCCATGTATGGTTTGAGTGGAGTTTTCTGTCCTTGAAGAAGATTGTTAGAGCGTATATATATTTTTCAAATCAAATAAGTAAAAGCACATGTCAGGTCAGGCTCTGGTTGCTTTTTGCTTTGGAAGATTCCTGTTTACCTAGAATCCAATATGACAGAGAGTTCTTCTGCCAAGAGCCCCATTTTCTGATCACTTGGCTTTGGCACCCACCGGGTCTTCGAGATGCTAAAAGTTAAACTAGGCAGAAGGAGCTGTCACTGTTTGATTGAGTGGCCCCCAGAATTAGTGGCAGGTGGCACCCAGTGGCTGAGCCTGTTCCATAGCATGCTCTGTTTGCATGCCTCTGAGAGGATGCTGGGAAGGGCTAGGGGAAAGCAGCAGCTAGCAGGAAAGCGTGCTTCAGATGGGCTCTGTGATTGCATGTTCTGGATGGAGAGAGTGTGCAAAGGGACTGCAGGTAAATGAAGTTGACTGAGTCTACTGCATTGATGTCATGTACTCCAAGTACCGTATATACAGCTCAGCCAGCATATTCTCTTTTCCAACACTCAAACACCTCAAATCAATGCCTAAGTAAACCACAAGAAAGGCTCATTAGGATTTATGAAGACCTTCTGTCAATCAGATGATTTGGAGGAATTGACTCTTTCAGTGAGGATGCTTGCGTAGCCTGCGTTAGTGCACAGAGTAACTAACTTATGATCTTTGTGCAGGGATTCTCTTTTCTCTGTTGGATTTAATATTGTTCCAGAGAAACCCTGCCAAATGCAGGAGAAGCAGATGGTAGAATATTTTGATTAAAATATATTTTTTGATCTCTTGGGCTTTTTAGGATACTATTGCAAAGATTAGAAAAAGTCGCCATAAACTATCTTGACAAAAGTGTGCCGCTGTCTGTGCCCTCCCCAGCAGATTGCTGGCTAACTGGCATGGGGCCCAGAGCAGGATAGTCCAGTGACATATGTGGTTGTCACCAGAGGAATCTTTGATCGTGAAAGTTTTTAGAGTGCTCTAATTTTCCCTATATAAACAACTCATGCCTGATATTTGAACATCTACCACGTTCGCCTTCTTGCTCAGTGATAAGAAGATGCTTTTCGTTTGTTTTTTTCTTCTTTTTCTGAATTTTTATGATTAATTCCTCATAATATTTAGTATTTGTAATTGTATCATCAAATGTTGATTGAATGAATATCGACTGCGCATCAATATCAACTTAGGCTTTTGGGAGTTCTGAAATGAAGAAGATGCGGCCCTCGTGTTTGAGGGATGCTTGGGTTAGTAGAGGCGATGGTTGTGTTACAACTGGTGATGGTGGAAAGTGATCATTGCTATCATAGAGGGTCAAACAGAAGCTTATGAAATACCAAGAAGGGGGATCAAATGCCTCAGCAGAGTTCAGTTATGCAATCGTCCTGAGTTAAG
Organism: Echinops telfairi; assembly: GCF_000313985.2. Classification (NCBI taxonomy): domain Eukaryota; kingdom Metazoa; phylum Chordata; class Mammalia; order Afrosoricida; family Tenrecidae; genus Echinops; species Echinops telfairi. The sequence goes on from NW_022103920.1 coordinate 78,673,089, forward strand.
TTGCAGTTGTAGACGACATTGCCTGAGAATGATCTGTGGGTTTATGTGTGGTGTCTTCCTAGGCGAACTGCAAAACTCTTGAGGCCAAGTCTAGTACTTGGGACGTACTCAAATGATGCCTGATTTCCAGTGGGAACTTGGGCACAGTGAAGGAGTTGGGTAATAGGCTAAAATCAGATGGTAGAATACTTTGGTTAAAATATATTTAATTTAGGATCACATTGATTAGATCAGGGACCCTGGACTCACGCTTGTTCACAAAGCACATCTGTGATGTCAGAGGAGGTCGCTCTGATTAAGAGGCTATGGGGCCATTGCCGGAGAAGCGCTTCCTTTTCCTTCCAGGGAGGGATTGATGCCAGCTCATGAACTGTCTATTGCTCCTTCCCAGTTTTCTTAAGAGAAGCCCTAGAGCAGTGGTTCTCAACCCTCCTAATGCTGTAACCCTTTAATACAATTCCTCAAGTTGTGGTGACCCCAACCATAAAATCATTCTCTTGGCTACTTCATAACTGTAATTTTACTACTGTTATGAATTGGGTGACCCCTGTGAATGGGTCATTTGACCCCCCAAAGGTGTCGACCTACAGGTTGAGAACCGCTGTCCTAGAGGCAAAGCTGTAATCTTTACAAGGGCAGGCAAAGAAATCAGTAATAGTGCCTGTACCATCTCATGTGGTCCTTGGAACTTAGTACTGATAGTCATGTTTTTATATGGCGGTGGTCACTTGCTTCCGAATCACTGTGTGTGAATGTGTATGTGTATATGTGTGTGTCTCAGTGGTGCAATAACCCATGGAACCAGTAAAAGAGGCCTATAGGTAAATAAAACCAAGCATATTTGAGTGGGATAGGAAACTGGATGAAATGTATTTGTGGGAGCCAACTAGACTTGAACTGAATTTTTCAAAAGAAGATTAATTTTCACAAGTCAGCGGTTGTCCTCTCTCACATACTCTCCTGCTGTCTAATTTCTGACAAGTGAAAAGAGGAGAACCAGTAGGGAAGATAATTAAGATACTTGTTGCAAACACTTTGTCTTACTACTAAAAAATATGGAGATTTTTAGATAAGATGTTTTCATATATATAAAAATTATCCAAAGATATGTTTTTATAGAAAAAATTAATTGAGTGTTATAACCAAAGCTCTAGAACAATACCCAGACCTCTGTACATGACCCTGATGTCTGGTTTTTCTAACATTGGGTGTTATACGAGAAGATCTTAGTATAGGGTCCCTCTCCCTTTTCTTCAGATTTGTAGAAAAGAAAACAAAACAGTAGCCATGCCCTCTCTCACCCCACCTCTGTTTAAGGCATGGACGTTATCAGCCACCTGCTAAGAAAAACGAGATGAGCAGTACATGTACAGGTTCATGTACAAAGAAGACATAAGAAATCAATTGTTCAGTTCCTACCTTCGAATTTTCCCTCTTCTAGTTTCTTTGTTATTGTTGTTACCTGCCTCTGAGTCACAGACCCATGTGACAGGGTAGGACTACCCCATCATGTTTGCTAGCCCTTTATCTGTGCAAAAGCAGTTTGCCAGGCCTTTATCCCACAGAACTGTTGGATGGCTCAAGCCAGTCGCCTTTTTGGTAAAGGCCACGTGCTTAACAGTTGCACGGTCTGGCCTTCTTCCACGTGGGTTTAAAATACATTCCTCTGTGGCCTTACTCTGAATGACCTTGGCAGTGAGAAGATGAGGTCTCTCTTTCCAGGTTAAGTCCATGCAGTGACATGTCGATTTTCTTCACAAGGTGGAGATGTGGCTTCTGCAGCTAGAACAGGCCATGAGAGACACGGTGCGGCACGGGATCACAGAAGCCATCGCCGCCTATGAGGAGAAACCCAGGGAGCGGTGGATCTTCGATTTCCCCGCTCAAGTCGCACTAACTAGTTCACAAATCTGGTGGACTACGGATGTAGGCATCGCCTTCAGCCGGCTGGAGGAGGGCTATGAAACCGCCCTCAAGGATTTCCATAAGAAACAGGTATTTTATAGATTAATGATGTTGAGACGCAAAGGGACCTGGAGAGGTAAGCTTCATTCAGTCATTGTCTACGAGGTATCTTCTATGAGTGAACCTGTGGAGCAGGAAGATGCGGGCCATCTTTTGTTTACATGTTTACTTTCCATTCTCTTTGGGTGACCACTCTTTCAGTGTTCACGTGGTGTACGTATTTTTCATCATGCCTGTTACCCCCAGTTCTGGTATGTCACTCTTACCTAGGTACGGTGTCTGTTTTTTTCCTTCTGTGTGAGAACCGCCATCTAGGCTGGTCATGTATTTGCTAGAAAGTGTGTCTGTGCATTTTCTACATTTCAAAGGCTTCCATCTGGTAATAGGTCATTAAACAAAGGCAAATATTTTTGTACTCTTTGGGTTGCCTGTTAATTATAAATCGCAGTTGAGCAACTTTGGCAAATCGTCTATTTAGAGTTTCATAAAATTCAATCCAGCTGTGCTGTATTCTCACCTTAAACCACCCATCCTTAGGGATGATCTTGGCTGTGGAACAGCGGAACAGAAAAGATAGGACTTTTCTCTCAGCTTATAGACTAAAAGAGTCCTTGGCTTGAAAAGACCTTCAATATTGATGTGTCCACCTTTAAAATATGAATCCAGAGATATTAAGTGACTGTCCCAATTTGCGAGTGAACCTGGCCGGGGCAGCAGCTTCTCCATGGCATGGGCATCGCCCGCTTCTCGTTGGCTCTCTTTTGCCCGGCAGTGCTCTGTGCTTCGTGCGTCGCAGCAACCCAATAGATCAGAGAGTAAAGGACACCTGTCTTTTCTATATAAACAAGAATTCTACACTTTTAAAACGTGTTGATTATTTTTTTAATTGTGCACTTTTGGTCCTAGATAGTGACTACCAAACTATACTTGTGTTAACTAAAGAGGTGTTTTGTATATTTACTGTTGGAGAAAATGGCATCCTTTGCCACGTGGAAGACGAGCCATTGGTTTCTAGGTAGTGGGCTTACGTAGTCCTTCAAAGAGTTGACGGACAGTTTTCCCCGGGACGCTGTCTCTGCCATTCTGGTTACTGCCGCTTCGATGAGGAGACGAAGCAGTACATTCCTGTCATGGGTGTAAATAATTAGTATTGAGTTAATTTGCTACTGATTGTATTCTGCTTTACTTATAAAAACATCTTTCTGGTTAATTAATTTATTGACTTCTGTGCTTTGATCAGATTTGCATTATTGCATTTAATGAGTTTAGCAGGGTTATTTTTAGTGAGACTATTTTAAAATACTTAAAGTTATAATAAAATATGCTTTTATGATTAGCTTTTATCATCCACTACCCAAACTTGAATCTTTCAGCAAACATATATCTACTTATTGTCCCTAAGTTTTCAACTTTCATTTGTCACTTATCCATCTTT
>NW_022103920.1:78676799-78681108 GCF_000313985.2 Echinops telfairi
CACAGCACCTAACAACAACAACAGCATCTTTATACAGGGAGAAAGTTGAGGCTGTCTGTTCCTATACAGAGCTACGGCCTCCGGAACCCTCAGGAGCAGATCCCTTACATCCTGCAGGGTGGTACGAGTTCAACTGAACTTGATGGGAAAGCCCCATTGCCGTATTTTCATGAGGGGGGGTTAAAGAAGTCCATGGAACATTTTCACTATCGTTTAATTAATGTTTTCCATGAGCTTAAAAAAAGCCTCATCACATATGTATATGCAAATTAACATGTATATTTTACATCTATCCTGCAAATATAGGTATTGATGTAAATGTTTTCATCTATACTGACAAATATCATTCCACATTCCATACATTTCACTTTGTTACTCTGTTTTCACACAATGTGTAATCTAAATATTGTCATAAATCTATATCAAGTCAACAATAAAAAAGATCAAATAGTATTTCTTTAAATGCATACACCAGAGTATGTTTCCTTTCTTCAGCGTTTGGGTTCACTCTATGCTCTAACTCCTTATCAGGCAGTGTTCTCAGATTCATGGTTCCAGAAATGAACTTCTGCTCTTATAGCTCTTCTGTTTGGAGGAGCTGTTAATATATCTTACCTTCTCTGCACCAAAAGGCTTAGAGAGATTTATTCGCTTACCTCCCATTTGACACATCAGTGTATAATTTATTTTAAAAATAAATGAGTGGTAGTCATTCTAAATTTCACGTATAATTACCAATATATTTAGCAATGACTTTGAGCATTATTTTTTACCCCATTTGTTTTCTTTTTTTTTTTCTTTCTCACAATTTTATGTGCCTTAGGCATGAAACAGCTCTGGCCACAATCTAGACATCAAGCTAGGATGAACAAAGGGCTGCCAGTCTGCTCTGCCCCTGACTGATATAAGAGCACCACCACCAATCAGGTGTCTCTTTGCCCGTAGCAGAGGTTCACCCCATTTGTTTTTTAAGATTCACTTTTTTTCCTTTCTAGAGTATCTTAAATACTTGAGTATAAGCCAAGTTTTTCAGCATATTTTTATGCACTTTTTGTGGTATAATTGGGTACCTTGGCGGATATTTGGGTCAGCTTATACTCGAGTATATATGGTATATATTTTATTAGTTTTTATAATGGTGGTGGGTAAGTAAGAAAGACTGTTGTGACTTCTTTCTTGATAGTTGAACTAGGTATAGAATTGTAAATGAGTTACTTTTTCTCAAAACCTTAAAGATATCGTTCTGTTAACTTAAATCTTTTTGCTGTTCCTGTGAAATGATTTTTGGTTTGGTTTTTTTTTAATCATTTTATTGGGGACACATAGAGCTCTTATCACAATCCATACATGCATCTATTGTATCAAGAACGTTTGTACATATGTTGCCATCATCATTTTCAAAATATTTTCTTTCTATTTGAGCCCTTGGTATCAGCTCATTTTCCCCCTCCCTCACAAACCTTTGATATTTTATAAATTTTTTTCCATGTCTTACACAGACTGCTTTTCCCCTTAACCCACTTTTCTGTTATCCATCCCCCTAGGAGGGGATTATATGTAGATCATTGTGAACGGTTCTCCGTTTCTCCCCCCATCTTCCCCTTACCGTCCTGGTATCACTACTCTCATTATTGGTCCTGAGAGGTTTAGCTGTCCTGAATTCCCTATGTTGCTAGCTCTTATCTGTACCTGTGTACATGCTCTGGTCTAGCTGGATTTGTAAGGTAGAATTAGGGTCATGATAGTGGGGGGTAGGAAGCATTAAAAAACTAGAGAGAGTTGTATGTTTCATTGGTGCTATACTGCACCCTGACTGGTTCATCTCTTCCTTGTGACCCTTCTGTAAGGTGTTGTACAATTGTTTATAGATGGGCTTTGAGTCTCCACTCAGTGTTCCCCCTCATTTGCATTGATATGATTTTCTATTCTGAGTCTTTGATGCCTGAAACCTGATCGCATCAACACCTCATGATCACACAGGTAGGTGTGCTTCTTCCATGTGGTCTTTGTTGCTTCTGAGCTAGATGGCCTCTTGTTTACCTTCAAGCCTTTAAGACCCCAGATGCTATATCTTTTGATAGCTGGGTACCATCAGCTTTACCACATTCCTTATGCACCATTTGTCTTCAATAGTGTAGGGAAGGTGAGCATCACAGAATGCAGGGTTAATATAACAAAGTGTCTTGTGTTGAGGGAGTACTTGAGTAGAGGCCCAATGTCCATCTACTACCTTAATACCTAACATGTAAATATATGTACATAGATCTATTTCCCTATCATTATATATACATATATTCACATATGTTCATGCCTGTATTTAGACCTTTATAAATGTCTTTGCCTCCTAGTTCTTTCCTCCATTTCCTTTTACTTTCCTCTTGTCCTACTATCATGTTTGGCCTTCATTTGGGTTTCAGTAATTCCTCTTGGGTACATTGCCCTTTTTCAAGCCCCATCACGCATCCTATGCCCGCATTGCCATTAATTTTAGATCACTTGTTGTTCCCTTGTCCCTGGGTTTGTTAACACCCCTCTTTCTTTCCCCACCTCCCCCTCTCCCATGTCCCCCTGGAACCATCGGTCTTGTCGTTTTCTCCTCCAGATTGTTTATCCCGCCTATCTTATCTATATATACATGCAAAGACAGAAAGAAGCATAAAAACAAGATAGAACAAAACATCAAAAGAAAACAAAAAACAAAACAATAAAAAATGGCAAAAAAAGAAAAGCCTATAGTTTGTTGACCTTTAAGAGTGTTTTCTGGTTGCATCTGATGGGGTGCAATGCCCTGGCCCCCAAGTCTATTTTAGTATTCCTTGGGGACTTTATTGCTTTGCTCCCCTTGCTGCTCTGTCACACACCCTTAGTGTTTTACCCTGGTGTGGTGGAGTCAGATTGGGTACAGGTCCACAATGTGTCTCCAGTGTTGTCCCCATAGTGCTATGGGTCAGTGAGGGAAGTTGTGTCTCATGGTGGGGCTGGTCTTATAGTCCTCTCTGTGCATTGGCTGCTCTGAGCAGGAATATTGTCCTCAGGACTTGGTGGGCCAGGATGTGTTCCACTCCGTTGTTTCCAACTCCATGCAATTGTGAACTGTGCCACAATGAACATTGGAACACAGATGTCTGTCTAGGATTTTTTTCTTGCCTCTTCTGGGTATATGCTCAGTAGGGGGATTGCTGGGTCGTATGGTAGCTCGATTTCCATCTGTTTTAGATATCACCAAATTGATTTCCATAAAATGACTATTTATAACTACAGGTCCACCAGCAGTGGATGAGAGTTCCAATTTCACCACTAGTTACTTTCTGATTTTTTGAATTGGGCTATCTTTGAAAGTACTAGGTGGTATCTCAGAGTTGTTTTAATTTGCATTCCTCTTATGGCTAATAATTGGTAACATTTTCTCATGTTTATTGGCCATTCTTATATCTGCCCTTGTAGAACTTCTATTCAGGATCTTTGCCCACCTCTTCTGTGTGCAATGTATGTATACGGTATCCAGTGTCCTGGATTCCATGTGTTGTGAGCTCTTATGCTTATCTGTACCTGTGCACATGCTGTGGTCTAACCTGCAGTGAAAGGCAGTACTGGGGTCATGGTAGTTGGGGGTGAAGAAGTCTCAAGGAACCAGAGGAGTATTGCATGCTTCATTGGTGCTTTACTATGCCCTGGTTGATTCATCCCTTCCCTGTGACCCCTCTGTGAGGGGATGTCCCATTGTCTACAGATGGGCTTTTGGGTTTCTTCTCTGACCCCCCTCATTTTCAACAATATGATTTTGTTTGTTTGGGGGTCTCTGTTGCCTCATGCCTGTTACCGGGTCCTGATGACACCTAGTATTGTTCTCTGTCATATACTTCAGTGAGGGGACAACATGTCTTGAGCTGTTGTCGGCCCTACAGTCCTCTCTGTGCCTTAGCAGCTCCATGCAGACATGTCCTCCAGGCTTGGTGTCCCTAGATGGGGGTCTAGACCATCCCTCTCTTTTTTTCCTTCTTGGTTTGCTTCTGTGTGGGTGTAGCATGCCAGCCCCTCTCCCTGACCTATAGGTTTAGTGTTGTTCCTCTGTCACACACAATTCTAGGGAGGGGTCCGGTTGGCTCTGATTGGGCCGGCCCTGTAGCCCAATCTTTTCATGCCTTTCTCCATGTGGTTACAGTGCCCTCAAGGTTGGGTGGGTAGTGGTGGGGTCTGCATGCACACTCCCAATTCTGTGGACATATAACCAATACTCTCCCCCTGGGTGGGTGAGTACCCTGCTTCCTGCATGCCATCATCTCCTTTCCCCCCTTCTTTTCTCTACCCC
>NW_022103920.1:78681682-78683180 GCF_000313985.2 Echinops telfairi
ATTGCCAGGTCACTTTCCACAGGGGCTGTACATATCTACACAACCACCAGCAGTGGAGGAGTTTCTATCTGGCCACATCCCCTCCAACATTTGTTGCTCTCTGATTTTCTGATTTGGGTTATTTTTAAGGGTGTTAGGTGGTATCTCATGGTTGTTTTAATTTGCATTTCTCTGATGGCCAATGATCAGGAGCATTTTCTCATGTTTATTGGTCATTTGGATCTCCTCCCTAGTGAAACTTCTTTTCAGGTCATTTGCCCACTTTCTCAGGGGGTTAACTGTTTTCCTCTTTTTTCAGGCTAGGAGGGTATTGTAGATTTTAGTAATAAGCCCTTTGTCTGTTGTGTCATTGCTAAAAAATCCTCTCCCAGTCTCTGGGCTCTCTTGTTACCATCTTGGTGAAGTCTTTCAGCACACACAGGTGTTTTATCCTTAGTATATCCCACTTGTAAATTTCATGTTCACCTGTGTGTGTACCCTTCCCTCTTGCACTTAGCCTACGTATTCTGAGCCAAGGTTCATAGGTTTGCCTGATTCCTTGTTGATGGTCCTGATGGTTTGGGGGCTTACTTTTAGGTCTGTGATCCACCTTGTTTGTTCTTGTGCATGGGGTGAGGTGAACATCTTGTTTCATTTTTCTACATGTGGATATCCATTGTTTCCAGCACCACTTGTTAAAGATGGCATCCACCTCCCTCCTGTTGTTTTTTGGGCCCTCGTCAAAGATCAGTTGTCTATATGCTGAGGGCTTTATTTCTGGGTTTTCTGTTCATTTCCATTGGTCTGAGTATCTGTCATTATGCCAGTACCACACTATTTTGACCACTGTGGCTCTGTAGTAGGTGTTAGAGTCAGGTAAGGCAAGTCCTCCCACTTTGTCCTTCTTGAGAAGTTCTCTGCTTCTTGAGGAATTCTGGGCTTCTTACCTCTCCATATGAAATGGGTGGTCAGTTTTTCCAATTCTTTGAAGAAGGTTGTTGATATTTGAATTGGGATGATGTTAAACTCAGGTAGTGCCTTGGGTAAGATTGACATCTTCACTATATTGAGTCTTCCCATCCACGAGCACGGGATATTGTTCCATCTCTGGGGGTCACTTTTGGTTTCCTGGAGTAGGGTCCTATAGTTTTCCTTGTATAAGGTCTTCTGTTTTGGGGGTTTAATATATACCTAGATATTTCAATTTGTTCTTGGCTATTGTGAAGGGTACTGCCTGCTTGATCTCCTCCATGGTCTTGTCTGATGTATATAGCAACCCAATAGACTTCTGTTTGTTGATCTTGTATCCTGCTACTCTTCCATATTCCTCTATCACTGTCAGTACTTTTGTTGTGGAGCTTTTGAGGTTTTCAAAGTATAGAATCATGTCGTCTGCAAACAGTGATAGTTTCACCTCCTCCTCTCCCAGACAGATTCCTTTAATGTCCTTCTGCTGCCTTTTGCTGTTAACCTAGGACCTCCAGTACAATGTTGAAAAGAAGTGGGGACAAGGGGCATC
>NW_022103920.1:78685476-78691583 GCF_000313985.2 Echinops telfairi
GTCTGTAGTTCTCTATTCCTCTTTGGGCATCAAAGTTATACTGGCTTAGAATGAGTTTGGGAGTTTCCCATTCTTTTCTATGCTCTGGAATAATTTGTGGAGGATTGGTGTCAGCCATTCCCTGAATGCTTGGTAGAATGGTCCTGTGAAGCTGTCTTGTCTGGGAGCTCTTTTTTGTTGGTAGTTTCTTGATATCCATATCTATTTCTTCCTTTGCTATAGGTCTGTTGAGGTTCTTGACCTCTATCTGGCATATAATCTAGGGAGAGATTGTTTTTTCCAAGTATTTGTCCATGTCTTCCACATTGTTGACTTCATTAGAATACAAGACTTTCATAATACTTTGTGATTATCCTTTTAATTTCATTGGGGTACATTGTGATTTCCCATTTCATCCCTCATCCTGGCTATTAATGTTTGCTTCTTCCTCTCCTTGCTTAAGCTTGCTAGAGGTCTGTCAATTCTGTTCATCCTTTCAAAGAACTAGCTTTTTGCTGTATAGATTTTTTACATTGTCCTCTTTTCTTCCCACTGGTTTAACTCTGCCCAGATTTTTATGATTTCTTTCTTTTTTTTATTATTTTTTTTCTTTTGCTATTGGACAGTTTGTTCTGTGGACTCTATTCTAGTTGCTGGAGGTTATCAGTGTATCAGTCATAAATATCTATTCCTTTTTCATATATGCACTTAATAGTATAAGCTACCTCTGATCATTGTTTTTTCAGTATCCCATCGGTTTAATACGTTGTACTGTCATTCTCATTAGTTTGTAGAAACTTCCTAAGCTCCTCTCTAATGGGCAAGTACCCATTCAACTTGCAGAACATCGCTATTCATCCTTCAGTTGTTTGCCCTTGTTTTTCTGATCATCCTTTTATTGATCTCCAGCTTTATGGTGTGGTGATCTGAGAAGGACATATGAGTAATCTGGATGTATTTGAATTTACTCAGGCTCAACTTGTGCCCCAGCATGTGGTCTATTTTCAAAAATGAGCCATGTGCACGTAAAAAGAATATGACCTTTTTTTTTGCATTTGGTTGGAAAGTTCTATATCAGGTCCAGTTGCCTAATTGTAGTGTTTATTTCTGTAGCCTCCCTACTAAGCTTCTTTCTTAGTTATTTATCTTTCTCTGATAGGTATTTATTAAAGTGACATACAACAATTGTTGAATCTGTGATTCCTTTTTTCAGCGTTTGAATAGTTTGATGGATTTCACTGGTCTCTCATTAGACACATATTTATTATGCTCACTGGTTCCTGGTTTACTGATCCTTTGAGCATTATATAGTGCCCCTCCATGTCTCTTGTTATGGTTTGCACCTTGAGGTCAATTTTTTTGGAGATGAGGATTACAACCCCAACTTTTTTTAAGTTGCCATTTGGTATATTTTCCTCCAGCCTTTTATTCTTAGTCTATTTTTGTCTGCACCTTTAGGTGTGTCTATTGCAGGAAATCGATTGATGAGTTATGTTTTTTGAGCCAGCCTGCCTTTCTTTGTCTTTTAATGGAGGAATTGAGGCCATTGACATTCAGAGTTATCATAATCTGAATTCATTGCTGTCACCGCATACCTTTTGTGTTGGGATGTTTTCCTATCTTCCTTCATATCAGTGTGCTGTGTTTGTGGGGATTCCTTATTGCCTTCTTTACCCTTTGAGTCCATGTTATCTTGGTCTTTGTTATCTGCATGTTGGCTTCTGGGTGAAGTTGGGTTATAAGGTGTCCTTCTGCTTATGCTTGGTGGATGTTGGTCTTCTGACCATAGTGAGTCAGCAAGAATTTTCCTCAGGGTGTGTCTTATGGCATATTCTATGAGTTTTTCCTTGTCTTGGAAGACTCTTATATTGCCATCTATCTTAATAGATGTTTTGGCATGGTAGACATTCCTTGGACAGGCATTTTTTTTCTTTCAATTTTTGGAAGATGTTATTCCATTTTCTCCTACTCTTCATGGTTTCTGCTGATAGGTCTGAGCATATTCTTAGCTGAGCACCATTGTATGTGACTGCCTTTTTCTCTCTTACTGCTCTTAAAATGTTCTCTTTTTACTTGAAGGTGGATAATTTAACTATTGTATGTTTGGTGAGTTCTTCCTGAGGGTTAGTCTAATTGGTGTCCTTTCTGCTACCTGTATGAGTGTCTTATTCTCATTCACTAGGTGGGGAAGTATGCTTCCAGTAATTCCCTACCTAATATATCTGTTGACTTCTTCATTGTGTCTTGTTCTGGTGGCCCAATTATTTGAATATGTATTCTTCCTCATAACATCTGTCATGGATCTCAGGTTTTCTTCGGCCTCTTGACCTTGTTTGACTGTCATTCCCATTTATCAGAGTCTGCCAGATTGCCCTAGAGATCACAGGTATGATTCTCTGCCTCTTCTAGTTTTTTTTTTGTGAGATCCGTGATCTTGAGTTTTGTTTCTGTTACCTCATCCATTAGCTCTTGTATTTCCCTTTGGTACATGGACTTCATCCCCTTTATCGTGGACTTTATCTCCTCTATCATTGTGTCCTTATTCTGCATTGCTTCCCTCATGTCCTGTATTACTCCAAACAGCCTTCTGAAGGTTTCTTTTTGTGGCAAATCCATGTCAGATTCTTCGGTGAGCATCGTTAGCTCCACTGTTGTGTTTTGTCTTTCTTGTATTCTTGTTGAGGGTGTTGTGGTATGTTGCTGCTTGCCTGTCATTTGGAAGAAGTGGATGCCATGTTTCTGATGGACCAAGGAGTCTGAGCTCTTTCTCTGTGTGACTGGTAAGAGTGTTTTCAAGGGCTGCCTGTGGCCTACTATGGTGGTGGGTCGGACTGCTATGTAGGCAAGGTGCCATGGCAAGTCAGTGACCGATGGTAGTGGTGGAGCCTCAGAGACTGGGGTGAGGCTGGTGACTGTAGGTGTGCCCCTGGGCTGAGATGGGGCAGGCTTGCAGATTGGCCAAGGGTCTAGTCTGGGCTGTCAGGCCCCAATTTGCAGCCTTTCAAAGAGTGGTAGGGGCTATTGGTCTTTCCCATTTTGTTATGTTAAAAATCCTAGACTGTGCCCTGGAGTTTAGCTCTGGCTACCTCGATATGTTAATGGATGCTAATGGACAGAGTTCTGCAGGCTTACAATCAAAGTTACACAGAGGATCACAGCCTTGAATTGAAAGTGTTTTTACACAGAAAAAATTTTCTCCCCTTTTTATAATGGGTTTGTGGGGAATCCCCTGTTATCAGGGCTGTGCCACACTGTCTCCCAGGTGAGTTGGTCCAACTTATCAGAGAGGGTTTAGGGCTGAATGGATCTGAATTTGCCCCCCACTGTCATCCTGTGTCCCTTCCCTCTATCTGGTTGTGTTCTGTGAAACTGCACTCGTTCATAGGTAAATATCCCAGCAGCTCTTTAATTCCTGCAAATTATTGTCTTAATTATCTATCATTATTCACACTGGCAGGCATAGAACTGGGGAGACTCAGGAAGGGGATGGCTGATGTAGTCACTCCATTCCTTGCTGGGGAGGGGAGTTGCAAAGGCCTAAACTGCAGGTGCAGGGCAGCTAGCAGAGTGGGGAACTCCAATGTGAGGTCTTGTGGCTAGCTCTTGGAGGCTGTCTGTAAGCCTGGACTATGACCACTTTTAGACAGCGGTCTGGGGAAATTACTGTTCACTGCGGGACTAGGGCACAGGAAGGGGTGGCAGATGCTGTCCTTCTGGACCTGGTGAGGGGTTAGCAGAGCCCATAAGCAGATGCAGTGAAATTAGAGCATTTCAGTGTGTTCTCAAATTGCTTCATGGGTGAAAATCAAAGGGGGAGGTTTGAACCGGACCCTAGTACACTGAGGCTATTTTTAGCACCCAGCTTCCCAGTATTGGCCTCCTTGCCTCTTAATTTTCTAATCTGGGAACAGGAGTGATGGGCAGGTGATTCTACCTGGATGCCATCTTGATTCCAGGTACTCCCATTTCTTCTGATGTTGCTTAAGTTGAAACATTGATGCGTTTCAAGACTAGAGGCCTTTGTTGCCATTGTTAAGAAAAGAACAGTATTTGTTAGTTACCGTCGAGACACCTCTGACTCATGACAGCTGTCTTATTTTCTTAGTGTAGTTATGCAGAATTAGCAGCAGTCTATGGCTCTAACATACAGAAGTTCGTTCTCTCTCAGTGTGAACTCAGGAGGCTACAAGTCCACGTTTATGGTGCCAGATTTAGGGGAAATTTTCTCTCTCTATTTGCTCTGGTGGAAGTACCTTATCTTCCTACCTGTGGACCAGCACACCTTGGAGAGCTTCCTGTGTCTTGGCATCAATCTTCCTCAGGTTATTGGAGGTCATTGTTCAGGGATTGAGCAACCCAAGGGCACACTCCACTTCCTCCTCTTCTTTTTTGGTATAACCAGACCCCTTGCTGCTTGCTCCTCTCTCTCTAACATGATAAAAAAATCACTCAGATTAAACCCCAAGGAAACTCTCCTTATACAAGGGGGATTCAAATTTTTTGGAAATTTCTTATTATTTCTCAATTGGTTTTGTCACAAATTTTTTGGAGACCCCCCCCTTGTAGCAGTGCAGCGCTCTGATGCATCCCAATCCAATCCTGCTTTGTTACACAGTGAACACAAACTAATCCTCATTTATGTAACCCAATCCTGCCTCAACACCTAGAGGTCAAGATAACATATCACCCATAGAGGATAATCACATCAGATCACACTGTGGAGGATGATTACATCATTACAAAACTGCTACATTGTGCTGTCAAACCACCGAGAAGCTTGGCTTAGCCAAACCAACACACATTTTGGGGAGACACAGTTGAATCCATGACAGCAACTCCAAGTACAGCTGAACAAAATCTTGCCTAGATCTAATGCCATTCCACAATCATGGGTGTCATCATCTAGCCTGTTGTGTAACTACTGTGAGTTTTTAATTCCTTCCAACCTAGGAAGCTTATCTTTCAGTACTATATTTGAAAATATTCTATTGTGATCCATAGGGTTTCTGTGACCCTGAAGCAAGCATGATGGAAAAACAGAGAAGGCCAGCGTGGCCGAAATAAAGTGAATTAGGAAGAGAGCAGTGTGGGAGGACATGGTTGACATTTTTACTCAAGAAAGGTTATGAGTCTTCTCTGTTTGGCTTCTTTCTGCCGTTACTTGCATTCTGTCTAAAGCCGATGTGTACCTGCAGACACCCACTGCAATTTCCAAGAGATGTAGGCTGTGGGCTTCAGGCAAACATCTTGTTGGTAGAAAATCAAGTAACACTGCTGTCAACATGTACAAGAGTGAGTGCTGATTATACACAGTATGTGTCTAAAAAATCTGCCAAGAAATGTTTTATATATCCCTGATGATACATTTTTATGCAAGGATAGCATGAATGTGGCCGCCTGGTGTCACTACCCAGATAACAAGGACATTTTGCAAGTAGTACCGCATATACTTGAGTATAAGCCAACCCGAATATCAGCTGAGCCTCCTAATTTTACCACAAAACTGTGTTTAAAATGTGCTGAAAAACTCGGCTTATACACGAGTATATACGGATTTATTTTTGTGGGGACAGGATTTTCTTACAAAAGCGCATCATCAGGGCAGATTTAATCTTGACAGACAATCTAAGAGCCCCAACATATGGTGCTTTACAGATAATGTTGATGAGATATATTTTTAATAATCTTTCATTTTGACTGAACTTCCATGGAAAATGAATCAATAATGTGCAAATCACAGGTTGTGGGAAGGCTTAGGCAAGACAATGCATGTGAAAGCATTTGAAGTTATGAATGTTCTTAGGACACATAAAATATATTACTGTTGTTTGAATCAGCTGTTTTAACCACATGCTAGCAGCAGTGTAGGATTTGCTTTTGTAAAAACTGGATATCTGAAACCAGACAGGAACAGAGTGAGCATGCAAACGCTTCATTTTTCTCACCAGTATGGACGAGAGGGCTTCAGAAAGTTTGTGGGATTGGGGAACTGAAAGATAGTGGGTTTTTTTAAAATTTTTTTTTAAATAAATAATCATTTTATTGGGGCTCATACAACTCATCACAATCTGTACATACATCATCTGTGTCCAGCACTTTAGTACATATATTGACTTCATCATTCTTAC
>NW_022103920.1:78692576-78697497 GCF_000313985.2 Echinops telfairi
CTTCAGGTGCTATATCTTTTGGTGGCTGGGCACCATCAGCTCTCTTCAGATGGTGCTTTCTTTTACGACCTTTTGGAAGCCTCCTTGTGTATAAATTACTTAGGAATGGCAATATGCGCGAGTTACTGATTGTACATGCATTCCTTCCTTTGTATAGAATGTGTTCACTGATCAACTGTGATAAGACAGATACCCCCACAGTGGCTCTGCTGTCTTACTTTGACCCAAGGGGATCTATGGGTGTTGGGGATGGTCTGTCAGGTGCAGTATGAAAAATCAAGCCTCAGAAAGGCCAGAAAACAATCGAATTTAGGACGCACAGCTGCAGAGAGAAAACTTCAGCACACATTAAAGCTGGGCCATACTGAGTTTACACCTCGGACCAAGGAAATGTAGCAAACTGGAACTGTAGGAGAGGGTTTCGAGCAGGGTTTAGTGCATTCCCAGGGCTAGCGGCGTAGTGGTTGTGTGCTAGGCTGCTAGCTTTGAAAGGTGAGCAGTTTGAAACCACTTGCTGCCCTGCAGGAGGAAGAGGGGCTTTCTACTCCTGTAAAGAGTTAGTCTTGGAAACCCATAGGGGCAGTTCTACCCTGTCCTGTAGAGACACCACGAACCAGAATCGAAGAAATGGTAGTGAGTGTGTTTACGCAGAAAAAGAGAGACGTTTTATCATGGAGAATTGCATGGCCAGGAGGAGCAAGGAGTAATCATAGCTGTGAGGGACTAGATTAGATGATAGAAAAAGGTCTCTATCAGGGGAAAAGGTCTCTACCAGGGAAAACCTTATGGGATATGTCTGGGGAGGCTAGTGAGAAACTATAACTGGAGAGCCTGTGTGACAAGACAGCAATGACCGTTCTAGGAACTGAGTGAAACAGCAACAAGGGAATGAATGGATGTCAAGGCCACACACTCCATAAGCCACAAGGTGGGCCTCTGACATCCAGGACCTGGAGCCGAATCTGACGCACACACGACATGCCTTTATGGAATCTAAAACCTAAGGGATTGAAATAACAATCCCATCCACTTTTGTTAAAAATTAAGTACCTGTTACAGATTTAAGGGTTTCCTGGTGATGGAGTGGGTTATGCATTAGGCTGTTGACTGCAAGGTTAACAATTAGAAACCACGATATGATCTGAGGAGAGGAGCCCTGGTGGTATAGCAGTTACTCGTTGGCTACCAACTGCAAAGACGGCAGTTTGAAACCACCAGCCACTCTGTAGGAGAAAGACAAGGCTTTCTACTTCACTAAATAATCGCAGTCTCAGAAACTCAGAGGCAGTTCTACAATGTCCTATGGATTTTGAGATGTTCTGGGGAAGAAGGATGAGGCTTGCTACTCCTGTAAAGGTTTACAGTCTCGGAAATCCAGAGGAACGGTTTGACTCTGTCATACAGGATCACTAAGGGTTACAATCTACTCGATGACCACGAGTTTGGTTTATAGGTTTTATAGATGTAAGACATTGAAAATAGATTAAAAGCCTATAAAGCTGATATAGAGCCTGAATATTCAAAGTGCATATTTTTATGTTTTATTTTTTAAATTATTTTATTGGGGGCTCTTACAGCTCTTATAACATTCCATACATCAGTTGTATAGAGCATATTTGTACATATGTTGCCATCACTTTCTAAACATTTGCTTTCTATTTGAGTCCTTGGCATCAGCTTCTCTTTTTCCCCTCCCTCCCCACCCCTGCTCATGACCTCTTGATAAATTATAAATTATAATTGTTTTCATATCTTAACACTGATCGCTATTTCCCTTCACTCACATTTCGGTTGTTCATCCCCCTGATATGGAGGGGTTGTGCATGAATCATTTGGATCGGTTCCCCCTTCCCGCCTCTTTCCCTACCTTCCCCCTACCCTCCTAGTATCGCTACTCCCATTTCTGTTCCTGAGGGGTTTATCTGACTTGCATTCTTTGTTTTGTGAGCTCTTATATGTACCAGTGTACGTGTTCCAGTTTAGCCAGAACTGAGAGGCAGGACTGGGGTCATGATAGTGGGGGGTGAAGAAGTTTCAAGGAACCAGAAGAACATTGTGTTTCATTGGTGCTATATTGCACCCTGGTTGATTCATCCCATCTTTGAGACCCCTCTGTGAGGAGATGTCCTATTGTCTACAGATGGGCTTGGGGGTCTCTGCTCCAACCCCCCTCATTCTCACCAATATTGTTTTGGGTCTTCTGGTGCCTGTTACCTGATTCCGTCGACACCTCATGATCATTCAGGCTGGCGTGCTTCTTTCATGTGGGCTTGTTGCTTCTCTGTTACATGGCAGCTTGTGTGACTTCAAGCCTTAAAGACTCCAGATGCTGTATCTTTTGTTAGCCAGGCACCATCAGCTAAGGTAAGGGTCTAGTTTCATGTATCTACTGGTGGATATCCATTTTTTCCAGCTCCACTGTTGTAGAGAGCATCCACCTCCCACCTGATGCTTTTTGGGCGCTTGTCAAAGATCAGTTATCTATATATGAGGGTTTTATTTCTGGGTTTTCTGTTCTTTTCCCTTGGTCTGCGTATCCGTTATTATTCTGGTACCATGCTGTTTTGACCTTTGTGGTAGATGTTAGAGTCAGTTAAGGCGGGCCTTCCCACTTTGCCCTTCTTGAGAAGTTCTCTCCTTCTTGAGGAATTCTGGGCTTCTTCCCCCTCCATATGAAATTGGTGGTCAGTTTTTCCAGTTCTTTGAAGAAGACTGTTGGTATTTGAACCGGGATAGTGTTAAAATTATATAGTGCCTTGGTAAGATTGTCATCTTTACTTTATTAAATCTTCTGATCCAGGAGCATGGCTTCTGCTTCTATTTGTGGAAGTCGCTTTTGGTTTCCTGTACTAGGGTTCTTTAGTTTTCCTTGTATAAGTCTTTTTGTTGTTGTTGTTGTTAGAAATATCCCTAGATATTTCAGTTTGTTCTTGGCTATTGTAAAGGAAGGGTACTGCCTTCTTGATCTCCTCTTCTGTGGTCTTGTCGATGTATGTAGCAAGCCAGTAGACTTCTGTTTGTTGTTCTTGTCCCCCCAACCCTCTTTTGTATCCATCACTGCCGGTACTCCTGTTATGGAGATTTGGGGGCTTTCAAGGTGTAGAATCATATCATCTGCAAATAGTGATAGTTTCACCTCCTCCTCTCCCAGACAGATACCTTTAATGTCCTTCTGCTGCCTTATGTTGTTAGCTAGGACCTCCAGTATGACATTGAAAAAAAGCTGGGACAAGGGGCACCCTTGTCTAGTTGCCCTTTTCAGTGGGATTGTTTTCGCCTTTTCTCCATTGACTATGATGTTGGCTATTGGCTTTTCATAGATAGCTTGTATTAACTTGAGGACTTTTCCTTCCATTCCTATTTTCTTGAGTTTCTTAATTAGGAATGGATATTGTCAAATGCCTTTTCTGCATCTATCAATATTATCATGTGATTTTTATCCTTTCTCTTAACAATGTGGTGAATAAGATTGATGGACTTTTGGATGTTAAACCGTGTTATTATTATCATTTTATCTCTTGGAATCTGTTCCACTGAACCTGGCTCAGTCTCTTGAGAGTGTTCCTTGAATAGCCACAGCTTCCAAGGCTTGGAGGGGATGGCTGGGCCATGTGGAAGCTGGTACAGAGACTGATGGAGTAGTGTCTGGCTCCTGTAAGATGATGTCCAACTACAACACTTTGAATTTGGGTTGACCTCTACATTCCTGGCACTCCCTTAGATCAGGCTCCTGAAAGGGCTTCCTTCTTTTCTGTGTCTCCCATTCCAGGGCTTAGACTACAATTCTTCTCGTTGTAGTTAATCCACTACCCCAGCATTTTACAAACTCAGGTCTGGTCCGATTTTGCTGATGTGGCTTAAAGCTGTCAGAAGGCCTGCACGTGAGGGCTTCTAGGTTTGAATTCCTACTCCCCTGTTAGGAAACCTGGATAAAATGCTGGCAACTCAAATTCCACATCAGCAAAAGTAGGATGGCCAAGAAGTGCTGGGTGCTTTACCGGAGATGAGTAAAGCAATGTACTTATTAGTCAGTGCCTGGCACACTGTACGTATGATTGCTGCCATCTTCCTCTCTTCCTTCTCCATTTCTAGTGCACTTTCTCCCATCTCCAGCCCTCAGCTGCACCGCAGTCTCAGGCAGTGTGCCGCATTACACGTTTCCAGGGATGTGCTAATAGTGCTGTGGGAAAGGAGGCTTTGACCGTAGGTTATCCCGCTGTGCGAGCC
This sequence comes from Echinops telfairi, assembly GCF_000313985.2. Taxonomy (NCBI): domain Eukaryota; kingdom Metazoa; phylum Chordata; class Mammalia; order Afrosoricida; family Tenrecidae; genus Echinops; species Echinops telfairi. The sequence goes on from NW_022103920.1 coordinate 78,696,804, forward strand.
TCTGGTGGTCTCTAAGATTTCATGTACTGCCAACTGTCTTGGGCGCTAATAGTTGGAAATTGACTGCCCTTTCTAGGATCATGTCCTCCAAACCTCTCTGACTTCGGTTCACAATCAGGACTCTTTTAGGTTAGGTCTGGTTCCATGCATGTTTGCTCACATTCAAAACCCAGAAAATGTCACAAAACAATGCAGCATATGCTCTTGTTAATGCGCACAATATTTTTTGTTCCCCTTGAATCCAGGTCATTCTATTCTATGAAAAGAGACCATTAGTTTGAAAAATATTATTTTAAGGTATGGATATACCTAAACCAGAGTAGTAATGTGAATAAAAAGAGCAAAGTGGGGTGTTCTTTAGCTCTACATTTTTTATATTTCCTCAAAAATTGTCACCACCTTATCCTCTTTTACCTACAACAAACTACACACACAGAAACAAAACTCATGCACACTATTAGATGGGTTCATTTGTAAAGAAAAATAAAACATGAAGGAGAAAAAACAGCACTTGGGGTTTACTTCTTACTAGACTTTTGAAGAAGTTGGCTTCCCCTGACATTTTAGGGTTTGTAGCTGTTCTGTTCCAGCTAAATTGTGGACAAAGCCATTCTTAGTGAGGAGACAGTTCAAGGCACCAGGAAACTCTGCCGCTGTCCTTGGCGCTGCCAGAACAGACAGATCCACCAGCATT
>NW_022103920.1:78697988-78699689 GCF_000313985.2 Echinops telfairi
TTTGACATTCACAACAAAAGTTCAAACACACCCGTGATCATGAAGGCGGGGAGGACTAGGCAATATTTTGCTCTTTTATGAGTAAGGGCACCATGAGTCGGAGCCACTCAATGGCAGTTAATGACAATAATAATAGTAATATCCTGATGACAGTTATCTTAATAGCAAGTCAAAAGCCTTGAATCATTAAAAAAAAAGTGGACTCAAGGTATGAACTGAGGAAGTTGCTGTGTTCATTTCCCTGTCTTCTGGCGTCTCTGCCTGTCACTATGTTGGTCCACTGGCCTGTCAATCTCCCCTCTGTGACCTGTGCTTTGAGTTTATGGGATCAATCGCTTTAAGTGTATGTATGCCATGTAAAGCGTCTCTTGTGTGTTTTTATCTATTTTCCCTTGTCTCTTTAATTGTTGTTGCTAGGTGCTATCCAGTTGCTTCCAACCCATAGTGACAACAGAATGAAACACCACCAGTCCTGCACCACCCTCACAATTGGTCTTACGTTTGAGCCCACTGTTGTAGCCACTGTGTCAGACACTCTTACTAAAGGTTTTTCTCTTTTCCGTCGCCTCTCTCCTTTACCATGGTCTCCTTTTCCAGGGTCTGGTCTCTCCTGATAATGTGTCCAAAGTGCTTGAGATGAAGTCTCACCAGCCTTGCTTCTAAGGAGCTTTCTGGCTGCATTTCTTTCAAGACTGATTTGTTTGTTCTTTTGACAGTCCATGGTACTTTCAATAGTCTTCCCTTGACCCACAATTCAAATGTATTGGTTCTTCTTTGGTCTTCTTCACTCAGTGTACAACTTTCACATGTGTGTGAGGCAATGGAAGATCCCTTGGCTTGGGTCTGGCACACCTTAGTCCTCAAAGAAAACTCCTCGATTTTTAGCACTTAAAAGAGGTTTTGTACTGCAGATTGACTCGATGCAATATGCTGTTTAAGCTCTTGGCTGCTGCTTCCATGAGCATTGATGCTTGGATCCAAGCAAGATGAACCCGACAACTTTGTCTGTTCATCATCCTGTTACCCATTGGTCCAGTGGTGAAATTTTTAGTTTTCTTTCCATTGGGTTTTAACACATACTGAAGACTGCTATCCTTGATTTTCATCAGCAAGTGCTCCAAGGGTCTCCTCACTTTCAACAAGCAAAGTTGTGTCATCTCCATATCAAAGGTTATTAATATGCCATCTTTCGATCCTGATGAGAGGATATAGCCCTGAAGCACACCTTTCTTGATTTTAAACCTTGCAGTATTCCCTCATTCTGTTCACACAACTCTCCCTTGGTTGTGTTCTGCATGAGCACAATTCTGTGTTCTAGAATTCATATTCTTCTCAAGGCTATCCATAGTGTATTACGGCTCACACAGTGGAATGCCTTTGCCTAGTCAATAAAATAAAAGTAAACATCTTTCCTAGTACTCTTCTTTCAGCCCAAATCCGTCTGACATCAGCAGTGATTTCCCTGGTTCCACGTCCTCTTCTGAATCCAGCCTGAAGCTCTGGTGGCTACCAGTCAGTATGCTGTTTGCAACCATTGTTGGATGGTCTTCAGCAAAAGTTCACATACATGTGATACTAATAATAATGTTCTGTAATAGACATTGTGTTGGGTCACTTTTTCTGGAATGGGTACAAATACTCATCTCTTCCAGTCAGTTGGTGAGGGTAGCTATCTCCCAAATTTCTTGACATAGATGAGTG
>NW_022103920.1:78701192-78702752 GCF_000313985.2 Echinops telfairi
TGATTGTGCACTGCTCTTAGGTCGTCAGTCCCCAAGCCTTCGCTTGGCTGTCTCAACTTCGCCACCAGTGGGAGGACACCTCCAAACACTGCTTCGTTGCTATTTGTGATGCGCAGTTCCAGTACTTCTATGAGTACTTAGGAAACAGTGCTCGGCTTGTGATCACTCCACTAACTGACAGGTAATGATTATGTTAAGTGTGGGTCATGGGGCAAACCTAGCTGAACCACCCCCGAGCATGACGAATGAGAGGGAAAGGAAATGAGAAGAGAGAAGTGATGAAGACAGAGAAACCAGATGAAAGTGTGTGTAAATTAATTAAGGAAATAAGATAGGGATATTGACTTATTTAGAGACAAACGCAGGAACTCAATGAGAGAAACAGAATAACAGGCACATGACTTGCCTGCCGTGGGGCTTCTAGCATTCTGATCCCAGGATTCCTCGCTCTCCGGAATGACTCCCTTTTACTGGAAGCCCCGCTCTTTGAAGCTTGGTGGCAGGAGAAGGGGAATAACAGAGAACTCCTGCACTGAGATGCTGGCATCCTGTACTGGGGACCTGGACACCAACATTGTGTTGAACAGGCAGGTTCCTGTTCCCACTGAGCTTCCTTCCTCGTGGAGTGGTGGTGGGGAAGAAACAAATAATTAAAGGCATTTCATATGGCAATGTAGTCACTATTGAATACATTGAATAGCGACTATTCAACACTGTTGAATAGTGAAATGGTAGAATACAAGAAGGTATCTTGCAGGGAAACCTGTAGATTTGGTGAGAGGACATTTGGGCTCAGACTTAAGACCCGAGAGTCTCTGTGTGCTTGGTGATCCAGGGGCCCAAAGAAGGGAAAGCAAGTACAAAGTTCCAAGTGTTGGCCTCTTGGAGCTTTTAATAAAACCAAGGGGACTGGAGTGCAACAGGAGACAAGAGGTTACTATTGCTAAAGGTTCACTGCCAATTGAACAAAAGGTATGCATGTAGACACAGAATATATATGTGGGCATATCCACAGGAGACCCAGTGGACTAGTGTCTATGCATTGGGCTGCTAACCACAAAGTCAGTCATTTGAAATCACCAGGTTCTCCATGGGAGAAGTAGGAGGCTTTCCCATAAAGAGTTTTCATTTGTTTCTTTATGGATAGCGTTGTTGTTAGGGGTCATTGCGTTTTCTCTGACCCATAGCAACCCTATGCACCATAAAACAAAACTGCGCAACCCTGCGCCACCCTCACAATTGTCCCTGAGACGGAGGCGTTGCTGCAGCCGCTGCATCAAACCATCTCCTGGAGGGCCTTCCTCTTTCTGTGCCCTTCCAGTTCACCAAACTTGTCCTCCTCCAGGGCTTTCCCTTTCCTGACAATATGAGAAAATTATTTATATACACACATACATAGATACTGTTACACACACACACACACACACACACACACAAGGTAGGTTCAAAAAGTTTGTGGTAAAGTTAAACTAAAAGATAATGGAATTTTCCCACAAATTTTTCAAAGACCCCCTTGTACAAATACGCACATAGGCATGCGTGCATGTTCTCATGCACGTA
>NW_022103920.1:78703605-78704694 GCF_000313985.2 Echinops telfairi
CAGGCACAGGAGGGACGGGGACAGGGAAGAGGCATGTTTAAATGCACTGCCGTGAGACTTGGTAGATCATTAACTTCCCTTTTTATTTTTTAATCACTGTATGGGTTCTTTGGGTTTTTGTAAGGTGGAAGAAGAATGTGCGTTTTGACTGGGAATCATGCTGGATACGATATCTGCATTATGTGTTTCCTTTCCTTGTCATCCTTCGGATGATCTGTTAATTGTCTACTGACTGTTTGCATTTAACATAATGACACCTTGGAGATACGTTGACTCTGTGTCACTTAATGCCGATCTTCAATGTATGTGGTCTCTCCCCTTCTGCGTATGGTCAGGTCCAAGGACTTAGATCAACCAGGTTGTAACGGAAGGACTTGAGCTGGAACCACAAGTGTGTTGGTTAGGAGGGCGTAGACTAAGCTGTTGCAGAGAGATACCCCACCCCACCACCAGTGCAATGACTTAAACAACAGTGGTGCGGATGTCTCACTTGTGTAAGCTTCCGAGTAGAAGTCTGGTGTTATAGGCTAGCAGGCGACCAGTCTCCTAAATGTGATTTCCACGTTTGCTTCAGCCAGTGGGAAAAGGGGAAAAACAGCCCAGGTCACACCTATGAGGCACATGTGCAAGGGTGGTATATATCACTTCTGCATGTAACCCATTGGTTAGAGCTTGGTCACCCAGTCGGTCTTCACTCAAAGGGAGGGGAGACAGGTAGCCTTCAGCCGGGTGGCCATATATGCAGCCCAGACTTGTGAGCCAAAGGAAAAGGATATTGGAGACAGTCTCTAGCACAAAAGATGCACGGATTCCCAGTTCAGGGCTCTTTCATCTTGCACCTTCAATGAAGGACGCACTTCAGCATGCGAGGCACATGAAATACGGAAACACATTCCATTTTAACAGATAATTCATTGTGCTTGCAAAATACTCAAAAGTGTCCAAAGCATTTACTTTAAAAATGGTATTGCTATGGAAGGGAAAACTGCTAAAACTGAGGCATATGGATGTCACATGCCTTACTTAAGATTCATAGCCAATAATTGGCAAAGTAGCAATAATCTAAAAGCATCTGGCTTCCATGCTGCT
>NW_022103920.1:78711450-78713073 GCF_000313985.2 Echinops telfairi
CTTATTATCTCCACAGGTCTGTCTAAATAAGATAGGCTGGATGAACAATCTGGAGGGGAAAATAATGGGACCGACAGTTCCTGGGGGACGTGGATGAGGAGGAGGTGGGGAGTAAATGTAGTGGTGTGAACAAACCTGACCACTTTTTAATGTAAGACTACATTTCAAAAACCAAAATGCTACTGTCACAGAGAGTCTGAGAAATCCGGTACTTTACTGTGCAGTACAATTTTTGGTTCTCTTTGAATGCACCCTGTTTGGAGGGTGGAGTGGAGAGTGCATCCTCATTCATCTGACCTCCTCGTCTCCCCACTTCTTTTCAATAAAAGCGAGCTATTTGTCCAGAGAAGCACATTGCCTCTCCCCATCAGGGAAAGATCTTCTAGCCTCTTGGACCTGTGAACCCCTTGTGGAAGCTTGCAGTTTCCCAGTAAATGTGTCTGGGTGTTTGTACCACCTAGGAAGCCTCTTCCTCTTGCCCTCGTGTGGGCCTTGGCATAGTAATGCCTTATCATCAAGTGTCTGTGGCCTTGCTTGCCTCTATTTTAATGCCTCCTTGTTAGAGAAGTTAGATTCATTCCTTTTTGTTGAACCCCAGCCATATTTCATTTAGGTGTTGGTCAAAGTCAATATTTGATGTGGCATAGGTGTTACTTGTGCCACCTTGTCTTAGGAATATTTAGGTAACTGATCTATAGAACTTCATGACTTCTGATCATTCCCAATGATAATTCTTTTTTTTTAAATGAAAAATATGATCAGCTACTCAATGTTTCCTAATCAATTACACTGCCTTTTCTCCTCTCCCCCACCCCTGTAGTCACCAAACCTCCTTTGTGACAGTCTCCTGTGCCTGTAGTGGGACCCGTATGGGAGTGATGCTTCTTCTCCCATACATGTACCGACACTGAAGCTGATTCATGATGTCATGAATGTATTATATCCCCTCTGTACTTGTGGATTTAGGAGATGGCCCCTCTCTCACCCACACAGTCCTTTAATATTTTGCTGCTTATCCCTATTCGAGGTCCATGCCTTTGACTTGTGGATCCCCCTCCTATGTGTACAAGCAGCCAGTCCCCCTGCTCTGTACTGACCTCTCTTCTTGTGAGCAGACCCACCAGGCCTGACTGTCTCCCGACCCTGACCTTCTGGGTAATGTTGATGTTGCCATTTTTGCCTTGACAATGTAAAATCCACCCTCTCTCAGTTAGCTCAGAGTCTCTGGGGCTCAGCAAATGGTAAAACAACTGATTGCTAACTGAAGGATTGGAGGTTCAAGTCCACTCGAAAGCACCTTGGAAGCTTCAACTCATGGGGCTGCCATGCGTTGAAACTTACTTGACTGTAGCTTTCATATTTAGCTAGTATCTTAGCAATTCTTAGTCTTAAAAACTGTAGTATCCTTATATGGATTGCGCTAAGAGTTATACGAGCCCCCAATAAAATGATTTCTATTTCTAAAAAAGTATTTAATAAAAAGAAAATAATGATGGCAACATATGTACAAATTTGCTTAATACAATTGATGTATGGAGTGTTATAAGACCTGTAAGAGCCCCAATAAAATAATCTTTTAAAATATTATACTTTACTTCTATCTTTTTCATCCCTATTCTGCAA
>NW_022103920.1:78713464-78795686 GCF_000313985.2 Echinops telfairi
TAATCAATATATGTGAAGGGCTAAAGCTGGTTTCTGAAGCCCCACAATCTGATTCCAGAGCCGGTTCTCATAGCGACCCCTCTCTTCTGCCTCTTAGGAATACTGGATGGATATTTTTAAAATAAATGGATAGAAGGAACAAAGGTGGCCAGGGGGAGATTGAAGGCAAGGAGGACAAAAAAGACTGAATAGGAAACTATTTTCTCCTTTTAGCATAGGTATTCTCTAAGCTGCGTCCCACTCAGGTAATTGTAACCCACCTGGAAGGCGAAGGTGCCATACCCTTTTGTCACCTGTTGTCCTAAGAACCTCAGTTTTCAGCTCTAGCATGCTACTGGCAGCAGTAAAGTAGAAGAGAATACTTCCCAGAGTTGTAATTCCTTGGGGGAGGGTGGGCAGGGAGGGGAGAGTATTTTCCATATCCTTGCTTCAAAACAAATTTAAAATCTGTATGCTTATGCATTCTAAAGAAAATGTCCCAGAATAAACTGCTTCCTAATAATAATTTGCATTTCCCAGTGTGCATTCGTATTCAATGAACACATTTAATTCCATCAACATTCTTTTTATGGTAGATTTGTATTTCTGGGAGAAGCGATCTCTCTGAAGCCATCAGTCGGAATATTCATTACTATGAACCCAGGCTACGCGGGTCGGACAGAATTACCGGAGAATCTCAAAGCTCTTTTCAGGCAAGTGTGTGCGTTGGCTCAGCCTCTGGAGCGCTCATGCCACCTAACGTCGCGGGTTTGCACTGGTGGCACTGGTGGGTGGCTCATTCCGCAGTCATCCTCTGGAAAAGCCAGGCTCCTCTCTTGGGAAATCTCTTGTTAGAGAACTTTGCCCATGCTAAATTAACCCTTCTGCCTTGTGAAAACAAGACCCACCATCATTATTTAAAAGCTACCTGGAGCCATGAAAGTTACTGACCTCCTCGAGAAGACCACAAAGAGCCTTCAGAAACAAAACTAGCTCCTGAGATCTGCTGAAAACCGAACAGTCGTTTAGCTTAACTAGTAAAAAAAACACACACACCCTGCCTTGAACATTATGCTTTTAAAGAACTATATATATGTGATCAAACTGACAACAGCAATTGGAAAGATTAGATAGGAGCCTCAGGGGGCAGTGAATTTATGCTAATGGAGGAGGAACGACTCCAAAAGAGCGGCTAAGAATGGCTGTACAAAGAATATAATCAGTGTCACTAGCTGGCACAAGTAGAAACTATTGAATTGATGTGTGTTTTGCTCTGTATTTTCTCAACAGCAACAAAGGAAATAACATTGGGTGCATGTATAGAAGTTATGTGGCCCATTTGGTTATCTTGTAGCATTTCGTGTCGATACTTTTATTATAAATGTAATTTTCATAAATAATAGAACATTTGGAGAATTTAGACTAATGATAAAAATTACAAATTGACCCCTCAGAAATTATCAGGTTTTTTTTCTAACCTTGTTTATAATGCCCCTCTTAGGGAATTAAGATATTGCAGTGCACATGATTTTTATTTAGTGCTTGTCACTTAATATTTTGACACAAGCATTTTATCATATTGTTGAAGTTTCTTTGGAATTATTGGGCTCCTGTAGCAGCAAAACAATCCACATGATGGCTTTTTTTGTGATTTTTAAAAAGCATTATCTATTGTCTAAATGCAAGGTAGTTGTTTTTTTCTTTCAGTTTTTCATCATTATAAAATAACAGGCTCTAAACAGCTATATACAGGATTATCTTTTCTTCATGTTTTCACACCAGAATATGTTCCTAATTGTACATTACTGGGTGAAAGATTGTAAGACCTATTACTGACCTAATTTTCAAAAGTATTCTACCCTTGTATACACTCACCAGTAATTATCCAAGATCTTGAGTTACTACGTCCTTTAAAGTTATAATTGTGTTTTAAGATAACTTCACTCATATATAATTTGCACAATGATGAAACCAGGTAAGTGAACCCTTGGTGAAAACACCACTATCAAGATACAGAATTTCCCCAGCACTCTTTGAAGTGGATCCCACATATATGTCAGAGAAAAGAAGATCAACCTTTTCTATAATTTCTGTAATATAATCACAGAGTGTGTACTCTTATGTCTGGCTTTTTTCTTGAACATGATAGTTCTGAGCTTCATCCAAGTTGTTGACCCAAAGCCAACTCAGAGCAGCCCTATTGGGCAGAATAGAACTGCCCCTGTATGGTTATCTAGGCTGTAATCTTCATGGGAGGAGCCCTGGTGGTTAGACATTGGTGATCAACCACAGGTCAGTGGTTCAAACCCATCATTTCTTGGGAGAAAGATGAGACTGTCAGTACCCATCAAGATTCATCATCTTGAAAACTCAGTACAGAGCCACTGTGAGTTTGAATGGACTGTGGCTATGGTTTTTAATATTTATGGGAGTTGATTTCCAGGTCTTTTCCCTGAGGAGTTCATTTTAACTAACCCGTTTTAACCGTCCATTTTCACTAACCATTAGATTAGTGTCTGCACAGTTAACCATTGTGCCATGAGGGCTTCAGTACCTGTGTTAGGCTGGGTTGACTAGAGAAACAAGTCTAGAGACACTCATGATGTCTAACACAGCACTTTGCATCTAGGAGTAGTCTTAGGTTAAGAAAACCTCTCAGCCCAGTGCAGATCAAGGCTAAGTCAGATATTAGCCCATGTATCCGAGACTAGTGTATAAGTTCCTCTTCAGACTCATGTAGCCACTTGTAGTGATGCCAAATGCAGGAAGATTACAGGCAGGTGGGTGAAAAAGCTTGTGGATCCATTGGTGGTGGAAACATGTCAACACTGGCATCGGTCTCCAGGTGGCTCCTCAACAGCCAGATGAAACAGAGAGGTTCTGCAGTGCTCAGCAGGTGCCTGCATGGCTTGTCCACAGGAAGACAAAGGCACAGAGAGAGAGAGTGTCCCACCTCCAAGGAAAAAGAGAGGAAGTGCCCAGAATCCTCATGAGAAGGCCACACCCACACGGAGGCATCATCAGGCTGTGACCTGATTGGCAGACTAGATTCCACCCCTTCACTCTGATATCCTCAAGTTGACATGAGATTACGTAACTACCACATTCATGTATCTGTGTGAGTGTGTAAAAGTCTGCATTGCTGCTAGGTTTCATACATGCATGGATTTTTAAAAAAATGTTTAAACATGTCCCTGCAGTTAGTGGTTGGCATTGGATAAATTCGCTTAGTAATACATTTGTCTTGATCTAATTGGGGTGCCTTAAAAAAGATGTTTTTGTGCTGAAAAATAAAGCAATTTTGGAGACAGAGCTAATACAAGGTGTTTTTTTTTTACTCAAGTAGACATCTTCCCAAACATCGAAGCTTTGCACAATGTTTCCAAAAATTCTACTCAATGTAAAACAACCATTTTTAGATAGACCAAAGTCTCAAAAAGTTTGGGGAGACTTCAAAGATGAGACAAGGGAGGGAAAACTGTTGTCCTCAATGAATGAACAAACTATGGCTAAAATCAATCAATGAATAAACTGTGGCTAAAATCTAAAAGCGGTTGAAAGAAGACCAGCAAATTACCATGAGTTCAATATTTCTGAAGTGTACGGATCATCCCTGCTTCAACATTTTCCATGTTAGTGGAATATCTTGGTCTCAGCAAGGTTCTGGCCCAATAGATACCAAGAGCATTGAACAAAGATCAGCCGATTCAGAGCTCATCTTTCCATCAGCCTTTAAGCAAGTTTAAAGCTAATTAACTTTTTATCGAATAAATTGTAACCAGGCACAAGTCCTTAATTTATCAATACAACCCAGAGAGCAGAATCTAGTGCCCAGAGTGTCTTCTGAGAGAATCTGGGGCTCAGTTAAACTCGGGCTAGGTCAACTCAGAAAGTTGTGGTAGTGGTTTTGAGGGGTTCTTCCAAAGTAGTCATCTTGACAGATTTTCCCAGAGGACACAAGACTATGAGGGCTGATTACAGAAATGTTTTAAGAAAATTGAAAACTGCATTGGTGAGAAAAGGCGAGGAAAGGGGGCAAGGGACTTCCCACCCCCACCCCCCATCACAACAGTGCACTACTGTGAGGGTCTGTTTTCAGATCGTCATAGCGGCTGTCCATGGGAATGTCACTGGTAAACCTTACCCCTTCTACTGTCCCACCCTAACCTTGCCCCTTCAGAATTCTTTTTAGTTTCCAAAATTTAACATTGAGGAGGAGCATGGTTTGGATCCCTGGAGGTTACCAAAACTACGATTTTGACCCGGTGTAAATGAACGAACACAAAAGTCGCCGGAGATGTGTGACAGAGCGGGAAGCACCACCTCCCAAGCGTGGAGACCATGTGGGCGGTTTGGCGAGGAAGGACAGCTTCACATTTTTGTATTTTGTTTAATAAGGGCTTTGTGACATGGTAGAAAATGCGTCTTGACTTACCCTCATATGTGCCAAAGAGGGAGTTTAATATAATTGAATTTTCCCATGTGTCTTTGAAGCCCCTTGCATATGTATGTATACAAGGGGATTTTTAAAAGTTTGTGAAAAATGGAATTAAAAGATTAAAAAAATACACATTGTGTTTTCAACATAAACCCATCAAGGTTAAGACACTTTTGTGAGCAATGACGCCAACCACTTGCTCCATCCCTGAGAAACTGAGAGTTCCAGGAATTAACTGGAAATGCAATCTTTTCCAAGACACGACTAAAGGAAAATGAGTATCCTTTAAAGGTTTTTATCTTATTGTATTTATTTAGATCCGGAAACAAGTCCAAACCAAAATCACCGAACTAACTGCCATCCAGTCAAGGCCGACGCAGTGCAACCCCGTAGGGCAGGGTAGAAGGACCTTGTGAGCTTCCAAGGCTGGCACGTTTGCTGGGGTAGAAAGCTCTCTCTCTCCCACAGAGCGCCAAGGAGCGTCCCACTGCTGACCGTGAGGACCGCAGCCCGGGGTGTAACCACTGCACGACCAAAGCTCCTAAACAAACGTCAGAAGGAACCAAATGAGGGTTTAAGGAGAATGCCTAAAGAGTTCTCCCTGGAACTCTTGCAAAACTTGTCTTGTTTGATTAGAGAAATGAGCTGGAGCATTGTTACGGTGGGAAAGGGCTCTACAATCTTTGTTGGGCATTTCTCTGCTAAAGTTACACCCAACTTTCTCAAAGTGCTCTAGTAGTTAGCAGACGGTAACATTCTTTGCCCTTCCAGAAAGTCAACAAGCAAAATACCTCCATCCCCCAAAACTTTGGACATGACCTTTGCTCTTGCTTGGTTTGATTTTGCTTTAATTGGACCACGTCTACCAGTAACCAGTGCTTGGATTGTGCTTTGTCTTTAAGATCATCCTGGTAAAGCCATGTTTCATATTCCGTTGCAATTCTTCGAAGAAGAAATTCTTCAGGATCTGAAAGCTCTGCTTTTATCTGCAGATGATCTTTGATTCAACACTTTTGGTGCCCATAGAGCAGAAAGCTTGCTCGACCGGAATTTTTCAGTCAGAGTTTTATAAACTGAACCAAGTCTGATGTAGATGGTGTTGCTTATTGTTTGTGCTGGTACTGTAAGTCCCCTTCAATTAGGGAATTAACAAGATTGTTTCCTCATAGATTGGTGTGGATCTTCAGCATACTCTCATCCCTTGTTTAAATGAGTTATTTATAAACTGATGGTCTCTCTGAGGCATTTCCCAATAGCCTTTTGAAAAGCATCAATGATGGTACCATTCTTCCACCCAAGCTTCCCCGTAAATCTGGAGATTTACTGCCAGAGGGAATGAGTGTTATTGAATGGTGTGTCCTCTGTCTAACGCTCATTGTTTCCTAAACAGGATTCAGGCACGTATACATAAGGCTTTTTATTATGTATACGTGAACGTCCTCTGTCAATACCCTTGTCTTCAAAGTGCATTGGAAACTGAATTAACGCAGATACAAAGTTAGGTTACAATTTGACGTCATTTGACATCCCTTTTAACCCATTTTTAATTTGGTCTAGCATTTCCTACTTTTTTTTAGATTGAGGTTTTCCTGTTGTATTTTGTTATTGTTTGGTGGAGGTATTTTATGTAATTTTCTTTATATGAAACCCAGGATAGGTAAATCTATTGAGACAGTAACTTGATTAATAGTTTCTTGGGGTTATGGCAGGGTAGGTAGGGGAGAAATGGGGAGCTAATAATGAGTTTAAAATGAAGAAAATGTTCTAAAATTGACTGGTGATGATGACACAACTCTTTTTAATATATACTCGTGTATAAGCTGAGTTTTTCAGCACATTTTTAATGCAGTTTTTGTGGTAAATTTAGGTGTCGTTGGCTGATATTTGGGTCAGCTTATACTCGAATACATACAGTATTCAAACAATTAAATTTTAGTATGTAAAATATATGTCAAAAAAATTAAAAATGTTAAAGTGATTTGAGGAAGTGATTTGAGGATTTCACATGAGTCCCTCCTTTATGCTGTTATGAAAATAGCAAGTGTACATCTTAGGCATTTGTGCCTCACTCAGAGTACTAATATAATACCTTGAAAATTGTAGGAATTCCTTAAATATCTGACAAACTGTCAAAAAAATTGTTTTTGATGTTTTTCCTGCTTCCGTTTCAGTCAGAATTCGCGTCGCTCTGATGAGTGCTGTTTTCAAACTAATGTCTTAACCTCCGTCGTGCTTCCAACTAGACCCTAGTCACACGTGTTGTGGGAAGTTAGGGTGGATTTATTTTGATGCAAAAATAAATTGGAATCCATGCAGTTTTTTTTTCCAGATACACATTTTCCATGAAATTTTTGCAGATCCTTTGTGTTTATGTGTAATATAAAACACACACACTCACATCGTAGCTTATCTGAAAATGGTCTTTTTATTTATTGAGGTAAACTATACGTAACAAAAAATTTGTTCTTTCAGTATTCTTCACGTGTGCAATTGAGTGACAGTGTGTTCCTCCGTTTGTGCACCCATCACGTTGACTTTTGAAGGATATTTTTGTGGACATAGAATTCAAGAGCACCTTTTTTTTCAGATTTGAAAGATGACATTATGTTCAGACATATCTTCAAAATACTGTATTGTCTCTGTTCTCCATATATCTCATTCCTAAATGCTTAAAATTTTTAGAGCTATTTTCCAGCATTCTTGTGATATGCTTACCATGTGGGTTTTTTTTTTTTTTTTTGCTTTTGTTTTCTTCATTTTGTTTGGGTTTTGTTGAAATTCTTGTATCTTTACATTAAATTTAAGGGAAAAATCTGGCCACTTTTTTTTTTTTCCTGCTTTCATTTTACCTCAAGAAAATCTAGTGGCGCATATGTTAGGCAACTGGATTTTCCCCAGATCACTCTTCCATTTTCTCCTTTTTTTCCCTAAATTTTAGTTTCAGTAATTTCCTCTTAACTTTCAAGTTTCATATTTGGGTTTCTTATATTCCTTCTGCCCTATCTAATCTGCTCGTTATGACATCAATATTTAAATTTTTAGGTAATATATTTCTAGTCTAGAACTAAATATGATTAAAGAATTTTTTCTGAGATTGTATACCTTACTAGTATTTTTTATAGTCATAGCCTAATTCATCTCACAAATGTTTTCATTTTGGTATTAAAAATCTGAAATAGTCTTGTGAAGTTTTGTTTAACTGATGAAATCCTACATTGTTTATTAATATAAGTGAGAGTTATTACTGATTTCAGTAAAGTCTGAAGGAAATTTCACGTGATAAAAAGTTTTCCTTCAGGTTGGGGACAGAGTTCCTGGGTTGATTTCAACTGGACCTGTCTCCAGCTCTGTACATGAGCCTAGAGGAGGAGGTACCTCACTGAGCTGTTCGGATTGGCTGAGAAGCGGGCAGGAAACGCCCAAGCAGTAGTTGCCATGGTTAATACAGGTATAGAATAAGTAAATCTGCTAGTCTTATTTCTTCTCTCATATGAGGAAGGGTAAAAAGTGTAGGGAGCGATCAGAGACCAACTCAACCAGGAAGTCTTTTCAATCCCTAGACCCAAGGAGGCTCTGGGCGAATGTTTAGATTGAAAAATTAGAAATGTGTGCTTCAGACTATGATTATCTTGACCCCAAAAATGTGCATGATTATTATTGGGATGTTTGAGAAGACTGGAAATGCTAGGCTTCCTTACGGAGCTCAGTACTCTTGCCGCTCCTTTGCCCAAAGTGGTCTCCGAAGTTCCGAAGTCGTCGGTTTATCGTGGATTTCCTAAATGTGAGGGTGGCTGTGCCCTTCAGGGACGGATTGCGACCGTGCCCCACAGGTCTCTTTCTGGCTCCGTGTTTAGTAATGCCACGTCCGCAGCTAGAAATTGGCCCAGGAGGAGTTTTTACCATGGGAACCGCAAACACTGTTTGCCGGCCACAGGGACGGCCACCGGCCTCTCGGGCGAGATGCCACTGCTCCTAGTGCTGAGCTAAAGCCTGCAGAAACGGACTCACCGTGTCGGAAAACTCTCCTAACAGGCCTGGTCCACTTTCAGACCTGCTGTTGTCCTGGGTCTCCAGTAACCAGTTGGCCAGTGTGCTCTTAGTGGATGGGAAGGTTCTTGTTAGCTGTGATTGACAGAAGTAATTGTGACCTTCTTGGGAATGGTTTGACTGTGGGTCCAGAGTCGTCGCTTGATTTCAGCAATTTGGGCTTAGGCTTCAGTTTGTATTTCCTCCGTAGGCCCTGTGCGATGGTGGCCCCCGACCTTGAGCTGATCTGTGAAATCCTGTTAGTTGCCGAAGGATTTGTGGACGCACGCTCATTAGCCCGGAAGTACATCACATTGTACAGGCTCTGCAGGGAGCTGCTTTCCAAGCAGGTGAGAGGGCTTTTGTTACGACTTCTTGATTTTCACATCGCTTTTAAAATAGCTCTTGAGCTGTGGATGCTGGCTAACTTATCATTCAAATTACAGTTGGACTTTAAGGGCAATTTTAGACTTCCAGTAAAAGGTTTAAAACCTGTACCTTAAAGTTCTCAACATGTTTGTGAAATTAAATTTGAGGAATCCAATGGGAGGTGTTTTGATTCTAGTGTTTTATTTGTCTTTCAAGTGTTTTATTTGTCTTTATCATTGGGCTGTGTGGTTTTCTTTAAATGTTACCAATGTTTTTGTTATAAATGGGATCTTATAGTGTCTTCCTCTCTGGAGGGGAACATTACTCTCTAATAAGATGGGAAGCATGTTCCTATGAGACAGGAAAGCTGATTGGATTTTCTAAAGAACACTTCAAGAACTGTGGACTGAAGGTTCCCCACCTTCTCATTCATTGATGATCCTTTATTTGAAGGCAGGATTGGCTTCCCCCAAGCCTCCCCCGCCCCCTTTCCTGTCCCTGTACAGGTTTCTAGTCCCTGAGATGGATCAAACACACTCCCTCTCGAGCCAGCCTCCAGTCATAAGCTTCTTGCAGTCGGTGGAGTTGCTGGTGCGCCATGAAAATCACACACACATCTGTCTGTTTGTTTTTTTAATTCAGCTTTGAAGAGCCTCTGACCCCAGGTCCTTTGATGACCCTTCATTAATTCCGGGTGGGATTCTGCTGCTGTTCCGGAATGGAAATACTAAACCAGCACAGCCAGAATCTCCTGGCTCATTTCACACTCAGCTGTGCCTGATTTAACCTGCCTATGCTTAGGGTGAGATTTGGAGGCAAATTCGTGTTCTACTGTCACCACAGACAAGGATCCTGAGTAGTGGAGTGGGTTATGAGTTGGGCAGATAACCTCAGGGTCAGCAGTTCAAATCCACCTCTGTGGGAGAAAGAAGAGGCTTTTCTACTTCCATCAGAAACCACCTAGTGTCATCTAAATGGTGACATTTTATATATAATGACGAGAAAATACATTGGAATTTTTTCATGGTTGTCTGGGAGGAAAATGATGGGTATTTTTGTTTTCATGTTTACGCTTATTTATTGTATCCATTTTTTGAAGATCATTTTATTGGGGGATTTTACAGCTCTTATAACAATTTGTACATCAATTTTATGAAGCGTATTTGTACATATGTTGCCATCATTATTTTCTAAACATTTGCATTCTCTTTGAGCCCTTTATATCAGCTCCTCTTTTTACCTCCCTCCCCCCCTCATGACTCCTTAATTAATTTCATATCTTACATGGGCCACTGTCTCCCTCTCCCTCCTGTCCATTTTTAAATTAATGATTCTGTTTTAACTTTAGGAGGCCTGGTGGCATAGTGGTTACGTGTTTGGCTGTTAGCTGCCAAGTCAGCAGTTCTACATGACCACCTGCTCTGTGGGAGAAAGACAAGGCATTCTATTATTCCTGTAAAGAGTTAATGGAAGATCCTTATGCCCCAGGAAGATGATTGCTAAGACTCTCTGCCATAAATTAACAAGGAGGTTTTGAAAGGGGGCCACAGGCAGATTAAAAACAAAACAAAACACGTGCATAGCTTCAGGAATGGGTTTGGAGCTCACACTAAACCGCAGCTACAATTAAAGAACAATTAATTCTCACATCATGGCTTTGCTTGATATTTGCCCTGAGGAAGAGAACACACAAGCTGTGGGTGCTATAGCACAGTGTCGTGAGGAAATTAGATGATGCCCTGCTATCAGATCAAATAGTGTCTGGGTCTTAAAGGCTTGCTTCCAAATGAGCAGCCATCTAAGTGAGATGTCAACTAAGTCCACATTGAAAGAAGGATTGTAAATCATGCAATCCACAATAAAAGGAGGGAATAGTACCAGAACTTAAATTGTGAGAATCTGTTTTGCAGGGGGCTATGGATGGTAGTGGGAGCCCAAGATACATTTGTGGGGACTACCTGGGAAATGAACCTCTGGTGAGCTCCCTGTGTCCATACTGGAGGGGGAGGAACGTGGTCACTAAACGGAGTGCATTGGAGAGATGGCTCTAGAAGGTCAAAAGGATAAATCTGATTTGAAGGTTGTCTTCAGTTGATCCCCCCTCTGGTTTTCAACAGGTTCTGTAATTTTTGTTTGTTCATATTGGGGTTTATCTTGGACGTGTTATGTCATTGGGGTCACCCTCTTGAATTGGTGTTAGATGTTTTTCTGGTGTTGAGTACAGGAAACCCAGGATTGATGAACTTATAGGGACAACAGTAGAATAAGGGTTTCTGGGGTGTCTAGTGGGGGGTGGGGGTAAAAGGGAGCTGATGTCAAGGAGCTCAAGAAGGAAAAGAATGTTTTGAAACTGATTGTAGTTGCGATTGTACAAGATTGCTTGATATGATTGAACTCTGGAATGATATGATACCTGTATCAATTCCAAATAAACTGGTTTGGTGGTGGGTGGGGGTGGGGTTGGGGGTGGTGAGTCTCCAAACCCACAGGCATCGGTCTACATTGTCATGTAGGGTCCCTATGAGTCAGCGTCGACTCCATGGGAGTGTGTTGTTGGTTATCTTAATTTCATAGTGAAAGCAGATGAGAAAAATGGCCCCCGTGGGCGTGAAATGGCACCACATGTGCCCAGAAATAGTTACATATTTAGTGAACACCTAGTAGAGTCAAGTAATGCATTACGTGCTGACAACGACGAAAGGGATAAGATCTTTAAAAAGTAAGCAGGCAGAAAACCAGGCTTCAGAGAACTGGCTTAGGAGATTCAGTTTACATAAAATAAAAATGGGAAGTAAATGGCGGAGAAAAGGAGCACTGGCATTTCAAAGACAGGAGACTGATGTTTGGGGAACAGGTACCACGCATTGCCTTTTCACATCCCCACAGGTGTATGAGTTTCATAGTACTAGCCCCATTTTACAGGCAAGATAACTATGTGGAGTAACCAGCCCCAAACCCACAGATAGTAAGTTTGGGGGCAAGATTTGAATTCAGGTCTTTCTAATAATTCCTAGGACATTTATAGCCAATTGCAGCAGGAAAGTGCTGAAAGTACAGTAAAAGGAAAATAAGCAGGGATGAAAATGGAAAGCGCGCTCTCTCTCGCTTTCTCGCTCTCTTGCTCTCTCGCGCTCTCTCTCTCTCTCTCTCTCTCTCTCTCTCTCTCTCTCTCTCTCTCTCTCTCTCTCTCTCTCTCTCTCTCTCTCTCTCTCTCTCTCTCTCCAGTGCATGAATAAAATGGGGGGAAGGAGACCTGGTCAGAGCAGGAAAACCATCTCCTTTTTGATATTTTAAATTTGTTCTAGTTATTAACATTTTTCTGCCTTCTTTTCTATTGAGGTTTTAATCTGTTTTATTTGTTGTTCGTTTTTGTTAAAATTGTTTTACTGTATATGAAATCCAGAATAGGTAAATATGTTAACTGGATTCCTTGAGGACATGGCCAGGGAGGTTGGGGAGCTAATAAGCACGAGTACAAGAATGAGGAAAATATTCTCAAGCTGCTTGTAGTGATGATGACACAACTGTTCTTGAGGTGATTGAACTGTTGAATTGTATGATATGTGAATTATATGCCAATAAAACTTTTAAAAACCCACAGAGAAGGTTCTACCCTGTTCTGTAGGACCACTATGAGTTAGAGCTGACTCGATGTCAATGAGGTTTGTTTGTTTAGAGAAACAATGGACATCTCAAAGAAGTCCTGACTTATCATTGAATTGTAATATGGCTTTTACTATATTACCTGTCAAAATCAAGGCAGGGCATCTAAATGGTTAGAAATAGAGCTTGGGTCAATTAGAGATGGAAGGGCAGAAAAGAATAGACTATCAAGGTGTTCGCTGGACAAGTGGAGTGATGCGGTGGCTGGAGGTGGAAACAAAGGTAGTTTCAATGCTGAGTTAGTAGGGTTATTGAAAGATGTGAAAAAGATACAGAGGAGCCTTCTGCAAAGGCTCTGATGAAAAGTTCTAGGAAGAAAACTCGTGCTGACCGAGGCAGGAAAGAAAGTCGGCAGAGAAGCAGGAAAGCGCTTCGGTATTTCAACAAAGGACACGGCTTCGGTATTTCAACAGAGAGGGGAAGATACTCTTTTAAATCCAACGAGTTTATCCAGACTCTTATTTTTCACTTTTTGTCTTGTGGAATGAAAGTCATATTCATTCATAATATTTTTGAGACATTTTACCTCTGTTTTGATTTCAGGATCATTATGACTGGGGACTTCGCGCTATTAAATCTGTGTTGGTTGTTGCTGGCTCCCTTAAACGAGGAGATAAAAATAGGCCGGAAGACCAGGTACTGCTATGCCCATGATTTCATTGTCTGAGGAGCTAAGTGGTTCCATAAAAATGAAAGTATATACCTGGAGGGGGCACTAGTAGAGCATGCCTCCTAAGACATCTCGTACTTGGTTTTCATGTAGGATATTTCAAGGACTAGCATTTCTTGTGTTATAAAAAGTCATGTGTTCTTGAGTACAAAGTTATGAAAATAGGAAAGAAAAATTGATTTTAGGCGGGCTTTTGAAAAATCAGCTCAAAGAATTATTTTGAAGGTTATAATCAAGTACTGTATTTTGCATATAATGCGCCGCTGACAATAGCAAGCGCGTGCGTGGCACACGTGGGAAACTCATGTGCAAGGGAATTGCATGGTTCACAAAAACTGAGTAACTTGCACAAAAACAATAATTCAGAAAATCACCATTGGACTTCCTGGAAGGGACCGTTAGAAGACATGAGTGAGTTGAGGGAGTATTTCTGGAAAAGCCCCTGAAAACATAATTGAATTGAAAAAGTATGTCCATTTCATGGGATGTAGGATGGGCAGGAAGAATGGAACAGGAGAAGCGATTGTCAGCACCAGTCAAATGTGGTGGCGTTTATTTGAAGCTTCTATCCTTCCTGGGGAGAAAACTGTAACAGCTACCTCACCCACTTTTCCTTCTTCAATGATGAAAGAAAGGAGAATATAACACTGTGTACGTACACGCCATTAAACTTGAGAAAGAAAACAGAATCTGTTTCTCAGTTTTTTACAGCTAAGAGATGTTTACTTTGTGATTTTCTACCTTTCCAATATCACTCTCTTCCTCTTCATGCTGACCTCCAGATTTCCCCCCATTTATTTTCCTCCTGATGTTGTTGAAACATTTAGCACTTTCTGCAAAAGTCGTCCTGTTTTTTGAGTTACCCCCTTTAAAATCTAAAAATCTCAACGATTTTTCAGCCAACAGAGAACAACAAAAACAACAAACAGAGTAAAAACACCTCAAGTTATCATTTTGAAATTCTCAGAGTACTAGGAAGAAAATGATCTGATGGGATTGGCTTGCTTATATCTTTGTCTTTATATTAGGGCAAGACGAGCCCCCGACCCTTCCTCAAGATCAAAAGCAAGTCTTTTAGCAGGGTCTCCTCACAGGTCTTTTTTTTTTTTTAATCATTTTATTAGGGGCTCATACAACTCTTATCACAATCCATACATACATCAATTGTGTAAAGCGCATTTGTACATTCATTGCCCTCATCATTCTCAAAACATTTCCTCTCCACTTAAGCCCCCGGCATTAGGTCCTCATTTTTCCCCTTCCTCCCCGCTTTCCCCTCCCTCATGAGCCCTTGATAATTTATAAATTATTATTTTGTCATATCTTGCCCTGTCCGACGTCTCCCTTCACCCACTTTTCTGTTGTCCATCCCCCAGGGAGGAGGTCACATACAGTTCCTTGTAATTGGTTCCCTCTTTCCTACCCACTCTCCCTCTACCCTCCCAGTATTGCCACTCAACACCACTGGCCCTGTAGGGATCATCTGCCCTGGATTCCCTGTATTTCCAGTTCCTATCTGTACCAGTCTACATCCTCTGGTCTAGCCAGACTTGCAAGGTAGAATTCGTGTCATGATAGTGGGAGCTGGAAGGAAACATTTAGGAACTAGAGGAAAGTTGTATTTTTCATTGTTACTACATCGCACCCTGACTGGCTCATCTCCTCCCCGAGACCCCTCTGCAAGGGGATCTCCAGTGGCCTGCTAATGGGCTTTGGGTTTCCATTCCGCACTCCCCCCATCATTCACTATGGTAAGATTTTTTGTTCTGATGATGCCTTATGCCTGATCCCTTCGACACCTCGTGATTGCATAGGTTGGTGTGCTTCTTCCATGTGGGCTTTGTTGCTTCTGAGCTTGATGGCCACTTGATTACCTTCAAGCCTTTAAGACCCCAGACGCTATACTTGTTGATAGACAGGCACCATCAGCTTTCTTCACCACATTTGCTTATGCACCTATTTGTCTTCAGTGATCCATTCTACACCTCGTGATCACTCAGGCTGATATGTTCTTCCAAGTGGGCTTTGTTGCTTATTTCAAGATTCATTTATTGTATCTTGTGATATGTTAACTTGTAGGCATTTAATTTTTATTAAATAAAAGGAGCCCTGGTGGCATGGTGTGGTCGCCCTTGGCCTGGTAATTGCAGTGTCTGTGCTTTGAAACCACCAGCTATTCCTAGGGAGAAAGATGAGTCTTTCAACTCTCATCAAGATCCAGAGTCCTATAGGGTTGCTGTGAGTGAGAACTGACTCGCTGGCAGAAAGTTTCATTGGGGATAGGTAGAAAACTCTCTGATGGCAGTGTCAGTTAAACATTGGATGCCTCACTGCAAGGTCAACTGTTCAGATCCACCAACTACATGTGTGAGAAAGATGATGTTGTCTACTCCTGTAAAGACTTACAGCCTCAGGGTCCAATACCCTGAATACCCGTGGGCTTTTCACATAGAAAGAATGGAGTCGTTGGGTGATCCAAACTTATCTGCCAACTGAAAGGTTGGAGGTTTGAGCCCCCGCAGAGGCCCCTCTGAAGGAAGGGGTGGCAATCTGCTTCCAGTGGGGTGCAGTTCTACGCAGGGACGCACTATGGCAACTGGGTTTTCATTTAGGGCGGTTGTTTGTTTAGGTTTTGGCTTTTTAATAGCTAGGGCACACCCTTATACAGTATCACTGTCTTTTGCTTGGAGAAGCCGATTAAAAATCCCTTTAGCTCTGTAGATGTTGGTTAGACCTGGTGTTGGCTTTCTCATGAAATGTTTTCTGTTCTCCTTCTTAGGTACTGATGAGAGCGCTGAGAGACTTCAATATGCCTAAAATAGTGACCGACGATGTCCCAGTGTTCCTGGGTCTGGTTGGTGACCTGTTTCCTGCTTTGGATGTGCCCCGGAGGAGGTCACCCCACTTTGAACAGATGGTCAAGCAGTCTACCCTGGAGCTCCACCTGCAGCCCGAGGAGAGCTTCATCCTCAAAGTAAAGGGGCCCTGACCTTCCGTGGCAGCCTTCTGGGTGGGCCCCGAGAATCACTGCCCTTGAGTGCTACTCAAGCACATAGCAGTTTATATGACACCGGCCCAAATTCTTTTAGAGAAGACTTTCTGATGTGACAGTCTTTACCAATTAAACATAAGTAAATGTTTGAGTTGACTCATTCAGCGAGAAGGTGAAAGCTTCAATATGATTCAGTCATGGTCTTCAGTGGTAAGCATACCCTTAAATGGTTTATGAAACGTTTGTTCTCTCTACCCTCTATTTTAGGAAGAAAAAAAAAACACTCCATACCCAACAAAAAGTAAAACAGGAATAAAAGAATTACCATACGCTTTGCTTAGGGAAGAAATGTCAACATCTAGGAGAGTAACTTATGAAGATATTATCTGGCCAATCAATGGCTAGCACATATGCCCGTCCAATCTAGACGTAGTGACTACACGGGCGTTAAACAGGGGCAGTAGCACCATTCCAGATCTTTCAGGGGCGACACCATTCATCACCCAGTTGCAGGTGATGCCATGACCACCTGATAAACCAGCCGAAAACCCCAGGAAGAGTCTTTGGTTTTCTTGCAGAACTTGTGTTTGCTTCAGCGACTCCCAGAGTACCATTGGACAGGCTTCTCCTCCTGTGACCTCACACCGGTCTTTAGTTTTCCTTGTGGTGATGCTGACTCACTCCGCGTGTAATGCCCACGGGGGCGGGCTGGGTTGTAAGGAAAGGAGGATCGCACAACCAAGGGTGGGTTAGCTTTTTATCCCCAACTCATCCATGGTGACCAGTGACCGACCGTTTGACCTGCAGGTGGTCCAGCTGCAGGAGCTGCTGGCCGTTCGGCACTCCGTCTTTGTGGTTGGCAACGCGGGCACAGGGAAAAGTAAGGTAGGTTGTCAATGATTGCTCTTGGCTAGAGAAGGATCTTTGTGTGTAGAGGGCCTGCTGTTTTCAATGCTGTCTGTAGGGATTCTCCACAGTGAAGCCTGCCGTAATTTGGGGCTCAAATTCATGACTCTGATGCTGGTTGTTTCCTTGACTAGCCGTTGGCCAGTCAGGAGGGCTGCAGCTATAACACTGCATTCAGACAGGACCAGTGAGCAGAGATGGAGACGAGGTGCTGCACCTGGGATGTTTAGCATCCCCTTCATGCATGTAGTCTTATGTTCTCCCACTTTCTGTACCTTCCAACAATATAACTGGAGCTGAGCTCCTTTATCTGAGGAAAATATACCTAGCATCTTTGAAAAATATATCAGGTGTGTGGGAATGGACTAGCTTTACCCACATTTACCAAAACCTCTTCCTCATCTTTGCCAAACCATCCTAAATTGTTTCACATTATTGAGAGAAAAAAATCTTTAAAATGTTGCCTTCCATCTACAAAAATGTAGCCCTCTGGAAGGCCAAAGCCAAACTTGAAAGGAAGGCATGGAAAAAATACATGTTTTAGAATCCTATTTCTGGCACCACAGTAGGCCAGACATCGAACCATTCCAACCCACTTCGGAAGCCATATGGGACAGTTTCAGTCTGTCCTCTGGTGTGGCTGTGAGAAGGAATTGACGCTGTGAGTCAGCATCCACTCCGTGGCAACGGCGGTCTCGTTTTTTCATGTTAGGTGGTACGTTACGTAGGATTTACTGCATGCAACAGTGATGGGTAGTGAGTGTCATTTTCCTCACCTGCTGTTCCCTGCTTGGTTTTGTTTGGTCCTACCGACAGTCCTGGTAACAACCGTGTTCTGTTGTTTGGACGACTGTACGTGCAGAACCGAGGGTCTTTGAGTTGGGGGTATTTGGGTATGAGCATGCAGAGTAGCCAACGTCCAGTGAGACTTCAGGGCATGAGTGTCTGCAGAATTTGCCAGCATTTATATCAGAACCCAAAGGAGAACCCTTGTAAAAGGGAGCTCTGTATTAGGCACTTTTTTCTACTGAAAAATATACTCATTGAAATATTAAAGCAGATAACTGTGAGGCCTGTAATTATTTTGTTAAGAGTACGTTTCTGTTATGGGCTGGGGTTCAAGAAAGGATAGCATTAAATTCTCTAATTTCTAGTAGATTAATGGCTTCTAAAAATACGTGTTTCCCATCCCTATAGCATTGGATTTCTTTCAGCTAGGGGTCTCCGATTCTGTTCTCGTGCACACTCACTCACGTTGGTACAATGAGAGCGTGGCAGCTCAAGGCCCGGTGGGTTAGCCACGCACTCTGCCGCCAGGTGCGGCCATTGTTCACCAGTTCTTCACAACTCCTCTCAGTGAACCAGGATGGCAAATACCTGAAACAGAAGCCCGGCCTTCTCAGAGAGAGGCGACGGTAAAGTCTTGAGGCATCAATGGATTGAACAGTGTCCGTTAAGCATCTGCCACATGAGTTCTTGCCCCCAGGGTTTCTTTCCCTCTATCATCTATGCCAGGGTTTCTCAGCTTCAGCTGGACCACTGATAATTCTTTGTTGTGGGTGCCATCCTGTGCGATGTAGGATGTGCGGCAGCATCCCTGGCCTCTGCTCACTAGATGCCACTCGCAAAACCCCCTCTCTCCGTGGTGACAGTCTCTGTTCTAGATCACTAGATTGCAAGCCTGCCTGGACCGGCAGCATTAACATCGCGTGGGAGCCTGCTAGGAAGACAGTTATCAGCCCCAACCTGTTGTTGTTACCTAGGAATTCTTAACAGTCTGTGCTTTTAGCAAGCCCTCTGCTGCTCATTGATCTAAATAATCCAGGCAGGGCTTGTGTTATTAGCATGAACAGCAAGCTTAAATTAGATCAAGTCCTTCATTTGGTCCCCCAAGACTAAAATTCTCAAATGATAAAGTGACAATCTAATCTAAATCATTCAAAGGACTGGGTGAATGGGTTCTGCCTTCAAGGATTGTAGGTATGCATATATCTACCTATTCAACACCCCCTCCCACCCACCTCCCAATTTTCAGTTGCAGCACACACAGAATATCCAGAAATAGATCACGAGTAAGAAAAATCCTTTGGAAATCGTTTGCTTTGCATTTGGCTTAAAATTCGTATGAATCTTCTCAGCTCCTTTCCTTCTTCCCTTCAGATTCTGCGAACACTGAACAGAACATATGTTACCATGAAGCAGAAACCCATTTGGAATGACTTAAACCCGAAAGCTGTGACAACAGATGAGCTCTTTGGTTTCATACATCACGCTACCCGCGAATGGAAAGATGGCAAGTGGTGTTCCCCTCTGGAAGTGCTAGCATTCCCCTTTTTCCTATCTAGAATGCCATTTTTCAGTCCAAGCAAATTTTAGTCATAGACACAGATTTACTCTTTATGTGTTGCGGTTGTTGGAAATAGAGCATTTATAGTCTATAAATTAAAATAGATTTGAAAAGAGGTTGATTTGCATTCGGCGTATTTATCCTCCGACTGTGCGTTGTATCACTCATCACTTATGCCAGACTCCTGTGAGCCTGCAGAGATGTTTACAGGACTGCTGCAAACGGCCTTTACGGGGTGCCTCCCAGAAGACACCACTGTAGGGGCCAGAGACGAAAGGCCTGTGTCCTGCTTTGGAAGTAGCTGCAAATCCCTTGGCTACAGCTGTTAGTACTTCCTGAAGTGCCCTCACCTTGGCCTCATCCTTGGAGCCTCTTTCGTTGTCAGCCCTAGACCCACCGGACCAGACAATCCGATAGGCCAGCTGAGTGTGTGCGTGTGTATAATATAACAATGATTCAAGCTCTGCCTGCCCTATGACAAGTCATCTGTACATGGTTTTCTTCCAGTCCATTGCTGCTCCACAGCAGAGAGCTTTCTTCAAACTGTCATTTCTCCGCTTTCAATTCCCAGTGGATTCGGATCATCCTTAACACCTAGCATTTTCCCTTTGCTCACAGGCTCTGTGTGCTTAGATGTGCCCTACCCACTCCTCTCTCCCCCATTTCCTGCTCTCTGCCCCTTCACTTGGAGAATCTACGAGGTGCAAACATTTATGCACTGGGCTGCTAACCAAAGGTTGAAGATTCAAGCCCACCCAGAAATGACTTGAAAGCAAAGCCCTGGACATTTACTTGCAAAAAAATCAGTCACAAGAAACCCTAGGGAGGACAATTCTATTGTGGCTCCCATGGAGTGGTCATGAGCTAGAATTTGGCTCAGTGGTGCAAGATGGGCCCCACACTGACCGCCTGGTTGTTCCTTGAGCACGCCAAGCTTCGTAGCCTTCAGCACTCAGCGACCTGCCCCTTTGCAGTGCTCTGCCTCCACTTACCTGCACAGCACCTTGCTGCTGGCATTATTTAAGTGTCTGGCCACACGTCACCCCCAAGAACACCTCCCTGATGGTTGGCTCTAAAGTAGTTCATTCTCTGTACTTCTGTACAGTTTTCTTCCGCTGGTGGGGCAATCAAGCTTCACTGTCTTAGCTGAGGTTCTGTCTTTTAATGGTGGGGCGTGGGTGCTATCTGTTTTTGCTGAAAGTCTGGGAGACCAGCAGGAAAGGGAGCTTCGTTATGAAGAGTGGCAGCAGTTTCATTTCGACGCTGTCGCTTGCAGCTGCACACGATGCTTCACAGAAAACGAAACCTCCCCACTGACCTGAAGTGGCAAGTTCGTTCCCTGGAGTATGTCCGTGACTATGAAAAATCAGTAGTTAGTAAACACATGTTAGGGACACCCGTTTAGGTGCAGTTGAATCAAC
The DNA here is from genome assembly GCF_000313985.2 of Echinops telfairi. Classification (NCBI taxonomy): domain Eukaryota; kingdom Metazoa; phylum Chordata; class Mammalia; order Afrosoricida; family Tenrecidae; genus Echinops; species Echinops telfairi. The sequence goes on from NW_022103920.1 coordinate 78,734,276, forward strand.
TTCCAACCCCCCATAGAGAGTCTATGTACCATGGAATGAAGCACTGCGCGGTCCTGCACCAGCCTACAAGGCGGCTAGCTCAGCCCGTTGCTGCAGCCACTGTGTCCATCAAGATGTGCTTGGGACCACCACCAGGGCTCACGAAGCTTGTGGTTGAAATCCTTGACCACTTCCATCTCTTATCTGCTCCTCGTGTGGTTGGTTGTCCGTTGGCCTGGTGGTGAGGATTTTGTTGTGTTCTGTTTTTCACACTGAGTTGTCCACAGACTGAAGGCGCAGCCATTTATCCATGTTGTGGTGTTTAGGAGCCACTGAGTTGGTTCTGACCCATAGCCACCCGGTGCATAACTGAATACTATACTGCCCGGTCCTGGACCGTCCTCAAGATTGGTCCTGTGCCTGAGCCCATTGTTGCAGCCACTGTGTCAGTCCATCTCCTTGAGGGACTTCCTCTTTTTTGTTGCCCGTCCCTGTTACCAAGCATCATGTCCTTCTCCAGGGACTGGTCTCTCCCGAAAAGATATCCAAAGTATATAAGACAAAGCCTCGCCATCCTTGCCTTTAAGGAACGCTCTGGCCTTACGTGTTCTAAGACAGACAGGGTTGTCCTTTCAGCAGTCCATGGTTATTTTCAATGTTCTCCTCCAACACCCCAGTCTTCCCTATCACTGTCCAGCTTTCACGTGCATATGAGGCAGTGAGAAGTACCGCGGGGCACCGTAGTCCTCAGGGTAATGTCTTTGCCTTTCCATACTCTAAAGAGGCCTTGTGCAGCAGATGTAACTAAGGTAACTAACGTGCCCTTTGATCTCTTAACTGCTGCTTCCTTGAACACTGATTGTGGAGCCAAGCAAGACAGAATTCCTCCACCACTTTGACCCTTTCTCCATTTATCATGATCTTGCCTCTTAGTCTAGTAGTGAGGATTGTGGTGTTCTTGACATGAGTTATATTCCATACTGAAGACTATAATCCTTGCTCTTCATCAGCAAGTGCTTCCAGCAAGCATGTTGGTATGAACTGCACATCCCCGGTTGTGAATGAGACTTCCTCCGATCTTGATGCTGCATGGGTCTTCCTGTAATCCAGCTTCTCTGATGATTTGCACAGCACACAGATTTATTCTTGTTAAATAAAAAGAACTTGAAATAATGCCAGTCACCATATTTCTCAAAAAAGACTACAGTGAATATTGCTAAAGAAAAATAGAGAAAGGAGAAATAAACTAACATTTGGTCTAAAATAGATCCTGAACGCAAAAAAGGAATAATGTCTTCATGTGGGATAAGCTATGAGTTTTATGTACATTACCTCCTATAAATCCTCATGACTGTTCTTCCAGTCATGGAAGCTACTCTTATTTCTATTTGATAAATAGGGAAGCTTAGTTATGAAAGTCAGAAACCTTCCTGGGTAAAGGCAACTTGTCCACTGGTAAATGACAAAACCAGGCGTGGAGCCCAGGAGTAACTTGAATGGCGTACATACCAGTCACCAGAACCAAACCAAACCAAACCAAACTCATGGTCATCCAGCAGGTGCTGACTCCTCACAACCCCTGTGAGTTTCAGAGTCTGTAACTATTTATAGAAGTAGATATTCCAGTCTTTCCCCCTTCAGAGCTGCTGGTGGATTTGAACTGCTGACCATGCGAGTCACAATCCAACTCAAAACAACTACACCACCAGGCTCCCACTCACCAAAAAGAGACAGCTCCATTATTTTTACTTAACTGATAAAAGAGTTTCTAGTATCAATCAGAAAAAAATTATTTTAGATACTGATAGCTTTCAATCCATTGTGTGTTATGATGTCGTCTTACCGGGCAGTGATCCTTGGCAGCTGACTTCAGGAAATCAGCCTATGAAAGCCCCAGGCGTCGCAATGGTTCGTGCAGTTGTGTAGGGACCACAGGTCTGAGGCAGGTCTGGGCAGGACTCGATGGCAGCTAACCAAACCTCTTCGTTTTAGGTCTCTTCTCATCCATTCTGAGAGAACAAGCAAATCTTATGCACGACGGACCAAAATGGATCGTCCTGGATGGAGATATTGATCCCATGTGGATTGAATCCCTAAATACAGTTATGGATGATAACAAGGTGAATGGCATCTCAGTGTGAAACCCCAGCCATAGTTCCATCCCTTGTTGATGTTGACAGTGGTCCTCTCATTCACCTGGCGTCTGTACGCCATCACTGTTTGGATCAGTGGTGCTTTTCTGATCATTTCTGAGTCCTACATTCTTCTTGTTGGTAGAAATTTAATCACCTTTAATGAGAGTGATACATACTGAGAATTTAGTCCGTACAGAGCTTTGCCCATTTCTAAGGAAGAAGCATAAATCATTGCATCTTAAGTGGGCAGGAGCCCGGCTGCTAAGGCACAAGGTTGGCAGTGCAAATCCACAGCATAGAGATTGATGTCCCTAAAGATGTCCAGTCTCAGAAGCCCGGAGGGAGGGACCCCATGAGTTGGCGCCAACTTAGTGGCAGTGAGTGTGTAGCCCAACGAGGATGGAATGTTTGGACAATGAACGAGTGCGTTGTGCCGTGCGCTGGATGGAGGCACATAGCTGCTGTTCAAGTGAACAGGTTCCTGTGGTGACAGGGTACAGATGCAGTCCCCAGCGTTTTGCTGTTTAATCCCATGTTCCCAGGAAAAAACAAAAGGTGATGCAGCAGGTCTAGAAGGTACTACTTAAGCGAAGCAAGGTCTGTCATTAGGGTCAGGCGAGAGGAATCAATAACCCTCCTTACTGCAGAACAGAATGCATGCCCACTTTAAATTAATTAGCCGTGATGAATATATACATTGTTCATCATAAATACAGGTCTCAGAGATCTTTATACTTGGATGGGTTTCTATAGGATCCCTGATAATTGTGGTACTTTAGGGTCTAAAGAAAGTTTATTTTTTAATGGCATTCGAGCCTTTTCATGTAATTGACTTTTGCATGAAAAGTCTAGTATTTAGCTTACTAATAATTACCACGGTTATTTAAAGGCTGGCATTAATGAGTCCATGTTGGTGCATGTGGTCCTCAATCTTTATTCAGGCTGGGTGCAGAGCCTCTGGCGTCCCTGGCAGAGAGTACTTGCTTTGTGTTACTGAGCGCCAAAGGTTGGTGGTTCAAATTCAGGAAGGTGATCTGCTTCTGAAAGGTCACATCCTGAAAGCCCAGTGGAGCACAAGCACCCGGAAACCCACCTGGTGACCATGGGCCCGACTGGTTAGAGTCCCTCGATATGAACCAAATGGTTGTGCCCTCAACTAGCCTTCGACAGCTCTTTGCCCACCAGGCCTGGCGGTACCTTGGAGACCAGGCCTGGCAGTCTGCTTCTGAGCAGTTGCAGCCTGGAGAGCCCTGTGGGCTGGTTCTGCTCTGAGCACATGGTTCTGCCATGAGTCTTCCTTGACGTCTTGGTGGCAGCGAGGCACGGCCCCCATGTCGGCAGCATGTCTTTTGCTCACAATTGACGTCTGTGCTGCCCCATCCAGGTGCTGACCTTGGCCAGCAATGAACGTGTGGCCCTGACGGCCTCGATGAGGCTTCTGTTTGAGATCCATCACTTACGGACGGCGACGCCAGCTACTGTGTCCAGGGCTGGGATTCTCTATGTGAACCCACAAGATTTGGGCTGGAATCCGTGAGTAGAGTATTTCTTATTTAATCAGAGTTCGTGTACCACAATCGAATCCAAGTCATTCCTTTTGAAAATGAAAAATGTGTCATCGTTTGAAGACGCATTGAAGTTAAATTGATCAAGACCCATTTAAAGGTGATTGGCCCCCGCAGGTTGGCTGTTGAAACCCGCCTAAGCAGACCCAGGCAGGAAAGGCCCAGAGATTGGTTTCTAGGAAGACTGCAGCTGGGCAAATCCTGTGGGGCAGTGCTACTCCGCCAGCCACGGGAGTGCTTTGCCTCGGGGCCTGCCTCGATGGCAGCTTCACAACAGTGGGCCTTTGTTAGTACCTGAGCCCTATCATTGCCCACTCATCTTGTGCATACGCATCTTCCGTTGGATCAATGGCTAAGTCATAACAGTCGCTTGATTAGGCTGTTTTAGGACTGTCTCTACGGCCTCTGAGTGCCAGTAGCACTTGAAAGATTCGGTGGAACCTTGGGGAGGCTGAGTTTATGTGAGTGGGGGCAGAGCGTCCCAGGAGAGGAGGGTGTGTATGGCTGTACAGGTCGAAGCAACGGCGCTAAGCGGTACTGTGGAATTGGCAGAATTGGCTTATGCTTTGCCGTGAAACATCTCAATGACAAAATAAAATTTAAAAACAGCTCAGAGAGAGCACTTAGATATACACGCTTTGCTCAGCGAGCACATGCCTGTCTGTGTGTGTCTGTGGCATGCATACATGACCATGGGTAAGGCCTTGATGTCGAGCTGCTGTATGGTGTCCCTTTGCTTAGTCTCCAGATGTTATTCATCTCGGAGGTCCCTTGCCATCCCCAGGATTAGCAACTGGGCCCTGCAGGTGAGCACATGCTTTTGCCTGGCACTGTTGTGTCTGATGTCTTCTCTTTGCCCCACCCCGGGCCTGCTCTCCACCCTCCCTCCCCTGCTCTGCTTTCCTGAGGCTGCCCTGGTTGGACCACATCACAGGGCCCCTGGCCTTCTGGCCTCCGGTTGGGTTTGGCCCAGGAGGAGTCCTGGGAGGAGTCCTGGGGAAAGAGCGAGTGAGGTCAGGCTATTTCTGTCTCGGGCTCCCTTCCTGCAGGGTCAGGTTAGCATACCTGTGTTCTCCACTCCAGGTCACAGTTAGGATCTCCTATAATCTCACCGTAGGATTATTTTCTTCCGGGGCTCTTCTCTTGACCTTGCAGACGTAAGCAGAATCACCTTGCCTCTGCTATCACCCGGAGGCAAGGCCCTGGCCCTTGTGGGTTCTCTCCTCCCTCCCCACCCCTTTCTAAACAGGCGCCTTCTAGTGATCCTTCCCCTGTGATCCTCACTGGAGTTGGACATCTGTTTCCTGCCAGACCCCTGGCTGTTGCTGCTCTTTTTCTTTGTACGGATTTGATTTGCTCCTGAGAAATCACATCCCTTCACACTACCACAAAGCAAAGCTACGTCCAGGCTTGTGTGCAGAGCAGGGCTGGTTTTATGAGATAGGGCTGGTGGAAAGAATGATTGGTTGTTGTTATTATTATTTAAGAAGTCTAAACCTGGGTGGTGGTATTGGGTGCTAATGTCCAGCCTCAATCATATCACATGGAGAGACTCAAAAGTGCAGTCTAAAGCCCTCTTTAAAGAAAGACTTTCATCCAGTAAGTCAAAGACCACAGGATGGCTGAAGAGACACCCAAATTGTATTTCTAATGGAATTAGCTGCATCTTGACCATTAGATATATTTTTATGGATATTTTAATTTCCATGTATCTGTTCAAAGTTTCTATCTAGGGTCTTTTCCAAAATAGCGGGAAGCTGCCTTAAAGACTATATGTTTTATTATTTTAAAGTTTTTTATTAAGAAATCATTTTATTGGTGGCTCTTACAGCTCTTATAGCAGTCCATACATAAATTGTATCAAGTGTATTTGTACATATGTTGCCATCATTATTTTCTAAATATTTACTTTATATTTGAGCCCTTGGTATCAACTCCTCTTTTTTTTCCCTTCTCCCCCCTGGCCCCTTGATAAATTATAAATTATTATTTTCATATATAAATAGACCACTGTCTCCCTTCCACGACAGTTTCTATTGTTTGTCCCCCTGGAAGTGGGGGGTGGTGTGATTATATGTTGATCATTATGATCAGTTCCCCCTTCCTCCCCTACTCTCCCCTCCTTTCCCCTAGTAGCAATTCCCCCTTTGGGTATTGCTACTCCCATTCCTGTTCCTGGATTTCATGTGTCATGAGCCCTTAGCTCTTATCTGCACTTGTGCACCTGTTCCAGTCTATCGCACAGTGAAAGGCAGTACTGAGATCATGATAGTAGGGGGTAAGGAAGTCTCAGTGCTATATTGTACTTGGTTGACTCATCCCTTCCTTGTGATCCTTCTGTGAGGGGATGTCCCACTGTCTACAGATGGGTTTGAGGTCTCTGTTCCGAACCCCCTTTTTCTCAACAATATGTTTTTATTTGTTTTTGTTTGTTTTGGGTCTTCTGATGCCTGTTACCTGGTCCTGATGGCACCTCATGATCGCACATGTGGCTGGTGTGCTTCTTCCATGTGGGCTTGTTGCTTCTCTGCTAGATGGCTGCTTGTTTAACTTCAAACCTTTAAGACCCCAGATGCTATATCATTTGATAACCAGGCACCATCTGCTTTCTTCACTACATTTGCTTATGCACACATTTTGCCTTCAATGACTGTGCGGGGAGGGTGAGCATCAGAGAATGCCAGTTTATTAGAACAAAGTGTTATTGCATTGAGGGAGGGTATGAGCAGAATGGCTGAAGTCCATCTACTACTTCAGTGTATTGCCATATAAATATATGTACCTAGGCCAATACCGCTACTTTTATGAATTAATGTGTTTACATATGTACACATCTATGCTTATATCTCTATCCATAGCTTTGCTTTCTAGATCCTTCCTCTGTTTCCTTTTACCTTCCTCCTGCCCCACCATCATGCTCACCCTATTTCCACCTCTTAATAATTCCTCTCAGCTAGATTGCTGTTGCTCCAGTACCCCCAGGATCTCTGTGTCCTCCTTGTTGCTTTTAATCGCCTAGTTCCCTGTCTATGGCCTTGTTTACTCACCACTCCCTTCCCCCTCCTCCTTCTCCCCCAGTTCCCTCTGGGACCATCATCCTGTTGCTTTCTCCTCGAGCCTGCTTCCCATGCCTGTCTTATGTGAGTTGGCAAACCAACAATAACAGAGAATTCTATCTTTTATTTTGATTTTTTCACATTTTATTGGCATTTAATCCACATATCATACATTTCAATAGTCCAATCATATCCAGAAGAATTAGACAATCAAAAGACTATATATATTTAGGTACTCACTTCCCACCACCAGGAACTTACAGTAAACCACAAACAGCTATTCAGTTTAGATCAATATGCATTCTTACATTTCATATTTAATGGATATTTAACATGGATATGTACATGCATCAAGAGGCAGTTATGGGAATAGAACCAGTGAGCATGGCTTAAAATCAGCAAAGGTGTGTGTCAGGGTTGTATCCTCTCACCATGCTCATTCAGTCTGTATGCTGAGAAAATCATCAGTGCAGCTGGATTATATAAAGAAGGGTGCAGCATCAGAATTGGAGGAAGCCTCATTCACAACCTGCGGTATGCAAATAACACAACCTTGCTTGCTGAACGTGAAGAGGACTTGAAGCACTTTTTGATGAAGATCAAGGATTAAGCCTTCAGCATGGATTACAATTCAATGTAAGGCAGATCAAAATCCTCCCAACTGGACCAATAGGTTACATCATGATAAAGAGGGAAAAAGTTGAAATTGTTACTTGAATCTACAATCAGTGTTCATGTAAACAGCAGTCAAGAGATCAAAAGACATTGCATTAGGTAAATCTATGGCACAAGACCTCTTTAGAGTATTGAAGAGTGAGGATGTTACTCTGGTGTGCCTGACCCAAACCATGGTACTCTCCATTGCATCAGATGCATGTGCACGTTGGACCATGAGGAATAAGGAAGAAGAGATATATCTGAATTGTGCTGGCGAACACTACTGAAAATACCATGAACTGCTAAAGGACAAACCCATCTATATTAGAATAAGTAAGGCCAGAAGGCTCATTAGAGGCAAGAATAGCAAGACTTCATCTTACATACTTTGGACATACTGTCAGGAGAACCCAGTCCCTAGACAAGGACATTGTGTTTGGTAAAGTGGAGTGGCGCGGCAACAAACGGAAGGCCCTCAGTGAGATAGATTGAGAAGTGGCTGCATCAATGGGCTGTGCCCTAAGAAAGACTGCATTCCATTCCAATCTTACCCTATTGTTGAGGTTTACAACTGACTGAGAGTGATTACATAGTGTTAGGTCATCAGGGACTAGGAGGTGTTCACTGACAAACCATTGCAAATCCTGACGCAGCCAAGTTGACACAAAACCTAAATAGAGCATTTCTTCTTCTAAATTCTTTCAATATTTATTTTTATTCTAAATTATAGTGATAATGTTGTATATATAAAATTTTAAACAATTGTCAACCAAGATTTTTTTTATTTTTAATTCCCTGGACCCGCTGGTGTACTTGACCCCTATCACGGATCCTTTGGGGCTTGTTCCTATTTCCTTTTTGAAGTATAATCAGGGCTTATTCTGCCTCCTGGTTTATGAATGCATCTTCTTGCTATAGAACTTCGCACTGGTGGAGGTAATTTGTGCATCAGCAAGTTTTGCTTGTGGAAGCAGACAGGTTTTCCCTTGGACGTTTGGTCCCCAGCCAATGGAACCCTCAGCACACAGCCCACCTCTCTTTTCTAGGGCCGGTGTTGGGGCTCTTATTCCTAGCTGGACTTTCATTGCCCTTTCTCCTAACGGGAAGGATGGGGTTTTACGGGTGGGGAGGTGTGCCCCTTGGTATTGCCATCACAGCCCTTCTGCATATCCTATCACTGCACTGCTGCCTTTAAGAAAGGCGCCGAGAGGGAAGTTGTTTAATCCTCACACCAGCCTGCCAGCCTACCAAGTACATATGATTATCATGTCCATTTTCCGGTGAGAAAATTGAGGTCCGAGGGGGTCAAGGAGCTTGTTGGAGATTATACAGTTAAAAAGATGAAGCCCCGAGTAGAGCCGGTAGTCTGGCTGGATGGACCATTGTCTCCTCAGGCAATCCCCATGAAACCCTGCTGGCAAGACACGAGAGTGCTCAGCTGCTTACAGAAAGGTGGAGCTTTGAACCGAGCTAGTTGCTCCACAAGAGAGAGATCTGTTCCCCTAAAGATTTAAAACAAAACCAGTAAAATAAACCCCCAACTCCGTGCCATCAAGTCAAGTTTGCCTCAGTGGCCCAGCAGGACAGAGAAGACTGCTCCTTAGACTTCGGAGACAGACTACAGCTGTTCACAGGAGTAGGTGGGCTCTTTCTTTTCCCTGCAGAGTAGCTGGGGGGGGTGGGGGGGTTGTCCTGCTGACCTTGCTGACCTTGCAGTTAGCAGGCCAATGTTTCGTCCATGGAACCACTAGGTAACCTTCCCACAAAGTTAAAGCCCAGAAAACCCTAATGAGGAGTTCTACTCAGCCACTGTCCTCAGAAAGCTCTGGGTAGGTGCAAAGTGAGGACAATAAAGGCACTGAGTTGAATCAGCAGAATAACTGATCCACAGACTGGTCATAGCTGCCCCTGGCGATGCATCACAATGGACTCAGGGATACCTAACAACAACAAGCCAATGCTTGCTTGTTTGTTTTTTCATAGTAAGCTAGACATACGAAGTTTTCACCAATTCTTGGTTCTTTGTTTCTGTTGTTCATGTTAAACTCTACGTAGTGTGAGTTCACTTCCGGCAGCTGATGGAGCTGCCAGGTCAGCGTCCCCATTCGGTCAGTCACTCGCCAGCACTGTCCTGTCTTGCGGCAGGAGCCCCCACCCACCCACCCAGAGAAGTGCTCTGTCACGTTGCCAGCAGTCAGTGTGCCTCCAATGGAAAATGATTGCTCTTGGGCCTTCAAACATTTTGAAGAGAAGACGTTGTCTAAATCTAACCATTGTAGAAATGTATCTAAAACGTTCATAAAACCCTGTTACAAAACCTTTTGGAAAACAAAGGGAGGCTTCTGTTAGTCATCTTGCCTTGGTTTTTCTGAGCTGCTCAAATGTTTGAATCCTAAAGCAAGTTTAGCTGGACCTGGCCTGAGAATCCAGGTGTTCCTCTAAACTCAGCAAGAACTGAATTTATTATCACGGCTTCCTCCCCAGAGCTTCTGAGCAACTGATTGTTGTTGATGATATCGTGCAGTTGCAACCTAGAAACTCTGATGCATGCAAGGAAGGAAGGCTTTACGTTATTGCTGTTTCATGACTGTTAAGATATACTGTAGTTCGTGGTTATGCTTTGGACTGCGAACCCCAAGATCAGCAGTTTGAAACCACCATCTGCTCCCCGGGAGAAAGACAGGGCTCTCACAGCCTGTGACGGCCAGAGGGGCACTTCAACCCTTCCCTTAGGGTCCAGATGAGTCACAATCAGCTTGAGGGCAGTGAGAGTGGAGGGGAAGGGGGTAAATGTGCATGAATTGATAACATTTTCTAAGCTGTGGGTTTATATACAGGCATCAATGCGGAGATCTTTAGTTTGGGATCGGAGAGGCACTTATCTGAAGCTGACCTGCTTTCTAGTGGGGGGGGGGGTTGGTTTGCAATTGTCCCCCTGGGTCTTTCACCTTTTTATTTTTGAACAGATTTCTCATGACTAAACCATCGATGCCAATATTAATCAAGAAAAATCCCAAGCTGTTTCCATAAATAAGGCCTATGCCTCGCGCCTAGCTTCGGTCCTTTAGGAAGTGGCACCCTGCACTTCCTGATAAATGCTCCGTAATGGCCTACTTAGGCTCTATTATGTTTGACTTCTAAGTGCTATTAGGAGTTTCTTTTACGTTCTTTTCATTAAGGCAAAATGGCCATTAAGACGCGTTTTTAAAGGGCCGTTTTAAAATATTTGCAAATTGCGACGTAGCATGCGCTCCCTGAGCGTGTCCCTGAAGTGCTGCGCCCAGCTGTGTTGAAGGGCGCTGCTTTTGACTGGGTGACGCTCGGCCTTTGAACCCTCACACACCATGAAAGCTTCCCCGTGCTCTCTTTCAGGTATGTGGCCAGTTGGATAGACAGAAGGCGGCATCAATCAGAAAAGGCCAACCTAACGATTCTGTTTGATAAGTATGTTCCTGCCTGCTTGGAGAAACTGAGAACCAGCTTTAAAACCATCACTTCCATCCCTGAGCCCAGCCTGGTGCAGGTCTGTGTGTGCTTGTAGGTGGGGCACGCTCGCCCTGGCCCCCACAGGCCAGCGTGCCTTGGCTAAGGGGACAGGAAGGGTCTGCTTGGTCAAGAAGAAGGAAAGATTTCTGGAATTGTTTGGTTGTCCCGCCCTGTCCCCTCCCCATAGTGTGTGTGTGTGGTATTTTGTAAACACATTTGCAACAAAGCATATTTTGCCACTTCAGCCTTCTTCACATGTGCAGTTTATACTCGGCGTGTTATACAACCGTCTTCATCTGTTCTCAGCTTTCTCATCCCCCTCGATAGACGCTCCTGGTCTGTCTGCTAAGCATGGCATCCTTTGATCCTTTCCCTTCCCACCTGCCCATCACCACTGAAATAGGGCTGTAGCTCATTGGTACTCACCTGTTCTCAATGACATCATCGACGTGGCCGCGCGTCGGCCTCATACCTCTCACACGCGGTTGCCGCTGGGTGTGTGGTTGGTGTCTTCCCTGGATCGTGAACTGGAAAATGGAACTCACTCAAAGCTCACTGCCTTCGAGTTAGATCCCAGACTGCCCGGGACCCTGTGGGGCAGAGCAGAGCTGCCCCTTTGCATGAACAAGGCTGTAAATCTGAACAGAAGCAGCCGTGCTTTCGTCCCTCGCGCACGGGGAAGGCACGATGTGTGTTCATTGAGTCCCCTGTTCCCGCCTCATAGCATTTAATGCCGCCCTGGTGGCATGGCAGTGACATGTCGGACTGCTGACCTTGAGGTCGTCGGTTTGAAACCGAGCCAGCTCTGCAGAAGAAAGACGCGGCTTTCTACCCCCCGGGAAGAGTTACCGTCTTGGAAACTCACGGGGGCAGTTCTTTTCTGTCCTCCTAGGGTCACTGTGGGTCGGCCTCGACTCGAAGGCAGCCAGGGTCACGTTGCTTTCTTTGTTTTCCAAGAATATTTGAACAGAATTACAACTGAGTTCTAGGGGCCTTATTTACTTGTGTTGTCTCAGTTACTTGCCCCAGAAGGTGCTCAGCAGTGGGCCTTTTGATGGAATCAAATCAAGCAGCACAGTTTAGAATGTCAGCTGAGAAGAAGGGGGAACATGGGGATTCTACTGCCAGCTTGTGGCCACCCACCCGCCTTCCACGGTCTGTCCCTGTCCTTGACCTCCCTTCTCCTCCCCAAAGCTTCTAGAGGCCATGGCAGTGTAGTTGAAGGGGGCATCATTTCCCAGGGCTGGTTTTTTTTTCTCATCCTAACTCGTGAGGCAGCTGGTAAGAGAAGGGTACATACGCTACGTTGTCATGGAAGCAAGTGAAAACAATGCACAGCACACGGAAATGAAGGCTGTGATCTTAGTCAGCATGAAGGAACAGTGTCCCTGGCCTGTGGAAGTATACAACTTCACAAAAGGCTTCACAACCAAGAGAAGCCCTTTCCCCACAGACCCTGTGGAAGCAAAATCAACTTCTAAGGACTTTGTTACCATTAAGTAAGTTCCTTGTTACCAAATGTGTTTAAAAGCGAAATTAGAAAGAGTTACCAGCATAATAAGAAGAGAAAGTTCAGGATTTGGGGGATAATTCACACACCAATTAAGTAAACGCTAGTCTTCAACAGTAATTATCTGAGGTATAATTTATTTCTGAAAGCAGGTCTGAATTTATTCATAATGAATTAACTATGTGCTTAGTCTAATTAGACTTCCTCTGGTGTCAAACTTGCAGAAAGCAGGACCGTGTTTTTTCTCGGGTTGACTTGTGTATTTGTGTGATTCTCTGTGGTGTGAACGTTTTCATTCAAGAGTAGTGTGAAACGAGGTCAGTGGGAGTTGACGTGACTTCTGCCGCACTCCCTCCTTTGTAGCGTTCAGAATGTCACTCCAGCCCCGGGTCCTTTTTCACCTCTTTCCTGTGGTTTACTTATTACAGTGGGAATTGGTGCCCAACCAGGGTATAAAGGAGGCATAGAGGTCAAGGAACTTTGTTACCCAACATATGAAATACCTTGAACTTGTAGTTTTAGTGATGGGTATCCATTCTTTCAGAAAACACATGGCAATGAGTGTTTGTTCACTGTTGGCCTGAGGCGCAAAATACTTTTCTGAAGGATTCTGTGTAGCATAAACTAGAGAAGCAGTGTTTTGTGTCATTAGAGTTTTCAACTCAAATAATTGTGCCACCGTCACACCCTTCAGTCGCCTCTGTTTGATCTTGACGTTGCTTAGAACAACATGGCCTTACTCAGAAATGACAGAGCCCTGGAGTTCTGCGTTATTGCTCTTGACAAAATATCGGTGAGCTTTATTTCATTAAAAGGTAATTTTGTTTGATAAATAAAGCACAAATGCTAAATAATGGAAATCAAGAGAGATTTAAAAACACAACAGGTATTCAACTATTTAAGTTAAAACACATTGGAAGATTATTTCCAAGACCCCGTTTCCATGTTGATTGTGATTCCCCACCACCCTCTTCATGACCAGCAAGACGGAGCGTGCATGGTCCAGACGGGTGGCTTCCACTGCTCAGGGTCTGAAAAGGACAAAAATCCATTGTTGCCTCCAAACACTGGGGCCAGGGCACCTTCAGCTTTTGGGGACCAGTGACTATGTTCACAAATATATTTGTGCTTCAGAGAATTTGCCAGAAAGTGTGCTTATTTCTGGTTATGGGTTCATTTGGCAAAGCCCTTTGTACCTGCCACGTCCGTTGCTGATGTGGCCCTGAACGCAGGGCTCGCTTAAGACCAGCATAGTGCACTGTACTTCACCTGCCGTGTGTGAAGGACAAGTTCCTGAACAGCATTTATTTCTTCCCCAGTTATATTTATCCTGGTGTCTAAATTATGCCAGCGGCTAAGGCTGCCAGTGTGACATTCTAAATTTATGACAACAGGTGGGAAAATTACTGTCAGAGTACTAGAGGAGAGTAGTTGATGTAAATGTGCAACAGTTTGAAAATCATTACACAAGTGCTGTTCAGACAGTGGGGTCGTGCGCATTCACGATCATTGATAGTCACTCCCAATGAGACTGGAGTCGCACTGTTTGATAAGGAATACTGTCGTGAGCATCTCTTTTAGGGGGACATTGGGTTATCAGATACTCTGTTTTGTGATGATTCTCTATTTTTTAAAAGGTGATAGAGACCCATTCCTTTTTTTCTCTTTTCACTTATATGTATTTCAGTGTTTATGGTAGTTTTTTTTTATTGTAGTAGCTATATATGTAGCAGAGCATTAGCCATTTCAACATTCTTCACCTGTAGAACTTGTTCAACCATTATTTATTTTAGATTTTTTTTCATTCTCCTTAACAGAAGCTCAGTGTCCCTTAAGCTGTGAGTTCCCCTTCCCCCGCTTTCGTGGTAACCTCTAACCTCAGATCTCTGTAGACTCCCCTAGTCTTGATATTTTATCTATATGAACTCTTACAATATTTATTTCTCACAGTGTTTATTAATTGGGAAACATAATTTTTGAGGGTTCTGCCCGTCCATAGTTTGTTATTATCTAGAAGACCGCATTATTTAAAAGGACAAACGTTTTCCACCATTGACTTGGGAAATCCACGGCAGTGATTTCTGTCTCTGCCAACGTCCCCAGCCAACAGAAGTGAAGGAGGCTCTCCCCAGTGGACTTGTAGAAAAGACCTAAATCTGTTCCCCGGTTTTAAGAAATGTTGGTCTCAAATGAACGGCTGTTTCTTTTTCATTAGACGGTTTGTGCTCTTTTGGAGTGTTTGTTGACCCCTGAAAATGTGCCTTCAGACAGCCCCAAAGAAGTGTATGAACTCTACTTTGCCTTTGCTTGTATCTGGGCATTCGGAGGCACTCTACTTCAAGACCAGGTATGTTTAGAAGTCATTAACCGAACCGGTTTTCTTCTTTGAATATTAAAACGTGAATCTCCTTTAAATCCCTGTTCTCTGCTAAGCCTGTATATTTTCTGGGTCACCTGTCAAAGTCATGGCCTTCAACCCACTCTCTCTGAGCCCCAGGTTGGCCATTGGCAGCTGCCTCTGGAGCATTGCCAGCAGGAAAGTCAGACCCATTGTCACGAGGTGGGACCCTTCATCCGCCCCGTGTCATGCCACCTCCTTACTCTTTCTTTTCGTCAGTGATCCACCAGAGGAACTCCAGGCAAAAACCGGGGAGACACTCTTTCTCCTTGGCTAAACACCTGATGATCTTCAGATACCTTTGATTTCACTAATCAAGTAACTGTCAAGATGGTCTTCTCTTCTCCAACCCTGCGACCTTCATTCAGGAGCACATCATTTTTAGAAGGCCCTGGGCCCCCATAATAACTTTCGGAGAGGTCTCCATGTCTATAGGCTTTCATACTGCTAATTAGTCACCCATACCATTTCCAGGGCAGTCACCCACAAACCACAGTCAAACTGGCCCATTCTTTACATTGGTCTTCACTCTAGCTGGAGGCAAAATTCTGCCATATCTGCCACCATTTCTGGCAGAGACCAGTCCTGGCTTCGGATTTCGTGCAGGCAACCATTTCTTGATTTTTTTTAAAAGTGCACACACACACACACCATGCACGCCAACTGTTTGCACGTTCCCCATCAAAGTCAGACTGTTCTAACTTCAGAACTTTACAGAGACTTCCAAATGCCTCTGCACATATAGATGATCTGATGTCATCTTTACAATAATCCCTCTTCAAGGTACCCGCGTCATGCAGATAAGGAAAAGCTCCGAGAGGCAAAGCAATGTGTCCGAGGTCATGTTGATGGGAAATGACAGACCCTGGATTCCCACCCTTGTGGATCTGTCTCCGAAGCCCATGCCCGCTGTGGTGCCCCTGCCCTGCTCTCAGGCATTGTGTTTCCAAGGGTCGCCCTGAACATGTGTGTTTCAATTCGGTGACAAGCCTATTTTCCAGGCTTCCCTGGATGTTTCCAAATGTCAGCCCCAGAATGACGTTGACAGATACCCTAGCCTTCTGCCCATGGCCGATCCTAAATAAGCAGTTGGCATCAATGGGTGCTGGTTCCGCTTCTTGTCATTAGGTTACCATCACTCATCTAGTTAAATCTGGGGTTCATTTGGCTTCCTAAATCTTACTTTATCCCTTCGCAGAATCCATGGTTTCTTATCAGCGCTGGGTTGGCTTCATGTGGTTTTCTTGAAGGGGGTTCTTGTAGTATTTCATTCACGCACAATTTGCAACCCATGTGTGCAGCTTTCTAGGTCTTCATGGAAGCCACCTAGAGAATCTTCCCGTTGCTGATGGTTTTCTCAAGGTTTCTCCTTTTCCAGGATTATAAAATAGGTAAACATGGTATGAGCAGGACATTGACAGAGGAGACCTCTCCATTCCTATCATAATTCCCCACTTTCCTCCCAGCTGATCCACTTACAGTTGCCCCACCCCCTTCTCGCGGTCATCCCAGCAGCAGCTGGGGCATCACAGGGATAGCCGGGCCTTCCCCAATGGACAGTCAATCCCATCGTCATCCTTAAACCTTTACCACGTCTCTGGCTAGGAAACATTCAGAAGAGAGGTCATGAGGTGGCAACCTGGGTGGAGCAGACACAGAAAATGTGCCTAGGGATAAAACTCAAGGCCACAGTCATTGCTGTTCAGGCTATTCCAACTCACAGCAGCCCTAGAGGCCAAGATAGACCCATGCTGTGGATTTCTAAGCATGTGACTCTTTAGGGGAGTGGAAAGCCTCTACTTTCTCCCTTCTTACAGAGAGCTGTTCAATACTTTGAGTGCCTGCCACGTGTCGGGCAGTGTGCTGAGGGGTTTCCATAGACTATCATTGCATCTTCCAAACAATAAAATATATGGATAGGTACAACAGTGACACTTCTTTTTTTTCCCCTTAAAGTATGAAACTGAAGCCTGGAGAAATAAGCTAACGTGCTTAAGAGCACAAAGTTAATTAGGGACAGCCATGTTTAAATTGTAGTGGACTCACTCAGGATTTGTCCTTTTAATCCAGGCTGTTGCCAAGATCCTGCCAAATGCATCTCAGATCCACTCCCTCCTCTAAATCACCATCCTTTCTCAAGCTTTCACAAGCTCCTCTAAATCGCCATCCTTTCTCACCTGGCCTCTGAAGTGTAGTCATCCTCACTGGTCTGTCTGTTTTTTTACTCACCCCTGTATTCCATTATTCATTCAGCAACCAGAGAGAGATTTTAAAATGCAGATTGGATCATGTTATTCTCCAGACTTTAAAACACTTTCATAGATTCGCACTGCCTTCATAATGTATTTTTTTTTAATTTAATACTAGTTGCATGACCTCTGGATCTGACAGAGCCTATCTCTCTGTTCTCCCTCTACTACGTTCCCCTCGCTCACTCACAGTTCTTCAGCTGCACTGGCCAATTGCTGGAACAAACATGTTATTTCCTACCACAAGACCTTTGCTTTAGCTGGCTTCTTCCTGACCCATCTCTCTAAAGTGTACCGGTTCTCAAAGATGGCTTCTCGGTGCATCCATTTGAAAATTGGACAGCCCCATTACTGTTGCAGATAACAAACTTTATTTTCAGAGAACGGACATTTTTATTTTTTTACTTCTGTATTTCTTGGCTTAGCATCTGCCTCTCCACCATTTTATCCCCATGTCAACCCTTTACCCCTCCATCTCTCCCAACGATTAGGAAAGTAAGGATTCTGTTTGTTTTCTTCTCTTAAGCAACAGATGCATTTTGGTTAAATGAATTGATGAATCAAAAATTTGTCAATAAAGGCAAAGCCATTTTACTAGAATGGTTAGAGCGTGTATATTTTGATGCAACTAAGAACTCCCTGCCATCAAGTGGGTGCAGACTCATAGTGCCCCTCTAGGACCGGGTAGAGCTACCTCTGTGAGTTTCCTAGCTCATCACACTTCACAGCCCTAGGAAGCCCTGTCTTTCTCCCACAGAGTGGCTGACAGTTACAAACGACTGACTTCTACGTTAACAATTCAGTTGAGTAACCACTGCGGCACCAGGACTCTTTGGATGCACCCAGAAGGTGGCAGGTATCCTGCCCACAGAGAATGGTCCACGAACTTCATTTGAGACCAGCGTTGGTAGGGTTGATAACATATCCTATGCCCCTGATCATTTAAATGGAGATCTATTGGAGCATGTGATCAGCTGGTTTGGAACTTAGTGGAGCAGACTCTATGTGCAGACTGTCTCAACCCAGTCTCCCCTCCAGCCGTCCTCTCACCACATGTGTGGCCCAGTACATAGTATGACCCCAGAGTCCAAAGGCAGAAGGACATCAGAAGAAAAGCAGGTTGAAGAAATTTCTCTGGTGAAAAATGGGAGATAAAGTCTTGAATAATTATGAGACTGCTGCAGATAATAGGCACACTGTATTGCTAGGGTTCACCAAGAGTCTCTATGCTAGATGGCCCCATGGACATAGAATTCACGGCCAGGTCATTCTGTGGACATAGATGTCACTACGCCATCATCAAGCCCGAGACCAGAAGTACCAGGTGGTGCCTGGCTACCACTACCTGCCAGTTTGACCAGAGACAGAATAGAAAGTCTCAAGTAGAATGGGAGGAAAATATGCAACAAAATCCAAATTCCTCATTAAAAAGGACTAAACTTTAACTGGGCTGATGGAAAATAATAGAAACCCCAAAACTATTGTCCTAGACACTTTTTGAACTAGGAACTGCAGTTCCCCCAAGAGGTCACCTTTCAGTCAAATATTGGATCAGCCAAAAATAGTGTCACTTCTGAATCTATGCTTCCCTAAACAATCATCTCTAGGAGGCCAGCTGGCGAACACCAACCCAAATGGGAAAGTCAGACTCTAAGGAGGTAGAGGGAAGCTAGATGGGTGAAAACTGAACAAACAACGGAAATACTGAGCATGCCAACAGGTGGTTTTTAAAAAATGTAACCAATGCCATGGAATAATTAAATGGGAACCCAATTTGCTGTATAAACTTGTATCTAAAATACATATTTTTGTAAATATCTCACTTACAAATAGAAAATTGGATTCCAAACCTGATCTATTATTTTATAACAAGCCCTAAAGTTTTGGGATGAATGAATGTGTACATAATTAGTTTTTTTGTTTGCTTTTTAAGAATAAAAGCCTAAATTAGGCCAGGTCATCTTCTGGATATTGAAAGGTTTTTGATGGTTGACTGTACACAGGAACCAGGTCTCTCTTGTCCAAATTGTAATCTTGAATCGAAGAAATGCCATCTGAGCTGGTCATGTTAACGATAAGCACCGGCTTTCTGCTTTTGTTGAGCTGCTGTCTCAGAAACCCACAGAAGCAGTTCTACCTTGTCCTGTAGGATCACGGTGAACCAGAACTGACTTGATGGCAAGGGAGCCTCTCTGCCACTGTGGGTTTGTCTGGCCGACAGGAGAGGGTCTCTGTGAGTTCTGCCTGCGAGAAAACCAAGACCATGTCTGTCTGCCCTCTGCCCCTCGTGGAAGTCATTTCAGATTGAGAGTTCAAAGATCAATAAAATTATAAAAATTAATGGAGAGAATAAGATGAAGTAGCCAAGCATTTGCTTTCCTAAGTAAGGACATTTGCAAAAAGTGACCACCTACTTAGAACAGAGGTTGTATGTTGTTGCGAAAAGATCCAGGAAGATTATAATCTCAGAATATATAGGAAAGTATAGAAATGGGATACCACTGACAATGTTTAAAGCCCTCTAATGTTCTTATATACCTAATCTTACCACTAACGGATATATCAGTGAAAATCCGCACTCACGGTTGCTAACCAGTGGCAGGTCTGACCTGGGATAGTACTTTGCAAAATAGCTCATTGTTGAGTAGCATAAGCAAGAGTAACTTAAGGCTCACTTAACCTTATCTTGCCCTTTAAATGAATAATTATTCTAGAAAATGTAGTACCTGGTGCATGTATGGCAATTATAGGGCTCTTGTTCGATAATAGTATCACTCATGTGAACTTACTTCTATTATTTTGGTGGGGGGCGGTGTCAGCTCCCCCATCCCCTACTAAAGGCCAGCTTCGTACAGTGAGAACACTGTCTGTCGAGCAGCATTTGAAATGACTGTGGGTGTTTTCACCGCTGCACTAAGGAGTCCTCTTGTCCTCCCTCCCAGCTGTCCAATCACCCAGCCGAATTCAGTCGGTGGTGGCAGAAAGAGATGAAAGCTGTGAAGTTTCCGTCTCAAGGAACAATATTTGATTATTATCTGGACCACAAAAATAAGAAATTCCTGCCCTGGGCTGATAAAATCCCCCAATTTACCTTGGACCCAGAGGTACCTCTGCAGGTAGGTATGAGAACATGGCAATTTTCAGCCACACTGTGCTTGTTGGAGCCCGCGCTTTTCAGGACTCTCTCTCACCTGATGACTGACTTCTGTGTTGAGATGCTTGGCCTAGAACACTTTCTTTCCCTGGGAGAGTCTCAGCAACATGACGCCCTCTTTCTGCAACCTCTCTCTCTCTCTCTCTGCAACCTCTGTCTCTCTCTGTCTCTCTGTCTCTCTCTGCAACCTCTCTCTCTCTGCAACCTCTGTCTTTCTCTCTCTCTGCAACCTTTCTCTCTCTCTGCAACCTCTGTCTCTCTCTGTCTCTCTCTGCAACCTTTCTCTCTCTCTCTCTCTGCAACCTCTGTCTCTCTCTGTCTCCCTCTGCAACCTTTCTCTCTCTCTCTCTCTGCAACCTCTGTCTCTCTCTCTCTCTCTGCAACCTCTCTCTCTGCAACCCCTCTCTCTCTCTGCAACCCCTCTCTCTCTCTCTGCAATCTCTCTCTCTCTCTCTGCAACCTCTCTCTCTCTGCAACCTCTGTCTCTCTCTGTCTCTCTATCTCTCTCTGCAACCTCTCTCTCTCTCTCTGCAACCTCTGTCTCTCTATCTCTCTCTGCAACCTCTCTCTCTCTGCAACCCCTCTCTCGCTCTCTCTGCAACCTCTCTCTCTCTCTCTCTCTGCAACCTCTGTCTCTCTCTGTCTCTCTATCTCTCTCTGCAACCTCTCTCTCTCTGCAGCCTCTCTCTCTCTGCAACCTCTCTCTCTCTGCAACCTTTCTCTCTCTGCAACCTTTCTCTCTTTCTCTCTCTGCAACCTCTCTCTCTCTTAGTTCTTCAGAAACATGTTTCTTGATATCTTCCTAAAAACATCTTAGTTTCTATGAAAATCAGAGGCAAATAACTAGTCATTCAATGATTTTTATTTCTCCTTTTATTGAAAATGTCTTAGGTAGAATTTTTACTTACTTTACCCCTAAACAATAAAATGACTATATTTAATCTCACCTCGTATACTCATGTCTCCACTTCATCTGAGAGCTGACGAATCCAAGTGACGCGTTCTGGTTTTCAGTTTCTCCTCATCAATTGTCCTTGAACATCTCTTTCCTGTCTCGCTTTTCTTCGACAGTTTTCTTTTTTAGCCTTATCCTGTTTACCCTTTTTTACATGTTGACCTCAACATCCTGCCATTCTGATTCCTTTTGGGACTTATTGTTTCTGCAGTACTCTATGAATATAGGTAAGTGTTACTGCATCTCCGTGGGACTTTCTGCTCCTGTGAAGGTTGACACCTCAGAAGCCCCAGGAAGCAGGTCTACTCTGCCCTGTAGGATCACTATGGGTCAGACTTGACTTGGCCGGCAGTGGGTTTTGTTTCCAAGAACAGAAAGCCCAAGAGTGAAGACCTGTATCCTTTCACAAGCGAATTCACAGATCGGGCGACCCACTAGCATGACGAAATCTGTGATGTGGTGACATCATCCAGGACCCACGTCATCTCATTTCTGCTCTGTGCCCCTTAACCTTGTCTTCGTTCTAAGGGCCGGGGTCGCTCATGCACTCAGTGGCCCAGGTATCCCCTTCAGTGGGGAAAAGGGACTTTCTTACATCTTTTTGTTAGGAGTGAGGACAACTTTCTCAGGCCCCACAGTAGCCCTGGGCAACATATTTAATGGTTCAAAGCATTGAATATTCAACGGGTGAACAAGGGTGAAGTTACCACAATTAACACTCATCTGTTTATATGTATGCGTAACCAATTTTCAAGACAGAAAAAGTCAGCTATAAAAATTTCTGTTAACAGAAATATGCACCAGTTTGACATGAGATTTAGATTTGTCAATATTCCACTTAAAAGCAGCTGTTTGTGAATTTGATCTTCATCCACAAGAAACTCTACTGCCACGCTTATTATTGTTGTTTTGTGTAACCATCTTGCCCCTCAATTTTTCCAGCCCAAGGAATTGTTGTCAATCTTGAATAGTACATGGCTTGGCTTTTCGAAGGTTTATCAGCTCTTGACGTGGCGTGGGTGGTTGAGTTATGCCTTTTGTGTATTCCAGATATGTGGCTGGGCCGCGAGCAGGCATTCTGTGAAAGGAGCCTTAGGTAGTAGTACTTAATTTGGAAAAATATAAGTCCATTGCTTACTAGTCTTGGTTGAAGAAAAAGCAATCCGTTGCTCAGGCTTCGGTAATCCAGTGGCATGACCCAACTGTTTTCTCAAGCTCTGACTTCTGAACACTGACCATTTCAAACGAAAACCTAGCTGGAGGTTAATTTGGACCAAGTCTTCTGTGGGTCCCAACTCCAAAGTGATGATGTTTGTTCAGAGAGGGAATTCTGCATGTTGTCTCGCTCTCACCTTTCTCTCCTGTTTTTGTTTTTCCTTCCTCCCACCCCCTCCCCAGACAGCTCTTGTTCACACAGCAGAGACCACTCGCCTTAAATATTTTATAGATTTGCTGTTGGAGAAGGGAAAGCCACTAATGCTAGTGGGAAATGCCGGAGTGGGGAAAACGGTGTTTGTGGGTGACACCCTTGCCTGCCTCTCCAAGGATTACATAATATCCCGCGTGCCGTTCAACTACTACACGACGTCGGCGGCTCTGCAAAGTAAGCGTTTCTGCTGTTTCATCCAGGAACCAGAGACCAGAGGTGCCAAGACTGGGTCTTGTGCGGCCCCAGGAGACTATTGCTGGCCCTTAGGTTTTCAGCATTTTTCTTAGGCCTCAGGTGAATCTCATCACCACCCTGGCTAGATTTATTTAAATGTTGCTGTGGTTTTGACTTTTTCGATCACTTATGATTTTATTTGAGCAATTATTCTTTAAAATAGCATTGACATCAGCAATGTCCATTGCTTTGCCTATAAACCATTTGGTTTGGATTAATTTGCTGGATTCCCAGCAAGATCAGAGGAATCCCTGGGAGGCACAAACAGATAAACAGTTGACTACTAACCGGATGAAAGGCTGTCAGTGGGCTTCTAAGCAGTCAGCTGTTAAAACTGGCTCTAGTCTGGCCTCTATGGCATTGCCATGAGCCAAGCTTGGCTCAGTGGCAGCCAGCTTGGTTGGTTTGTTCGTCTAGCTTTGTCTGTCTTAGCGATGGAAGGGAGAGTATATGTAGGATAGGGCATCTTGGTTACTTTAAAAAATACACAAGTACAAGGGATAGATTTAGAAGAAATTCACAAATGTGTTTTATTGAAGAAAGGTCAGACCATGAACCATCAGTTAAGTCTTAGAACGTGATGACGAGGACTAATGACGGCGACATGAGGCGTTGCAGGGCTGCAGCCGTAACCATGCGCTGCCAGACATTTGCGGTAGACCGAGGGGGCCACAGTTAGGCTAGAACAGTTCAGCAGAGGTATGGGGGACAGGAAATTGTAGGGCACATTTGTTAATGAAAACCCAGCGGGAAGGAGACTCCCAGAACCCTTCATTTGTGCTCATGTGGAAACCCCACGGATCAAGAGGCAGTTGTGTGAACAGAACAAGGGAAGACTGCATGGTTTCAAATCTGGACAGGTGTGCAACAGGGTTTTGCTTTTACCATCCTGACTCAATCTGTCCGCTGAGCGTATCATCAAAGAAGCTGGATTATACGAAGACGAATGTGGCTGAGGATGGGAGGAAGCCTTATTAACAACCTGTGATGATCAATAACACAACTGTACGTACTGAAAACGAGGAGAACTTGAAGCACTTGCTGGTGAAGGTCAAGGACTGCACCCTTCAGTCTGGACTACAACTCAATGTCAAGAAAAGAAAATCCCTTACAACTGCACTGATAGGCAACAGCATGATAAATGGAGAGAAGATTGACGTTGTCAAGGGTGTCGTCTTGCTTAGATCCACAATCAGTGTTCATGGAAGCAGCAGCCATAAGACTAACCAATGCAGTGCATTGGGTAAATCTACACAAGACCTTTTTAAAGTGTGGAAAAGCAAAGATGTTACTTTAAGTGTATCAGGCCCTGACCCAAGCCTTGGTATCTTCAATCACCTTACATGCATGTGGATAGCTGGGCACCGAATAACAAAGATTGAAGAAGAATCAATACATTTAAATTGTGGTGCTGACACAGAACATGAAAGTACCATGGGCTGCAAACCAAACCAAATTCATTGCCACTGAGTCAATTCCGACTCACAGTGACCCTACAGGATAGGGCAGAACTGTCCTTGTGAGTTTCTGAGACTGTAATGCTTGACAGGAATTGAAAGCCCCTGTCTTTCTCCTTTGGAGCAACTGGTGGTTTCTGACTACTGACCTTGCGGGTCACAACCCAACACATCACCACTCTGCCGCCAGGACTCCTTGGACTGCCGAAAGAACAAACACACCTATCTTGGAGGAAGTACAACCTAAATGCTCCTTAGAAGCAAGGATGCTGAGACTTCTGTTCACATACTGCGGACAGGTTGTCCGGAGAGGCCCATTCCTGGGAAAGGGTGTCATGCCGGGTCAAGGGGAGGCCACTGAAAAGGAGGAAAGCCCTCCACACGGGTGGGCTGACACAGTGGCTGCAGCGGTAGGCTCAAAGCGAGGCACAATCTGGAGATGGTGCAGTCTTTCGTTCTGTTGTGCTCAGGGTCACTGTCACTGCAGGATACCGAACGACGACAAAGCACAGTAGCTGGATAGAAGACAGAAAAGGGCCGGTGTGATGTGGCGGACTGTGGTTCTACTATAGATGCGGTGCTTGACTGTGATTTACCAAGGGCTGAGGGGATGTTCAAAACCAGGGATAGGCCCTGGCAAATCGAGATAAATTGTCATCCTAATTGTACAGAATACTTACACGTAACCTAAGGGGATTGTATGCCATCTGGTAGGGGATGGTAAATCTTTGATGGCAAACAGAACAAGAGAACTGACGTTTCGGAAGTGTGGAAGGATTTGCTGTTGTTAGGTGCCCTCAGTCTGATTTGACCCTGTTCAGAGAATGAAACACTTCCTGGGCCTGCGTCCTCCTCACAACAGTGGAGGGAGACCAGCCCCTAAAGGTAATGCTTTCCTGGACTAGAGTTGTAGAGCAAGCGATGAAACTTTAGGAGTGTTGGAAGAAACACGAGTGAGGCAGCATCTACAGGCGTGGGTTGGGCAGAGGCGTCCATGAGAGAGTGATGATTGTGGTACTTTGCTCCCTGGCCCCCTAAGAAAGTTTTGGCCATATATGTAGAAACATGGAAAGCAAAAGCAAGGAAGTGGGTTATGAATGGGGATGAGATGTTGTTGAGAAGAGTCTGGGGAAAGGCAGATTTGGAGTTTGCAGAACAGCCAGATGCCAGGAACCACTATCTACCAAGCATTTGAAAGTGTGTGTCTGATGCTTGGAAGATAGATGTGCCTATATATTCACTCTATACTTAGTATATTGTTCATTCATTTAACGAATGGCTTATTGGTTGTAGTAGTCATCAGAGACCTAGCAATGAATCTGATACAATTCTTTGCCTTCAAGACATTTGCTAGCTGTCTAGAGTGCCAAGTCATTAAATAATGCATCTCAGATGCCTATTTGCAGTTTTGCATTGTGTACACCCATGGTTTTTCCCTCAAAGACCTCAAAAGAAGTCATGCAGTCCTTTGAGGAAATCTGCTCAATGTAGACACAGGATTGTGTCTGCACACTTGGTCCTCTCCTTCTGCGCTCCTATCGCCCAAGAAGAAAGGTGTGGGGGACTCCCTGGAGGGGTTCTTAGGTTTTCCTGCCAAGCAGATAAAGGAGACGGGGGAGCGGTGGGTCATGGTTTGCATGGGCACAGAAAAGTGATGGAGTGATCCTGGAGGCCATGGCCAGTGTGATGTGGTATTGAAGGGAGAAAAGAAGAGGCAGGATGAAAACAAGGTCGGCAGGAGGAAGAGTAAGACGCAGAGGCGGCCAGAGGCGAGAGCCCCAGCTAGATTCCTAGCCTTCAAAGGCAGAATGCCTGGAATGAAGTGGGGACATGGGGGTGGAGGAGGGGCTCAGGACAGATGATTTACCTTCTATCTGTGATTGATAGACATATGTTTGTTTCAGACATTCTTGAGAAGCCTCTAGAGAAAAAGGCTGGCCGTAACTATGGTCCAGTAGGAAATAAAAAATTGGTTTACTTTATTGATGACATGAACCTGCCTGAAGTGGACGTGTATGGCACTGTCCAACCCCACACTCTGATTCGACAGCATATTGATTATGGACACTGGTAAGCAGCTCTCTGGATTTTATTTCCATCCCTGAATCAAATGATTCATGATATATAAATATTTTTGAACAGAATTCTCTCCAATTGCTTACTCTTCTGGGAGCATTTTGTGTAAACGTTTTGGGTTTCGTTGACACCCTTTGCATCATCTTCCATGGAAGAGGTCCCCCTTGTATCTTTAGAAGAATGGAATTGGAAAATATGCTAGAAAGGTTCGGATCTCCAGAAATCATGTCTGTGTTAAGGGCTACTTCACACTACGTGATTGAAGAGAAGCTCGACCTTATTCTGTGGAGTGTGCATACTGATTAATATCTGGGTATCACAAAGTGATAATGACCCTGCCATTAACTAGAGAGAGAGAATGCCCTTGCCCATCCAGGGAAGCTTGCCATGGGGAATGCTGTTTTTAGGTGCCACCAAGTTGTTTCTGATTCAGAGTGGCCCTTTGGCCAACAGACCACATCACTGCCTGCCACGGCACATGCTCACCATGGCCACCGTGCCGGAGCACATTGGGGCAGCCCCTGTGTCAGTCCATCCTGTTGAGCGCCTTCCTCCCTTTCCCTGATGTTTTCCTTTGCCAAGCATGATGTCCTTCTCCAGGGACTTGTCTCTCCTGGTCACATGTCCAAAATACGGTGAGACAAAGTCTCGCCGTCCCTGCTGCCCAGGAGCATGCTGGTTGCACTTCTTCCAAGACAGATCTGTTTGTTCTTCTGGCAGTCCGTGGCACTGCCACTATTTTCCACAAGCACCATGAGTCAAAGGCATCGTGAAGCTTCCCAGAAAAGGCCAGCCTCGTTGCCAGGAGGTCAAGGTTTCCTGACCCCAGGCAGGCTCACGTGAGGATCAGTAAGCAGAAAACGGTTGATTCAGAATCTTTCAGTTCAGCTCCAGATAGTGATTTGGGCATCAGAGATACAGTGTAATGCTCAGTTTCCCAAGCTTCAGCTTGTGTGGACCCCTCTGATAATGCATGTGAGATCAGCCTCACAAAACAACTGTGAGGATCAAAGGAAATCCTTTGTTGAAGGACTCGCTCAAGAAGTGGAAGATTCCCGGCTGTTGGACCAAAGACTCTCTTTCTTGTCTTTTAGGTATGATAGACAAAAGGTGAAGCTTAAAGAAGTTCACAACTGCCAGTATGTTGCCTGCATGAATCCACTGGTGGGCAGTTTCACAATCAATCCTAGACTACAGGTGGGGTGTTAACACTCTCCTCTCCCAAATAGCCCCCTAAATAGAATACTCAAACATAGTAGATCTTGATTCACATTCTTTTGAATACAGATTAGGGCTCATCCAGAATATTTAGTTAGGCAGATAAGTCCAATGATAATAATAATAATAATAATCCCCCGCCTATACAGTGCACAGTAGTTAAGTGTTGCTTGCTGGCTTACTCTGGAGTCTGGTGGGCTGGTCTTGGCTGAGCTTGTGTACCTGTCCGGGATTGACTGTAGGCTAGCCTACATGGATTTTGTCTCATCTCATACTCAGCAGGCTTGCGGAACTATCAAAGACGGGAGTGTCCTAGAACATTAGAAGTGCAAAAGCCTCTGACGGGGACGGGCTCGCTGTCTTCCCCATTTCCTTTTGTTGACTCAAGCCAGCCACGTGGCCAGGTTCGGGAGTGGAAGGCACTACAGAGGGTTATGTCAGTGAGCATGTAATCAGGGAGCGGTGAGAAAAAACAACACAGGCTATGTGCTTTCAAACGCCTGGTACCATTATAATCTCTGTTTTATGCAACCTTTGTATTTGCTTTTCTTTCAGAGGCATTTCACGGTATTTGCATTTAACTTTCCTTCCGTGGATGCACTAACCACCATCTATGGCCAGATCCTTGGTTCCCATTTCCAGCAGCAAGAATTTGGTCCATCCATCCTCAGGAGTGGTCCCGCTGTGATCCAGGCTGCGATCGCATTTCACCAGATGATGCTGCAGAGCTTTCTGCCCACTGCTGTTAAATTTCATTATCTCTTCAATATGAGAGACCTATCCAGCATCTTCCAGGTGCCGCTATTGCTCTGCGTTATGCTTCTTGGGCAGAGGAAAAGTTATAGTAAGCGTATCCATGAATAGAACTTAGTGTCAAATGTGCGAACTCAAAACCTAGACCCATTGCCATTGAGCTGATACCATGTAACAGCAACTGGATGTAGGGTTTGCAGTTCTGTGGAGATCGTCACAGCGTCAGACAAGCTCATCTGTGCCCTGCAGGGGGAGCTGGATGGTTAGGACAGCTGACGCCCACAACCGGGTTAGCAGCCCAGTGCTGCTCCCACAAGGCCACCCATGCTAAATCTTTTCATCTTTATTATTTCATTTTGCACCCTTAAACTTCTCAAGGTCAGTAGGAGAGGATTATTCTTCCTATTTTATCAGTGAGAACAATAGTTCCTCCCAGGTTGCAAAGTGACTTAGCAATGGAAACCAAGAGTCTGCACTCCCTATTTGATGCATCCCACAAATAGTTGCGTGCTTGTGCCAGGTTAGAGACGTGATTGGCTGTGTCTTCACATGAAATAAACTCGTGTACTGTCATTTTTAAACGCATCTGCAGAAGTTACAGGTTTTTAAATGGCTGGATCAGTTTGGGTTGAAATTGACAATTAGCATGCTTTCCTAGGTAAAGGCAGGTATGTATGTGTTGGATTTAGCAAAGAAATTTGAAAGAGGGGACTTGACATTGGGGATGTGGGAAAGTCCCATCAGTATGGCCGGCTTTGTGTAGCAAACATACTTTTGGGGTGACCTGTGGCCTTCGACTATTTTGTGATAGGTTAAATTGAAAGCTTTTCGGGATTTGTGGAGCAGTGTTAGTTAGGTAAATTGGGCCACACCTGCTCAACCCCGTCACACAGAATCAGACATCAGCTCTGAAAGACCTGAGACAGGACTTTTCCTCTCTGTATTTCCAGCACCTTTCACAAAGCCTATGTTCAGTGAAGTGGTGTTGACAGGCAGATTTTCAGATCTCGGAAGAAAAGGAAGGAGGAGAGCCTTGGGGGAACAGGATGCATGCTCTGTCTGCTCACCCTGCATGCCCAGTCTGCTGGCTGCGGCTACCACACCACACAATGCACAGCATTTGGCATCTCCTTTTTCACAACTCCCTTGTTTTCCTCCTGTGAGTCTGGAGCAAGCTGACCCCATCAGTGCAGAGCGGATCCCGAGAGCCCAACGTATGGCAAGGCAATATTGTCGCTTGAGGGCGGACTTCAACGTATTTTGGTGCCAGTCCCACACTGGCTTGCAAGTTTGCTCTGACTTTGGCCAATTTACATCTGGTCTCACAGCCTTCACCTGTGAAATTATGGGGCTAGACTATAGGATACCAAAGGCTCTTGAGGGGACAAAAAACATTCCATGACACCCACATTAGCAATTTGTAAGTACTTTGGGAGACATAAAAGACACAAGCCCTTAGATATGGTATTTAGTGACTGGGTGGAGTCTTAGAAGGCAGGGCTAGTTACATTCTTAAAAATGGACATAATGGCATTAAAATAATGTTGCTTTATCAAAAGATAAGCCGAAAGGAAAAAAAATATATATATATATTATTATTTCTTTTAACCAGTTGCTAATCTCAGAACATACTTAGAGGTGAGAAAGGAAAAGCCTATGGTGGCATACCATCAGCTTCTGAGCTGAAAGCATGTTTTTCTGTGCTTGCCTTGTAGGGGATTTTATTTGCATCTCCGGAATGCTTACAAGTCTCAGATGATTTAATACGCTTGTGGCTTCATGAGTCGTCCCGTGTTTATGGAGACAAACTGATAGACAAAAAGGATTGTGATTTGTTTCAGAAAAAAATGTTGGAAACGGCTTCTAAATATTTTGAAGTAGGTGGATGGCTGTCCGGCCCTCCTGACTGCTCCAGCAAGACTTGACATTGGGCCCAAACTAGGGGAGGGGGTGAGAGCTTCTTTTCCTGGGACAGCAACAGTTCAGCTAATGAAGGAGCCGATGTGTACTTTGTACCTGGGAACACCCCACCCACCTACTCCTATGTGGACGCTTTCATGTGGGAACCACAGTCATGCACGTGAGGACCAGCTTAAGGTTGGGCTTAGCACCCACTCCCGGTGCCTGGGTGGACAGGACAGGCAATCTGTTTCCACACGATCATAGCCCGAAAGCCCTTGCACTCTGACAGCCCCTTGCACTCTGACACCCCCTTGTACTCTGACACCCCGCGGGCCCCCCCACGAGTCAGAGCCGGCTTCACGGTGACTCACAGCAGCGATGCTAAGCGTCTCCCCTGCTCCCCGTGTGCCATGTTGGATGGCTGCCCTAACCCTCGCTCTCTTCCCTGATCTGCAGGGTGTGGACTCTCGCGTGCTACTTCAACAGCCCCTGATTTATTGCCACTTTGCTGGTGGCAGGGGAGACCCCCGCTACCTGCAGGTGAAGGACGGGGCGGCACTGAGCACGATGCTCACGGAAACCTTAGACAGCTACAACGAGCTCCACGCCGCCATGCGCCTCGTCTTATTTGAAGATGCCGTGCAGCATGTGTGAGTTGACGCATTGCGGTTTGGGTCTTTTATTTCTTGTGTTGTTTTGTTTTCTCACTAACATAGAAATGACTATGGTGTCCACCCTGTCAATAGTCTATCCGTGCTTGACTATGGGTCGTCATGTGATATAAAAATATAGAAGTGTCATTATGCTGTCACGCCTTTAATAACATCTTGTGTTACTTTCAGAAATGCCATCCTGTGACAACCCTGTTATGTAACCAAAGATTAATTTGTCCAAAATGCATAAGGTCAAAGTTTACAGGCGACAGTTTGGACTCAAATCTATTAAACCTGTGTCCATCGGTGAAGCAGTTTCTGTTGTCGGGGGAGCTGGCTTCCTGTATAACACCTGTACCAGAAGGCTGCACATTAGAAACACAAGTACTTGTCTTGGCTGAGAAAGCTCCCCGTCGTGGTGTGGCATTTGGCTGGCCAGGCTCTCCCTCACCTTCTGGACTGGGCACCTTGGCGAGATGCAAACACTACATACGTAGTGTCCTGTAAGCACCCTGCCCTCAGGGCAGAGCAACAAACAAGACACACGGGTTCTCTCTCTAACTGGGCGTACATTTCAACAGTACAAATAGGTACTTACAAGAAAATTAACAAAGAAGCAAGAAACTCCTAAGAGGGTGATGTGTCCTGCTAAAAAAATAAGCAGGTTGCTTCTGTTAAGTAAGACCTGAGGCTCTCTGTTTGTGGGTAGAGGTGACATTCCAGGGATGATGAAAAGGATCAGCAGGAAGTATGCGAAGCTCTGAGGGAAAAGCACTCTAAAGCACAAGCACATCTCCTGTGACCCCGGCACAGGAATTGGCTTGGAATGTTCCAGACACAGAAGGTCAAGTTGACCACAGCTCGGGGGAAATGGAGAGAGGAGCATGGATACAACTTTCCTCTAGTTCCTAAATGCTTCTCCCCCCCTCCCCCAGTATCATGATCCCAATTCTACCTTACAAACCTGGCTACACCAAACGATGTACACTGGTACAGATAGGAACTGGAAACACAGGGAATCCAGGACGGATGATCCTTTCAGGACCAGTGGTGAGAGTGGCAATCCTGGGAGGGTGGAGGGGAGATGGGGTAAAAAGGGGGAACCGATCACAAGGATCTACATATAACCCCCTCCTTGGGGGACAGAGAACAGATACGTGGGCGAAGGGAGAGGTCAGACAGTGTAGGATATGACAAGATAATAAATTATAAATTATCAAAAAGTTCGTGAGGGAGGGGTGATGAGGAGGGAGGGGAAAAATGAGGAGCTGATGCCAAGGGCTCAAGTAGAAAGGAAATGTTTTGAGAACGATGACGGCAGCAAATGTACAAAAGTACTTGACGCAATAGGTGGCTGGATGGATTGTGGTAAGAGTTGTATGAGCCCCCAATAAAATGATTTAAAAATAAAAACATGGAGATAAAGAAGGAAAGATGAATGCAAAGAAGGGACGCCAAACTACGAGACAACAGGTTCACTGCCATCAAGCATATTCTAATGCGTAGCTCCCCTGTGGACAGGGCAGAACTTCCCCGTGGGTTTCTGAGACTGTCGATCATTACAGGCACAGAAAGCATCATCTTTCCATCCTGTTGAGTTGTTTGTGGTTTTGGCTAGCCACCCACAATGCCACTAGGGCAGGAAGAGAGGAGAAAAAAGAAAGAGAAAGGAAAAAAGAATTCATCTCAGACATGATTCTTCAAAATGCCTAGCCTAAGAAAAACCACTGGCGCCCAGTTCATCAGTATTGATTATTTCACTAGTCCCTGTAGCGTTTATGATCCTGTGGCTATAGAGACAACGGGAATTTTAGTTAAAACTTAGGACCAAGGCATTCAAGAAAAGAACCAGAAAACGAACGACCAAGTGCCCCTGTGGGTTTTTGAGGCTCTAACTCTTCACAGAATAGAAACCCTCAGTCTCCTGTAGAGGCTGGGGGGCTAGAACTGCGGACCTTAAAATCAGTCCCACGTGTCACCCACTGTGCCCAAGGGCTCCTCTGGCGTCAAATAGCTGCCACACCGATTCTGGTTGGATTCATATGCCCTGACTGCATGCACTGCCTACCACCACTCAGGTGAGACAGACATCCTCCCAGCACTGGACAGGATCCTCCCCGGCAGTCTTTCACCACGGGCTTCCCCAGGCCTGAGAGGGGGCTCTTCCTCTGATCAGGGATACGAGCTTGCTGCTGATTTCTTCCGTGTTAGAGGTGATTTCAGGATGTCCTCCAAGGCGGTGGAGAGAGACTGCCACGTCCAGAATCCTGTGAGGTACAGCGCTCACAGCGTAGTTTAAGACGATTGTTTGCTTGGGGTCTCACTCGTCTCAGAGCAATGTTGTGGCTTTTTCGAGGTGGTTTTGTTGTAGGGTCACATAAAGTAAACGGGGCGGAATGGCTGTGCTTGCAACAATCACTTGTCTTTGCAGTTACTGTAGGTTTTCAGACATGCCCACATGTGCTGGTGCAGAGATAAATGACCCCCAACTTCATCTTGTCGAAACACTATTTAAACAAGCAAACAAGCCATGTGTGTCGTTCAACTTTAAATTCATCTCAGAAAAGCAACCTAACACAGACAAGATGGCATCTAATTTTTTTTTGGTTATTCATATTCTTTTATTTCATTTTATTGGTTGTAGTAGTAATATGAGGGGGCTTCAAAAGTTAGTGGGAAAAATTGAATTAAAATTTAATGGAATTTCCCCACCAATGGTGTGAGCGCCCTTCATTTGGCAATGTTATTGTGACTTATTCCCATAGAGCCTCTCACCCCAGTCAAGCCCATCCCACCCGCAGGGAGTCTACAGAACAGCAAGGAACCCGCTGTTGGTTCCAAGATTGTGTCTTTTGACAGGAGGAGAGAGCATCTTCGTCCGCCCTCGGAGCTGGGTGGGGGTTTCCGACCTGGTGGCCTTCTCATTCGCGACCCAATTTGTAACCACTATGCCACCAGGGCTCCTCACAGTTTGATAATGTGAAAACGAACTTATTTTTAACTGTGTATACGACTAAAGCAGTCTCATCAGAAAACACGATAGCAGTGGCTTCAGCATTCTGGATTTTCCTGGGGAGATACCGAAGGGATTAATTGTTCTGGCTGGAAGTTTAAAGCTGTGGGACCGGATTGGTGGTAGAAAATTATTTGAGAGGCCTCTAAGCCTGTGGAAGGTTCATTAGTGCGAGGGAAGTAAAATCACTTACAGCACCAACACCTGACCCGCATGAGGTAACCCCATGTGAGATGTTCGCTCTTTCAGAAGTAAAGCTGAAGCGAAGTGTTCTGATGCCAGGACAATTCTCACTTGTATTTGGATGTTGGTGTGGAATTGAGCTCTTTGTCGACAATCAAAACATCTAAATCTTAGACCAAGACCTTGTATATATTGTTTCTTGATTTTTAAAAAATGTGGAAATACATACCACACATTTTGTCATTTCAAGCCATTTTCACACTCACAATACTGTACTTCACTTTGTTAAGGAAAGTACTTCATTGCCCCAAGCAGAAACCCCAGACCCCTTAAGCATGAAGTTAACACTAACATGTTTTCTGTCACGGCGCATCTGTCTGTTGTAGGCATTTCAGATGAGTGGGATCATAACATATTGGACCCCGTTTGCCCTGTTCTACTTCACGTCACATCATGCTTTCTAAGTTCACCCTTGTTGAAGCATGTGTCAGAAGTTGATATCTTTTCAGAGCAGAACAGATTTCTGTTGTACGGATGGAACACTTCAAAAGAAGTGTTCAGTCCATTCGTCCATTGCTGGGCACTTACGTGGTTTCTTTGTCTTTTGACTGCTGTGAATAATACTCCCCGTGCACACTGGCATCTAGGTGTCTGTTTGAATCCCTGCTTTCAAGACAACGTAGGGACAGTTTGCTGGGTCCAACCATTCAGCTCTGAAGGAGCAGCCAATTTGGGGGGGGGGGCGCATTTTGGAAGGGAGTTGTAAGAGGGCAGACATTTAGGCAGAATCTGTGCTTGATAGGGAAACACATGAGCAGTGTTGAAAAGTTAGCATTTACTCTAAATATTTCTCTGAAAATGAACGCCACTAAAGAAACCTTGTTCAACACCACTTGGCAGTTCCTGCAGTGAAGGGGCCGTCTCTCCCCAGGTGCCGCATCAGCCGGATCTTAAGAACCCCCCAGGGCCATGCACTTTTGGTCGGCGTGGGAGGCTGCGGCAAGCAGAGCTTGTCCCGGCTGGCCGCCTACATTTGCAGCCTGGATGTCTTTCAGATCACTCTCACGGAAGGATACGGAATCCAAGACCTTCGGGTAAGTAAGGGTGATAGGCAGTACTTCTCAAACTTTCTGGCCGGTGGATCTAATAAGAGCAGACCGTTGACCTGTGCCAGTTGTGATTTTCAGCATTGGCCAGGCCTCCCCACCAACTGTGGAAGAGAAGGGGCAAGTTTTCCAAGCAATGAGAGTTTGTCTTACCTTCACGCTCCAATTAGAAATCAGATATTCTGATCTTCTATGAGATATTAAATGCTTGCTTACTCAACTGAACTTTTTACCTGGCCTCAACTGAAGCTCCACTTCAGCACAATTAGATCCCTGGTGTCATGGAGAGAGGGGTGGGGAAGAGGGATTCCCTTTGGAAGTGCAATTACATTTCTTCCACTTGAGGAGAAGATTTGAAAAATAAAACACAAGCAACTCTCCCGTGTTTTTAAGCGTTTTAATCACAATAGTACCTACAAGCTAGTGCTGTGGTTTGTGACAAGCGCTGTTTCACACCTCAAATACAAACCATGTGCTTTTAATATTAATACATTATAAAGAAGGAAAAACCACATACCATGTAAGAGTAGGTTATGGAAAGGTGCCCTAGACTTCCTTTCGCCGGATTGCTAGAGAAAGGCTGGTGCCTGTTACATCCCCTTGTTCCAGTAAGCCCCACACCTGAGCCGCGCTGTCGTGGGCTTGTAATGGAGGTGACGGCACGCTGGTTTCCCTTCTGACGGGGCTGCAGAGAGGAAAGAAACTAGGAGCAGAGGGAAGGGCCCGTGTCCTGCTATCCCATTATACTTCCTGACTTCTTCCCTGAGCCCACACACATGCTTCCTCCTTCACATCAGCGGGTTAAGCACACATGAGTGATTGCCTCTTCTCCTTACAGGTAGATCTTGCCAATTTGTACATCAGAACTGGAGCCAAGAACATGCCCACCGTGTTTCTGCTGCCAGATGCCCAGGTTCTAGATGAGAGCTTTCTGGTGCTGATTAATGACTTGCTGGCATCAGGTGATTAAACCAACGCATTCCTTGAAAGATCTTCCCCAGTGACAAATTATCTGTAGTT
The DNA here is from genome assembly GCF_000313985.2 of Echinops telfairi. Classification (NCBI taxonomy): domain Eukaryota; kingdom Metazoa; phylum Chordata; class Mammalia; order Afrosoricida; family Tenrecidae; genus Echinops; species Echinops telfairi. The sequence goes on from NW_022103920.1 coordinate 78,770,464, forward strand.
TCAGCGAACTTTAAATAGAGATAATTTGTCTTTGAGATGTTTGCTGGGCAGTCTTTGGGGAGACACATATAAACCTAACTAATTTGAGGTGTATCTCAGTGTGCTTGTGGATGGGAAGTGGCCTGGAGAGGCCTTGGTGAAGTAAATGCTTTGACGACATGCACAGGCTTGATGGGTGTGTGCCTCCTAGCATGTCCTCAGTGTGTTGTGTGTCTTGGAAATGTTAAAAGAAAAATGGCATTCCACTTCTATCCCAAATGCTTCCCCTATCACGTAAGCTGAAACGTTGTGTTATAAATCACATCAGGCGTTAACACAGCCTCTGTAAAATGTAAACCGTGAAGGCCTTGTAGTAATTCTCTTCATTCTTGTGGGTGCAGGAGAAATACCAGATCTGTTCAGTGACGAAGAAATGGATAAGATCCTTTCTGGAATCCGTAGTGAAGTCCGTGCTCTCGGCTTGGTGGACTCCAAAGAAAGTAGCTGGAAATTCTTTTTGACCAGGGTGCGGCTGCAGCTCAAAGTAAGAAGCATTGGCTTTACTAAGAAAACGATGTGAAATTTGCTGTTAGAGCTCAGATACGGTTCTGTTTCAGGATGCATCCCATAGGTTTGGGTTTCAGTCATTTAGTTTTAAGGACATTCAGTAATTTCTTTTACAATTTTAAAACTACATAAACATTGTGATTTGGATGAAAGTTTACATTACAATCGGTTTCCCACTCAACAATTTGCAGGCATTTTGCTTCAGACCATTGGTTGAAATGTAACAGAACTCATCCCGATGCCTTTTCTGTTTCCATTTGCCCTTCTTTGCTGTTGTTTTCCCTTTCTGAACTTCTCCCTGTGCACCTGGTGGCCTCAGTTGCTGATTGATCTAAGGAGTGTCCATCTCATTAATGGCATTGTTCAGAGTTGTTGATTGACCTAAGGAGTGTCCATCTCATTGATGAGTTCAGTTCCCAGTTTGAAGGGTGAGTAAGAGCCATAATTCCAAGGGTTCAGCCCGTCTCCATCAGGGAGCCTGATCATTGTTATCACTTTGAGTTCTGTTCTCTATTTGTCTCCCACCCTATCCAAGAGCTTCTAGTGTGACCCCTTTCAGAGCAGCTGCTAGTGGTACCCAGGCACCATCTAGTTCTTCTGTCTCAGGGTTGTAGAGACAGGTGTGCATGACCCATTAGTTCATTGGACTAATTGTTTCCATGCGTTTTTGATTTTTATTACTTTTCTTTCCTTCGGAATTTAAATTGTCACTTGAAAGCTTTTAAGACCCCAGATGCTACTCACCAATGTAGGATGCATACTATTGTGTATGCTGTGGACTGTGTTGTGCCAGTTGATGTCTCCTGAGACTGTGGTCCTGAGTTAGGTCATGCATTCCCTCAAGGTCTCTGGTTATGGCTTACAAAGGTTTAATAACTTTGGCTACTGTGAGCTCTACCCTATTCATGAATGTAATATAGCATATGTAAAAACATACTATGTAGAAATACCTTGTTCAAACCGAGATGGATTTATGCATGGGTATAGTCTTACTTGCCTTCCCACACTTACTCAGTTTACATGTTAGTCTGGGTATATGCTTACAGATTACTGTTATGATAGGACTGTGTATAATTGCACTTAGTTTTGTGGCCTTTATCTCTTCTCTCCTTCCAGTGTATTCTTTGCCTTGAAATGTTAAGCTGACTTCACCATCATTGTATATCGCCTTCCCTTACCCAAGTTCATAGAGTAGAGTGCACAGCAGCCAACGTTAGGAAGTTGATAGGTTTCTGCTCATTAATTAGAAGAACAACGTAGTAAGCCTCACACTTCCCAATCTCAAAACGGACTACACAGCCATGGTAGTCAAAGCAGCCTTGTATTGTCTAGATGTATGCTGTGGACTATTTTGTGCCAGTTGATGTCTCCTGAGATGATGGTTACATTATCCTTGATCACGCCCTACCAGGCCTCCTACACCCTCCTCGCCATCGAGTTTGGATCACTTATTCCCTTGTCCCTGAGTTTATTAACACCCACTTCCTCCCCCCTCCCATGTCAGTTCCATTGTTTTCTCCTCCAGATTGTTTATCCCGCCTATCTTACCTATATAGATAAGATAATAATATGCACAAAAAAGAAGACAGAGCAAAACAGTGCAACAAAAGAAAAAAGAAAAACAACAAAAAATGACCAAAAAAAGAGAGAAATGCCTGTAAATAGTTCAAAGTCTGCTTGTTGACCTTTAGGAGTGTTATCCAGTCTGATGGGGTGCCACGCCCTGGCCCCGCAGTTTATTTTTGGTATTCCCTGGGGACTTTGTTGCTCTATTCCCCTTGCTGTTCTGTTGCACATCCTTAGTGTTTTAACCTCAGTGTGGTGGGGTCAGGATGGGCACAATTCCCGCACTGGGTGTCCAGTTTTGTGCCCCATAGTCCTATGGGTCAGTGAGAGTAACATTTTAGAAGAGGAAATTCCTCTTGTAAGAATATTGAAACAGTGGTGATATGAAAAGTGTGTTGAGGGACATTGCTCACTCTTGGAATAACCCAGAAGTGGCCAAGGAATGAAGTCAGGGCAAGTGGCAAACCCAAGAGAGATGTCAGAATAACTTAAAGAGTATTTGGCAATAGATCAGATTTGGGAATGAAGTGATCCTTGCAGGTTTTATTCTCAGAAGTGTTCCTATAGGAGTAAGTAATGTGAGAAAAGATAAGCCAAATTGCTCATGCACAGTGTGACCAAGTCTCCAACCCAGTGAGCAAGGAGAGGGTGTCTTCACATTGAAAACTGCAGAAGGTATCTTGTTTTAGACTGTGAGTTAGGAAAGAGAACCTGGCAAACCCCTTGCCTTTATAAAGTGCCTTGTTTTTTGCAATGCACCGTTTTAACAATTCTAGCTACAATCCACTGAAGTAACTAGAACTAGGATTTCAGAGATAAAGAAACTGCAGCACTTAACTGTCCTGCGGCCATAACAAACACTCAAAAATCCTAGGACTTAGCCCCAGGCTCTTAGTCCAGGTTCGAGCCCTCTGTGTTATCCTGTAGGGATTTCGTGTGAGAAAAGAACAGCATCAAGAGGCCACGAATTAGAAGGAAACCGGCAACAACTGCAGACTCCTGGCAGGAAGTCAGTACCAGAATGTTGTTCTGGAAAAGTCCGGTTTCTTGGACTAGAAGTAGATAGTTGCTGCTGGTGGGTGCTGTCAAGTCATTGCAGCTCAGGGCACCCCATGTGACCAAGAAGAACTTCCCTATGTTTCCTTGGCACTGACACTGACAGAGTGCCACCCCAGGGCTTTGTCTTCCGTGGGCTTGAACCACCAACCTTTCTGTTAGCAGCCACACCCTGAACTGTTACACCGCCAGGGCCCTTGGGCGAAATATTTGTGGTGCAGGTGGTATCAGTGTGCCACTGAGTGGACTGCAGACACCCCCTTGAGTCTTTTCATGCTTATTTTGTAATTCTACGTGTAGGAATATATATTTAGCCATTTTTATTTGGTCAAAGTGTAAATGTGGTTGGCATTTTTATAGTTTTGATAAGGAATTACAAATTACCTCCAACAAGTTGGTGTCAATTTACGCTTGCACCAATAGAATGGAATTTTCTCTGTTTTACATATACATGTAATCTGTGTTCCCAGCATAGTTACCACATGATTCTCATGAACTTTTTGAAGCCTTCTCATATAGGAGAGCTGGGTTTTTTTAGATGTTTCATTGCCATGTCTTAGGTTGGCTTTTGATTCAGGACATATGACGTAGCAGAGAAATTTGTATTGAATTTTTTTTTCAGCAACTTCTGAGATAATTACATAGTTTATCTACTTGGACACTCTAATATTCATCTATCCAACCTAAACCCACCGCTGCTGTGTGTACTCTGACTCACTGAGACCCTACATGACAGAGGAGAACTGCCTGCCCCTGAGGTTCCCAAAGCTGTGATACCTGTGGACTCAGGCTGCCGCACTGACTGGTGGGTTTGAACAGCTGACCTTTCAGTTAGCAGGCAAGCACTTAACCACCGTGCCAGCAAGTCATATAGTAGTTTTATGTACAGAAACTTTAATTGTTAAGTCTATATCCAGGAGAAAAATGAGACTTTCTACTTCCAAAAAGAGTTCCTGTCTCAGAGAGAGTGAGACGGGGCAGTCCTGCCCTGCCCTGTAAGATCAATCTAAGTCAGAATGAACTTGATGGCGTGAGCTGAGTGAGAAGCCTATACCAAAACCGACACCAAATTTATATTCACATTTATTATTGGGTAATCGTTTTAATACTTCTGTGTGTGTGATGAAAATACACATAGCCAAACATACATACCCTCAGTTTCCACATGTGCGATTCAGTGGCCTTGGTTCCTCTTCACACGTTGACCCTTATTGTGTATTCTCCAATTATGTCTCCATTCGCTTAGACTACTTGCCGCCTAAACTCCTCATCTGTGCTTCAGGGTCACTGTTGTCAGTTAGAGCTTGTAGAATCATTTTTATAGTCACATTTTCTAGCATTTAATCCTGTATAAGCTAGAATTTATTTTAAAGCTTTGGATCATCCGTAACCTGCCCCATTGTCCCAGAACTATTCATTAAATAATCTCATGCTTACCTATTAAAATTGATCGCTTTCTTTAGACTGCCGAAGAGGAATGGGATCTTCCACTCGGATTGCTCTCTGGGTCATGATAAAAGTCACTGGCCGGCACCATGCCTGCAACTCTCAGACAGGGAATTAATATGGCATAAAATGAGTCACCTTTTAACTGGAAAATGGCAACTTTTCCCCTTTCACATCCTATTTATTAACTGAAAATCCTTTAAAGAAGAAATTCCAATCACCGTGTTAGTTTCAAATATCATTACATTCAACAAATGTATTAAAGATTCCAAGTGCCCGATGCACTGAGACCTCCTTTGCATAGCTTCGGAGCCTGGCAACGTGGGAAGCGAACTGTAGGACAGGGCTGTTGAGCCCACCTGGCAGGTCAGGCTCAATGATGGGCAGTTGCCACCCCCGTACCCATGCTCACCATCCAAAGCTAGTTCCCATTTGGAGTGCAGAGGCACTGAGAACGTGCTGGCGTCCAGACTGTCCTGGAGTGCAGAGACACTGAGAACGTGCTGGCGTCCAGACTGTCCTCTCGGTCCAGTAGTGACGTTCTCATGACAGGTGGCCAGATGTAAGTCCTTGAGTTGCTTCCACTAAGCCAACGGCCTCCTCTCCACATCTGTGCGGGTGCGTCTCTCTCTTCCTGGTCTGTCTCACGACTAGAGTCTCGGCCTTTCTTCTTTCTTGCTGACCTCAGCGATACAAACAACTCCTTTCTGGCCTTCTCTCCTGGGCATCCTGGGACTGCACGGCAGACGCTGATTCGCTGAAAACTTCGATAAGTGTCGGTGTCAGCCCAGTGTTTCATCTGTGTCGTCATCTAGCTGGTCCATATGACCTTCACGAGAATATAAGAAATACGCGCTCATCGTCAAGAGCTTAAAAGTGCTAACATGGAGAAAAGATGCCCACAAATCTATTCTCTCATCAGAGCTCATGTTTCCTTCCGATTCAGTTGTTCCCTTCGGCTTTCCATGTAGATAGAAGCACATTCAAAGTTATATTCAAAACGCAATTATTTTTGCCTCTCACTAAATTTTAAGTTTTTATCTGGGGTGTTTTTTTTTTATCCTATTAGAGAAGGCTTCTACAGCCCTGGTGGCATAATGGGTTCGATATTGGGCTGCTAACCACAAGGTCAGCAGTTCAAACCCATCAGCTACCCCCTGGGAGAAAGATGCGGCTTTCAATTCCCTTAAAGAATTACAGTCTTGGACGTAGGACAGGGCAAGATATGACAAAATAATAATTTATAAATTATCAAGGGCTCATGAGGGAGGGGGAGTAGGGAGGGAGGGGAAAAAAAGAGGACCCAAATGCCAGGGGCTTAAGTGGAGAGCAAATGTTTTGAGAATGATGAGGACAATGAATGTACAAATGTGCTTTACAAAATTGATGTATGTATGGATTGTGATAAGAGTTGTATGAGCCCCTAAGAAAATAATTATAAAAAAAAAGAATTACAGTCTTGGAAACCCACAGAGGCAGTGCTACCCTGTAATATGGTTTGCTATGAATCAAAATCAACATGACGGCAGGGAGTTATTGGGAAGAAAAAAATGTCAATACTTCATCAAGAATTTGCTGTATGGAGTAAGCTATTTTAACTTAAATGCACGTTTTTCCCAAATGACCAGTTGTAGAAGACACCCCTTGTCTAGTTAAACCCTTTACCAAATTTTCTATTATGTTTTATAATTTATATTGATACATAGGCAGTGATATATATTATACATTGTCGTCATGCGCTGTCACATTAATTTCCACCCATGGTGACCCTACCTGTGTACAATGGATGACTGAATGAAATGCTGCCTGGTCCTGAGCCCTCCTCACCATCATTGCTGTGTTGAGCCCATTTGTGTGGTCACTTGTTGGCGGTCTTTCATTTTCAACAACCTTCCACTTGAGCAAACATGAGGTCGTTCTCCAGAGATGAATCCCTTCAAAATAGGTTAGACCGAGTCCACCATTGCAACTTCCAAGGAGCATTGTGGCTATACCTCTCCCAAGACGAATTTGTCCATTTTTTCTCTAGCAGTCCATAATATAGTCAAAATGCTTCACAGCACTATAATTTAAATATGTTAATTCATCTTCAGTCTTCATTATCCAGATTTTGCATGCATATGGGGCAGACACATCGTAGTGCTCAAAGTGGTGATAGCTTTTTAAGTAGCCATTTGCTGCAAATTTGCCCAATGAAATCTGCTGTTCGGTTTCTCGACGGTTACTTCCATGAGTACTGGTACATATGGCGATAGGCTTGTCTGTTTCACATGTCAGCCTTCGTCAGAATTCATTATAATTCTGTAAAGTTGGTTTATGATGATGTCTAGTTTTCATTCAAATTATTAAAGTCTGTCAGATTGTTTCTTTTGGGGATTTTCTAAGAAATGTTTCCACACTACATGGTTCTAAAAATATCCTGAAAGTTTTAAATTGGTCTCTGTACTTGTGCAGCCCTAGATTTCAGTGGTGTGTAAGATGAGTGTGCAGAAAAAAGTAGGCTTCCCTACATTTCTCAAGTGCAGTCTCTCCTTCCACTGCTGATTTTAAGCATCTCCACTGGTTCTATTTTTGGACTTCGTACTATGTTTCTTCGATCAGTTTGTCTGCATTTGTGGTTTTAAAAATAATTTCATGGTGTATTTTGGAATCTAGTAGAAGGGTACCTTTCCTTTTCTGTACTTACTTAACTTTTTTGTACCTTTACTTTCCCAGGTGAACTCTGAAGCCATTTTGACATTTAAAATAAGAAATTCACTGAGAATCTATAAACTGACTTGGTGTGTGAGGGATACATTCGCTATCTTTAATGTTCTTTCCTTTACCTACACGGTTTTATTTCCTGATAGTGTGAATCGGGACTCTGAACCAATTCAAAAGCCGCTCCGTGTTGACTAATGGAAACACGAGCTGGTTCACATTGCATTGCTGCCTGAGTAGGCAACAGGCAAAGGGGTGCTGGTGGCCTGGTGGTTACGCGCTCTGCTACGAACCAAGAGAAGTGAAACCCACCAAGCCCCCCACCAGAGGAGGATGACCTGGTAGTTTCTATAAAGCCTTGGGAATTCTACGGGGCAGTTAAACTCTGCCCTTTAAGGATGCTCTGAATTGAAGTCTATTCAGCAGCAATAGGTCAGGAAACAGACAGAGGCGTCCCTCCCAAAGGTGGTGACTGACTGCCCAGCCTTGCATGTGCGCTGCCCTGCATTTAAAGTGATGCCGTCAGCTGCCCTCTTGGATCAAGACCCCGCTGCCCATTTCCTATGCGAGGAGAGAGCTGATGGGCAAGAGATCTGGTTGCTCTGTAATGCCTACGCTGCTCCTGTTCACAGCAGCTGTGATAAAACTGCTTTTCAGTGGTTTGAAGTGCTGGTGTGATACTTCCTCCATACGCTCCTGTCCTAAATGTCCTTTACTGTTCTCACCCATATTTATTCCATAGAAACTATATCATCACTATGGCAATGTCCTCTAATCCCATTCAGAATTACTAGACTTGTTTAAACGTTGTTAATAACGGTGGGCGGAATTGGCATCTTTGAAATAAGGGAGATCCCCCAGGAACGGGGTGCATCTCTTCAGTCAGTCAAAATGACCTGTTTGCAGGGAGACCTTCACATTGCTCACTGTCATCTTGTTTGTGCGGAATTTTCTAACCGATCTTCGTGGATGGATAAGAAAAGACGGATAGATGGGTGGGGAGATGGAGAGATAGGGAGATATTTATTAATTTATTTATTGAGTAGTCATTCATTCCCAAGGAGTTTTACACTTTGTTCTTTAGCATTTTCTGTGTAGACAGTTATATTATTTTGAACTTGTACTCCTTTTTTCTAATCCTCACCTCCTTTCTGGCTCATATTGTATGAAAGCTAGAACTTCCCGTTCCGCAGTTTAAAAAGCTGATAATGGCCAGGCTTGTCCTGTTATGTTAAAGGGAACGACTTTCGTTTTCATCAGTCAGTGGTAGATGGACTGTTACCTTAGAGGTGTGACGTGTCTACACAAGCATGGATATTTACACACTTGAAGGGCTTTCAGAAAGTACATAAAAAAAATCTATTGTCTTTCCAGTCACTTTTCCCACCAGCTTTGGAAGCTTCTTATACGCTATGAACACACACACACACACACACTCACACACACAGCTCTTGGTGTCACAGTGATTGAAGTGCTCAAACTGTAATCAAAAGATAGGTGATGTGAATCCTGGAACCCTGCTTCCGTAAAGACGGACGACCTCGGAGCTCTGAGCGCAGCTCCGCTCTGACCTTTGTTTTGAGGATGTGAAGAGATATTGCATTTCAGCGCGGCTGTCCTCATTTAACTCGCAGTTCACTTTCACCTTCTGCCTTCTTCTTGGCTGGTTCACTCGCTCGTGATAGTTTTTAAAGGCACCTCCTTCCTCCTAGCCTCGAGAGAGCGCGAGCCAAGCAGGTGTCTAGCCTATTCTTCGTGGTTTTATATCCCGTCAATTTCTGAGAAACTCCCTTTCCTGTCAATCTTCAGGACCTTCTTCCACCTTGGCCTGATGGTTGCCTTCCTTACGCCACGTTTGACTGTTTTCGTCCTCTTCTTTCTTGGATAGATGAGCGAGCAGTTCACATCAGGGATTTAGCAACACATGGGGGCCAGGGGGATGTTTGCTGTTGGCTCAAACGGCAGCATGTCTAGGGAACCTGATAGTCTCAACAGAAATGCTGCCTATGTTTTCGTACCCCAGTCAGCCTCTGATGGGGTAAAAGACTTAGGATGAACACAATCATCTTCATGAGCTCTCATTGATCTGTGTAAAAAACTCAGATACCGCCCAACAGCAAATCAGATAGCTAAACATGCCACACTTGCATAATTGTAAAGGCAAGGCTCGCGGTGTGTACATCTGGCTGATGAGCAGCACATCTGGCATCCTTTCCTTTCTTCGGTTGTAAATGTCGGTTAGCTGATCAGTAAGACGTGCCATCTTTCGCCACCGCTGTCTCTTCCTCTTGGCCGTGCACTGCTGAAGAACGCGGGACATGCGCACACCTGCTTGGCCCCATGCTCTGTCAGTGTGTGCGCCAATGAAACATTCTGCCTGTCGGGACTGCGAGGCCAGGACCCCTCTGAGCACGGTGCTCAGCCGCCTGGCTTCACAGTCTTGTCATCTTCTATATCCGAAGAATGTAAATCCCCACAGGAGACCAGGGACGTGACCTTGGGCTCTGTAGAGTGTCTGCAGTCTGAGATTTCATTTAAAAATCCCCCCCAAATTAGGACACCCAAACCAATATTTAATTTTGCCCAGGAGAATGGTTTCTTTCTGAGCTGCCATCTCCGTACTCCTCTGTTTACTCACGTGTGCAATGACACGAGCCCTGGGCGTGGGGTGGTCACAAGGTCAACACTCAGAACCACCAGCCGCTCCGGAGGAGAAATATGGGGCTTTCCATTCCCATAGAGTCACCATCTCAGACACTCACACGGGCAGTTCTGCCCTGTCTTCTGGGCTCCCCAGAGCCAGCATCAACTCGATGGCAGTGAGTTTGCGCAATGGCTATTTGCCAAGTGCCTACGATGCACTGGGTGCTGGGGGTGTAACAGGGCACTGAAACTGCCCACCTGGAGCCTGCCTTGTTGCTGGGAAGACATACGGTACTTCAGTCCAATAAGCTCACAAGCAAATATGAAAGTACAACTCCATAGATATAGATATGAGAGGTGTGGGGTACGTAAAATAACAGAAGACAGGGCAATAGAATGTTGACTGAGGAAAATGTTACCAGGAAGAACCCCAATGGGTGAGTAAATGCCATCTCTTTTGTTTTATAAAAGGAAAAAACAGTTAACACCAATACAGAGGACATCCCTTTAAATTAAATACACTTTGTGTTTTGAACAGCAGAGCTGTCTTTGTCACACTTTGCTGACATTCAGAGCCTCGGGCCTGGCCCTGTGCTACCATCCGTACATAAGTGTAGCGTGACCACTCTGTCCCAGAAGAAATGCCGATCTGAAGTTTTGTCAAAAACAGAAATGTTGTTGCCTGTGGTTTTGAGGTTACAGATGCACCTCGTTGGCAGCGTGCGGGGGTGAGGCTCTGCCGGGAGCAGGGTGGCAGCGATGAGGTCCCAAGGGGGGGCGCTCCTTTCACCCTCGCCCCTCAGGGCCAGGGTTTGCTCTCCCTGAGCTGTGTGCTGGGATCCGCACACAGTGATCTTTATGACCAGGAGAGTTTCATTGTGGAACGGGAAGAATTAAAACTCCCTGATATAAAATGTCACATTTTAAAAATTCTGTGTTCACCAATATCCATCCGTCAGAGGCCAGAGCAATGTTTCCAGGTGTGTTGTCTAAAAGGGAATGAAGTACAAAGTACATTGGATGTGTTTGAGGGGACTTAAAAAATTTGTAGAGAAAATCCATTGTATCTTAATTCTATTTGTCCATGAACTTTCTGAAGCTCCCTCATAGAGGTTGAATGCTGTTGGGTTTTGTAAGAAGAACGGACATCAAAAGGATCTGAGATACGGTGGGAAATTCGAGGGGACTAAACTGTTCACACAGTGAGGACGTCTTCTCCGCCAAGGCGCTCTACCCATGAGAGTGCTTGCAATACAAATTCATTTCTTTTATCCTTGACAAACACTGAGACGTTTGAGGAGAAATACAAACATCCGTTTTGGCTAAAAGCTTGGGAAGTAAATATGCGATAGAGTTATGTCTACCTGAAAATAAACTGTATCAACAGGAAAATAATAGAGCGGCGATGTAGCAATTGAACTTTCCATTGCAAGAGGAAATGCACTGAGTCCTGCTAGTGTGTGCTGGGAGCAGCGCTGCAGGAAATGGAAACACATTACCAAGCACGGGGAGAAGTGGATTCTTGCAGATGAGTCATAACACCTATTAGACCCCCGCCCCTCCCAAAAGAGAGGCCGCTAGCTTAGAACATCCACGGCGAGGATTCCAGGAGCCAGTTCCGGACATCCAACTGTTGGAGCTCTGCCAGTACCTCAGGGTTGGCTTCCGACTGGTGAGACCGTGCCTGAGAAAGGAGCGTAGCTGCCTGGGGCGGTGAGAGCTTCATTTCTTAGCTGACTGTTCCTGCCATTCCTACTGCTGGACACCACCCAGCCAGTCGGGTCCTTGGCAGTTCTTAGGGAACTCTGATTAGGGGGTCACGGGTCTACTTAGTGACCTCCAATCCTGAAAAAGATACCCAGAACTACAGCCATAGGAATTTGAGGGAACATCTTCTCCCAAATCCCCCATGTGCTTCAAGGAAGTCAAACCTCAAGCCGAACTCTGCCATACCCTGGCCAGGTGCTGCCCAACCTGGTCCCATGCACGGTGGCCCGCGTGTGTCCGCGGAGCTGTGCGCCACAGCTCTCGAGCTGACTTTCCGGAAGTGGAAGACCAGGGTTCCTCTGGGAGCCTCTGTGGTCTCAAACCACTAGCATTGTCAATGCACCCCCCCCACCCTTTTCTAACCGTCGTACATTTGTCTTTTTATTTCTTGTATTGCACTCTGACACTCTCTCGTGGAATGAAGGGAAAAGATGGTCGAAAGGTACTCAGGGTGATTCCTTTCCCACCATCACTCGCCTTGTGATGACAGCTGAAGCTTACCCCACGTGATCTGTAAAGCGGTGGAGATTATTTAGAACAGTGCACACCAGCTGACAGTTTTTCAGAGATTCCTGTGGGCTCCAGGAAGCACATCTCGCCGGAGATGAGGCCACCATTGCCTCAGAGAGCGGAGTGGCAAGAGAAATGGCGTGCAGATGTCTAGCATAACTAGAAATTACTGAGCACTGAATTGGATCCTCGAGGCTACTGGGATAGCAGCCCTTTCCCATCTTACCAACCCCCAGACCAAACTCACTGAATTCAACTCACAGGGACCCTGTAGAACTGCCCCTGCGGGTTTCCCAGTGGCAGTCTTTAGAGAGTGGAAGGGCTGGCCTTTCTCCTGTCAATTGGCTGGTGGTTTCCAGCAGCTGATCTTGCCATTAGCCGCCCAACCAGGCCTCCTCAGGAAGTCCTGCCGCACTCCTTAGTGTCTGCTGTCCTCAAGCCGGTCCAGTTTAGGGACGCTCTGGGAGAGCAGAAGAGCCCCATAGGGTTACCAAGGCTGACTGCCACCTCTCTCTCCTGCGAACAGCTAGGGTGGGGTGGGGTAGAGTGGGGGAGTAGGGAGATAGGGGTGGGGTGGGGGCGGGGTGGAATTGTCCAGCACTTCGTCACTGCACCCCCGGGGTGCAGTTCCATCATTCGTCCCAGGCTTGAGTTTCAATGTTGGGATTTAGATTATGTAGCATTATCTAATTTATTTTAATGTTTCTAGATTTTCCATACACTCTGGGTGTATGTAGAGATTGAGTGTCTGTTTCCTTCGGTTAAGAGTAGGTCTGGCAATTTGCATTTTTGACAAGTTCTCAGATTATGCTTTGAAAACGAGCAGCACTCCCCCTCCCCCCTCTCTGGAATTGTAGATGATGTTGTGAAAATATTCATTTATAGGCTAATATATAGATTAGGGTAAAAAATAGTCTTCAACTATAAACTTTGGGAAAGGAAAAATCTCTGTATACGTCTATATAACTTTTCCAGTAAATAACGAAGGCATATCATTGAATTAACTCAACAAAAGCATTTCCCTGAGACTGAACAATTTACAGCAGCTAAGGTGTTTGGCTGCAAATGAAAGAGTAAGGGATACGAACCTCGCAGCTCCACCACCCAAGGAAGACGTGGCTGTTTGCTCCTGTGCACACTCACAGCCTTGTAAAGCGTAGGAGACTTTGTTGTATAGCATCAGTATAGCTCCTGTGCACACTCACAGCCTTGGAAAGCATAGGAGACTTTGTTGTATAGCATCAGTATAGCTCCTGTGCACACTCACAGCCTTGGAAAGCATAGGAGACTTTGTTGTATAGCATCAGTATAGCTCCTGTGCACACTCACAGCCTAGGAAAGTACAGGAGACCATTCCACTTTGTCGTTAAGCATCAATATGGGTTGGAATCTACTAGGCAGCAGAAGGCTTTTTTGCTTTTAGTTTTCAAACAAACCTAGTTCAATTACACTGCTTTCTAACTTATTCTTAAAACACAACAAACCCAACCTGTTGTAATTGAATTGATTTGAACTCATGGAAATCCTATAGAATGAAGTAGCACTCTCCCTCCAAAGAGCTTCCAAGGCTGTAAGCAGACTGCTACATCTTTCCCCTATCGAAAAACTCCTGGGTCTGAACCACCGACCTTTGGACTAGCAGCTGCCCACGTTAACCACCGGGCCACCAGAAAGCTCACTCAAACTCACTGTCATTGAATCCCTTCTGACTCAGGCCAGGGTAGAACTGCCTCTGTGGGCTTTCACTCTGTCCCTCTTTACAAGAGTAGAAAGTCTAGTCTCTGTCCCTCAGAATGACTGGTGGTTTCAAACTGCTAACCTTGCAGTTAGTAGCCCAACATGTAAGTACTTCTGCATCAGGGCACCAGAGCTCCTCTTAAAACCTGGTTGTTTGTCCATAACAAGTTGACGAGTACTATGAAAGTGAAATGCATCAACTATAAACATGATTTTTTTTAAATTCAGGTTCCTAAATAAAGGATTCGTTCTCACTCTCCCTTTCTCCCTCTCTCCCCTCTCTACTGTGCTCTTTCTGCTACAGTTGTATGTGAATACAGTTTCTAAAGTTTTCAGAAATGAGAGAGAGCTTCTAAGAGAGTGGAACTTTTCAAGTATAGAGAGAAAGGAAGGCTGGTGGCAAGTACTGAGATGCGAGTGAAAAGTATGCATTGTAACTGAGGTTTGCTAGCACATGCAATGCTAGAGCAACTTTTCAACTAGAATTTTGAATATAATGAATAAATAATCAGTCTGTTTATCCAATAGAAAACATTTGGGATCTTAGGGATTATGTATCTCGATTTGGTACTCCTTATGGTGTGTAAACACACCGAAATGCTGTGGCGTGAAATACACAAAAATAACCACACTCGTTGCCCTTGAGTCAGTTCCGACTCCGAGCCACCCCACAGGACAGGGCAGAAGTGCCCTGGTGCGTTCTGGAGACCAATTCCATGGAAGCTGAAAGCCCCATCTTTCTCCTGAGGAGATTTCGAACTGCTGACTTTGCAGTTAGCAGCCTTGCATGTAACCACTATACCACCAGGGTGAACCGCTCTATGGGTTCATATGAGGTAGAGATTTTTGTGCTGCGGATTTTTAATTGGGAGAATTAAAAATTCAGACATATCCCACGAATACCAATTTCCTGAATCACCTGATCATTAAAAAATTCAGACAGAGAAAGGTGTCTGGCTAGGTTGATAGACGCAAGTCTGAATGCATTTGCAGAGAACAGTCAGCCGAGGCTCCTCCGCTCAGACTTAGTTGACCTGGCTGGCATGCCCCAGCCACGCAGACTTGGGAGGAAGGGGAAGAAGGAAGGAGTTCTATAATCCAGGCCCCTCTCTGGGCTAGCACTTCAAACACCTGGGCTTACCTATGCCACAAAGGGTCAGAAAGCCCATTGAATGAGGGGCAGAATCCAGGGGGCTGCCCCTCTGCCCAAGCTCCGATGGCACACTCTCCCATCGAACTCGGGGACTCCTGACTCAGAGGCACTGGGGATTCTGACGAGCTTGAGGGAACGTGGTCAGTCTTTGGACTTCCTGAGATACGTACACAAATGTCACTTTGCATGAACGCCTACGCTGAATGTCTTTCAGCCCTTTAAAAATTTGGAAGGAGAACTCAAGGCGTATTTCACTGTAAATGGAGGGAAAGGAAACATTCGCGTTAGTACAACCTTGAGCCTGGACGTGTCTGCGGTACAGTTTTATGGAGACGGATGAGTTACAGATTGCAAGGCAACAGGAAGTGAAAGTCATTATTGGCATGGAAGTCTGCTGGTGATTGATTCTGCATTTTAATCCGTTCCTGGGGTCATGCTATGAGGCGTGACGGAAAGGAAGGACGGCGCCCCGCTATGAATGGCGCTGGTCGTCCACCTCGGAGACGCACAGGTTCGCTGCGGCGCCCACTCGGAGAGGCTCTGCTCGGACCAGCAAGCGCTGGAATGTGGATGTCCACGCCGTCGGGCCGGGGGTGGCGCCCAGTCCCGGACGGTTGCCGCATCGTCTCAGGTCGCAATGCGATTCTTTGCTCGCCCGTCACCCCGTTTCTGCCCTGCCCCTGTCTCCACAGATGATTCTGTGTCTCTCCCCCGTTGGCCACACGCTGCGAGTTAGAGCGCGGAAGTTCCCAGCCATCGTGAACAGCACGGCCATCGACTGGTTTCATGCGTGGCCCCCGGAGGCCCTGGTCTCCGTCAGCAGGAGGTTCGTGGAGGAAACCAGGGGACTTGAGGTATGGTGTGCCCGCCTCTCACTCATATGTTCACACCCCCCCCCCACCCTCTCTCCTTCCCCCTGCCGGACGTCCTCCTTCCCTATGTAAGTTCCCAAATACACTTCACTTCTCTGCAGGAAGTGATCTCAGTTTGTTAAGCACCATAAAACCGTCCTTGTTTGATTGCGATCTATGGAACATTAATGGATGACCTTTTCGGACCAGGCTGTATGTGGTGTGTGTGCGCGGGCACATGCACACACGCCCAAACACGAGCGTGTTCTCCGTGGCTGTCCTGGCTCATTGGAAAACCAAGCCCATTGCTTCCTTGCATCATAATGGGGTTTACTGTAGCTTTAAGCCTACGATGTAAATACGAGACAAAAACGTAGCCATCCGTAGCCGTGCCAGGCGATCAATTGTGATTATGCTCGTGACAGTGCTGACAGGTGAACAAACAGCCCCCATAAATTCAGCAATCATGTGGCCAAGCCAGTGGATCCACTCTCTTAGGTACATTATGCTTGCCTTTCACCAGGATGAGAGCCAGACCTCTGGTTGCATGTCAAAATGGTTGAGTGATCAAATTAAGTCAATTAAACATTAAAAAAAAGCATTGTGGCTCCGAGTGCACAGAGAATGTAAAGATGCAGCTAGGATTTCATTCTATCCAGCACCCCTCTAGTTAGTTAGACGGGAAAGCTCGTGGTGGCAAAGGTTCCCCAGAGAGCGGCCTCTTCATTCAACTGCAAGGTTGGATGATGCCTACACTAGACAGTGGCTCTCAGAACTGGAAACCAAATTTGGGATATGCCAGGATGGATGCCTGTTCCCAGATGAACGTTTATCTTAAACAAGGACAACCTATTGTCCCCTCCCTTACTCCAATGAGGGTCACTTCAGCCTTTCTCAGACAAGTTTTTTGGCATTGTGTGATTATTAGGTCTTTGAGTGCCAGATGGTGAGAAATCTCAGATTGTGTATTAATTTTTTGTATGCAGCAAGCGTTACTGTCTGGGTTTTTTTGTTTTGTTTTTTTTTGTTTCAACAACAACAAAACCCCAGTGACATAGGTCCGCTCTGAGTAGGAATTGACTTGATGGCAGTGATTTGAGTTTGTGGGTTTGGGGGATGGTATTGGCGGTAACAGATAAACCCAGATGGGCTGTCCAAGAAGGGTTTGATTGATGACAGCAAGGTGTCAGCCCTTCAAACCCACTAGCGAGGAAGTAGAGACCGTGCGCTCCTTTAACGAGTCACAGCTTCAGAAACACCAGGGGTCGGGGTCCCTTCGAGGCGGCCTCCACTCTGTGACACCGGATGGCAGTAAGCACTCTGGCAAGCACTCGGCTGGGCCGATACAAATTGTAGAAGGAAACCTCTTTCCCTTTAGTGTTGCCCAAAGATAGCTATTGACATAGTTTGGGACTTTGAAGGAAGAACCTCCACCTGTACACAGGGTCTGGGGAGGTGGGGTTGCGGCTTCCAAAAGTTTGTGGACCATTCCCTTTTCATTCCATTTTCCCAAGAACCTTTGAAATCCCTTTATACACGTATAAGACAGACTTTAGTTAGGATAGGCATGGACTTCCTCTCTCCTCTTCCCTCTCCTCCTCTACCCTCCTGTGCCCTCCCCTGCCCTCCCCATGCTCCCAGAGAAATATTTCTACAGCTCGAATGAGGAATTGATCTCTCTTAGTTCTCTGTTTCTGCCATGTTCAGAACACCCTTTCTCCTCTCTGTCTCTATACTGGCCTCACCCCTACCATGGAGTGCACCTGTCTGAGACTTTTTTTAAAAGTCACAAAGGTTTCTTAGAGAAGCATGCAATACCCCTTAATGGGTGGTTCTATTTTTTTTAACAAGTGTTCTATTTTGCCCCTCACTAGTTTAGGAACACTGAAGCATACTTCTTATATTTATGGAAATATATTTCTTATATATGTATAAAAAATACACATATATGTATATGAAGACAAGATTCCTACTCCTGTAAAGAGTTAGTCTCAGAAACCTTACCAGGTCCGTTCTAACCTGTCTTGCAGGATCTCTATGAAGCCAGAATTGACGGCAGGGCCTTTGTTTATATCACAGATATAAGAATAAGTAATATACTTGCATATCTCTCTAGGGACAAATAACTAGAGAGGTGAAGATGAATTTCTCTCTGAATTTCTGCTCTCTCCATCCCTGTCCCCCGAAGGGTTGCCCAGACAAGCCCTGCGGAGTGGCGGTGTGACAGTTAACCCCTTACCTGCTTCCCAGAAGTTGACAGTTTGAACCAACGCAGAGGCCCCACAGGGAAAACCCACTGGCCTGCTTCCAGAAAGGTCCCAGCCTAGAAAGTCCTCCTCTGTCCCATGGGGCCACTGTGAGTTGAGAGTGGACTCAGTAGCCCCTGGCAACACAAGCCCTAGCATTAGATAAGTCAGCCAGGGGGCATTTCATATTTTCATATCTAAAAGATCAGTAACGTGGCAAATAATTGTCCCAGTTTTTAACGCAACTTTCTTGAATATATTGCTAGGTTCATTATGCTCCTGGAATAATTCAGAGCGTGGTTTTAGTCTCCTGTGAAGTAGGAAACGCTCAAAAGAGTCACTTGATATGGGGAGAGAAAGAGTCAAAACTCTGTGTCAGTTTATTTCAGCAGGCCGGTTCAGTGATGCAGACAAGTCCAGTGCACTTTGTTTCTTAATGACACGTGTTCAAATGGGAGAACGCGAGGGATAGCAGCAAGAACTAGTGTTTGGCACAATCCTTACCACCAATGCCCCCTTTTTGCTTTTCACAAAATTATTGTCGAAAATATACGGAGGCCGTAAACCAATCCAACATCTACAGGGGCAATCCCGTGACATGATGCTCTTCAGGGTGTGCCCCCATCCTCAGCCTCCTTTCTGCCTTGTTCCCTCCCCACTCTCAAACTCAAGGTCCCCCTCCCCCCTTCGCCCCCACCCCGTTTCCCAGCTGCCCTCACAAATCGATGCTCTCAGATGGGTCCCATACACACAGTTCTTTCAAAGAGCGCAGAGCTGGGGGCAGGCTTTCTTTACCTTTTCTTTAAACTGCTCTTGGTCTTAGAGAGACCTCGGGAGGGGCGAGTCTGAGTTTAAGGTTGAAAGATGACAGGGCACCTGAGCTTCACAAACACTCCTTGTCTTTGCGGCTTCCATGGAAGGCTTCCGCGGCTCTCTGGAGGCAGGTGCCCTCTGTTAGTGCTGCGTTCATCTGCCGGTGGCCGTCGCCACCTACCGGAGGAGTCCGGACTTGCATCTCCTTGGGCCTCGGCTCCTGCCAGGTGCCACTCTGGATCTGATGGTATCAGGACGCCTCCTGTAGGCTGCTGGGTGCCGGTGAGGAATTGGACACGCGTTACTGTTGCCACCGAGCTGAATTATGCCTCGAAACAAATTAGCCAGATGATTTCATTTCAGTGCAAGGTGCCTATTTAACTTTCCCACCTTCCTAATTTGTTGCTCAGGAGCAATAATTATCATTCAGAGTGGAGCGTGTCCATGTTCTTCCAAAAAAAACGCGTAGTGCCTTTTCTGTAGAGATCAGAATCGGCTGTTGAGTTTTTTGAATGAGCACTAATTTGATCACTTTCTAAGTTTTCATTTCTACCCTCAAGACTGAAAGTTATCAGCCTAATTTAGGCATTTCTTAATTATTGACCTCATTGGCTGAGTGTAAGGTACTTGTACAAGGTGACACCCCCCCCCTCCCCTTTGGCTATAGAGAAAGGTTTCATTAAAGGCAAGCAGCTTTGTGTGAGTTGACATATAATTTTCCATCAGCACAGACTCGGCAGCCAGGGGTGTGGGCTGACTGCATGTAAGTAAGTGTTTATGCCATTTTACTGTTACCTGATTAGGAACTCAATGACAGCTGACAGAGTGACCCACACAGTTGGACCCATCAGTGTCCCTGGGCGTTCGTGTAAAGAAAGACTCTGTGTCAACACCCACCCCTTCTCTGGGGACATCTGGAACCAGAGATGGGAGCAAGCAGTGAAGAAGGGGCAGAGGAGGGGCCTCTGGGCACAGGGGTGTGCGGGGCAGAGAGAGCCGGATGATCTGGCTGAGAAGTGCCTGGCTTCCTGTAAGGAACATTTGAGACAAAAAAGCAGGACAGCCCCAAAACATTTGGAAAGATGAGCAATGCTTTGACTCTTTAAGGCAAAAGAGGAAATACCCATCCTCCAAGCAGGGTGGAATGAGAGGAGAACTGGTTGAATGGAAGCAAAAAGATGAGCTGGGGAGGTGAGGTTTGCACTGGAAGGACTAGAATAAAGATCTGAGCAAGGTGAGGGAGCCCCATCTTTTCAGGCATGTTGGCCAAACCAAACCCACTGCCGTCGAGTTCATGGTGACCTACCATTGGGCTTTGGAGGCTGTACATCTTTGGGGAGCAGACAGCCACCTCTTCCTCCTGTAGAGCGGTCGGTGGCTTTCAACCTCCAACCGTGCTGTTAGCAGTCCAACACTTGTCCGTCGATTTGTCACACCGGAGCTGTCTTCTCAATATGACACCAGGTAGAAGCAATCGCTCAGTGCAGTCCCACGCTACCAGCTTTTCACCCCAAACTGGGTACATGGTTTGGTGGCCCATGCCACTGCCACACAATAGCTTGTTTCAGTGCCATTTTCCTGATTGATAACGAGAAAGGTCCACTGGAAGAAGAGCGTCGTTTCCCTGCCCTCCATGCTCAAAGGGCCGCTGCTTCAGTGCTGTGCAGGTTTCCTTTGCAGCGCTACGCCAGAAAGACGGGTGCAGCGGTGCCCGGTGCCTGCCCATCCTCATCCGCCCGCGTCAACCTGTGTGTGACCGAGTAGAACTGTGATGCGTAGGGTGTACAGGGGCTGTTCTTCAGAGAATAGGTTGTCCGGAAAGTAGACTCCAGAAAGCAGACTGCTTTCTTCAGACACGCCGGCTGTGTGAACTTAGACATTTTGGTTCACACTCGAGCATGCTGACAGCCTGCACCACCCAGAGGTTCTCAGGCCAGCACGCAGGGTCCTAAAGCAACATTTCCTCAGTAATAACTTCATTCACAGAGCTTCTGTTGGCTTTATGATTTCAGCACAGTTCTTAGTTTGTCATATAAAGTAGGAAGATGCCTTATTGAGCAAGATATTTCTTTCATAAAGAGTGTCAAGTTTATTTTTAAAGGTCAAGACAAATGCAATTAAATGTAGTTGAATTCTGTCAAAATCCCTATGTTCAATAGGTGAGGAAAAGGGCCCAGGTTGTTGTCAGTAACCCTCTCCTTCCTTCACCCCCCTTTCTTCTTATGAGTGCACAAAACCACAGCCTCAACCCCACGTTTCTTGTTCTGTGCATCCTCACCAGATGTAGAACGGAATTGCGAAAAGCAGGAGAAAGTTCCCTTCCAGGGTCTGTCCACTTCTGTGAGCCGTAGGCATCATTTGGCAATGACACACCAGACCAGGGTCTAATTCCTAAAACAGAATGAACACTTCAACACCTCAAAGCAGACCGGCAACCCAATATTTTTTAAATGAGACAAGGATGAAAGGAAAAGGAGATCCCGGCCGTTGGCAAACATCTGAAGGAAGATATATTTGTGACCCGTAGCCATTAGAGAGATGCAAATCAAAGCCAGAGTGACGTACCATCTCAGCCCGGCAAAAACAGCACTGATCAAAAAACCAGCAACAAATGCTGGTGAGGCGTTGGACACAATGGAATTCCTGTATACTGCGGGTAGGGTTGTCAATGGTCGAGCACTATGGGAAATAGTATGCGCTTCCTTCAAAAGCTAGAAATAGAATTCCTATGTGACCCAGCACTCTCACTAATGGGTATACTTCTATGTCCTAGAGAAATAGCAACAGTGACACAAATAGACACAAGTGGACACACATAATAATATGTCGTATTAGTCACAATAGCAAAAAGATGGAAACAACCTGAGTAGACATCCACAAAGGACTGGATCCATTGTGGTGCATACAGGTGATGAAATAGGAGGTGGGAGGGGGCGGGGCTGTTCAACAAGTCTGTGGAAATATTGCATTACTTTGTAATTCTGTTTCTCCATGAACTTGCTGAAGCCTCCTGATATGCAACAATAAAGAAGACTGACAGGTGTGTGAGGCATAGCGTAGATGGATCTGGAGGGCATTGTGCTGAATGAAATAAGTGCATCACAACAGGACAACTACTTTATGAGGACACTTTTATAAAAGGTTAAGAATAAATTGGCACCCAGCCTTGTTTGGGAGCGCTAGACTTGTGTGGATTCTGTGACAGTGCAGCATGGCTGAGGCAGATGAAGTCACTGAGGGAGAGAGGACCATTAGAGGAACTGTTGGGCCATTGCGAATCTGCAGCAGCAGAAGTAGCAACTGAAAGCCTGTGGGTTAGATCAGTATGTGTGCCACATATCTACGTAGACGACGTCGGAGAGCAATACGGGAGGGTATGTGAACACATGTGGGTATATCTATTTGTATAGAGATGTAGAGATGCATAGGAAGCGCCGCTGGGGAAACATCCAGACACCGCACAGGACGGAGTGACCGGGCTGAAGCCTAACGACCCTAGTCATTGAGCAGCATGCGGATCAATTGGCAGAACATAGTTCTTCAAACATGTTTGACATCATAATGAGGTGAGAAGCATTTAGGGTCTTGAAAGCTTACAAATGGCCATTTCAGATACAACTACTGGTCACTTCCCATCCGGAGCAAAGGACAGTGAAACCAATCAGAGACCCCAGAAGGCACTGAAAAGTGGTCCATACGGCTAATGACTGCCCATGCGCAGCGTCCTTGAGCCTGAGACCAGAAGAACTAAATGACAGCTAGCTAACACGGACCACTCAGCTAAGGGACACAATAGGTCTCGTTAGATTAGAAAAAAACATGTAAAGCAAACCTCTAGCTCTTAAAAAAAGACAACACTCCCTGAAATGAGAGAGACTAGAGGCCCTGAAATGAGAGAGACTAGAGGAACCCAGGAGGCTGTCACTCATAGACACCCTTGGATGTGCCACCGAAGTGGCTCCTGAAGGTGCCCTTTCAGTCAACTAATAGATGGGCCCATAAAACACTGACCCTTGGGAGGAATGGGCCCCTTAGAATAATCAGCTAGTGAAGACCAAATGGACAACCGTTTCCCAAAAGCAAAGACGAGAAGACAAAGGGGGCCGGGAACTGAGAAAGATGGAAAGCGGAAAGCCAGAGTGCCAATGGAGAGAATGCTGCTCTACCGTCCAGTGTCGCGCGAAAAACCTGGGCATGCAGAGTTAAAGGGAAATCAAGTGGCTGCATAAACTTTCCCTTCAAACACAACATGTTTAAAAAAAACAAACACCCTACAAATTAACTTCTACCTCAAAAGAAGCACGTGCATGTTGTCACCTCCAGGAGCCCAGGCACACTTCCCCAGGTGCAGTTCTGTGGCTTTCTATAGAGCTGGCCTTGGCCAGGGAGGAAGAGGAGGCTTTCTACTCCCATACAGAGTTACGGTCTCCGAACCCACGTGGGGCAATTCTGTGTCCTGTAGGGTCGCTGTGAGTCAGCAGTGACCCAGTGGAAGTGAGTTTGGTTTGGGGTGTTTGGCCTCAGCGGGACCAGCCATTACCACCTCTCACCTTGGTGGCTGGCAATGGGGTAGCTGGATTCCACTCAAGCCCTTCTCCCCCCCCACCCCCCGGCACGCACACACGCACGCACAAACGCCATCTTCAATTGTCCCTTTATCCTAATTAATGATTTGTAGCTCACCTGGAAGGCTGCTGCATTATGCTGTGCTTGATTGTGTCTTTTGCTAGTTCAGTATTTGATTTTGAAAATTAAAGACCTGAAATGAAAACCTCAAGCAGCTAACAGCAAAATGCATTCCTAAAAGGAAGAAAGCAAACAAAAAAAAACGAAAAGGAAGCCAGCCTGCAACCTAGAAATCGGTGTTGAGTGCTTATCACTGTTGCTGCCCTATGTGGTGGTGGTGGTCTTACTGGGACCGTGGTGGCTACTGCTCCCACCTCCAACAGTAGAATCAACACCCTGGAATTAGCACTGATTGCCACCCCTAATCCTCACACCAGCTTTGGGGGGTGGGGGGCACCATCGGGTTCTCTGTTGTGATCCCTCAGCAGGTCAGCAGCTCATGCACAGTTTACCCAGAGCCTATGCCCTGAGATCCCTCCGTTCACTATTGTACAAGTGCTTGACTAGTTTGAAGATAAGAAGGAAAAAGAAAGAAAGCGGGGGGTGGGGGGGTGGGGTGGGCGCGGGTGTCAGTGACAAAACTCTAACCATTGATTTTCGTGGTCAAAAATATATACAGGAAATAAAATAGTGTGTCCCATTTTGTAGAACCCCACTTCCCAGGACTTAAACCTCGTGCCTCAAGATGCCTACAGAATCTTTTCCCACAAGGAAATCTTAGCCCTCCCAGAAGATTAGGCCAGGTGCTAACATGCAGCTCTCACTTTACACATGACAAAATCTCCCTTTACTAAAACAGCTGCCTTATAAACCACAAGCATCTAATCTATGCTATCCCAGCTCCAGAATGAATTAAAAGTAGACACAACGGACTCTAAGAGCCCGAGTGGTAGAGATGACGCATGCAATCGGCTGCTACCTGAAATGTTGGAGGTGTGGTCCTACTCCGGGGTGGCTCGGAAGCAAGGTCTGGTGATCGCGGAAACGCCCAGCCACAGAGCCCAGTTCTTCTCTGACACACCTGGAGTTGCCATGAGTCAGAACCAACCCCGGTGACAACTGGGGGGCAGGGGGTGGGGCGCAGTGTCTGCTTTTAGCTCGAGTGTAAAATGATTCAGAGTAAACGTAGGAATAATTGGTGTGGGAATTGTCAAGATTGTATGGCACTCTGGCAAAAATCGTCTCAAGTTAGAACTTTAAGAAGGTGTATTTCCTCTGCCCCCCTTGCCTCCTCCCCTGCTGTAACACATCCCTCCTGAAAATCCCCATTTAAAAATCAAGACCTATCAGGCAGTTGATGGTCTTCAAAATAAGAGGCCCCTCAAAAATTTTGTGGGGAAGCAAAATGGAATGAAATGATAAAGGGAGCTTTGCATGGATGTGTCTGATGCACACTTCGCATATAAAATCCTGACTAGTTATCATTTTTTTCCCCTCAGAACAAAAAATCTTACCATAATGAATGAGGCGGGGAGTGCGGAGTGGAGACCCAAAGCCCATTTGTAGGCCACTGGAGATCCCCGGCAGAGGGGTCTCAGGGAGGAGATGAGCCAGTCAGGGTGC